>NC_138733.1:39614508-40322008 GCF_965113295.1 Leuciscus leuciscus
ACTTAAATTAATGTTAATACATTTGTTTCAATCACTGAATGAAGCCTGCTATATTTGGGGCAAGAGTCGCGACCTTAAATTGCTTGCACAAAACTCTTGATCAGCACTCAACATGTGCTTATTGTTGTTCATTTAAACCGTTATTATGAGCAGAGAGAGCGTGAGCGCGAGGGCGCGAGAGAGAGAGAGAGTGCCTGCGAGTGAGCGAGACTGAGGTCTGCGGTCTTGGCCATTAGTTTATTTACTTGGTTTTGTGTTGGTAATACATTGTAAAATATGTTTAAACTTAAATTAACTACCTATACAAGTTATGTATGTCTCTTTGTATTAATTTGTCCTGTTATTGACGTAATGCGCGTCATTGAAAAAATGCGCAACCAGATGTTCGAATAGTTCGAATATTCGTGTGTTTTTTAGAGGGAATATTCGAACGTCATTTTTGAGCAATTTTGACAGCCCTATCACTCACGCACACACACACACACTCACGCACTCACTCACTCACTCACTCACGCACACACTCACGCACTCACTCACTCACTCACTCACTCACTCACTCACTCACTCACTCACTCACGCACTCACTCACTCACTCACTCACTCACTCACTCACTCACTCACTCACTCACTCACTCACTCACTCACTCACTCACTCACTCACACTCACTCACTCACTCACTCACTCACTCACTCACTCACTCACTCACTCACTCACGCACGCACGCACGCACACACTGCCTCACTCACACACACACACACACACACACACACACACACACACACACACACACACACACACACACACACACACACACACACACACACACACACACACACACACACACACACACACACTCACTCACTCACTCACTCACTCACTCACTCACTCACTCACTCACTCACTCACTCACTCACTCTCACACACACTCAATCATGCACACACTCACTCTCACTCTCACACACACTCAATCACGCATACACACACTCTCATTCTTCTCTCTCACATGCACACACACACACACACACACTCTCTCTCTCTGTCACACACACATGTGGTGTTTTCATGTTTTATGGGGAGTCTCCATTGACATAATGGTTTCTATAGTGTCCAAACTGTATATTCTCTGTCCTTACACTAACTCTACCCCTAAACCTGCCCATCACACACAACTTCCTGTGTTTTTACATAAAAAAAAAAAAAAACATTACTTGATATGATTTATGAGCTGTTTTCCTCATGGGGACCAGATAATGTCCTGACAAGGATTTTGTATATTGGCATCTCTGTGGAGACATGTTTTCCCCATAGCGTAGGGTTCACCAGATCCGCTCATTAAGTCTGATGTCATGTGTCAGTTAAAGCATGAAAACACTGGTGTCCTGAGAGCTTCTGAGAGCTCAGCTGAAGTAGTGCTCATATACAGCTGATGTTACTGTACTCTGTGGAGGCTTGGAAAGCAGACAGTGTCATCATTCAGCTCATTTGTGTTCTCACACCCGTCAGGTGACTCACAGAGAGACGGGCGAGGTGATGGTGATGAAGGAACTCATTCGCTTCGATGAGGAAACACAGATGACCTTCCTCAAAGAGGTGAGCAGGACAGATGGAGTGTGAGTGTTGAACATTTACCCAGCAGGCTCAGGGGTTAAACGAGGAGAACACTGCAGCTCCACCAGCTGAAAGACTCTGTGACGTCAGCCAGCACTCGTTTGTCTGCGATTCGTTTATGGTTAGCTCCCATAATTCTCTGTTTCGATGACTTTGCTGTACACTTGTGCTTAAGATGAGGTCTCAGTGCAGCTGGTGTTCACGCCGGTTCATCTGAGGAGAGAAACAGCACACACACACACACACACACACACACACACACACAGCCATCGCGGGCCCTTGAACACTCCTCGGTTCAGTGGAACCGAATCCAACACCATAAAAACCTTAATGAACATTTCGTGAAGGATTACGCTATTGCACATGTGACAGGAAAGATCAGGAGCTTCTGAAAGTTACTTCAGTTGTGTGTGATTTGAGTTTATTGATTGTAAGCACGTTTGTGAACATTGCTGACGCGTTCTGTGACGGTGTGTGTGTGTGTGTGTGTTCAGGTGAAGGTGATGAGGTGTTTGGACCATCCCAACGTGCTGAAGTTTATCGGCGTGCTTTACAAAGACAAACGGCTCAACTTCATCGCGGAGTACATCAAAGGAGGAACACTGAGAGACATCATCAAGAACATGGTGTGTGTGTGTGTGTGTGTGTGTGTGTGTGTGTGTGTGTGTGTGTGTGTGTGTGTGTGTGTGTGTGTGTGTGTGTGTGTGTGTGTGTGTGTGTGTGTGTGTGTGTGTGTGTGTGTGTGTGTGTGTGTGTGTCAGTCACTAGTACTGCACATTAATGCCAAGCGATTGCTTCTGATCTACTATTGATGAATTATGACAGTGTTTATACCTTATGGTGTGTAACGCTATATTTCTGCTGCTCACGAGCGCCACCTGCTGTCAGACAGTGAGACTGCATGAGTATCAGCTCATTCTCACAGTGTGTGTGTCTTCTGTGTGCAGGACAGTAACTATCCATGGAATCAGAGAGTGAGTTTTGCCAAGGACATCGCCTCTGGGATGGTGAGTGAGACGCTCATCACCGCCCTCTTCTGCCTCACGCCAGTGTCACAGATGTCCACAGTATTTTACGTTTATATTTATGTGCTTGAAATGTGAAAAAGCTGAAGAACTGGTGAAACTGTTAGTTTTGTTAAAGAAAAGTACATTCAAATTGTTCCTGTTTAGGAAAACAAACTAAAGTAATATTGTTTGGACTCCAAAACGGAAATAAACTATAAATTATCACATATTCATGTTTTAGTTTATAATACACGGTATATTATTATAATAACTACCAAAAATAAATAATTCCAGAAAACACTGAAAAAGAAAAAAATGGAAAGGAAAACCTGACAATAATAATAATGATAATAATATAAGTGGTGAATAGTCACAGAACCTGAAGTATAACTTTAAAAAATATATATTGTTTAGTTTTTGCCTCGATTTGTTGTCAGCAGATTTTCTGTCAACAGAAAATCAGTGTGTGAACGACACAGACTTCAGACTCTGGTTCCATCTAGTCCGATGATGATGATATCAGAAATGTTTTGATTCTAGAACACACACGGTCTCAGAGAAACAAGCCTCATGTTTCTGTTGTGATTCCCAGTTTTAATCTGTAACCATTGACAAAGTCAGCAAGTGTAGGGGGGACCAGTTCTTTAAACCTGTTCAGATCTGGTGTTAGACTGTGTTGAGTCCTGTGAATGACTGTAGAGGGCAGCATTTTAACATCTCCTTCACTGACCCAGGCCTACCTGCACTCCATGAACATCATCCATCGAGATCTCAACTCACACAACTGTCTGGTCAGAGAGGTGAGTGACATCACAGGCTTTTCTAAAGCTGGTTCCAGCATCACATGGTTTTGTTTGCATGTTGAGAATGAAGAGAACAAGCTTTCTGTATTGCATTGCTTTCGATTGCTTTTGACTTGTATAATGCAGGATCACATTGAGAGCTTTAAAGTCCCCCTGTAATCAATCATTTTATCCCTTAAAACTCATCTTTGATCACCAAAATGACATATTTAAGCGTTTTATTCCTTGAAAAATTTCTTAAAATGTCTTGAATGTAACTCGGCACCCTCACCTCATTTAGTATACGCAGTTCTATGAATATGCAAATGAGCCCCGCCTCCACTCACTCACTCAGCTCAGAGATCCACTGGTTGACGATCACACGTTGATCTGATTGGTTACAAGGTAGTTTGTGACGTCAGAAACACCAGCGATTTCAAAGCGTGTGTTTGAGACTGTCTTTGGTTCACTGCAGTTTTAAGGAGGAAATACTCAGCAATGGTGTCGACTTATGAATTTACACATGGTTTGACTTAAAGCATATTAAAAACACCACATAGACACATAAACAACATTAAAAGCTGGAGTTTCACCACAGGGGGACTTTAAGGGTTCGGAAGCGAAACACTAAAGACAGGCAGAGCATTTGACAGAACATAGATCGCTCTGGTTTAAGAAAATGCCCATTTAAAGCGTGACATCAGTGGTTATAAAATGAGAATTTGGTCTAGGATCGCGTGCCATCATGTGTCATGCTACTGTGCAAAGGCAAAACACAGCAACTACAGCAAAGCAAATCATGAATAAAGCATGACTGTTTTTTGCGTGTGTAGATCAGCACAGCTTCAGCTGATTAGGATTAGTCTTTGTTCATGTACAATGGCAGATTTGTAAGTAGTTCCCTGCTCTGACAGAATAACAGTGTTGTTGTGGCGGACTTCGGACTGTCCCGGCTCATGGTGGAGGACAAGATCCAGGACAAACTGGTGTCCGGACAGATCCCGGGCGTCAAGAAAGCCGACAGGAGAAAGAGATACACTGTGGTGGGAAACCCGTACTGGATGGCTCCGGAGATGATTCACGGTGAGAGTCCGCTTCTTTCATTACACTGGTCACGTTTTGATTGAACCGAATTTTCTTCTTTAATAATGTATTATTCTGTGTAAATCATGATTGAACTGTACAAAAAGGTCGTGGAATCATATTTCATAGAAAAGAAGATTTCAAAATAGTTTTAGCATGTTAATGTATTCGGTCTTGGTGGACAAGCTCACTGTTGTTCGAGGGTTAGGGATGAAACGGTTACCAGTTTGACGATAAAACACGATGCAATTTTCAGCGATTAGTATTACAGTTAAATATTTCAATCATCATTAACACCGTATTTGATTGGCAGGATTTGAAAAACGACACGGCATGAAACGTTGGTTTTTTTTTGCAACCTTTACAACTGAGGGAATTCTCTGAATTAAAGTCTGAATGAATTCTCTGAATGTTTCTCTGAAGGGAACTGACTGCCCTGAGAAGAGTTTTGATGGCACTTTCTCTTCATCTTTCCTCTGTGTGATGTGTAGTGTTTATAAGTGCAGCGCTGCTGTGTTTACAGAGGTTACCAGGGAAACCGCTATTTCTAAACTACTTCTGTTGTTCCACCAGCGCCACCTACTGACAGAGAGTGGATTTACATTTCCATTCAGTCTGTCTGTGGTTTTTGTTTGTGAAACTCGGACCACATTTTTATGCGCTGTTGTAAATTTTACCCAGTTAATGGAAAATAAGCTAATGTGCATTCTAGAAACTTTGATTCAGATAAAAAGGTATCTAGAATTATTCATTGAGCTGATAAAACATGTTTCTTAAACATGTTCGAAAGGCTGGAATATTAGGTTTATCATTTTATAATATATAAATATATTGTTGAGCAAGTGATCTCATTGGCTGCAGGATCAGCAGAGGCCAATCAGCTTTGAGCCATGCGGTGTCACAGACTGTATGTGACGGACCGATCAGACAGCGGCCTCTAGAGCTTCATGACTGAACTAGATATTTATTAATGTTCTTAGAAGTGTAATCCTTGTGATCAAGTTTGTTTTTTTCTTTAATGTCTCTTAGATATAAAAAGTAATTAAATTCTTTGCTTACACCTTGAATAAATGTCAGTGCACTCATCATAGTTGATATTTAAAAAAGAAAAATCAAAAATTTTCAAGGTAGAAAATATCTACAAAAACATTAATTTAACATTATTAAATATGATAACCTCAACTTGCAGGTTAATCGATGCAGACACGATCGGTGTTAAAATGCCACATCAGATTGTCAGAACAGAGTGCGAGTATCGGGGTGAAGTCGTGTTTTCACTGGGTTTTATGGGAGACGTGCGAGACTGATGTTCTGCTGTTTGTGTGTCTCAGGAAAGAGCTATGATGAGAAGGTGGACATCTTCTCCTTCGGCATCATGCTGTGCGAGGTGAGTGTTTCAGGACTGATCTGAGGGAATAATCACAGGCTGTTAAAGTTCAAAATAACTGCTTCCTCCACATCAACTTCCAGGGATTTCTCTTTTAATGGGAAACACTGTTACCACATACAGCAGCACCAGTTTAAAGCAGGACAGCAGCCCGTCATTACTGAAGGACGGCCAGAGGAAGCAGTGGTTGGGTGTGTGGTGTGGGTTTAGGGAAGCCTGCCGCTTTTAACGTGTAAAACTGAGAGGAAACCTGACCTCACTTCCTCTGTCTTACATCAAACTCTCTGCTCTGCCTCAGATTATAGGGCGAGTCAACGCCGATCCCGACTACCTGCCCCGGGCCATGGATTTCGGGCTGAACGTGAAAGGCTTTCTGGACGATTACTGCCCGTCGGACTGTCCGGCCTCTTTCTTCCCCGTGGCGGTGCTCTGCTGCGATCTGGACGCAGAGAAACGGTTAGGACATGCTTATCATACGCCTCACATTTGCACAGATCATAAATATTAGTAGCATCCATGACAGCTGCATTCTATGACATAGTAAATGAATGAAAGCAAAGGGGAACAATATTACCAGGGTTTGAAATTAACACCCGCCACATGTGGGTAAACATCAGCTGTGGCGGGGGACGCTGTCAGATCACGAGCCAATCTGGCGTGTTACGCATGTTTACTCCCTTAGCTGGGGAAGTTTGTGTGTAAGTCAAATCTGTGCAGATTTAGCGCAAATACTCAAGTCATGAGTCATCATGATGTATTAAATACAGCGCATATCTGGCTTACTTGAACACACTCGTCACTACGCAACAAATAACGGTGCACTTGTTCATTTGCATTGAAGCAATAGCGAATATTAAAAAGCATTTGGTTAACAGAAAGAACATTATTTTCCAACGTCCTTTTTTTTAATGTTCTTTGTACTGTATTGATCTGTCCAACTAAAACACATTTCTGGTGATGAGGATGAAAGAGGAAGGGAGGAGATGCTGGATGACAGGATTTAGTTTGAATAAGAAATGAATGTATGAAATCCACATTTTAGAATGTATATACAAGCTATGACGTAGTTAATCTGGTTAATTTCTTTCTTTCTTTTTTTGGCTTGTAGAAGTTCTGAATGGCCGGTAACTTAAAAATGTATTAGGCAAATTGGCCAGTGAGTGAAAAAGTTCATTTCAAACCCTGAATATTCCTGTAATGGTATTATAGATATGACACACTGCTTATTTGAACTAACTAGTCCATCAAGTCCACTGAATGTGGGCCTGTTATAATGGCTGTGCTTCTCCCTCAGGCCTGCGTTTGTGAAGCTGGAGTCGTGGCTGGAGAACCTGAAGATGCATCTGGAGATGGGTCTGCATCTGGTCTCCGAGCTCGAGGTCATTCATCAAGACTTCCGGCAGAAACACTCCAGCGGGAAGAACGGGCTGCACACACACCCGGAGCAGCCCGAGTGACGCGGAGAAGAGGGCCGATCCTCACGCTGAGCAGATCTACTGGAGGACGCTCCCTCACTGGACGTCTGCGGTCGTGGCCTGCGGGCCTGAAGGCACCATGTTTCTGGAGATACAAGCATCAGATGACACCCTCAACATAACGTCCCGCCACTGGCTTGAAAGGCTTCGGTCTGGACTTGATGATTCCAGCTTGAAAACGTCACCTCACAAGCACAGCTTCATCAGTCATAATGCATGTCTGTTGTGGCTTAATGTGATGTTCTTCACACGGTTCTGGTGGTGCGTTCACGTCTCGTCCAGATGATGCAAGTATCCGAGGTCTTTGTTCTTCAGGGAACGGCCGTGTGCTGGTAATGAGACCTGAACGGACCCCTGCACATCTTCCTCGTGTCACACGTCAAGCTTCACTAATATTCCTCATGTTTCCCGCAGTGTAAATACAGTTATAGTACATATTGTAAATGTTTGACATTATTTTATATACTTATTCCGCACTGGCGTACTTTTCACCTGAGCACCAGGAAAATAATCAACTTTCCGTGGCACAAACACACGTAAAAAACATGATACACTGGGTCAGATCAACTCATTTACTGTCCTCTTTTACCCCAAAATCCCCCCCTAAAAAAAGTTCTTATTTAACTCTTTCCCCGCCAGCGTTTTTGATCATTTTCACAAGAGTTTCAAGTTTGCCCCCAGAATAATTTGTTGTATGAATATCTGAACATGCAATATATCAAAAGAAAGAACAGACCCTCTGCTTTTAAACAAAAACACGTTTTATTCTAGCTTCATGCATTCATTTTATCAACATTTGAATGTTGGTAAGTTTCATAAAAAAGCAAAATTAAGCAAAAAACTGAGAAAAACGTGTTTTTGTCAAAGACTACATCTGGATCAGATTCAGGACGATGATCAAACACAGATGGAGTAGATCGAGTTCATCAACACCCTCAAAGCTTCACAGTCCTAGAGCTCGTCCTGGGTCGAAGTTTCGTTCAGTAACATTACGCAGTTTTGATTTATGTGTGTTTAATGTTGATGATCGCGTTATTTTACACATGCATCTGCTTACATATGCTATCGCTTGTTCCTGCATCCCGCCTGTGTTTTGATCCGGAGATTCAACGCTCTTTCAGAAGATGTGTAATAGCGCCCCCTACCTTATAACAGTGAAAACACGGAAAACCAATGGAGGGGAAAGAGTTAAATTGTAAAGTAAATGAACATCATGTTGGTACGTGATGAAATGAATGTAATTTATGTGGATTTCAATATAAAATCTGAAAAATCTTCACAGGGATCTTTTGCTAAATGGATTTCCTTCTTGATTTTTGGGGTGAAAGATGCTGAGACAGATTTCCTGCGCTTTATGGTCGGATGAAGCGCTCGCCACTATTAGTCATGATCTGGGTCGAGTTTATTCCCAGAGCCTGATCTTAGACCCTCACGCGGGACGGTGGGTTTCGGGTCCTGTGTCTTTGAGTTTACAACACTGCTGGTGTAAATATCTTCTCTCGATGTCCTCCGCTACCAGTCCAGCTATTCTCATCACGGTGAACAAATGTCATTATAAAAACACAACGGAGGATCGCCAGGAAAGCACGTGTACAGACTGAAAAAAAAAAGACAAAAAACACAGCCTCTTCTTCTCTCTTTTTGAATTGAACCACTATTTTCTCTTTTATAAAATGTTTTGATGATTTCATTTGCACTATGGAAGACAGCGTCTGCCGCTCGAGCCTTTTGGTTTCTTTGGGTTGTTTGGTTGGTGATTGTATGAATGCACGTCACTGATGGAGCCTTCTGTGTCGTTTGGCCCCTGATGCCGCGTCTCCTGAGCAGCACATTCGTAACACTCAGAAAACATGTGACCTGTGACCCCTGTTTCTCAATCACAGGCTGCCGCTGAAGTCAACATGAAGCAGCATCTGCCGTCCATACTGTCAAACTTGGCTTTAACCAGAACTGGACGACTGCGTTCACTATCGGTACGATTTTGACGTCGTCCAAATAGATCGGTTTAGCTCTCGCCCGAATTAAACACTCCTGAACCAGCTAATCGTGGTCTTCAGGACATCGCCTCCTATACCCTCATTCACTGTTCCCTGCATTACTCTAATATAGTCCAGTTGAAGAGTGAATGAAGACGAGTGAGTGAATTCAGACTCTCCGGAAGCTGACGCTTTTGCACAGTTTGTGCTGTTTAATAATCATTTGAAACTGAGCAAACTAGCAGCTCCATCGATTGATCTCGAACTCGATAACGTCCACTACGTATAGTGTTTAGAGGTATAGGAGGCGATTTCAGGTCTTATTATTGGGAGACATTAGGCTGTGCAATTAGAGAAAGCGTAACGGCCAACTTGGACCACGTGAACCTTGATAACCAATCACATTACAGCCTTGACATCAGCGAATTTCTTTCAGATGTGTGACAGTGGCCGCGTTTCCTTTACAGATTTGCCCAAACGTTTGCGATATTTTCAAAATTTCAATAAAAATCTAGTGCGAAATCACAGCGTTTCCATTAATCGATGTTATGCAACTAATACGTAATTTTTTCCTCATTCCAAAAATCATGGCGACGGATGTTGGAAGGTTTACGTATATCTCGACCGCCGCACTAGACATTATTTTTAATGGAGTGTGTATCCCAGCATTAATGGCAAGGACAGACACTTCTACTGAGAGCGGCACAGATGAGGAGTTTCTGCTTCAAGCTCTTGATCAGTTGTGGCATTTCTTTGTGGTTTACAATCCAGTATTCCCGTAATACTTTAGTCTTTTATGAGTTTATGAAGAACTCAGTCTCGTCTTCTGTCCAAACACACCGCGTCTTCTTTAAAGAGTGATCGACTGTTACGTACGTCAGGTGACTAGATGCGCGTTTCCATTGCAGTTTTGTGAAATATTCCTTTTTCGAATTCCCTGAAAAACCTCCTCATGCGAGCGTAAAAACTTTAGCGATATGTGGGAATTTTTGTGAGATTGACGTGTTTCCATTGGCCGTATTTTCAATTCGCAATTTCAATTTGAGCAATTTGAAGGGTAATGGAAACACGGCTAGTCCATCACTGGCCGTTCCTGTCGCTAAATTGACCATGAATTCTCTCAAAGAACAGCATTTTTTCATTCTAAAAATAGATCAATCCAAAAATAATGTTAAAAGAAAACTTGTTGTAGATTGCCTGTCGGTTCATTAAATGATAAGCTATTTCCTCATAAAAGCAGCGTACTGACGCCTCTCCTCCATTGACATCCAATTAAAGAGAAAAAACAAGTTACTACATTATGAGGAAGACGAGTGCTGTTCTTTGAAATATCGTGCTGTATTAAGATAGTAAATATAGGGTCAATTTGGATTTCATGTTGACTTTAAGCCCTGATGATCTGATATCAGTACTATCAGTATTGCCACTAATAAAAAGCCATATTGCTGTGTAAGCCATTATACAGAATTGATAATGAGTCCATTGTTTCTGTAAGCACCAAATGCTGCTTGATATGGTGTTCTGCGAGGTGCTGCTCAGGCGTCCGACTGCAGTCCTGGAGCAGGACCACTTCTTCATGACAGAACGAGCACTTAAATCATGTAGTCTAGCTTGTAATGCTTCTAGAAGTCCAGCTCAGGTCACGTACAGCATGAGTCTGTGTCTGCACTGAGAAAGAGTTTGTGGCGGACGTGACCGTGCTTTACCTCTCGACATCGCTGTGCCTTTGTTTTACGCTAGCCTTGCCAACGACTTGTGTTGTGTTTTGAGCCGGATGAGTTTATGTCATCGCTTGTCTGTTTCAATGAGGTCTCCTTTTTTGTTTTCCAGATATATTTATATTTTCCATGTTTTCTTTGTCCAGATTCTGGTTTCTTGTAATGTAATGTTTGTACTGAAGCTGTGAAAATGACTCTGCACTTTAAACGCACTGGCCGTGAAGGTTGAAGGAGACAGAATAAACTGACGCTCCTGAAGTTACGTCTCTCGACTCATCATTGCTGCTGTGTTCAGGTGTGTCGCGCTCCATTCCTGACATGCCAGCTGTAACCGCTGTCACACAATGCTTTTGTATTCACAATTAGGTATTCGGTGTATGACTGTGAACATAATGACTCACAGGACAGATGAATACAGTGGCATTTCAACATGTCATTCAGACGTGTGCAGGGCCTGACGGAAAACAAAAGTTATTTACATTTAGGCCATGTTCACACCTGGTATTAAGATGTGTTTTTGTCAATCTGATCACAAGTGGATGATGCTAAATACAGGAGTAAACGGGGCCTAAACAGTTTGAGCTTGTCCACTTTCGACCACTTCCAGAGGTAGTCAAAAAAGGCATTGGACTGGATTGCTTTAGTGGTGTAAACCCTCATGTGGTCGAATGTGTTTGAACAAGAGACCGTCTACTCTCCGCCTACTGACCTAACGCGGGAACATTATGGGAAGCGCACTAGCCAGACGGGATTTAAGCTTAGGCTGAAGACCCAAGTTTGGTTTGAAGACGAAAAAAGCAATGTTCTCTCACCATTTCTGATTTCTAACACACACTGCTGTCAGAGCAGAAATATCTGAAAAACGACATTTACCCGCTCATAGACCCTCACCTCGAAGAAATCAGGACAGAAGTCAAGTCAAGTCAAGTCAAGTCAAGTTTATTTGTATAGCGCTTTTCACAATACAGATTGTATCAAAGCAGCTTCACAGTATTAAATTAAAATAATACAACAAAGTTTGTTTCAAGAGGAATTTATTGATTGATCAAATTAAATTAAATATCCCCAAAATATCCCCAACTGAGCAAGCCAAAGGCAACAGTGGCAAGGAACCGAAAAACTCCATCAAGTGACCTAATGGTGTCCTAAAACTCCATCAGGTGACCTAATGGAGAAAAAAAACCTTGGGAGAACCCAGGCTCAGTCGGGGGCCAGTTCTCCTCTGGCATTGGATAGAGGCCGGATTGTAGTTTGAACTGTAGGATTATATGAATGCCTGGCTGAAGAGATGCGACTTTAATCTAGTTTTAAACTGGGAGAGCGAGTCTGAGCAACGAACAGTATCAGGAAGACTATTCCAGAGTTTTGGAGCCAAATGTGAGAATGCTCTCCCTCCTTTGGAGGTTCTGGATATCCTAGGTATGACCAAAAGCCTTGAATTTAGTGATCTTAAAGAGCGCGATGGATTATAGGGTGATAGAAGATCCGTTAAATAGACTGGAGCTAAGCCGTTTAGGGCTTTATAGGTCAGTAGCAATACCTTGTAATTAATACGGAACTTTATAGGTAACCAATGCAGTGATGATAAAATCGGTGTTATATGATCATATTTTCTTGATCTCGTAAGAACTCTAGCGGCGGCATTTTGGACTAACTGTAGCTTGTTTATTGAGGATGCAGGACAACCAGCTAATAAAGCATTACAGTAATCCAGTCTCGAGGTCATGAATGCATGAACTAACTTTTCTGCATCAGAAACTGATAGCATATTACGTAGCTTTGCAATGTTTCTAAGGTGGAAAAAGGCTGTTTTTGTAACATATGAAATATGATTTTCAAAAGACAGGTTGCAATCGAGTATAACACCCAGGTCTTTTACTGTAGAGGATAAAGTAACAGGACATCCTATGATGTTAAAGTTGTATTGTGCGAGGTTTTGTGGGCGGTTTTTTGAACCGATAAGTATTACCTCTGTCTTGTCTGGATTTAATAAAAGAAAATTACGGGTCATCCAATCTTTTATATCTTTAACACACTCTGTCAATTTGGAAAATTTCGCGTTTTCATCCGGCCGTGATGAAATATATATTTGAGTGTCATCAGCATAACAATGGAAACTAATTCCATGTTTCCTTATAATATTTCCAAGTGGCATCATATATATTGAAAATAACAGAGGGCCTAATACAGATCCCTGCGGCACTCCATAGTTTACTGGAGTTATGATCGATTTTTCTCCATTTAAATAGACAAAATGGTAGCGGTCAGATAGGTATGATTTGAACCAGCTTAGTGCTTGTCCTTGAACACCAGTATAATTTTGTAGTCGATCTAAGAGTAATGTATGATCTATAGTATCGAACGCAGCACTAAGATCAAGTAAAACTAGTATTGAGATACAGCCTTGGTCAGAAGCTAAAAGTAAATCATTTGTGATTTTAACGAGCGCAGTTTCAGTGCTATGATGCGGTCTGAATCCAGACTGAAACTTTTCATAGATCTCATTTTGTTGCAAGAAAGAGCCCAGTTGAGCGGACACCACTTTTTCTAATATTTTAGACATAAATGGAAGATTTGAAATGGGTCTATAATTTGCTAGATTATTATGATCTAATTGTGGTTTCTTAATGAGAGGTTTTATAACTGCCAGTTTAAATGTTCTTGGAACATGACCTAAAGATAAAGACGAGTTAATAATATTGAGGAGAGGCTCTTCCACTACAGGTAACACTTCTTTCAGTAGTTTAGTTGGTATAGGATCTAATAAACATGTTTAGTGGTCGAAAGTGGTCGAAAGTGGACAAAAGAAAAATCTTAAAGTCCCCCTGTGGTGAAAAAATCCAGCATTTAATGTTGTTTATGTGTCTATATGGTGTTTTTAATGTGCTTTAAGACAAACCATGTGTAAATTCATAAGTCGACACCATTGCTGAGTATTTTCTCCTTAAAACTGCAGTGAACCAAAGACAGTCTCAAAAACACGCTTTGAAATCGCTGGTGTTTCTGACGTCACAAACTACCTTGTAACCAATCAGATCAACGTGTGATCGTCAACCAGTGGATCTCTGAGCTGATTGAGTGAGTGGAGGCGGGGCTCATTTGCATATTCATAGAACCACGTTACTACATGAGGCAAATGTGTAGAGTTGCATTCAAGATATTTTAAGGCATTCATTTTTTTTTTTTTTCAAAGGCAGAAACGTTTAAATGTGTAATTTTTGTGATTTAAAGATCAGTTTTAAGGGATACAATTATTGACTACAGGGGGACTTTAATACCAAGTATAAACAGGGTCTTACATTTGCAAATAACAGCCTGCTTATTAGGAAAATGGCCATGAAAGGCTAAATTATAGCTATTTTTTATTATTATAATATATTTGTCACAGACGTAAACAGTCTGGTATCACAGGAGGATGATATGAACGCTGGGAAGTGTTTGGCTCGCCCATGTGCGATTGTTTTGATGGTGCGCGCATAAGTCCATCAGGCGGAGCGTGACGTCACGGCGCGAGGATCCGCATTTAAAGCGCTCAGGGACGCGCTGATGATGCAGTGAGTCGCTCGCGCTGTTGAGGCGCTGGATTCCTCATAACACTCAGGAGTATCTTGGAAGACGAAAGGGACTTTCGCGTTTTCAGAACGATGGAGAACTCGACTGTCAGCAGCCGGCTCAGGACTGTGCTCTTCAGCCACGGTGAGTGACGCCCTGCGCTGCGACATGCGCGACAGGACGCCTTTCTGTCATATTATTAAACTCGTTAGTGTATCGTATTCCTGCCTGGCTCTTCTCACTATCAAACACTGCGCATGTGTATAGAATCATGCATAGACTGCGCTGAGGCTTGTGTCTGTGTCCTCTTGCTCCTGCATTAACAGATGCTCTAATGCAGAGACTCCTAACTTCACATTTAAAGCTCACCTATTTACCTAATGAAGCATGACTGTTACCGAGACAAGTTGAACAAACCGAAACTCAAGAACTAGTCTGATGCATTGGAGCACACCTCATGCATTATAAAAGAAGCAAGTGTTTGCATTGGGTCAGTCTGCACTGTAATGTATGTACAAGCAACTAATTCCAACTTAAATTACATTAAACTGACTTCAAAAAAATATGTTAAATCTTGTATAACTTATATTAAAAAAGTTTAAATTGCTTATCTTAGTTTGATGAGTTAAAGCAATGTAAAAACATATGTTGTCATAACTTATTGGTCATATCTTTTTTTTTTACATTGCGGTTTGCTTTCTTCTTACTGCTACGATCTGTCAGTGTTGCTAACCAGTTCTCAGCTGAGTGTTGAATAATTCATTGCTAATCATGCGTGCTACACCAGTGCTGAAATGACCAGTCGGCATCCAGGACTGGAACCACTACAGCACCAAGGCGAAGCAGTGAGGGGATTATGTCATGATCCTGTGGAGAGAAGAGTGGAAAAAGGAAGCCCACTATCTGTTGACCATCTGCACTCATGCTGCTTTAAGCTGCTCACTTCAGCAGGATCTGAGAACGTGTCCCGCTGCTACTGTACTAACAAAATACAGTCAGCCCATCACATCTGAGTGACTGGTATAGATCAATGCATTAATGGACAGTGCACTGTGTGTTTACTGACATATATGACTAACCTCAGTATCCCACAATGCAATGCATTTATCTTGGCATACTGCTGTGTGAATGATTTCATGATTAAATAATGATGCATACACGCTAGTTTGACAGCATTGGAGGATGCTGTTTCATCATTCAGAACACACTAATGCAGGTCAAGTGCTGCTTACAGGAGTCAAAGTCAACTTGCAATCTCGTGAAACTGAGGCCATGGGCCCTATTTTAACGATCTAAGCGCACGGCGCAAGTGCACTTAGGGCGTCCGAATCCACTTTTCCTAGTTTAACGACAGGAAAAATGGTCAGTGCACCCGACGCATGGTCTAAAAGGGTTGTCCCTATTCTCTTAATGAGTAATGGGTGTATTTTGGGCGTAACCTGAAATAAACCAATCAGAGTCTCATCTCCCATTCCCTTTAAAAGCCAGTTGTGCTCGCGCCATGGCGGATTCGCTATTTACATGACGGAATTTGCAAGCGGAAAAACTGAACGCGTCTCCGGAGAGCAAACGGATCTGCTCGTCCGCGAGGTTGAAGCTCACAAGCAGACCATCTACGGGACAAGGTGCAGTTGTGTACCCGCCTATAGGCACATATTACTAACGCGCTCTTTAAATAACAAAAAAAAAAAAAAAAAATTGCAGTCTATTTCAGTGCCTCAAAATAAAAACCCACCAATAATGCACCAGAACACACCTGGTTTTCACACCAGCAGCCCATGGGCGCTCAGATGGGCGCGAATGCATTTGATATTTGAATAATGTGGTGCAGGACGTGAAAATGATAACTGCGTCAGGCTGAAACCAGCAAAAAACACTTGTGTCGCGCCTGGCGCTGCATTGCACCGGGTGTTTGATAGGACCCCATGTCTAACAACTAGTCAATACACTAAACCTGACCCGCAGTTAACCAATACACTGGTGATGCCACTAGTTCCTCCTTCAGGGACGAACAGGAACACAAGTTGAAGTGCGGTTCCTCTCTGAAGTGCAGCTGAAACAACAGTCTGCGGTCAGATGCCAGAACGGTTAGAGGATCTGGCGGTGAGCATTCCTCGGCGAGTGTTTGGCGGACAGCGCTTGGAAAACACGTCTCTGCTTAGATCTGAGTCAGTGAGCTGCAGAAATACAGAAACGCGTGAAACGGTTGAGCGAGAGACGGATATAAGCGCTCTGGTTGGGTTTGGCAGGAGCGGGTGACACTGGAATGCCATTAGTGACGTAGAGGAATAATAAGCACCACGTCTGAAATACTCATCATCTGACTCTGGATTCATAACACTATATACTGTAGATACACACATACAGCACACTGCCTGCAAATACTGTATGAGAAATATATTTAAAGGATCACACATTCCACCAGAATTATGTTTACAGTGATGCAAAGTTACAGAAAAGTGTACAGGATTTAAATGTGAAGCTTTAAAGGGACCCTATTGTGCTTTTTTTCCATGTTCATCTTTCTTTAGTGTGTAATGTTGATGTTTGAGCATGAAAAAGCTCTGTAAAGTTAAAAGCACACAGTCCCTCCAGCGGGAGTTCTTCTCTATATCAGTGTCAGTGTTTCTGAACTCCTGAAACGCCTCTACTGTAGTCTGGAGTTTCTTCCAGGAACGAACACGTCACAATATTCCTCATTTAAATAATGCATACGCAGAATAAAGGGACGGGACTGGTTGAGTTATTTGGTGGTGTTGTGGCCATACTTAAGAGACGCTGTTTTTTCCTCCCCGAATCTAGACCCTCTTATTCGGCCTTCCTAATACGACTTAGGAAACAGCGGTTAAAATGTATTCTTAACACTTCTGTTGTGTTTTCACCATTTTTCTAACGACAGCTTCCTGAAATATGCAGATGGATGCAGGTCGGATGTTATAAACGACACAGTTAAGTCGTGCTTGTGTAAGTTATCCGGGTCGATCAGCTTGTTCTTCTTGGCTGTCGTTATCAGACTCTGATACGGCAAAACTGACCCATGTTTACAGCGCCTCATACTCGCCGGTTTAGTGAGGGCCGTTACATTTCACACACACACGCTAAACCAATCACAGCAGACTGGGGCCAGCCAACCAATCACAGCAGACTGGGGCCAGCCGACCAATCACAGCAGACTGGGGCCAGCCGACCAATCAGAGCAGACTGGGGCCAGCCGACCAATCACAGCAGACTGGGGCCAGCCGACCAATCAGAGCAGACTGGGGCCAGCCGACCAATCACAGCAGACTGGGGCCAGCCGACCAATCAGAGCAGACTGGGGCCAGCCGACCAATCACAGCAGACTGGGGCCAGCCGACCAATCAGAGCAGACTGGGGCCAGCCGACCAATCACAGCAGACTGGGGCCAGCCGACCAATCACAGCAGACTGGGGCCAGCCGACCAAAGGGTTTTTTTTTTACCCTAAATGAAAAACGTATTCTAGTAGACCCTATAAACACAATTATTAACTAGTAAATAAACATAACAGGACCCCTTTAAACTTTTTACATTTTTGGTTAGGCTTTATTTCATAGTACTTGCATTGTGTACTTACGGCGAACTTGGGCAAAAAATGTAATCTAAATGATTTGACCATGGATTGAGGTTAGATTCAGGGTTAGTTCCTAGTTATTACACAGTTATTGTACTTGCCTTATGTTCATGTAGAGCAGGACTGCAATGTTCTGTTCAGAAGTGTAATCTGAGCTGGAAAGTGCCTGCAAACGCTTCTCTCTTTGACTTGCCAGTGTTGTTTGATTAAAAGTCCCTAATCTCCCAAAAGTCTCTGGTAATTAAGAGTCCATATGTGCATATGTGCTCCTGTAAATGACTGTGTATACTCTCCAGAAGAGCATGTGTTGTGCATGTGCTCTCCACACATCAAGGTCTAACAGATAAAAGACTGCTTGCATTAGGTGCTTTATGGCATGGCCTGGTTATCTGAATCTTTGAATATGTAGAAACTCACAGTCACTGGTGCAGTTTTCCCTCTGTTGTGTGTCTGACATCACACCACAACTAACAAAGAGCCTTTCATTTGCTTCGTTGTGGAGTTCAGTGTGATTTTGGCTATTCTTTTGTCTAATTTTGCCATCACATTTGCATTGTGTGTGTGTGTGTGTTCAGGTGTATGCAGGAGGTGTCTTGCCTGAAATATAAGTGTGTTAATCTGTGTGTTCTGCTCTCTTTCTCTCTGGGTTTGTTGTGCTGTTGAATCCGTCGTCCCGGTTGGATCCTTCTCTTCAGTGGATGATGAGGTAAGCCAGCGTTCACATGATGAGAGTTTAATGTAACACGTGTGTCTCGGTTTCATGAGAAGCGTGGCACACTATACTGCTCATACCGTAGTGTTCTTCTTTTTTTTTTTAAAGATAGCAATGATGTACAGTAACTAAATTGGGAGCCTAAAATGCAAATGAGTCTTTCTCTGAAACACCCACGCTTCACTACCTCTGTCCAAACAGCGATATCAGTTAATAGAGGTTGAGTGCATTAGGGGATTCACTATAATATGAGCAGAATGATAGTGTGCCATTCTCTCATGCTATGAATCATGGGATGGTCATTCCTGTGAGAGATGAGTTCTCCAGAGCAGTTTCTCATTCCTGCTGTTGCTCAAGAAAGGGTTTGGTCACTGGTTTCACCAAGCCCAGTTTTTCTTGTTCCGATCTCCTCTGGAATGCTGCTTGCTGAACCACTGGATGAGGAGAGGCCAGGTCACTGTTTGCTCTGACATTCAACACGAGCATTCAATACCTGATCGTGTAGAGGAGATACTGAATGGGTGTTTCCCAGCATGCTCTTGGCTAGTGAGCGTCATGTGGCGCTGCAGCTGTGTTTGAATGTGTTGAGCTGTTGCCAAACAGTGTGGTGTTGTCAAGAGCATCTCGTTTGTTTTGGGTGCATTCGGTGCCAGCGTGTTATAATGTGTCCTGCTGCAGATGAGCTTTGGGAAGAAGATGCTGTTTCAGATGTTTCTCCTCAAACTCCATTATCGCTCCGGCACTAAACTATACAATGGATCAGTTGTGAGTAGCATCTCGGATCCTCTGTGCCTGGAAGAGTTCATACTGAGATCCCCCTATCTGACTTTTGATGGACGTTTGACATTGGCAAATTACTGAGATGTCTTCAGAGGAGACATGTGAGATTCTTGACGGATTTCTCTCACATATCAGTTTTCTCATTGATGTCTAGGAGAAATAATAAAGCTATTAAACAGTTCTTTTACTTCTATGTTGTTATTCTGCGCTCTTTATCTCAGTCTCATTTGTATTTTCTGCTCCCCTATAAAAGTAAAGATGTAAACACATTCAGACTCTGAAAATGAGATTTGTCACACAGAAGTTTAACGTAGTTGCATTTCCATGCATGTCATGTGATAGTTAATCCTTAAACAAAAATATGTTATCATTTGCTCACCCTCATATAATGTCGAACTCATATAAGTGTCCATACAACCCATGCACTACATTTCAAGTCTAAAACGCCCGCTCCGCCCAGTCTGTTCTCATTCATTTGGATCGTGTGGATGTGATGTGTACCACAGAAGAAAGACTGAACAACATGAAGATGAATAAAGCACAACAGAGTTTTCATTTCTGTCTGAGTTCTCTCTTTTAGAAACGACGAAGCTCATATACCTTCATTGTATTTTCAGTAGTGCTTCAGTTGTACAGATGACCCACAGATTGGATGTTATGAATTCTGTCTGTTTTGTGTGTGTCTAAAAGACTGACGGCGGCTCACTATCAGTTCTCCCTGTGTTTGCATGCTCCGGTTTCCCCCACAATCCAAAAACATGCCGTTTGGGTGAATAGGACACGCTGAAGTGTCCATATGTGTAAATGTGTGTGTGTGTGTGTGTTAGAGGTCTACACGGAGCACCCGAGACCCGAGGACCCAGGATCCGACCCGGGACCTTTACGGGTTCGGTTCTATATTTTAAATGGTCAGCCGGGTCCCAATCTATTACTTCGGGTCCCGGGTCTGTTTAACATGGTGTGTTATACCCGAGTATGATCAGAACACCCGTCCGTGATCGGAGTCAGTCAGCACTGCTTGTGTGTTTTTTGTAACTTGCGACTTGTAAAATTAGGACAAGAAAAGTTCTGAGCTTCTGAAAAGAGCTTCTGCAGTGACACAATGACTTTACCAATTGACCATTGGCTCTTGTACTTAAAAGGTGGGACTTATTCCTCCAAGCCGTGCTTTACACTTTCTCCCATTTTATGATAATATGAATGAATCGTCTTGTTTAATCTTAAGTTTTGGTGGTCAGACTCGGTGCAGAGAGCACAGAGATGATAGCAAATAAATAATGCTAACGTCAGCGGCCATGTTATTATAGTTCAAAACAAGTTATTATGCGAGTTAACTCGAGTCGAAATGCAAATCTGCAAAGTCGCATTTGTCATCCGTCACTGTGACTTCAAGTGGACTTTTGAAGTTGAAACAATGAGTGGATTAAGCTTGGAATAACGAGAGGAATGACATGGATAGAACTTCCTTGTCAGAGGATTGTAATGCCTCACAGTCAGTCAGGTACAATTGAAGGAAGACGACAGCTACTAAAATTAGGTAAGATGAAAAGTTTTATTTTTCGCAACTGGTTTAATGACTTGTTAAAAGCAATTTAGTGTGGAATATGTGACAATCGGGTCCAGTCGGGTCCGGGTCCAGCTTTTGAATTAATAGATGGGTCCAGGTCGGTTCCAGATAGTACATTACGGGTCCCTTCAGGTCCGAGTACAAATATTTGGACCCGTATAGACCTCCAGTGTGTGTGTGTGTGTGTGTGTGTGTGAGAGAGTCCTAAGCCATGTAATGGGGAGGGTTGGGGAAAAATCTCGTGTATGGTACGAGATGGGCCATAGAATCACCAAGAGTCGGATTCAGTCACGCTCTAAGCAGTCGACCAATCACAACAGACTTGGGCTATCTGACCAATCAGAGCAGAGTAGACCAATCACAACAGACTGGGGCCATCTGACCAATCAGAGCAGAGCACACCAATCACAACAGACTGGGGCCATCTGACCAATCAGAGCAGAGTAGACCAATCACAACAGACTGAGGCCATCTGACCAATCAGAGCAGACTGCGCTTTTTGGAAGGCTGAAATGGTTAATGAATGAATGAGAAGACTGACAGCAGTTTTATGTTTTATATATACTGGCTAGAATCACAACCCACCATAAACCACCGGCACCCACTGATGACAAACCACTTTACAATAACATCCTCAGTTTAGCTCGAGCTCCTCTTTCCCCACGCTGGATGTTTGTGAAGGTTTTGCTGGTGTCTTTTGGGTGTGGTGGAGATCTCTGCTGCTTCTGCTGCAATAAACGCAGAAAAAAAGGCCCAAATGCCACGACTGCGCCGAAGCCAACTCTGTGGTTGTGATGTCATCTCATCCAGTTTTAGATCTGCAGACAGCTTTAACCACAGATATCTGTGTGTATGTGACGCCTGCAGTGTCAGACGTCAGCTTCCTGGCTATATTTGGACTTTATTAGGCCTTAAACTGGGCTGTTTGCTTGCATACATGTCTAGTTGTACGTGTATGTCTTTCTCTGTCCTTAAGCGTCCTCGGTTCAGTGTTCCAGCGGGTGTGTTGAAAACACCCATCAGTCCCTCCCAGAACCTCTCCAACCTGTAACACCACAGCTTTAAATATCCCTTCAACAAAAGCAGCTTTAGCGCAGGCTTTCTGAACAATGAGTGACGTCACGTCTGATCGCGTCTCTCCAGCCTCCTGAAGACTTCACCTGGACTCATCTCAGGCTTTCCTTTCACTTCACTAGACAAGACAAACTGTCTATCATCTTCCTTTCCTGCAAATGCAGTGTCTGATTTAAACGCTGTTTCATAACCAATTAAACGGGCTCCGTGTGTCAAATGACATGCAAACATAATTTATAATAATATAAAGATATTATATTTTTTGACCGCAGTTACTGGAGTTGACCATCTATAGGCCTGGAAGTGTGTTTGTGTCAGACAGTAATTTACATAAACTCTCTCTTGCTCACTCACTTTCTTAGACTTCTTGTAAGGTGCAACACAGGGTCACTTAGTTATTTAATTTCTAATAATAATAATAATTCCATGTTTATTGGGCCACAAGTAGTCTGAGATCTGAGATTACTCTTTAATTTTTTTTTATTTTTTTTTTATGTTTTGTAAAAAAAAATTCACTTTTTTTTTACACATTTAAATCATCAATCATAATTTCAGCATGAAACAGTTTTAAAGGCACAGGCAGAGGTGGCCAATCGAGTTAGTGACTCTGTAACACACTGGTTTGACTTGATATTCCACAAAAGATGCTTTACACAGAACAATGAAATGTTTAATAACCTCTAGGAACAATACACACGAACACCAGCATGAAACGTTAACACAAGACAAACAACAGAAGATAACTGATGGTGTAAATACACAAGGATGGTAAGGAACAGGTGAGACAACCAAGAAAACAGACCGGATCTGAACACAGGCAATACAAGACAAAAGCATATCAAAATAAAAGTTCATGAACAAAGATACAGGGGAATTGTGACAGTTACCATGGTAACTTACTCTGTGAACCTAACCTGGGGGCGTATTACAGAAACTTTCTATCTTACGTCTTAAGTTAAGATCTGACAAGTTAATTTAGAATACAGAAGCAAATCTTAAGTTGATTTATGATTCTGATCTTATCTTATAAAATCTCATCTTATCTGTAGTTAGGAAAGCTTAAACCCCTCCATCGAGTTTGGTAATCAACTCTCAGGTCTGTTTCCAAGCAACCAACGACACGCAAACAGCTGCTGTGAAGTAAAACGCAAACACTGGAGAATTGAGAAACAAAATAAGTGGTGCTTTTCATTAGGTGAAGTTTTGATAAGCTTGGTAGAAAAGGCAAAGCCTAATTCTTTTATTTCATAGGAGTCTGTAATTATTTGTCAGAGTTTTGTCATCAAAGTGCAGCTCATCATTTGGGTGTTCACAAAGTCTTTCCACCATCAAACATCGCTGTTCTTCATCTTGTATCATTAATAAATGTGACGTCATTCTCAGACAGGGCTTTTATGTCATTTTTACGGTTGGCTTTCAAATAATTATTATAATTCTAATTAAATCATTTCAAACTTCAAACGTTTTTTTTTTTAGTAACAACCCCAGCACTGGCTGTGTCCTTGCTGGAGTGTGACGTGATTTGTGTCATTGTGCAATGGAGCGCGTACAAACCAATAGGGTGTCGGAATGGTATATGTTTATAATAACTACTCCAGTAAAATAATTACTCCAGTAAAGTATAGATACCCAAAATTTCTACTTAAGTAAGTTAACGGAGAATTTGTACTTGGTTACTTGACACCTTTGTGCATTGAATTCAAAATTCTGCTTCTCAAATTCAAGGCACTTCATAATCTTGCTCCTCTGGACCTTCTTTTATGTACACCCCTTCACGTGGTCTAACCCCCTCACTCTCACTTTCTCTCGTGTCTCCACTGTAAGAATTGATAAATTAGGAAATGCCGGACAGTCTGGTTGAAGAGCGACCAGACCCTGAGAGGACAAAAGGACCTCTCTGGAAATTACCATTTGAACTGGCCCTCGTGCACCATCGAGACGAAAAGTCTCACCTCCGAGTCATCCTAATCCACATCTCCCCCCCCCCTTCCCCACTCCCCCTCTCTCATGCTGAGACCACATGTAAAACACCCAAGAAAATGTTTAATGTGAATGATTATCACAGAGTATTTTTCATGTTTGGTATCATTTGAAATGTCTCAGTGCGACTGGTACAAATGTCTCATTTCCAAATAAGTAAAACACAAATAAGGTTTTTAAGAGTTTAAAGATAACTGACATACAATGGAAGGTGATCTCCTGGCAAATGGTCACACACCCCCAAAAGGTGTAACCTCTGAATGCAAATTTATTTTGTTAGGTCCTGTCTATATAATGAAATGTAGCAAAGGGTTCGGGGCCTTTTCTGTACCTCAGATTCGCCTGTGAGGCTGAGAGTGAGATCTCTCAGCCTCATGTATATCTTAATGTTGGGTTGCATCTTTTCTCTTTATTCCAGAGCATTTTATGTTTTGTATCTATTATCTTTGAATTGATTATGAAATTGGCGTGATACATTTACCTGACATAATAAATTGTTACATTTGATTATTCTAACAGACTTTGACATTATTTTCATTAAAGAGTTAAAAGGAATAGTCAAACATTCGCTCACAATTAATGATCCACAGATATCATTAAAACCTTTTCATTTATGGAGTCAGATGAAATAACGAGAGAATACATATTCAAATGTATTGCATTTAATAAAAAAATACTTTGCCTCGAGAAAAGGACAGTAACACGTTAAGACCTTCCGCGCTGGTCGGATGCCGGCTTTGGGCCGATCGAGCGCGAGCTTACACCACATATACGCTTAACTACTTGGGATCTGGGACTTTTAGCCACATGGCGCCTCTCCTATGAAACTCTCTCCCTTTCAATATTCGTAATATTGACAGTCCATGTACTTTCAAATCCCTTCTGAAGACCTATCTTTTTACCCAGGTATTTTATGACCTGCTATTGGCCTGTCCTGTATTCTGCTGTATCTGTGATGCATGTGTGCTGTTATGTTGGTGAATTTTGAGCTGCTAATGGTTTTGTTTTTGTTTTTTGTTTTTACTCTTTTGTTTGCTCTTACGGTGACCTTGGGTGTTATGAAAGGCGCCATTAAATAAAATCTATTATTATTATTATTAACATCTCTGGACACAGGTTATTTGAGGAAAGACACAGGTGTGGACAGTGTGTAGGTGTGGACTGTGACTGTATTATAATGATATTAAGCAGTGGATCTCGTTCTTCATTTCTCCAATAGGACGCTCCACACTGGTTTAGTTGTTGTAATCTGCTAAACAACATTACTGATGATGGCTCTGTTAGAGAGTTAAACTACTCCACTTCCACAAGCCCAAAACAAGAGTTCAGAGATTTTATTTTGCAGTTCAATCACTTTTTGTACAGTTCTGTCTTCGTTTCTTCACTTTCATGCTGCATAACTCCACAATAAACCCTCAAGATGTTATTTTGGAAGCTTCTCTGTAGTTGATAACAGTTTTCCTCCTTGTTTCCATCGTCCTCCTCCATCTTCACTGGCTCGGCCTCAGCCTCGTGGTCTGCAGTGACTCTGGAATGCCTGTGAACACCCAAAGACGCTTGCGTTACTGAGGCCTTGTCTATAAATATAACCCAGCCTGGTTCTCATGGCTCTGAGTGACCCGAGCGTTACATCAGAGGACCGTCCAGCCTAGGCAGTGTTTCGGGCTGCCGTTAGAGAGTGTTGGGCGTGTGCCAATCAGCTGAAATGCAGTTTCAATCGTCTCATTTCAGAAATGTGTGTGAAACCGACTCTGTTTGTTTTCACATTTCTGATAACTGGTCTATTTATTGGATTATTGGAGATTTTGACAGGGAAATCTTGGCTGGGAATTGAACTTGGTGCGCGGACCACAGGGCCATCGGCACCGACCACTGGTCTTCAGTTGTTATCATGATGTTATCATGACACAATATCATGATGTCACGTGACAACAATGTGTTCAAGTACATGTTTGGCAAAAATCCCTTTTTTCTAGCTGTGTAACTTTAGAATATTTCTCTGCTCTTTCAATGAATAACTTATAATGGGAATAAAACATGATCTTCTTTTGACATTGGTTGTCTGAATGAATGTCATCTGGGCTCAGACTGGATGTGTGTTGCGTTGGGTGGAGGTGACACACACACACACTGCAGATGTGGAGGCAGTGAACACTGGACGCTGCTTCAGGACAGGAGATTACACCTGAAGCCCTGGAAGACACTTCAACGCAGTGTGTACATACGTCGGTCTTAGTACACGATGTAACTACAGAAGAGTCAAGTAGGAAAAATATCGAAAGCCTTTGGTCATTTTTTGGAGAGAGATGCTAATGGTCATGTCCGATTCAATGATCTATGCTAAGCTATGCTAAAAGTGGTACCGCCAGACCCGGAGTTCGGCTGAATGGATTCGAAAACGGTAAAACTCAACAGTTTAACTCTGGGGGAGCTGTAAAATGAGCCTATTTCCAAAAAAAGTGGAGTATCCCTTTAAGGTAGTTCAGTGATGGTTAATTTTTGCTGTAAAAAAGTTATTAATTTAGTTCATTTATGTAGCCGCTCTGAAGAAAACAGTGATGTCATTATCCAGCTCAGTTCTCTTCTCATATAATGGTGTCAATGCAGGCAGATCAATAATATTGTTGAATATTAAATGTCCCCACTAAGCAAGCCAAAAGCCAAAGGAATAATCCAGAGGAATAATCTATCCGATGGATGCTTTCAGCACTGCAGGCCACTGAGACGTCAACTGTGTTTATATCATGTGACCGAGAGCCTCGGATTGACCTGTGTGTGGAATGTGGAGTCACGCTGAGACAAAACAAGCCTCTCGACGGACTTAATGAAGACACGTTAGTGTGTGTCCTCTGGCTGGATCACGTTACCTTCACATCTGTCTGGATGTTGATGCACAAACACAGTGTGTGCGTGTGTGTGTGTGTGTGTGCGCGCGTGCGTGCGCGTGTGTGTGCGTGTGTGTGCGTGTGTGTGCACACGTGCGTGTGCGTGTGTGTGTGTGTGTGTGTGTGTGAATGCATGCTGTGACCCGAGACACTTCTCTGATGTGTCTGCAGGTTCTGTCAGACTGACAGCTTGTGATTTATGTTGTTTTTGCCCTTTGGCAGTTTGTTCACAGTTACAGAAGACCTCAAAACACACACATCACAAGCTGCCAACTATCACACGCTAAAATACCTGAGCAGATACTGATGATATACTCCCATCTGACAGCCACAATATATTTCTAGATATTCAGTGTGTAAACGCAGCTGCTTCAGTCAGTGTTTATTCACCCTCGTGAATTTCTAAACCTCAGTGACGAGCAGAGGGACTTGTGTGTGTGTGTGTGTGTGTGTGTGTGTGTGTGTGTGTGTGTGTGTGTGTGTGTGTGTGTGTGTGTGTGTGTGTGTGTGTGTGTGTGTGTGTGTGTGTGTGTTTCTGTGTGTGTGTGTGTGTGTGTGTGTGTGTGTGTGTGTGTGTGTGTGTGTGTGTGTGTGTGTGTGTGTGTGTGTGTGTGTGTGTGTGTTTCTGTGTGTGTGTGTGTGTGTGTGTGTGTGTGTGTGTGTGTGTGTGTGTGTGTGTGTGTGTGTGTGTGTGTGTGTTTCTGTGTGTGTGTGTTTCTGTGTGTGTGTGTGTGTGTGTGTGTGTGTGTGTGTGTGTGTGTGTGTGTGTGTGTGTGTGTGTGTGTTCATGCTACTCTTTTACATACAATTCAGCGATCAGTAGCAGTCACAAGAAACATCACCATATGACTAATGCATTCAAGTTGGCTGAGTTCATACAGCTTGTATTATTATTTCCTGGAAATCTCCCTCAAAACATCTCATTCACGCTTGCACACTTTTACAGAAACTTTTAATAAAATCTCTGAAGCTATGATATGGCTTCGGAAATGTGTGTTGAGTTTTGATCAAACATTGCATCTAGCAGGAGAACTGGACCTAACTGGTTCATTTGTCACAATAATCAGCATTATCTCACGGCAGAACGTACAGTTGCATGTTCCATCATATTACTTTATTAAGATTTTTAAACTCTAGTTTATACTGTATTATCAACTGCTATTGCATTTTTGTAAATAACTACAAAATCTAAGATAAATGTTTCCTTTTATGAATGAAGTAAAGATGTGACACGAGTGTGTGAGAAGCCCAACATGTTATCCATTCAACGATCCGAAGCGCTCCTGTCTGCCTTCTGTGTGTTTCCTTCCCTTTACTTCACGTCACCACACACACACACACACGCACGCACGCACGCACGCACGCACGCACGCACGCACGCACGCACTCACTCACTCACTCACTCACACACACACATTAGGTTTTCATGTTTGTTTCACTATATTACTGAGGTCACCATTGATTTTATATAATATTTTCTATGGCCTAATCCAAGCCTTAACCCTAAACCACATCATCACAGAAACATGTGCAAAACACTATTTAAATACAAACATGTTTTGGCCTGTTTATAAGCCTTTTTTAATGAGTGAGGACCATTAAAATGTCAGGTAACACCTTATTTTAAGGTGACACAGTTACACCGTATTACATGTACTTACTGTAGTAATAACAGTAAATTATGCATAATTACTAACTAACCTTAAACCAACGCTTAACCCTAACTGTAACTCTAATATTACTCAGTTCTTATTTCAGTGAGTACAATGCAAGTACGTCACCCTAAAATAAAGTGTAACCAAATGTCCTCACTAGTCTGTTGTCATAATATTTAACTATATAAATGAGGACATTTGCCCCTTACAAGTATAGCTGAACCTTATATTTACGTAGACTTTCTGACTTTTCATAGACATAATGGTTTTTATACTGTACAAACTGTATATTCTCTCCCCTTACACTAACCCTACCCCTAAATATTTATTTTTCAAAAAACATCCGTTGATATGATTTATAAGCTGACTAAATGGCCCCATAATGTCAAAAGATTCACATTTTACTATCTTTATGGGGATATTTGGTCCTCACAATGTAGGTTGAACACACACACACACACGTCTGCTGAAACTCCACCTCCATGTCAACCATCATCACAACTTTACGATTCATCCCTGCAGTTTCTTCTGCTTTGAGTCACTGGAAAACAAATCTCCACCCCAAACGCAGATCTCTGCTAAACCGAGGCGAGTTGCTGGTAGATTTGCCTGGACTCATGATGCTGCCTCCACTGTATTTGACAATAGAAATGGTTTTATGTCGTTGTGTTGAATGCGGTTTGTATCAATCAGAAGGCTTTGCTCGTAAGCTAAACGACTTTATCAGGCTTCATCACATTTCAGGTTTTGTTTCAGGGCTTCCGGCAGCTTAGTTGCGAATACTTCATTCCAACATTTTACTCTCCCCATTAATTCCCATACAAAGCATGCTGGAGACTACAGTTTCAGTAAACATTCACTAATTGAATATAGTAGAGTGCACAAATTAAAATATAAGTTTAAGTTAATAAAGGCCTCACTGGAAGAACCAAATCATAAAGATCCTATTGAACTTCCTGTCAGGACATGAGGCTCCCAACCCTCCGATTCCTTCATCTCTTTATGTGCGATATGAGCCAACTGTGTGTGATGCGGAGAGTAGTTCAGCCCCTCCGCAGACCAGACAACACTTGACATCAGTCCATTACACCAGCAGACTGAAGACCACAGATGCTCTCGGCTCTGTCTGACCTGCTAATTCATTTGTTTTGACAGTCTTATCCCGGTAACCCGAAGCAAAAATTCCTGTTTATGATTACCACAGATATTCCCCTTTAAGTGCTCTTCAGAGATAAGATCTCAAGCAACAGAAATGGTTTTCTCCATTAATGTAATCAAAAAAAGTTGTGTAGGATGAAGAAATGAGGGCTGTAACTCCTATAGACCTGAGACATATACATGTGAACCATTTGGGATCCAAGCTCTCTAATATTTAAGGTACACTACAGGATTCTGAGGTTGAAACGTGCAATTGCAAGTCACTTTCAGAGTGACCTTTTTTTTTTTTTTATCTGCGTAGATGAATCTGATGGTTTGAGGTGAACTCATGGTTTCCTTTAATAATCGCTGTAATCAGGACCAGAGTTGAGGAACCCTGTTCTACACCAAGAGTCTAAGAAATTTCTACAAGGCTTATAACCAACAAATACTTTATCTAGTAACACTAGGTGTCTCGCTTCATTATTAGTCAATGGCCTGGTTTCACAGACAGGGTTTAGATTAAGCCAGGATTAGGCCTTAGAAAGCAGGGTCACAATGGCATGAAGCAGACGGTTTAAACGAGTAGAACAGTCCTGGATCAGTAAACGAGGAATCAGCATAAACAGGGAAACCGCTCAGAAATGTCAAACCAGGGTGAAACAAGACTTCACACTGAAGCAGTTGAGAAGAGCTGTATAAGTAGTCCGGGTGATGAGAGGCAGGTGTGCAGATAATCAGTACCAGGCACGGGGTTATGGGAAATGGAGTCAAAGTGTGAAATGTTAATATCCGGGATATAGAGCCCTCTGGTGGCGAGTTGGAGGAACCACAGAGGCTTGATTTGTGACACAAAGAACATCTGACTGTACATGAATCATTACATATAATGATTATATAGGCATAATAATTAACACAGTTACTTACATGTTGCGGCATTACGGTCAAGTCCATATCGTAAAAGTCTGTTTGCAAAGCCTGCGCCGAAATTCCAACTGATTTACCAATTAATCCACAGTGAAATTTACCGAATACAAATAAATAATGCTCAACTGAGACATTCACATTGTTGAAAATAAATAACCACATTCTTAGCTTTTTCTTCTTGTTTTTAGTCCAGTAATCCTGTATCGCTCTTCTCTCCTCGTCATCTTACTACAATGATGAAGTAGGCGTTGATCTTCTGTAGAGGCGGTCTTTCACCTAGACTCATTCCACAACGAGTCGTTATCTGGGCTTTGTTACAATAAAAGCTGTTTTTGGACTAACAAGGAAGTTTTCATTTCTGAAATTTTATTTCACAGTTCATGACCTCTTTAAAGATGCAACAGAGCGTATATATATATTTGCGAACGGCTGTGCATTTATTTGTGCATTCAGATATATCAAAGGATTTGTATGTATTTGTGTAATTTACAGTGAGCTTAAAAGCCATGCATGTTTAGTTTTTTGCGTGTAATGGTGAATTGCATTGTGCATTTCCACTGTTGGACCAAGAGTGTGCTAGTGTGTGTCAGGGCCAGACGCGTTTCCTCTGTCACTTTAGGAGCTTTTTTGGTCCGCCGAATACCTTGGTCCAAAGCTTGGAGTGGTTATGAACAGAGTTTACCTGAGTCTGGAGACGCTCAACACCTCTGCTCATTTCCCATGTTTTCATATCTACCAGCTAATCTCAACATATAAGACAGCTCAAAACTCGCTTTCAGACACCAGCAAGTGTTTTAAAATAACTTCTTTGCGATCCGATGGGGAACCTGATATAAAAATATATTTAGATGTGATGCTAAAGGCTACTTATGCTAACAATTGGGATAATAAATACACATATGATTATGGAAAAATACCAGAGACTGCTTTAAGAATTTAGACAAATCATACTGAGCACCTTTCAGTGCCCTAGAAACAGCTCAGGACCCCTAGCGGCCACTCAGAATATACATGTAGTAGCACAGAACTGTGCTTAACACTTCACAAGAACATTATAGTGCCCTGGCAATGGCCAAAACAAACAAAAGCTCATTTTCTGCTGAAAAAGGAAAAGATCCAGTGTATTGTTGGGTCTGTGCCCATGTTATCAAGCATGATTATGTAATCATTTGGCTGGTTTCCAGTTTGGTAATGTTCAGCTATAATGCCTGGACCTGAGGGTGGCACTGCATGCTAGCAGGCTACTTGGGGAAAAACAGAACAAATCAGCTCCTATCGCTCAGCTAGAGTAGAGCGAGTAGTAATCAACAAGAAAGCCCTGAAATCCGCTGTGGTTAGCAAAGCCTCTGCAAATCTGAGCCGGCGACGTGGAAACTAATTGAAGGGGATTGTGCGAAGAGTCATTCAGCTCTCTGCAGCAGTGCATCGGGACGGAGCCGATGATGCTGGATCCTTCAGACGAGCCGCTAGATCCTCCCTCCTCTGCTGAAGTAAGGCTGATGCTGGACTGATTTAGTATTCATTCCCTCTGGGTTTCTGTATTTGATCATCTCTAGCTGATTATCAGCTCCTTGCAGCCAAAAAATGTTTGATTGTCGTCTTTTTCTGTTCTCTTCAGTTGGTAAAGTGTTTAGTTTAGTTGTAATAAATGTGTTGTATACATGTGGTAGAGGGTTTTTGTTCATTAGTTAGATGTAGCTAACAGTGCAGAATCTTCTAAAGTAAGTTTCCCATATAGAGGATCATAATTTGGAGGTTCAGACAAACGGATTGACTTCGGCCTGTTTTGCCGTGTCAAACCACAGAAGATACTAACTTGGTAAAAGTTAGTGATGTTATCATGTAAATGTGTCGTATGGAGTTCCCCACATTATTTCCCACAAATACCGATAACACAAGCTCAAGTGTGCAATCTTCATAACAACACAGAATGTGTTCATCTTCTTTTTTTTTTTTTATGATTTTATGTGTGTGTGTGTGTGTGTTGTGGATTGATAGCATTCTGAGTGAAATGATGTGTGTGCTCAAGTGAAGCTCAGATGCACACTACAGTTCTGCAGGTAGAAATTGCACATTTAGACACATGAGGCTTTTTCATTGGTTTGTTTTCCAAAATATAAAAAAATATAAAAACGAATGGACCTTCTTAACTCTTTCCCCGCCATTGACAAGTTTTTCTGTCATTTATGACACAACACTTCTCCGCCGGAAGCAGAAGTCGTCATAGTTGGGTAAACTTTCACGGCGGTGAATGAGTGACTACATTGAATATGTATGTTTGTGTTCCCATTTGCTCAAATAGCAAAAGAAAAACTCCACAATAGTGTTTTCATACTTTCAAAAAGAGGGAAAAAGAGAGAGAGATTGATAACGGCAGTCAGAAGAGAGAAAGACGTCACTCTTACAGCCGCTCACAGCAGTGTTAACTAGTCCTGTAATTTGATGCAAAGGTAATATAATACAAAGTATTGTGTTATAAATGTGCATACATTTGCAGGATTTACGATGCTGATGACGTTAAAACGCATCATCACAGTCCGTGAAAAGGGTCCATTCATGTTTTTCAGTGTTATATACGTTAGGGGGCGCTGTGTTGCACTTCTTCTGAATGAGTACAGAATCTCCGGATCCAAGTTACGCACCGGATCACAAGTAAGCAAACGTGATCATTTTTGATACAGCCTTTCTAAAACATTACCAATAGTTAGCTCAGTCATTTCATGCTGGTTAATGTAAATAAAGGTTATGGCAATAACCAGTGCTTAATTTGAAGAAGCTTCTCCATCTGGATAAGTGGAGATGCTCTGGAGGAGGAACGTGATATTTAGCCTTGATGTAACTGCTCAAAAAGCCTCTTAAAATGAGTGTTTGAGGAGGGGAGTAAATCTACTTTAATCCACTGCAAACAGACTTTTGGTTCTCTTGTGGAAAAGCCACTTTATACCATCTAATTAATTCCCCTGGATAAAGTCAAGCCTTACATTTATGTTCTCATATTCCATTGTTCACTCATAATGTCACTTTACAGAAGTGAGACGGGTTGAGAGTGAATGCTGTTTGATGTTGGCTTTGGATTGCTGCTCGTGCACCGCAGTCGGGCATCAATTAAAACAAATGGCAGGGAAAATATGAAGCGTTATAATTCATTTCCATATTTATTTGAAGTTCTCCTCAGGGAGAAGTGCTTCATGTGTGACTGGATCACTGGATGTGTTTGGAGGAAATAAAGTGCTTGTAACAGGAAAAACATTTTGTCTGTTTGTTTGTCTTTCAGTCCGATGTGAATGATTATACAGCAGCACTTACTTTATGATTTACACCCATCCACCTTCTGAATGCCTGGAACGCAAGACAGTTTAAGGCTACTCGCAGAAGTGTTGGGACAGACTGAGAGGAAGCAGTATTGTTTTTCTTTTGAACTAGGCTGGTCAGAGCGAGGCGGTGCATCTTGGGAGATTTCTGGGTTATTTTTAGAGTTAGCCTGAGAATTCAGGCGGAGGTCACCTCGAAAAATTCAGCTCTTACAAGTGGCCATGAAATATATTCTCCTGTGATGTAGTGAATTCCAAACATTTTATTTTCTGCTACTGATACATTTATCTGGGTGCTGTTAAAAACCAGCTCTCGTGGGGCCGTTGGCAGTGCTGTTGGTGTAACCGCTCCGGTTCTACTCGCCCCACTCCAAACCATTGGAGACTGGATCCCCATTAGCTTCCATGGAGTGGGTGCTAATCTTCCCGGGGTCCACAAAACAATACAACGACAAAAAGCAATACAAATGATAAATAAAAATACTCAGATCAAATCAAACCAAGTACACCAAACTGTACTTCTTCCACATTATAGTCTTTTGGTGTTTCCGTTAATCGTAGAGGTGACATATTATGCCCCTTTTCACAAGATGAAATATAAATCTCTGGTGTCCCCAGAATGTGTCTGTGAAATTCCAACTCAGAATATCCCCAGATCATTTATAGCTCGTCAAATTTGCCACTTTTTGGGTGTGAGCAAAAACGCACCGCATGAGCTTCTGCACCCCGCCCCCATTCAGAAGACGCCCGATCCTTTACGCGAGCTTCAGATACTCGGCAATAACAAAACACGCAAATAATCTCAGTCATCCAAAATCTCAGAAATATCCAGTAGCGTGTGCAGCCTTACGGAGAGACTCAGGAAGAGTTTAACTTTTAGACACGCCTGGACGTTTAGTGGACACATTTATGTAGTTGTGGTGTTACATTGATTCATCTCGTTGACTTGCATGTACCGTCATGTTTAACTTTTACACAAATTGACACAGTTCCCTGATGTCTTTATAAGACAGCTGTGACGTTTTTTGGTCGAAAAAACAGAACAGCAGCGACAGAACAGTTTGCATGCTTTGCCAGTAGGGGTAAAATCTCTGCGTGGCAGGGGGAGCTGCCACTCGACCTGTCACCGTTACATGCGCCTGCCTCGGGACCTTACACAATGTATAAGGTGTTTTTTAAACAAAATGCAGCGCGTATCCCCTGTAGATAGTGGACAAGAATGGTACGCACAATAGGTCAATATTCACCATTAACTAAACGCTTTTTATCTGCCTAACAGCTATTCCGACTGATGCATATGATCAAATAGACAGTAAGACATGCATCCCGTGTTTACTTCTAGTCTTATTTAGCCTACCTATTTGCCACCTTTTCCGCCGTTTTAATCCGGAGCACGAGTCTTGACACCCACTAAGCGTCGCGCCAGCCACAACCTAGCGTCGTGCCTGCCTCAAGATCTCTCACTGTTTAAATCTACCAGACACTCAATTTGATGCACATGTGCAAACAGACAGTAAAATACTGCTCTTATTTGCCATCTTATCTTGTTTTATTCGCTCTTTTTGTCCATAATAGAGCACGCGTCACGTCACCTATAAGCATCGCGCCAGCCTCAAGATCTCTCACTCTTTACATGTACCAGACACTCCGATTGATGCACATGTCCAAACAGACAGTGCAATCCTGCTCTTATTTATCTATTTGTCATCTTATATTTTATTCGCTCTTTTTGTTTATAATGGAGCGCGCGTATCGGCTCCTACTAAGCGTCGCGCCAGCCACAACTTAGCATCATGTCTGCCTCAAGATCTCTCACTGTTTACTTGTACTAGACACTCCGATTGATGCACATGTGCAAACAGTAAAATACTGCTCTTATTTGCCATCTTATCTCACATTTTATTCCCTCTTTTTGTCCATAATGGAGCACGCTTCACGTCACCCAAGCGTCACACCAGCCACAACTTAGCGCCGCGCCTTCCTCAAGATCTCTCACTTTTACTGCCTGATACTCCGATTGACAGCTGAAGGGAAAAGCAGACGAAGATTCCTCACTACATCGATTTGTTTGTTTTATAGCCTAGGCCTATCTATTTTAATTTATTATTCATCTTTCGCATAAGATGTTTGTGTGAAAAACTGACAAAATAACAACTGGCCTCTCTTTTATTTTATTATTTTAGATTAATCATTAAAATGCTGTCAATTTCACACTCTAAATTCAGTAGCCTATATCCATTTGTGTTGGATTTGCCGTACCGGTATTGTTTTTTTAACGGCAACAGGCAGAGTAACCGATTGGTAAAACCCCATGCACTATACACTGGAAAAAAAATAAAATAATGTCTAAACAAAAGATTTATGTATTTGAATTGCATATAAAATTTCCATCAATTTGGATTACATAGTTACACAACATAAACAAATTAATAAACTGAATGTGATTCATATGTGTCAGTCATACGTAAATGAAACGGGTAATATTTATGTAGTAGTGCACAGCAAAATGCATATGTTAAATTAACACTGCTCAGTGTTCATATGTGTGCACACTACAGAGTTAAAGTACCATTGAAGCAGTGTAGAAGTTAATGAGATAATTAACTGATGATTGAGCATTAATGATGAACACCTGCTGTTAACAAGCAGAATCACTGAAGAAAAGAGAAACACAAGAACAACAACTGACTTCAGACACAGCCTTAGATGAAATCAAGTTAAATGTTAAAAGACATTAAATCTGTGAAGATCTCATCAGAGGAGGATTAAACAACTCCACAAACAGCGTTACCAGCTTCACTTATTACTAACCAGTGTGACTTTATGTAATTTGTTTTAATGAAAACAATAGTTTCATTTTAAGTCGCCATGATGGTGGTCCGTGTTTGCTTTAGTTGGGCTCTTGATTCTTGACTCTTTAATGTTAGATTTTGTCTGGCTGCTGTAAGTGTGTGTTTATAAAGCACATTTGTTGGGGCAAAAAAAGCCAAGAGAAAATGTGATCAGGTAATGTTGGCTGTTTATTGATGATGACATAATCATCATCATGTTGTGGCCTGAATCTCTGATCTCATTCAGTGTCTAATGCATTGATTATATAGGTAATGTGTTATTAATGTGTTAGTCAAATACTATACAGGACTATATAGAAAAATGTAGTGCATTAAACGTTTTCATCTACATAATTACTTAGACAACAAGAATCAGTGTATGACTCTCAACAATGGTGACAATCAATGAAATGCTTCATGCTGCAGTGCATGCTGGGTACCACCAATCAAAACCCACCCATGGCTCTCAGGATGTGTTGCGGCATTAATAAATTATGCAGCTGGATTTTTAGTAGCTTGTTTTATGCTCAGAGTTGATCTGTTTATCTGGAAATTTTCATTTGATTGTCATCATTGTTGAGATGCATATGCTGATTCTTATAGTCTTTGTGTGTCTAAGTAATGCCATAGATTAAAAGTTTTTGTGCAATAAATATTTTAAAAAACCAACATATTATTTGATAACCACAACACTGCTAGATCTCATGCTGTAGAATTAAATGGCTACTACAATGAATAAAACAAAATAACACATTACCTATATAATCAGATCATCATACACTGAATAAGATCAGGGGTTATTGAACGGTTATTGATCAAAATTCATGTATAATTTTGATGAAAGGTTTTGATCCACTTCAAATGTTGACTACTATTTGCAGTTTTGAAACTTGCATGGAATGAATATATCTAGAATAGTATAGCGGTTGAATTTGCATACACTGAAAAACATTTGATGTAGAAACTATTTTCACTCAAAAATTGCTAAATTTACAAAGAAACGGTAAGTAACACATTGAATTAAATGTGACATTTTTAAGATTTGCCAAATGAGCATTGAGTATTTATTAATTGTACAAAACTAATTAAAAGGTCATTACAATGCCAGTTGTAAAAAGGACTGATGTGCTGTTTTGAGGAAGACATGAACCAAGACACTCTCTTCTCAAGACCATCCTCTTTAAAAAGTGTTAGTTTTCACTGAGCTGAAGAGGTGAACCATTGCTTTGCTGAAAGCTCGCTGGTCTGGTGTGTTGATGGTGCAGTCCTACATCCTCATGTGGGTGTCCGGTGTTGTGATCTGTTCCCACAGCTCTCATGAGTGAACACTTCCCACATCACACATGTGTCCGATTACTATTTTTATCTCGTGCACTCTCACTTCCACTCATCATTTCATCTTCCCACTTCTCCATGTTCGGAAGAAACCTTCATCCACTATCCCTGATGCGTCACACAACATCAGCTCTTCACTCTCTACAGCTCTTGGGAAGTTCATTTGATTATAGTAAATTGCCTACAAAAAATATATTTGCAGGATTTTTTATTTTTTTTTGTAGTAGTAGTAGTAGTAAAATAAGTGTAATGCTATCACCCCAGGTGAGATCCTCATTGTTTTGTGACAGATAAATTGGCCCTCTGAAATAGGCCTTAGTCTTGATGTGAAATGTAGCCAACTACTCAAAAGAGCAGCTCTTGCTTGTAGAATAAATTCAAGCAGCTCATGATTTTAATTCAACTGTCTATTCCCGCTCCACCATCATCACATTAATTATTAACTCAGTATCAGTCGTTCACTCTCGTAACCCTACACAACTCTTCTCCCAAACATTCCCCATCACCAATGCTGCACAATCCCATCTCAATTAAATATACGATTCTAAGTAAAACCTTTCAAAGTGTACAGACAGGTCGACCACAGGAATGAGTGCTTAAACACTGAAGGCAACTAAGGCAAGCATAACGCTTTCTATTGCTCTTTTATGCTCTTTCTCATTATTATGGATGTTTCAAAGACCCAAACCCCAAGTATAGATCACGACTGTCACTGACCCAAGTCATCTAGAGTCCAGGGCTGGGTTTCCTGATAACGTTGTCTCTTGGCGCGCTACGAAGACTCTTAAGGTATAACTTAACTAAAGGTATACCATTTCTAGGCGTTTTCCCCGAACCATATCTTAGGAAGCTGCTTAAGATATACCTTCTTACGTGTGACGTTACCCGGAGGCGATGCTGCTGAATTATAAAAAATAATCCAAACTATAATAGCCTATAATAGCCTAGCCTACATATTTTAAAATTGGATCATATATTGCTGCCACAATAACCATTTCAAAAATTTTACGTGCTTTCTTCTCTTTCCCCTTTTTGTTCGCTGAGGTGGAGCTGCGATGAAATATTGTTCTTGTAAATACTTTCCAGCATTTCAGTAATAAAAGTGTGCATCTTACATACGGTGCTCGGCAGTGATCAAAAAGGATTTAAACAGTGGATTTTGAATCTCTTCTTGTAAACTCAGAGATGTGGTTTCAGACGGCAATTAAATTCCCACACGACCTGTTTGTCAAAAAACAATTTGGCCAGGGATTTTTACGTGGGTTGGTTGAGAAAAAAACACTGACAATATGGATTCGGACGGCAATAAAATCAGTTCTACCAGAAAGACTCGGGAGAATAAATACTGTGACAATAATACATTTATTAACAGCCCAGCAAGCAATAAAGTTCTTTGGCGTAGCTCACAATCTGAGGGTCCGGACTCTGCATATCCTGCCTGAAGACAAAGGCAGGGGCGCAGCCGACCCCCTGTGAGGTATGGGAAGGGACCATCCTGGTGGTGGTGGGGAGGATGGAGGGAAGGATCCGTCTTGGTGGTGGTGGGGAGGGAGGAGGGAAGGATCCGTCTTGGTGGTGGTGGGGAGGGTGGAGGGAAGGATCCGTCTTGGTGGTGGTGGGGAGGGTGGAGGGAAGGATCCGTCTTGGTGGTGGTGGGGAGGGTGGAGGGAAGGATCCGTCTTGGTGGTGGTGGGGAGGATGGAGGGAAGGATCCGTCTTGGTGGTGGTGGGGAGGGTGGAGGGAAGGATCCGTCTTGGTGGTGGTGGGGAGGATGGAGGGAAGGATCCGTCTTGGTGGTGGTGGGGAGGATGGAGGGAAGGATCCGTCTTGGAGGTGGTGGGGGGGATGGAGGGAAGGATCCGTCTTGGAGGTGGTGGGGGGGGATGGAGGGAAGGATCCGTCTTGGAGGTGGTGGGGAGGATGGAGGGAAGATCCGATGGAGGGAAGGATCCACCACCACCATCCGTCTTGGTGGTGGTGGGGAGGATGGAGGGAAGGATCCGTCTTGGAGGTGGTGGGGAGGATGGAGGGAAGGATCCGTCTTGGAGGTGGTGGGGGGGATGGAGGGAAGGATCCGTCTTGGAGGTGGTGGGGGGGATGGAGGGAAGGATCCGTCTTGGAGGTGGTGGGGAGGATGGAGGTGAATGGAAGCGTCAGCATCTGCGAACTTAAACGTGTGCAAGTACCAATCTTTTATACCACGAGTATTAGAATGTGATTGGATTAGATGAGAAGGTAAAGTGACGTAACAATTGAGTCTTCCCGGCAGAACTTATGCTAGAGCTTTCATTTAGCCCTGTAAATGTTTAAAATACCGTACGAGCCCATGATAAACAATTAGCGTCTGAATAGGACTTAACTGACAGTAGCCTATGCTTTCACTGGCCTTTGAAAGCGATCCGCGGACGACGCCGTCTTTTAGAACAACTATTCGCTGTATCACTGCCATAGTTTGAGCAAACTCCCCACCACAATCATTCCCTTTAAATAGACTATTAAGCCTTTGATGCTTCGCCAGCTGATGTACCTTTGGATAATATAATAAAAAAATCTAACAACAATCAGTGTAATGACAATTTTATTCTTTGCATGAAAACACTTGAATTCGCCTAATTGAGCACTGTCTGGGTGTATTAAAACTTCAGAATTATATTCATATAGACCTGCAACAGTGATAAGGTAAAGCTAAGAGTGGTCCAGACCAACCTTCCGAACGTATGACTAACAGAAGGTATACTTAACTAAGAAAGTTTCGGGAAACACGTATTAACGATAAGGTACAGCTGAAGGTGTAACTTAAGAACGACGTCGCGTTAAGAAGGTTTCGAGAAACACGTATTAACGATAAGGTACAGCTTAAGGTGTAACTTAAGAACGACGTCGCGTTAAGAAGGTTTCAGGAAACGCAGCCCAGAGCATTACAGACTGTGAGCTCTGAGCTTTTGACTTGAGCCAGTGAGAACCAACATGGAAACCACCAAAAGACCCCTGCAACCTCATACTACCAGCCTGGCAACAACCCACAAAACCCTAGCATTGTCACACTGAGTTTAGACACAAATCCCTCTCATTTTCTTCAAGTTCCTAAATGCTTATTTGTAATGGTGACATAGATGTATTCTATAAGCTAATGAACATGGATCGAGCCTCTTAACCTGTAATTATCCAGCAGTGTGATGCCGCTGCTGGTGAAATGTCACTCGGCGGTTGGCCCTACAGAAGGTTAATGCTCTGTTGGTTGCTCAAATGTCCTTTTAAATGCTCTTTCCATATCACGACTGTGATCTCTGGTTGGCGTCGTATTAATTGCGTTTGGCAACGATGAACCGCATTTAATCAAGGCTGTTCCAAAGAAAAGAGCTTCAAGTAGTTGCTGAAACATGGAAGTGTGTACTTGAGTTACATGAGTTCAGTAAACAGCCTGAGTGTGTCATTTTTGAATAAGAGTATTAAAGACCCCATGAAATTAAAGAGGTTAGTCCATATCTGTAGTTGTGTGTAAAATAAACTTTTAGCAGATATATGGATTTCAAATGCAGTGTTCTTCAGGAATGTGGACAACATAACGATGGCATCATCTCCTGCTCATGCTCTATAGTTCACAAATTTATTGTCCAATCAAATGGTCAGCTATAATAAGAGTGTTTCTCCCTCTTAAAGCACGTACCTTCGATTACCAATAGCAAACAGCATATGTTGTGCTGGGCCGTTGGATAAGCTATTATAAAAGACAAGTCCTTCAATATGTCCTGCCCCAACTTCCTGTTTGAATAGAAAATGCTTCAACATAATAAAGACGATTGTGCTGGTAAAACATCCCATGGGTTTGTGAGACTTTCATGAGTCTGTGGCCAGCCCGTTCAGTGCCGTTCTTTCTAAATCTTTGCCAACAGCAAACCAGTCCTGCTCCTGGAGGGTCACTGTCCACAGAGCTCAGCTCCAGCCCCAGTTATTACACCTGAACACCTAACCAAGGTCTTACTAGGCACACTAGAAGCTTCCAGGCAGGTGTGTTGAGGCAAGTTGTAGCTCCGCAGGACAGTGGCCCTCCAGGAGCAGGATTGGAAACACCTATGATTGCTTCAGACTCACATTAGAAGTCTTGTTGTATCAGAGGCAGATGCTGACTGGATGTGTCCACCATCGGCTCTCTAGAGCACCAGTGATGAAGCCAAATACTTAAACGGGTACAGCCCGATTTCCAAAGAATCAAAGGGATTAGCAGTATCAAGTGTAAAATGTGGAAATAGCCTGGTGTCATATTTTCAAAGCAGTTTCATTATAGCACATTAGCTTTGCTAGACATTTGCCTGCATGTCAACACACGCTGACATAAATGATTCCTTTCTGACGTGACTTGACAAGTGTTTCCCGCAGTATTTCACGACTGGTGATTGTTTCGTTCCTTACTACTGGAAGTTAAATAAAATCAGAGAAAATCTTACTGGACTGAGAAAGAGTTGTCCAGTTTTCTGGACATTAGTTTGTGTAATTTAGAAGAAAAAATCCCTGCATTTTCACTTCTTTTATACATTTATATTTATTTTAAAGTAATCGGTTGACATGGCTCTCAGTAGATATCAAGATATGCATGGTGGATTTTTTTTTTTTTTTTCACTATCTTCTTTTCACAGAAATATTATATCAGTGAATTCACATGTATTTTGAGTTGTTCTGCTGGGTTTTCCTCACAGTGGTCCCCCGTGGAGACGCCTCCCTCAGCTCCGTCCGCTGCTTTCATATCCTCCGTTTATCTGCGTCTCCTGCTGGTATTTCCTGAACTCCATTGTGCCGGGCGCATTCGGTCTCTCTGGCCTTCATGTGCTCACTCTCGTTCTCCTTTTGCAGCTGCTGCTGAGCCTCTGCATGTGTGTGTGTGTGTGTGAGGATTCATTCATCTTGTGCTGAGGTGGTTTTGCTGATCAGCATTCTGCGGGATGGTAAGTGGATCTGTGCATCTGTCAGCTGCTGCAGGCAACACACGTCTGTCTCGCCACCTGTGTGAGATCTGTCTGAGGGCTACATTGATGTGTAGGTAATATTAACGCATCAATCTAGTCGCTATGATGGTGGTCTGGTGGTTTTGCATGCAGGAATGTTTGTTTTGAGAGAGTTACACAGCGATGGGACGTCGCAGGTGACATTAATGCCATGATGATGTAGTCGTTCAGCTGGAGATGTTTGGAATATACGTCAGACTAACGGGCATCAGGTTTGTGTGTGTTTAAACATGTCATCAACAAACCCAGAGGGGAAATGCAAAGTCTTTTAATAGTTTCTGCACTGCTTTTGGGGGGAAATCTGCAGTATAACTCTCTTTGTTAATATGACATTTCCTAAACTGATGAATTATGCTCAACACGGCCAGAACTTGATGGTATTAATTAAATAGTGAAAAGTGTCTGCATGTGTCAGCTGGTTTCAGAGGCTGTGCAACTACATCATGCATTGAATAGCTTGCACATTCAGTCCAAATTTAACTAGTCCAGCCAATGCCAGCATTTTTTTTATCATATTCACAAAACTTTCATGGCCACCAGAATATTTTGTTGCATGAATATGTAAACATTCAACAATTTGTTATAGCTTCATTCATTTTTTTTTATTTTTTATTTTTTTATCAACTTTTGAATGTGGGTAAGTTTCATTAAAAAACAAAAATAAAAAATGTAAAGGGGTCATTAACTATATTGTTGTATTATATTATAATGTTTACTAGGGTGCACTTATAATGTTAAAGTGTTGATTATAGCATTATCATTTAGATCAATAGCATTATATTTAGATTTATAGCATGAAAGGTTGCAGCGATGAGCATGTAGCCGATCACAGACATGTTGAGCTCGTGAATGCAGTGATCTCGTTATTGTAACTCAACGTTAGAGATTCATTGATTATAACGGGAGTTTTGGCGAGAGTCGATTGTAAAGGGAGAAGTTGACCGATTAATCACTGGTTAGATTTACTGACACATAGACAAAGAAAATCTGACTGCACATGAATCATTACATATCAGAAATCACTGGTCACAGATCAGGCATCAGAATTAACACAGTCACGTACATGTTGTGGCATTACTGTCGAGTCTATCATAAAAGTCTGTTTGCAAAACCTGTGCCGGAATTGCGACTGATTTACCAAAGGATCCACAGTGAAATGTACAGAATAGAATTAAATAATGCTCAACTGAGACATTCACATTGTTGAAAATAAATAAGCACATTCCTGGCATTAGGATCCTTTGGAAGGTAATGTTATTTTTAGTCCAGTGATCCTGTATCACTCTTCTCTCCTCATCATCTCACTAACACACCAGTGGGCGGGGCTAAAGTGACAATGATGAAGTAGGTGTTGATCTTCTGTAGAGGTAGTCTTTCACCTATCTTAGGCTCATTCGTCGTTATCTGGGCTTGGTTAAAATAAAAGCTGTTTTTGGACTAACAAGATAGTTTTCAGATCTGAAACGTACAGGCTATTCTTATAGTATGATGAACTCTTTAAACAAAAAGCTAAGAAAATATTATTTTTGTCAAAAGACAACGTCCGGATCAGATTCTGAAAGATTATCAAAACACAGATGGAGTAGATCGAGTCCATCAACACCCTCATAGCTTCACAGTCCTGGAGCTTTAATTTCATTCAATAACATTAGGCAGTTTCACTTGTTTTTGGATCCAGAGATTCTATACTCTTTCAGAAGATGTGTAACAGCGTACATATAACAGTGAAAAAACTTGTCAATAGTGGAGAAGCGTTGTGTCATAATAAATGATGAAAAATCTTGATATTGGGAAAATAATTAATAAACAGGCATTTAAAATGAAGCACATGAGATTGTGTAGACCTCGGTAAATGACAGGCATTCCTGTTCCTGCAGGCACAGATACCATATGGAAATTGTGAAGATGTTATAAAACAAATGCATATGTTATATCTTTTTCCCACTGAGAGAACTCTTGAAGATTCTCAAGTAAACTATCATCAACATGTGAAACACTAATCTGACAGCAGATTATGAATGGAGACAGTTCTTGGACTTTAAGGCTGATTAAAAGGAATATTCAGAGTTTATGGAAAGCATATGGGACTGACGGTTACCGCACACAATATGGCTGCTTTAACACTTGTTTTAGTTGTTAAGTCTCAGATTCAACTTCACTCCCTCTTGTCTCTTTTTGCTGTTCACATTTGAATCTGACAACAATATTAGAGCAAGCTAGGATGAGAAGACACCAGTATCACTGTCTTACTGAAGCATTTATTTACCAACCAAACAAGATAAACACGTCAACCATGTTAAATCTTTAACTAGATACACAGTCAACTTAGTACGAAGTAAATATTCCAGGTAATATTTTATACATTTGTTTTTGTACAAAGATAATAAAGTCAACATGTTGTTTTTATAATATCATATTGATTATTGTGTTGCACGGTATAAACATACCTACATTCATAGTTTTTGGTGGCACTTGGCTTTCAAAAATGTGAAAACTCCTGGCTTTGACGACGGCCTGCTTGACTTCCATTGGGAATTAATTGTGTTCTTTTTATAACTGGTTTATGAGTCTTATTTATGGTCCGTGGCAGTCAGCAGCATGCCATAGATATGGGATATAGTGGCTGATCCAGAAATAATTCAGTGTATTCCTGTAAGATCAGCCATTATCCGGGTTCAAGACCCTGAAAAGTCTATGAACTGCAGTAGACTCATTTAGTCTAATGGCTTCAGCTTTGCACGTTCAGAAGTTGAACGAACTTGAGGGATTTATGTAAATTGATGGGTTGACTGTGATTGGTTTAGAGCACAGAGTGGTCAGAGTTAATTAAAGAGACTCTTGAGAGTCCAGACTGATGTAATGCTGAATGTCTTCTATATTCTCTAATGTTGAGTCTCTGTTGGAGTGTAAACTCTGTGAAAGGACTTGAGAAAGCGATGCATGTCTCAGCGGTTCGTCAAGGGACTCTGTGGCCTAAAACACTGCGGTAAAAGATGAGGATTGACAGCTGATGAATTAAAGATGAATGTACATTGTCCCTAATGTTGATGGCCTGATCAGTGAGACAAAACCACCTTTAAAGGTGATGTAGTTTCTGTGACACTAGTGGCACCAAGCAGAATTAAAAACATTTTTTTTATAAACTTTAATAAACTGAATTAAGAGAATGTAAAACATACATACTCTACCTTTAAAGCCATACATGAGCTGAAGCCACGGACTGTCTGTGTCCAGGGCTCACGTCATATAATATGATGCTGAGCTACAAAATAAGCACACAGTGTTTGGATTTGATCTCGGCATGTCATAATAGAGATTGTGCAAGGCACATTGCCCAGAATTACATTTTTATGGACGTTATGTTTACAGTAAAGCAAAGTCAGTCCAAAACCTACATACTTGTGTCTGTTTAGAAGAAAGTTTTGTGCTTATATAGTGGGTGGTTGAACATTTAAACATGAACAATGACTCATGATAAAACATGAAAAACACATACTTTTTCACATAATTGTGGCTATTCAGAAATGGATTTTGTATTTATTTAACAGTTTTATAGTCAAATTTTTATAGTCAAATTTTTACAAGTGAACATACAACTGCTATTTCCAGTCATTAGTCTTTTGGAATCAAGCTTTTTCATGTTTCATGTTTGATAACGATACAGTCATCAGTCATTTCAATTCATATAAAGTAATCCGACTGACGCTGACATCATTTCTTCTGTTAAGTATGAACAACTGTCTGTACAAACAAATCACTTGTCTCTCTGGACAGGACATTGTGTTGTATGAGCTAATAACCCTTTCAAAGTAAAACATATTATTATAATTATTATTAATACATAGCCAAACAAACTTTAATGGCAGTAAAAACTCCAGAACTTATAAGGTTAAAACACATATGCATACATTTTAAACTTGGATTGCATATAAAAAAATGTAATGTGTTTTCATATTTCTTGGTATTATTCAAGTAAATAACATCAATAATATGTCCTAGACAGTCAGAAATTCCAGTGCATTCTATTAGTGATCTGTTTGATAAATAATAAAAATATAGGCTACATTGTAAGACATTTCATTTTAGCCATATAAGGCAATGCATCCACCAAAGTGTAAATGCACAGTGATTCAAGTATTTCAACACTTAAACATGTTATATGTTGTAGTATAACAAAATATCAAAGCAAGTGTCAACTGTTTTAAAGAGAGATCTTACAAACATACTTTTTAAGCAAACCGTTACCAGTTAAAGGGTTAGTTCACCCAAAAATGAAAATTCTGTCAGTAATTACTCTCTCTCATGTTGTTCCAACCCCGTAAGACCTTCGTTCATCTTCGGAACACAAATTAAGATATTTTTGATTAAATCTGAGTGCTGTCTCACTCCTGTGCGCAAAAAAAAAAAAAAAAAGACTTTATTCCACTATTTATTTCCTTCTCTCTGAGCCTCGAGTTTTTTCACGTAGTGTAATAGCGCAGCGCTTCTGTGTTGCACATCACACGCATCACACACATGACCAGCGTCAGCCAATAGTGACCCTACGTGTGACGTACAACACAGACGCGCTGCGTTAAAACACTACGTGAAAAAACTCGAGGCCCAGAGAGAAGGAAATGAATAGTGGAATAAAGTCTTTTTTTTTTTTTTTTTTTTTTTTTTTTTGCGCACAAAAAGTATTCTCGTCGCTTGATAAACTTAAGATTGGGCCACTGGAGTCACTTGGACTATATTAACGATGTCTTTAATGCATTTTCTGGGCCAGCAAGTTATAGTGTCTTTAGAAGCCTATGGAGGAGTGATCCAGCTCTCAGATTTAATCAATAATATCTTAATTTGTGTTCCGAAGATGAACGAAGGTCTTACGGGGTCGGAACAACATGAGGGTGAGTAATTACTGACAGAATTTTCATTTTTGGGTGAACTAACCCTTTAACATCAACCATTAACAGTTTTTGAGACACTATTTCCCCAAAATAGCTACTAAGATGAAACTGGTGTGAGACTGGTCTCGGTGTGTGTTCATGTGTTCAGTTGAAACAGATCTCAGCATGTGCTATCAGTCTGATCTGATGCTAAACACTCGAGGCTTCAGATGCTGTTGCCATATATCTTCCCTCATGTTAACACACACCATTTATATAATGTGATCACATGTTGAGTTGTTGAAGGAACAGTTAACAAAAAAAACAAAAAAAACAATTCTGATATAATTGAATCATCTTGATGTTGTATCAGTCCTGTTGCACACAAAGGGAGATGTTAAGCAAATGTCCTTGCTGCACTTTTCCATGCAACGAAAGTTCAAAAAGTGCCATAAAAACATAAACATTATGCATATGACTTGTGTGATGAATTCCAAGTCTTCAAAGTCATTTGACAGCTTTGTGTGTGGGAACAGATGCAAGTCAGTCTTCCCTTCTGTCTGCAGCCCTTCAAATCTCATTCTCATTTCTGCATTTTCTAACTTAATGTGTTGCGTTTAGTGTTTCATGTCATTGTTGTTAAACCTGATGCAACCAGCCACAGCAAGCTTGAATATCCTCATGTGCAGATGAGTCTGGAGAGCTACAGTAACATCTGAGAGTGAAGTTTGTGTGTGTGAAAAACTTACATTTCAGGTTTGTTCTTGACACAAGAAGATGTGAAATGCAATGTACAATTTGTACAATTATCTCTTTCTGTCCTTTCGACAGCCATTGCAACTTAAACTTTAAAACATATCCTTTTGTCTCCAATGAAACAAAGAACATTTGACTGATATGATATATACGATACATTTTTCTTTCTTATGTAAACGATTGTTTTAAAGACGACGGCTTCTGTGACGGGACAGCAGAAGAGGACATGCGGTTGTCTTGGTCTCTGCTTGTTAAATCACGTCCTCAGGGACAGTGTAATGCTCTTATTAAAGCAGCCCATGTCTTCCTGCAACAGGAAATGACCATCATATCTTCTCTTAGCGGGGCGTGGCCATGATGCTTATGTATATTTGCAAATATTTGTATACATGTATGAGTGTGTGTGAGTGAGTATTTTTAGAGAAAGACGCATGTGAAGCATTATCTGATCCGTTGTAATGCCGCTGTTTCCCCATCTGTTCTCCCAGTAGTCTTGTCCTGGTTTTAAGGTAAAAATGGAAGTAAGACAGAGAATGTTGGCACACTTTCACAGGCACGTGCAGCACAACCTCCAGTGAAGATGAGACGAGTCTCTGAACCTTACGCAACTGTTGTGTCTGGAGTTCACAGTCATCATGGCCTTCATCTTCATTTCTACAGCCAATGCTACAGGACACATCATTCACACACTGGACAGATGTGATTTCACCAAGTACAACATGTTTGTTGATCCTGGAACAACATTCCAATCAACCAATCAGATTTGAGGGATAAGTTTACAGTTTATGTCAAGTTTAGGCTTACGATTAGGGTTAGGTGCTTCTTTTTTTTTTTTTTTTTTTTTTTTTTTTTTTTTAAACTAAGGGTTAGGTGCTTCTACATCCGTGCTATTCGCCTTTGATTTAAGGGATAAGTTATGGATAGGGTTAGGTTTAGGACTACATTTTCGGACTAGAATGTTGTTCCAGGATCAACAAAACATGTTGAACCAGGAACATGTCTTACTTGGCAAAATCACACCTGGGGTCTCGCTCAATGGCCATATCGGCGTATATCTCACCACGTACTGACTTGAACCAAACCCATCCAGTTACAGTGCTGAGCTTACACATGATTTGTGCAGTTTTTTCCAGCTTTTTCCATTGGTTTGACATCCTGAACATGCGATTCGAAACCTCACTCTGTTTGAGCCGAGCATGTGAAGTGTCCACTGACTCGACCGCTGGTGTGAGTTTGGGCTGTTTGGGGAATGTTTGGGAAAACCTGTTTGGCAGTTAATAATTGTGCAAGTCCATTTGGCTCCACTATTGGTGCAGAGATGGCACACATCAGGCACTAACACACTAACACAATATTGTTATATAATTACTGTAATAGTATAAGTAATTCTTGAACAGGATACTATCAAATGTCAGCTTTCTAAAGATACCCGTGTAAAGTCTCCCTTTTTATCTTAAGCAGGGTGTCCAATCCTGATTCAACAAACCTGTCTGTAAGTTTCAAGTGATCCTGAAGCCCCTGATTGCCTGCTTCTGGTGTGTTTAATGGGGTTGAAGCTAAACACTGCTGGAAGGTGGTCCTCCAGGTGCAGGACTGGACACTATGGATTGATCCTGCTTGAGAAGAGCTTAAACCCTGGCCATTCTAGAGATGCTGGTCTTTCACACATCAAGATTGTTAATAGGGAATATGTGGCTTGCAAACCCAGTGACCTGCTGGCTGATGTTCAGTTTGTGTTGCCCAGTCTGCATGTCATTTGGCAGAGGGGTGCCGGCAGTCAGTGCGCTCTAATGGCATAATGGGATAATCGTTCAGAGGATACACTGTAGGGAGGGGTGTTGCAATAGAGGACACAATGTCAACTACTGAAAAAAAAACAAAAGGCCCAGACTTCCTCTGGACATTCCAGAGTGCAACATACTTTTTTTTTTCAAGATAATTTACCTTGCTGAAGTGAAATGCACATTTCAAGTGTTTTCTTTAGACAGTTTTGAAAGTCTGTGTGATATGAGATCCGGCTATCTCAAGCCCTGTTTACACTTTCTCAACAGTGTGATTGGACCACAAGCGGTCAGTTGAGAAAGATTGGCATGTACTCTAGAGGTCTGCAACATGAGCCAAGTCCAACGGGACCCCAGAAAGGTTTCAGGTGGGTTTGAGTGCAGCTCAGGTCTCATGGTCATGCTAGGTGATCCTTCACATGTCAGAGATGCATCAGGGTTTACACTACAAATAACTGTATCACAACTTCAATCTCTCAAACCACTAGGAAGGTCTTTCTCAGCATAGACTCCAAAGGAGGTAATGAACAAGACCGGCACCAGATTTACATTGTTTTGATTCATCACACACTTTTTTGGTGTTTTGTCCAGCCCTTCTGTTGCTAATAAACCTCATGCACTGGAATTATAGGCCACCATGATAGCGACTAAAAGCTCTTTCACAATGCAGCAAGCAAATCCAAGACCGGGGCATGACCTTCCACATTCCTCTGTTGTTATGTCTACGTCTATTGTTTGCATCTCAGGTGAAATCGCTCTCTGCCCCTCGCCGTTTTGGCACGGAGAACTTTAGATAAGAACCATGACTCTTTATTCTTTATGGGAAAAGTAATTGTACCATTCACCATTTCTTTCACTCGAGGTCCAATGAAAATCAATAGACAGTGTAATCCTGCTTTTCCTCTGGACAGTCATGGCTGTTGACAGTGAGAATGCAGAATTTGGCTCTTTACCATGTGCACAAATACTTGATCGCTCGCCGTACGAGGGGTTTGGGTGCAGAAGGTGCGCTGCTGGTTTGCTGCGGTGGACCAGCTGACTGTTTCTTTCGCCAATGGCTTGGTGTATTCTACTTCTTTATGGCATGGTATTTTGTTAACTGGCTGGTTTCATTTATATGAAGCCATTTTATAGCTTCAGCAGGCATAATTGTACAAGTACCTGAAGCATAGCGTGTTAAACAAATTAAACAAAGCGGCAGAAGTCAGCGCTGCCTTTCTCAACCATAAATCAGCACTCAAGCATGTGCGATCACCTATAATTTTCACTTTCTTTAGCCACTAGCAGAGAACCAGCCAGCACATGAATGGGAATGGTGGGGTCGAAGCTGCAGGTGCGAGAGACTCTGTGAGCCCGGCCCATGATAACAACGTTCCTCCACACGTCTAACGGCCCCCGGCCCTCGTCTGGCCCGTCTCCTCCTGTGGGAAGTGCTTCATCAGCAGAACGGGATTGCTCGCACAGCTCTGGCCAAAGGCAGGGATATCGCTCGATCCGCATCGAGTTTGAACAGGAACTTAGAAGACTTGTAGATAAAGACTCTAATTGAATGCGACAGGAAGTCTGGGAAAGGTACTTTGCCAGCGCCAGTCAGTCCTTGAGAGGCCGTAGTCTACAGTAAAGAACTAACTAGGTATGTGGGAAACTGCAAGACAGTGTTTTTCAGACCTAGAGCCCAGAACATCTACTCTCTGTGGGAACTTTTGCTTTGCAAGAACACAGATGATATAATCTATTGCTGCTTATTCAGCTCATGTAGTCTTGAGGAGATTCTACTGTATAAGGCATTTGCTAAATCAAGCATCACTGTTACTGACGTAGGGTTTGTTCAAATCGTGTTGCACTGTGGCCTGTAACTCATCCTTCACCTTTTGAATTTCATGAGTCATTGAGGAGAGGTGAGCTCTTACTTTACTAAGTGATCTGGATCATGATTGTCACTAAATGGACATACTATTGTAAAATAGCACAGAGAGGGGGATCTAAGTCCTGTCTAGAGACCAGTATATCCTAGATAAATGGGCTCTTAGAATATTTGGATATTTGTGTATCCGATTTGAATCTGATCTAAATGATTGACTGTCTACACTGTGTACCACAACTGTTCAGATCTGATTTGTGCGTCCCGTGGCACTCTTTAGTTTCCCAGAATATCTGCATTGGTTTTTATGGCAATGACGTTGTGTTAGTAGGCATGCGGCAGAGACAACAACAACAGTAGCATGGAGGGGTTTGCATTACAGATGGTTTCTTATTCATAACTTGACAATGTGTCACCGCCACACTGCGTCTTCTGAGGCAGCGGCTGAAAGGTTTACGCAGTGCTGTCGTCTTTGCAGTTCTCAAAACTTGTCTCCATTATATTGTAATTTTCTGCTTTCTGGGTGTCAAATCTGATTGGTTGAGAGTCTTTTCCTGCCGTGCTATATTCCCCCAGTATCAGCACTGGGACTGTTTCATTGTTGTCAGTGTCAAATACAGGTTTTTTTTTTTTTTTGACAAAGACTACTGTTATTGTGTCATGGAATGTAGTTTTAAGAGTTTAAAGTTTCATAACTTTATATTTAGGCTATATTTCACTGAAAGCCTGTATGGCCTACTACACCGCTGCTTTTGAACGTTTGACTGAATTGTTTGCTTGTGTTTTTTTTCCTATTGTCCTTTTTAATGGCTATTCTTTTTAATTAAAATATTATTGTTCAATAAATATTTTTATTACTGCCTCGAGTATTATATTGCATTTATAAAACAGTTTGACGGCACAAGTGTGTAAATAAATAAGACTTACGCAACGGATATATATATATATATATATGTTTGTATGTGTGTGTGTGTGTGTGTGTTTGGGTAATTCTATAATTGCAGGTACATTTAGTATCTAAAGTCATTATTTTTTCTGCTTTTTTCAGGTTATATTTTTTATTATTTTAATAATTTGTTACTCATTGTCATGGATCAAAAGATGTTGCCGGCCATAACAATAATATTTTCTGTTAAACGTGTCTTATATAGCTGAAAATCATGATTTCTTGTTTTCCGAATTAGTCAGTGTATTTTTTCCATCATGTATCATTGCATAATCAAAATATTTAATTTTAATTCCTAACATTCCTAATTCTACAACATTGAACTGCTTTTAAAAATAACTTTTATCTTATAAAAATGTGTGTCCATAAATCTTGAGCCAATTCGGTTACCGTACCACACTTTGCATTTAAATTGGTGGAATTATCTCCCATAACAGCAAATTATATAACTTTCCCTCACTGATAAGATCTGAGGCACTGTAAAAACGAATAATAATAAAGCACTGAAAGGTGTGTGCTCTCTCTGAGAAAATATTGTAATCTAAAAAGTTTTTTGAGGTATTTTGTAAAATGTCGGAATTGTTACCACAATATCAAAAGGAAAACCGAATTTATCACTGATCACACAATGGTTTGATTCAAAATCTTTTAATCATGATTTCATTAGTGCCATCTTAGCATTTATGCTAGCAAGAGTTTTGGGCTAAAAAGTTTAAAATTGACTATTCTGTTACCGTCAAACTCTGTTACCAAAAGTAGAAGAACAATGTTGACAAATTTGTCTGTAACAGAGTTGACAAACAATACTATAAAGAAATCTTTATTTATTTATTTATTTATTTATTTATTTATTTTGTAAAAAAGGTAAAAAAAGGAAGTAACTTATGTTTGGCAAGCACTGAATTCTTATTACTGACTATGTTTTCCATAAGCTACTGGAAAGAATTTCTGTTAGTGAATAGGTTTTTTTTTTTTTTTGACTTTTTGACTTTTTGAAATGCCAAATGTATCTCCATTCATAGAATCACCCATACAGTATATATATATATATCCTTATGTGGATGTGTGTTTGTAGATCAGCAGCAGAGGGCGCTGCTCCGTCGTCATCAGCACTGCAGTGACGTCATCAGCCAGAGACCAAACCCTCCAGTGCAGTGTTGACAACTTAGCAGTTTTGTTGCTAGATTTACCAGCTTACCCTAGCAAAATCCCCTAGCAACAAATTTAGCTATTTTCAACGTTTATTTGGCAACTTTTAGCAACTGCAATAAAAAGACACATTGATCTAAATGACAGAAAAAGAGTATAAACCACTGAACGGCTAGCCAGCTAAGCAGCATATCAGCCTGAAGAGAGTGCATGTGAATGAAGCTGCTAGCTGCAATTATTCAATAATAATTATTCTTTTATGATACAGAATGTGATTTGCTTGTTCCAGTAATTGTTGTTCAGTTAGGTACACTGTAAGACAAAATATGTAGAAAAATGGAAAAGGTACTGGTAATTCTCTGCAGGACATTAACCGTTAAGTTGTAAATTTGTAAATGCAATGCGTAATTTAAAATACAGGTAAAACACCTGTGGAAGTCAGTACGGATAATTCCTTCATATTAACACTGTGCCCTAACTTTACAGACTTTTTAAGAGTGTAGCACACCAACCAAATACTAGTTAATAAGAAAATACATAAGAATGAAATTGTTCAAAAATGTGTAATTCAATGTTGTATTTAAAGATAAAAATATCTGATCATAAAGAAATCAAAAATATTGATATTATTTTTTACAAAATAAATGAACATTTCAAATCATATTTTTCACTGAGATTTGCGTAATCTCATTGTGTATTCTCCGCAATAATGCACTGACGTCATCACACAATGACATCACAACATCATTCAGCAACTCTTAGCAACAAATGGACCTCTGCCTTTAGCAACTTCCCCTGAAGATCGTGAGTAAAACCACTCTCGTGTGAACCGGGCAAAACCTGACATCAGGAGAATGTAAAGTCTGACACAAACAGGATATGATTCTTCAAAGTACCTGTTTCTGATAGCGGCTGTCTAGACAGTTTGTGTGTGTGTGTGTGTGTGTGTGTGTGTGTGTGTGTGTGTGTGTGTGTGTGTGTGTGTGTGTGTGTGTGTGTGTGTGTGTGTGTGTGTGTGTGTGTGTGTGTGTGTTATCTGAGATGGCTCTTAGAACTGCTGATGTCTCACTTCACAATATAAACACTGATGAGAGCAGCATTTTAATGATGTTTGGGGATATGATGGAGGAACACTGGATGAGCCGAAGCTTTCCTGCAGAATATTCAAGTAATAGTTCAATATTTATTTCCCCCAAAATAATTACGGCGGTCGTACAGCAGTATGAGATGGTAATATCATTGTACTTTGATACTTGACATGGTACTAGGGCTTCTCACACTGTGCTTAACCCCATCTTTGTTCGAACCCCAGCTTTTAACCCTGGGTAAAGAAATGTTTCACATTTGTAATTTAAAAGCAGGTTAACACCATGTTTTACCCGGGAATATGAACCCTTGCTCCAGAGCTGGATTACAGATGTGTTTGCACCGTTAACCCTGCATCGCAGTGCCAAGCGTGTACAGTGTGAAACCATGCAGTGCTTGAATATTACGACTAAATGCTTAGCAACCGACAGCCAATCACGTGCCTCACATTCACAACACACTGCAAACATGCAAATACGGATGATGACCCGGGGTTTAGGAGTGAAAAGTCATTTTATGAATCCCCAGGATTAAATGTAAGCTCCAGTGTGATACATGAAGCAAGATAAGCCAGGATTCTGTTAGCCCGAGGTTCAGGGGCCGTTTACACCACACCGTTTTCAACTAAAAACAGAAAACTTTTATGCGTTTTGGCCGTTCATTTACACGACTGCTGTGTTTTGAGGACCTAAAAATGCAAGCTGTTGAAAACGGTATTTAACCCTTCGTGTGTTGGTCAAAAATGAACGAATTATAAAAAAAATTGTCAATGAAATTAATGGACAATATTTTAGTATGATAATGTTTTTTATTTAATATTTTGTATTTTAGGGGATTTTTTTTTACACTAAATTGTATTTACGCTGTATTTATAATCGATTTATTCACTTTTTGAGCATAGACCTGAAAATGTATTTTCCAACTTAAACTGTCGTGAATCTTGAATGCTTTAGAGCAACAGACTAAAGTTTGATCTCTTTTCAAAGACGACACTTGGCAGATTATTGCTGAAGTGAAAAAAGTTGTGAAAAAGTGAGCTTAAAAAAAGTAACAGAATTTTACGTGTATTGTCATGAAAAATTCACAAAAATTATATTTAAAATTTTTATATGAAATATATATTTTCAAAATCACTCTAAAATTCTAAAACTGCAAGAAAATCAAAGCCATACATCTAAACAAGTTGTGTTCCAAATTTGAGCTTGATATCTCTAAAAACTTGCTTTCAGTAATTTCAGGAAGATTTAGTTTGGCTGCAGTACCAAAAGTTTTCACTAGACAAAATTTGTCTCCCATTCATTTCCAATGCGCTCATTTCTGACCGCGAGGAGCACAAGTGTGATTATTTTTACAGGACCATTGAACCTTTTCGAATCATGCCCATGAGACTTTTTTTGTGTGTTCACATAGCAAGTGCCAAAACCTTTACCAAGTTTCACACCATTCCAATGAAGTAAAAAAATTCAACAAAAAAAGCTACATGTAAAATGTTTCATCAAAAATGACTGAAGAGCACATTAAAGTGCAACTGTTTGAAAACTATACCGTTATCGTCTGTGTGTAAACGTGAATTTGTGAAAACAGTGATGTCATGCACATGTATTACGTGTTCAGTCTATAGGAGCGCGGTGTTTCTGTACAAAGTGACATCGCCATCTACTGGCCTGGCAGCAGAATACAGCGTTTTAGTCGTTTTCGCGGATCCGTGTGAACTGGGATCGTTTTGACAACATTGCCGTCCGTCCGCGAAAAACAAAGGAAAACCTTTTCCCTTTTTAATACACCATTGTCGTGAAAACGTACTCTTAGAATGACCCAGGTTAGTTCAGGTATAATAACCCTAATAACTCATCCCGCAGCGTTACATATATGTGACCCTGGACCACAAAACCAGTCACGTGGGTCAATTCTTTGAAATTGAGATTTATATATCATCTGAAAGCTGAATAAATAAGCTTTCCATTGATGTATGGTTTGTTAGGATATGACAAATATGATATTTGTCCGAGATACAACTATTTGAAAATCTGAGGGTGTAAAAAAATCGAAACACTGAGAAAATCTCCTTTAAAGTTGTTCATTTGTGTTCACGACTGTGCTGCATTCACTCACAAATATACATGTTTTATATCTTTACGGTAAGAAATGTTCAAAATATATTAATGGAACATGATCTCTACTTAATATCCTAATGGTTTTTGGCATAAAAGAAAAATCGATAATTTTGACCCATACAATGTATTTTTGGCTTTTGCCACAAATATGCCCTTGCAACATGTGACTGGTTTTGATCCAGGGTCACATATGTAAAATAAAGACTCTCCCCTGTCCTCTTTCTGTACCTCACTGACATACTTAAGGCATAACAAGAGGATAAACAATGCATATAATGACACCAGAACACTAATCCTGCGAGATGATGGTGTTGAGATTATGGTTTGACATGGGCTTTGCTGTGTCTGGTCCTGTGATCTGCATTAATGGAGTGTTTGAGTGGTTGTCGTGTGTGTGTGTGTGTGTGTTTGGGTTCTTTGTGCTGCGAGGGCTCAGATGTGTCAGTCTGACGTGTTCAGTGGCGGCACCAGGCTTCACTCGGCACCAAAACACTTGTGTGTGTGTGTCACAAACACACCGCCGGAAATATCACGCATCTTTCACAGAATATTCAGTCAGACTTTAAAAGAGTAAAAGAGCAGTGTTCAGTAATGTTTATGTGCAGCACAGTCCTCCCACGAATACATAGAAGAATCTATATTTATAAGTGTGTGTGTGTGTGTGTGTGTGTGTGTGTGTGTCCAGGCTTTGCAGATTGGGGACACGTGGCCTTTTAAAGTCACTGGACAGATGTTGTTTAAAGCCTCTAGCAAGACAACATCACTCTTGAAGAAAGACAAGAAAGAGACAATGGAGAAATACAATATTATGAGGGAACAGAGATAAACGGAAATTAATTCTTCTCTGCATTTCTCCTCTTCTCTAGCTTGCTTCCTAATCTAGTTAACTAGATAAACCCGGCATTGTATATTATAAACATTTCTGGCTCTTTGCTTTTGCTCCTCTTTTGTCACTTTGGATAAAAGCATCTGCTAAATACATACATGTAAATGTGATAAATGCAGCTAAATATGAATACATATTTCTAGTTGCTATAATTTGATCAGATGGTCTGTGATGCCCTGGATGACTCTGTGATGGTATTCATATATATATGACTGACAGCTGGGGGTGTGGCTATGCAAATGAGCTTTTACAGTGGCATGAGATGCATGTGCTGGAGGTGTGGCTATGCAAATGAGCTTTTACAGTGGCATGAGATGCATGTGCTGGAGGTGTGGCTATGCAAATGAGCTACATGAAGATGCAGACAGACAGTCAGTAGGTCATGTGCCTTCTTGTGTGTGTGTGTGTGTCTCTCTCTCTCTCTCTCTCTAAACACTGAGCGCTTGCTCTCCATCAGTAATAATGGCAGCAAACTCTGAAGTCAACAGCGATTCTGAGGTACGTCTGCTGTCTGCACACTTTTGTGGATGTTGACTTTGCATTTGCTCAGTGCATTTACAGTGACGGAGGATCTTAGGAACGAGTGTGAGCTGATTTCTGACTTCAGCTACAGAAGCCGCCAGATGTTTCAGTGTGAGTGAGGATGTTTCAGTGTGAGGATGTTTCAGTGTGAGGATGTTCTAGTGTGAGGATGTTTCAGTGTGAGGATGTTTAAGTGTGAGGATGTTTCAGTGTGAGGATGTGTTAGTGTGAGGATGTTCTAGTGTGAGGATGTTTCAGTGTGAGGATGTTTCAGTGTGAGGATGTTTCAGTGTGAGGATGTTTAAGTGTGAGGATGTGTTAGTGTGAGGATGTGTTAGTGTGAGGATGTGTTAGTGTGAGGATGTGTTAGTGTGAGGATGTTTCAGTGTGAGGATGTTTCAGTGTGAGGATGTGTTAGTGTGAGGATGTTCTAGTGTGAGGATGTTTCAGTGTGAGGATGTTTCAGTGTGAGGATGTTTCAGTGTGAGGATGTGTTAGTGTGAGGATGTTTCAGTGTGAGGATGTGTTAGTGTGAGGATGTTTCAGTGTGAGGATGTTTAAGTGTGAGGATGTGTTAGTGTGAGGATGTGTTAGTGTGAGGATGTGTTAGTGTGAGGATGTTTCAGTGTGAGGATGTTTCAGTGTGAGGATGTGTTAGTGTGAGGATGTGTTAGTGTGAGGATGTGTTAGTGTGAGGATGTTTCAGTGTGAGGATGTTTCAGTGTGAGGATGTGTTAGTGTGAGGATGTGTTAGTGTGAGGATGTTCTAGTGTGAGGATGTTTCAGTGTGAGGATGTTTCAGTGTGAGGATGTGTTAGTGTGAGGATGTTCTAGTGTGAGGATGTTTCAGTGTGAGGATGTTTAAGTGTGAGGATGTGTTAGTGTGAGGATGTGTTAGTGTGAGGATGTGTTAGTGTGAGGATGTTTCAGTGTGAGGATGTTTCAGTGTGAGGATGTGTTAGTGTGAGGATGTGTTAGTGTGAGGATGTGTTAGTGTGAGGATGTGTTAGTGTGAGGATGTGTTAGTGTGAGGATGTGTTAGTGTGAGGATGTGTTAGTGTGAGGATGTGTTAGTGTGAGGATGTTTCAGTGTGAGGATGTGTTAGTGTGAGGATGTTTCAGTGTGAGGATGTGTTAGTGTGAGGATGTGTTAGTGTGAGGATGTGTTAGTGTGAGGATGTTTCAGTGTGAGGATGTGTTAGTGTGAGGATGTGTTAGTGTGAGGATGTTTCAGTGTGAGGATGTGTTAGTGTGAGGATGTTTCAGTGTGAGGATGTTTCAGTGTGAGGATGTGTTAGTGTGAGGATGTGTTAGTGTGAGGATGTTTCAGTGTGAGGATGTGTTAGTGTGAGGATGTGTTAGTGTGAGGATGTTTCAGTGTGAGGATGTGTTAGTGTGAGGATGTGTTAGTGTGAGGATGTTTCAGTGTGAGGATGTGTTAGTGTGAGGATGTGTTAGTGTGAGGATGTTTCAGTGTGAGGATGTTTCAGTGTGAGGATGTTTCAGTGTGAGGATGTTTCAGTGTGAGGATGTGTTAGTGTGAGGATGTGTTAGTGTGAGGATGTTTCAGTGTGAGGATGTGTTAGTGTGAGGATGTTTCAGTGTGAGGATGTGTTAGTGTGAGGATGTTTCAGTGTGAGGATGTTTCAGTGTGAGGATGTGTTAGTGTGAGGATGTGTTAGTGTGAGGATGTGTTAGTGTGAGGATGTTTCAGTGTGAGGATGTGTTAGTGTGAGGATGTTTCAGTGTGAGGATGTTTCAGTGTGAGGATGTTTCAGTGTGAGGATGTGTTAGTGTGAGGATGTGTTAGTGTGAGGATGTGTTAGTGTGAGGATGTTTCAGTGTGAGGATGTGTTAGTGTGAGGATGTGTTAGTGTGAGGATGTGTTAGTGTGAGGATGTTTCAGTGTGAGGATGTTTCAGTGTGAGGATGTGTTAGTGTGAGGATGTGTTAGTGTGAGGATGTTTCAGTGTGAGGATGTGTTAGTGTGAGGATGTGTTAGTGTGAGGATGTTTCAGTGTGAGGATGTGTTAGTGTGAGGATGTTTCAGTGTGAGGATGTGTTAGTGTGAGGATGTGTTAGTGTGAGGATGTTTCAGTGTGAGGATGTGTTAGTGTGAGGATGTTTCAGTGTGAGGATGTGTTAGTGTGAGGATGTTTCAGTGTGAGGATGTTTCAGTGTGAGGATGTGTTAGTGTGAGGATGTTTCAGTGTGAGGATGTGTTAGTGTGAGGATGTTTCAGTGTGAGGATGTGTTAGTGTGAGGATGTTTCAGTGTGAGGATGTTTCAGTGTGAGGATGTTTCAGTGTGAGGATGTGTTAGTGTGAGGATGTTTCAGTGTGAGGATGTGTTAGTGTGAGGATGTGTTAGTGTGAGTGTGAGGATGTTTCAGTGTGAGGATGTTTCAGTGTGAGGATGTGTTAGTGTGAGGATGTTTCAGTGTGAGGATGTGTTAGTGTGAGGATGTTTCAGTGTGAGGATGTTTCAGTGTGAGGATGTGTTAGTGTGAGGATGTGTTAGTGTGAGGATGTGTTAGTGTGAGGATGTTTCAGTGTGAGGATGTGTTAGTGTGAGGATGTGTTAGTGTGAGGATGTTTCAGTGTGAGGATGTGTCAGTGTGAGGATGTGTTAGTGTGAGGATGTGTTAGTGTGAGGATGTTTCAGTGTGAGGATGTGTTAGTGTGAGGATGTTTCAGTGTGAGGATGTTTCAGTGTGAGGATGTTTCAGTGTGAGGATGTGTTAGTGTGAGGATGTTTCAGTGTGAGGATGTGTTAGTGTGAGGATGTTTCAGTGTGAGGATGTTTCAGTGTGAGGATGTTTCAGTGTGAGGATGTTTTCAGTGTGAGGATGTGTTAGTGTGAGGATGTTTCAGTGTGAGGATGTGTTAGTGTGAGGATGTGTTAGTGTGAGGATGTTTCAGTGTGAGGATGTTTTCAGTGTGAGGATGTTCTAGTGTGATTTCATTAGTGGATGATAAAGTGGACTCTAGTCCAGTCCGGCTACTGATCAGCTTTTGTGTGAACTAAACTGCTTTTTTGGGAAAATGCATGATTATCTGTATGGTTTTATTAATGAATAGCTCATATGGGAAATTTTGGATCGATGGCCAATATAATAATATTTTAATTTAAATGACAAACGTGTTTAAATTTGTTCAAATGTGCATACGTGTAAAAACATCTACAAACTGAAAATATGTTTTCGAACATGAATGTGCATTAATTTTGATATTGTTGCTCAAGTTTATGTTGTGTATCATTTTGATATTGTGCACCTGTTTGAGACTTTCACTGGAGTCTGACACACACACACACACACACACACACACAAAGAGCTCCGCTGTGCTGATTCACACAACAGCTCCATTGACACACACTCAGCTGCTGTCACACACACACACACACACACACTCACACCTACAGCTCACTGCAGATATATCCGTCAGCACTCCTGCTGAAGCACAGGTTATGTGAAGCACATGTCCTAGCTAATGTAGAGGTTCCTCTTCTTCACACCCCGTCCAGCCCGACTCTGACCTCTGACCTCCTGATGTCCAGCAGGAACCCAAAGATCTCAGGCTGTCGGCTGAGACATCGCTTCACACGTGATCACAGCGTTACATTCTTCAGCAGGTCTTCTTCATTAAACTACCTCAACAAATTGGTGTTTGTTGGCTGAAAAGTGCACAAAGTGGACACGTGTGTGTGAGAGCGAGCTGGATTGTTTGTGTGTGTAGCGGCACCAGTGAGCTCGTGTTGAACTGCAGCTCTCCAACAATCACATCAAACTGTGTGAACTTTCAGCGTAGTGTTGCTGCGTTGCTCTCTTTTCATTTATCGTTTATTAAAAAGTATAGCAGTTAGCCTTACAGTTTCAGCCTTTAACCTCTGCAGTTGTCGTCTCCCTTTGGGCTGCTTCAGTAGTGTTTTTGTGGCGGTGTGTGTGTGTGTGTGTGTGTGTGTGATATCTGTGCTGGATGTTCATGCGTGGCTGAGCGGATCTGACCACAGTGACCTGACAGACAAGCGCTGGGATGACCTGCTTTCTTCTTCACCGACTGAAAGGTGGATGTTTTCTGCTCCTCTAATATAATACTTTAGATTATGGTTCAGTTCTCTCTATTAACTAACTATTAACTATGACTTTTGCCTCAGTAAACTCCTAATTACTGCTTATTAATAGTGAGTAAGGTAGTTAAGTTCAGGTGTTAAGGGATGTAGAATACAGTCATGCAGAATAAGGCATTAATATGTGCTTTATAAGGACTAATTAACAGCAAATGTACTAGTAATATGCATGATAATAAGCAACTAGTTAATAGTGAGAACTGGACCCTAAACTAAAGTGTTTCCTACAGTACTATAGGCTTTGTCAGATGACACTTCAGTTTATTTGGCTTAGAAACAGAAGGAAAAGAAAGGTTTCAAACCCGTGTTTGCCTGCACGTCTGTGTGACATTAAATCTGAGATCTCTTTAAACTTTAATGAGAGCGAGACTGAAGTTATTGGTTTTGGGTTACTAATCTTAACCTTGCTACTATATTAAACCATCTGTGGACAAACAAGGGTGTATGTTAGGTTCCTCCCTTAAAGGGATAGTTCACCCAGAAATGAACATTTTGTCATAATTTACTTACCCGTAAGTTGGTCCAAAACCTGTATGAGTTTCTTATGTTGAACACAAAAGAAGATATAAAAAAAAATACAGTTGATGTTGATTTTTATTTATTAAAAAAAAAAAAAATTTACTTAAAAAAAAAATACTTGGAAACTAAACTGCAAAATCAGATTTTGACACAAAATACTTTAAGCATTAATATTGCCTTGTTATGGCAAACTATGGATCTGTGGACTTCTACAATCTCATATCTGAACCTATTGTTTCTGAGGCCCAGAATCCAGTTCTGCAGAGATCAGGGACATGCTCTGAAATTCCTTAATCTCACTCTTTAAATCTTTCTCTGCATCTGAGATCTGTTAAGACTTTAATACCGATTATAATCACACTCTTGACTTTACCTCATGCCAGCGGCCGCCCTCTTTCCAGCATGAGTAAGAAGCTGAACTGAAAAGTAATCAAAGAAACAGTTCACAATCCTTCTAGAAACGAACTCATTTACTCATGCACAGGTCCAGACTTGCTGTCAGGTTTGATGTAAATGAAATCAAAGGCCACTTCTCTCTTGTCTCATAACTGAATGTGAATGACATTTGGAAAAAAAAATGGTGAACTATTCCTTTAAAAGACACTTGGAGCCAGATTTACTAACAGCTTGCACCAGCACAAACCCCTCTTTTGGTTTTAAAAAACTACTGTCAGGATTTATTAAAGACACTCAGAGAAATATTAGCGCTGAAAAGACATGGACAGGGTTATTTTTGTGGCTGAACTTATTGTAGGATTTCCCTTTCAGACACAATGGGAGGAGAGTATTTACATGAATCACACAAGCTGATTTACTAAGGTTTGCGCTCGTCAATGTACGGATGTTTGCGCCATTATTTACCACCCAAAAACAACATGTCTGAAACCAGACGCTAACTTGCGCTGCTCTTGATAGATTGTGTTGGTCATTCTGGAAATGATCCGGTGTCTGTGTTCTTTCATACAGCACAGGTCAAAAGTTTGGACACATTACTATTTTTAATGTTTTTGAAAGAAGTTTCTTCTGCTCATCAAGCCTGCATTTATTTGATCAAAAATACAGAATTTTTTTTAATATTGTGATATATTATTACAATTTAAAATAATTGGTTTTCAATTTATTATACTTTAAATGATCATTTATTTCTGTGATGCAAAGCTGAATTTTCAGGATCATTACTCCAGTCTATCACATGATCCTCTAGAAATCATTCTAATATGATGATTCATTATGAGTGTTGGACACAGTTCTGCTGACTAATATATTTGATGAATAAAAGGTTAAAAAGAACTGCATTTATTCAAAAAAAAAAAAAAAAATTTTCTAATAATATAAATCTTCTTTACTATCACTTTTTATCAATTTAACACATCCTTGCTGAATAAAAGAATTGATTTATTTCAAAAAGAGAAAGAAAAAAATGACTGACCCCAAATGACTGACCAGTCGTGTATATTGCTGTTACAAAAGATTTCTATTTTTAAAACATTAGCTTTTTTTTTTTTTTTTTTTTACTTTTTATTCATCAAAGTATCCTAAAAAAGTATCACAGGTTATGAAAAAATATTAAGCAGCAGAACTGTTTCCAACTTTGATAATGAATCAGAATATTAGAATGATTTCTAAAGGATCATGTGATAGACTGGAGTAATGATCCTGAAAATTCAGCTTTGCATCACAGAAATAAATGATAATTTAAAGTATAATAAATTGAAAACCAATTATTTTTAATTGTAGTAATATATCACAATATTATTTTTTTTTCTGTATTTTTGATCAAATAAATGCAGGCTTGATGAGCAGAAGAAACTTCTTTCAAAAACATTAAAAATAGTAATGTGTCCAAACTTGTGGCCTGTACTGTACGCGTGTCGTCAGTAGATCACACTCTGAACTTTCATCTCCCATCAGCACTTTTTTTTTTTTAATTTTTTTTACTCTCACGCTAATCTGCCCTGTTTAGTAAATCTGGCCCACGGTGGCAAACAATTACAGCACTTTGAGAGTGTGTGTCTTTGTACCTGGCGTGAAACTCATTCTCGACGTCCTCAAAAATGTACGGCTGAAAGCTCTGCATATCTGTGGAGTCCCACTAACTGAGCAGATCCCTCAACTCCAGAACATCCTTCATTCCCCATAAAGCACTTGAAGCTCATGGAGATGATGGCAGCTGTGTGTATCTGCTGAACGTGAGTGTGTCCTGGGTCAGGTTTAGAGTAGTGTGTGTCGATAGCGCTGCGGTGGAGGCGGCTGCTGATTGGTGCCCTGGGGCAGCGGGACAGCTCGATGCAGTGAAGGGCACTGTGTCCCCGCCTGGCCGGGTATAAAGCCTGAGATAATGAGCTGGCCACCGGGTCTCCAGAGTGGGAGAGGGAATGAGGAGCTGGCTCCGACAAGACAAGAAGTTTAGACTGTTTCATCCTCCCAGAGGCGTTTCAGGTGAGATTCTGTGTGCATGTTGTGGAATATGGGCATCGCTCACTGTCCTTCATTTGTTTTACTTTATTTATGATAAATATCTTATTCTGCTTAGTTTTGTTTTCCACAAGGCCATAAGAGGATGTTGCTGATGTAAATGCTCCTGCTAGATACATAATATAACTCATGACGTGAGCCGTTGGCCAGTTCCCTCCCCATCCTGATCTCCAGCACATCCGTAACGTCTCAATAATATGAACTGAATGGCACTGAATGTCTGAGTAGGCTGAGCTGAAATCTTCATGTTAGACTTGAGACAGACTTGGGGAATAATGCTTTACCATGAAGACATTTCAACATTTTCAAGCCAGGTTTTTGTCACTATACTGTCTGTTTCTGGAGGCCGTGTTTCAGTATTGAGCAGTGATTGAAATAGGCCAGTGAAGCCTGTGGTGATGGAGACTGAGCATCGATCTCTGCAGCTCGCGTGTGGTGTAAAGCAGGTCACCGTCACCTAATCCGGGAAGCTCTTCATTAGTGCTGTTAGTCAAGTCAAGCGTCACTATTGCTGTTTTAGCACTATAGTATAATTATGAATCACTTGATTTATGTATGGTTACACATTAGGTTTATAATCTCTAGTCCCACCTCTTTAATTAGAAGATGATCAGCATAATAACATTTTACCAATACTCATTTTCATCACTAAAAATCACAGGGCCTGCGACAACATTTATATGTTCAGGCCCTTTTTTTCTTTTTCTGTGTAAAAATGCAAAAATCTAGTTTCTTTTTCCTGTCAAGGTGACACTGATTCATGCTAGCATGTAGCATGAGGTTAGTGGGTTTCCTCAGAATTGAGTGTTAGCCTTAGACATTTGACAGGCCGTTTCATTACTTACTACTGCCATAAAACATCTGGTTAGATGTGTGTTGGCAAATTCAGTTCAAACACCATTTGAATGTGATAACGTTCTGGTATCACGTGGTGGTTTTTGACTTGTTTTTGCATATATGGTAGTTACGACACACTGAAATATCTCTATCATCCAAGCTACAGTACATCTAAACCCGATGATCCCGAGAGTAGCTCCAGTGGCCAGCTGTGGTGTTGTGCACTGGCATCCATTGGCTGCATCAAGACCTGTTGCAATAATGTAATCATTTCATATTTTTCTTTTTCTCTCATCCCCTTGCCATCCTTTCCACCAAACATTACTCCCATGTAACATCCCTCCACCTCACACTGCTCTCGGTCTGTCCCCGCCGTGCGCCTCCTCTCCTCCCCTGTCTCTTGTGGTTGGAGATGGCAGAGTGCACAGTAGCTCCAGTAGCGATGGAGGACAGTGACCGCGAGACCGACTCGGCATCAGATGAGCAAGACTCTATGCCGGCGTCACCTGAGCCCAGGATGCATAAAGTGGAAAAGGTACTGGTGATCCTCCCTCCCTCCCACTTCGTTGAGTCCGTTTGACCTCTTAGGAGACTGCCCTTAGACGTGGACCACTCTTCTACAAGCCAGCATATTAACTTTAATTATTTGTTAAAGTCAACTTGAAATTGACCTTGTTTTACTCGTTTCTTACTTGCTTTCTTATTGTGAGCGATTTATCAACGTTCATTGTTCTAAGGAATTGTCTTTATAATCTTTCATCAAAAAGTAATAACGGAAATTACTTTTCCTTTTGAGTAATATCACCTAGGACGGAAATTGTTAAACGATCAGTCAAATAGCTATTTAGGTCAATCGCAAATGCAGTTCTGTAGTGCCAGTTAAAGTTCATGTAACAAAGGTTACACCGTAATAGCAAATAGAGATTTATTTATCCCAAGGTAACCAGTGGGATACATGGAGATGCTCTGAATCTGCCGGTCAAAATGTCTTGTTGCTATTAGAGAAAAAAAACAAAAACAATTCATTACAGAAGTCGAATGGGTTGCAAAAGCCATGTCATGTGACGATGTGGCCTTGACCTGTTCAATGGCAAAAATCAGTTTGACAGAACCGAAAACATGGAGATAAGTGAGAAGCTTGCGATGGACCTTCGACTCGAGACTCTGGGAGTCCCTCCGACCCTGCGTAGGACAAGCGGATTGGAGAACGGATGGAAATTCTGTGATAAATGTTAGAGACGAACAGCAGGCAGGACTCTTATGGGACATCTGTTCAGTTCAGTGTTTGTGTCTTCCAGGTTGTGGCAACAGATTGACCATATGACCATCGTTATAAAATCACTTTCCCAGTGTACAAGATCATGCCTGCACCTCGAACACGGATTCACTGCACCACAATGCATTATTGATCTGGACAGGTCTCAGAGCAGTGGAAACCTGAGAGGGTCACAGTGCCCACCTATCACATGCAGCCTTTAGTTTTGCGTCTTGGCCTTCTTTGAACAGGTTTACCAAGACAAAAAAGGCCATTGTTAGAGTTTAATGACACCAATATGGTTGTCAGCCATGTTTAAGTTCGCTAGTCAGAGGCTCATTAAAGAGCATAAATTAAGCATGGCTATTTGCAGCGTGTATATGGCTGATGTGTTGAACAGAACTTCTTTAAAGGGGTTGTTGATTATGATTGAACTTTTTTAACTTTAGTTAGTGTGTAATGTTGCTGTTTGAGCATAAACAACATCTGCAAAGTTACGACGCTCAAGGTTCACAGCAAAGGGAGATATTTTCTTTTACAGAAATCGATTTTAAGGACTACAACAAACGGCTGGTAGGGACTACAACGAGCTTCTTCATGGGTTAGTGACATCACAAACCCCGCCCCCGGGAACACATTTATAGATTATCATGACAGAATATGCTAATCAATGACTAGAAGATAGTTAACTCCACATCAGCTACATAAATTCATCAACTAACCATTCAGAAATGTTGTCACTTCTTCCTGAGTCTCTCCATCTTTGTCTGACTCCGGTTTGAACATAAAAGGCTAAAAGTTTTCGAAATTTTCAGTGCGTGTCTGTGTGAGGTAATCGGAGCTGCTAAACACATAAGCTCTTGAAGCTCCGCCCTCTGTGCTGGGAGCAGCAGCTCATTTACATTTAAAGGGACACGCACCCTGAAAAAGTGACAATTTTAACATGCTATAAAAAATATCTGTGAGGTATTTTGAGCTAATACTTCACATACACTGTCTAGGGACAACAGAGACTTATTTTACATCTTGTGAAAAGGGCATTATAGGACCCCTTTAACATTCGTATGTCTGCTCGCATGTCTCGCCAATCTGCTGTGGAAGGGAGTGAGTGTGTGGTCATCTGGAGTGAGTGTGTGGTCCTCAATAGGGCTGTGTGGACTGGAGCAGGAATCTTTACTCTTTATTTTCACAACAGCATTGATTCTGTCATTGTTATCAGCTCTTGTGCAGGGAGTATCAATGTCATCTGTGTTGTGTCTTGATGTCTGACGTCTTGTGTGGACACTAACAACAGTGTAGACGCGTGCACTCCAGTTTCATCTTCCTCAGGAACACTCCTTATACCACATGTGCTTCTGTTGTATTCATAATACCTCGTAAAAACTTTTACCATGGTAACCTTAATTTCTGTCAAACTGAAGGAGTTTTCATTTACTGGGTTACTTCTCTAGTAAATGGATATTTACCATGGTAATGTTTTGTAAGGGCATGCACAGTGTTTTTTGTCTAACCACTAAATGGTCTATTCTCTTTTTGCTTCTCTTCTCCATGACCTTAACTTTCCCTATTAAACCGCCTCTGTACCTGCCCATATGTTCTGGCCCGACCCCTAACTTGCCCGATCCCCTCCTGACCTCAGCACTTCCCTAAGGAAGACTCGGAGGACTCGGAGCTGGAGCACATCATGGGACATCATCCGCCCAGAGAGGGTCACCCGTTCGCCCACCCCGGGCCCCATAAGGCTGATAGTGAGGGTGAGGCTCACAGCAGGCCTCACACCCCGGGGACACCCACCTTCCTGAGGCCCTTGGCGGCACCCAGGGGCCCCGGAGAGTTAGAGCACGAGTCCAGACACGGGGCTCAGCGGGGCCACGTGGACTTTAGCCTGCAGTCTCCCATCAGCCCATCCAGGCCTAAAAGCCCCTGGGGTCGCTATGACCCCTATGACGCTACTGAGGTAATGAACGCCGGGGTCTGATTTCCGTCATGAGCGTCCGTGCATAAACACCTTGAAACATCACTCACAACAACCATAAGAATCACATGTTGGAATGTATCATGGTATTCTTTGAAGTTTCTTGGAGCACTATGAATGGTAATCATTCAGTACCATGGTACATATCAAATATTACCACAGGATTGTTTTGTGAGGGATCTCAGTTGCCCGGTTACCTCTCATAGCCTGGGAAAACCCAGACAACTTCCGGCAAATTTAGATTTGCTCTACAAGTAGTCTGGCAAAGAGCTCATTCAAGCCCATTTCTAATCCGTCGAAATCGCGGCACCAATCAGAAACGTTGGGGCGGGCTTTACACAATGACGATCGCTCTGATTGGTTTTAGGTCTATCCAGTTGCGCCCAGAGGCATTAGAGCGACGTCCGTTGGTGAAGCGCAGCAACTTTTAAATGCATTATTATATTCAAATTGCAAACACATGAGGACAGTCTCCATGAAAGACTCACTGGCAGATGAACGTGCTACTACATTTCTCTCCGAAACGGTAGGAAATTAAATTAGATTTAATAGAGGATTTTAACTGTGACAAGATGATTGACAGGGCAGTTTAAGTGACAGGACACACGCGACAGATCCGTCCGATAAAGATGACGAAGTAGTATGTCCCGAAGCTTGCCTACTTTTTTGCTACACATTCAAAAGTAAATACCTTTTCTTCACAAAAAGAGTACATACTTTTATGGCGTAGTGTAACTTAGGCGAATTGGGACGCAGCATATGGCTTTACACGATGACGATCGCTCTGATTGGTTTTAGGTCTATCCACTTGCGCCCAGAGGCATTTGAGCGACGTCCGTTGGTGACGCCCCTTTGGAAATGAGTTATTGATGAAGCTTTGCCAGACCATAACTCGGTTACTACTGAGAATGGTCTGGTTTTAACCAGGCTATACCTCTCATAGTTTTTGTTCTGAATTGAACACATATTTTGGTTCTTGAGATTGTGTTTCATCTGTCACTTGCTTTTCGGGAGGATGGATTTACATTTTAATGGCATGTTTTTAAGTGGATCCTGTTGGTGGTCTAGAGCATGTTTGTAAAAGATGATAATTAAAGGCGTAAAGCCCATTCTTGGATTTATGACGCTCCACCCCACATCTTTCCTAATTCACTTCAAGCCGAAGCCTGGCACGTGTGGTTTGCCTACTAGAGAGAGACTCTCTCAATGTCTGTCATCTCCCGCTGGCTGTTATGATAATAAGAGATATCGCCTACAAACTGAAGGCTGACGTTTCACTATGCTGAATACATATTGAGAAAATATGTTTCATTTTTTATTCTTGGGTTCTCTCTCCATCAACTTGAGTTAAATATATGTTATATGTTGGTTGTTTGAATGTTTATTTGTTTTAAATTATATTTATCATATCTATCTTTCATCGCTCTCTCTCTCTCTTTCTTTCTTTGTTTAGGACCAAGACAAGGAGTATGTGGGATTTGCTACTTTGCCAAATCAGGTTCACCGCAAATCTGTGAAGAAGGGCTTTGACTTCACATTAATGGTGGCAGGTAATTTTTTAACATCATATCTGTGGAAATTAGCTTCAAAACAAACTTTGTGAAAAGTGTGTGTTCTCCTTTTTCTGCATTGTAATGGTATAGTTCACCCAAAAATAATGTAGTGAACCATCTTTCTTTTTTTTTTTTTTACTGTTCACATTGCTGTTTTTCACCTACTGAAATTGAATGAGAACTGAGGCTGTCGAGCTCCTAAATGGCACCAAAAAAAAGCACCATAAATCATAATAGTAGTCCATATGACTCAAGCACTCTTATGGAGTCACATGATAGCTTTAGACTGAAATGTAAGCTGTTATTCTCTGGAAATCTCCCTGTTCACATCCATTCAGACATATAGTGTCAGTTTGAAGGTCAGTGACTAGACTCATCTGTGTTACTGATGTCAAACGTGGTGATACGAGAAATGAAGACAAGATTTTCATTTTTGGGTGAACTGTTCCTTTACTATCAATGCTGTCATTGATGATGGAGTTTTTGTTCCTCACAGGAGAGTCAGGTTTAGGAAAGTCCACCCTGGTCAACAGTCTGTTCCTTACAGATCTCTACAAAGACCGCAAGCTGCTCAATGCTGAAGGTGAGTTCATCTCTCGCGCTTGTTTGCTGTGAGTGTTGCTGTATGTTCTGATGGCTGTGTTGTTGGTAGAGAGGATCACTCAGACGGTGGAGATCACCAAACACACAGTGGACATCGAGGAGAAGGGCGTCAAACTCAAACTCACTATCGTGGACACACCAGGATTCGGGGATGCTGTCAATAACACTGAATGGTACAGGGCTACAGTAACATCATGCATGCTAATCTCACAAGATTCACATTACTTTATAAGACAGTACAACTTTTTGAACATTTTCTCTATGCAGAACATAATTTCTTGTATAATTCTTTTGATTTTGGAGTGAATATGACACAGGTTTGGTGATTCAGTGCTGTATCTGTGTGTTTTCAGCTGGAAGTCAGTGGCAGACTACATAGACCAACAGTTTGAGCAGTACTTCAGAGATGAGAGCGGACTGAACCGCAAGAACATTCAGGATAACCGAGTGCACTGCTGTCTCTACTTCATTTCACCCTTCGGTCACGGGTATGAGCGTCATTAGCATTATAAACGCAGATCTGATCAAACCTGACTTCTTTATGGTGGTGTGGTGTAGTGGTTGAGGCTCAAGGCTGATAAGGGCAGCTAAAGCTCATCTAACTCAACAGGGATCATTTCTATAGTATGATAGTATGTGTACTGTAAAGCACATGCTTTTATGCAAGACATAATCCATCTGATAATGCATATTTCACTCCCTTTAATGCGACATACGCACATTTCCTTTTAGTCCAGATGCCCTTTTTATACGTCACTTATTTTTTTCACCATAAGTCTTTTGTATTTGGTGAACAACAAGATCGACTGCTTTATGTCTGTCTGAAATACTAGATTAGATACAGATTTGTGACTATTAGAGTCATACAGTATATAAAAAACAGTCCTAGTTTAAGTAAGTAAGTACTCTTTCTCAATGAGAGATCTGCCAGTTAAAAAGTAACCAGCTCCCACAATCCATCTGTGCCCTCTGCTGGTCATGTGTGATCTGTGTCGGGAAGGCAAGCCAAGTCAACATGTTTTTTTATTGTTGTTGTTGTTATTTCACCTATTACCAACATAAAGCACAGTTTCTCCAGCACCAGTGACAGAGAAATCAAACACCTAATATAAATTGCTGACAGACTTCTAGTTTGTGCTGTTGTGTGTGGTGATCATCGTCACTGTGTGTCTGCATCAGTTTAAGGCCTCTGGACGTGGAGTTTATGAAGGCTCTTCATGAGAAGGTCAACATCGTTCCTGTACTAGCTAAAGCTGACACACTCACACCAATGGAGGTCAAGAAAAAGAAAATCAAGGCAAGTGCCCAAGCTGTCGAAACCTGTCCCGTGTGTTGTTTGTGTATGTACCGTTGGGCTTACTTCAGTTATTTGTGCTCCGGCAGATTCGAGAGGAGATCGAACAGTACGGAATAAAGATCTACCAGTTTCCAGACTGTGATTCAGATGAGGATGAGGACTTCAAACAGCAAGACCAAGAGCTCAAGGTTCAGGCGTGTTTTTCACATACTGTGTCCTGAGCCAGTGAAAGAGAGAGAGAACATATGTGTGTGTTTTGCGAGTTGTTCAGTAGTTGAATGAAAGAAAATATGGACCCACTTTACATTAGGTGTTTTTAACTACCATGCACTTACATTAAAAATAGTTAGGTACAATATATTTATTATGTTCATATTGTATTGCAAATCACTTAATCTGATATTGAGGTGGGATACGGGTAATGTTAGGGTCAGGTTTGGTGATATGAGTAGGTTTAAAGGAGGGTTAAGGTGTAATGGAAAACTCAACAGTGTAATTATATATGTAATTACAGAAATTAATTACAGCTTTATTTACATACAGCTGGTTTTAAAATATAAGTACAATGTAAGAACTTGTATGTACTCAATAAATGCATTTTATCAACTGATTCATTAGATGTCAGTACATAGAAGTTAAAGACACCTAATATAAATTGGTACCAAAAATGTACTTATTTTAATGACCAGAAATGTAATAGCCACATGAATAAGGTCCAGTAAACCGTGCAAAACCCTTCACAGGCAGTAATACTGAGTCACCCACTTGGAAACTCACACCAGTGCTCTGTCTATCAAAGCGTAGCTTTATTTGCTTCTGTTTAGTGGCCAGTGTCTTGTATCTGCACTGGAACCCAGTTTGATGCAACAAGAAAAGAAATCACTAACCAGCCCCAAAAATATATAAAATAAACCACTAGCACTATACTTGAATGGCTGTTTTTTGTTATTCTTTTTTAAATATTTTTTTGTTACACCCCTAAAGCATGATTTCTGTTGAGATGATTAGTTTCCTTGTCCTCCTCCTGCAGGACAGCATTCCCTTTGCTGTGATTGGCAGTAACACAGTAGTGGAGGCCAAAGGCAAGAGGGTTCGAGGACGTCTGTACCCCTGGGGAATCGTAGAAGGTATGATTCCTGATCCAGGAACAAACACACCTCACAAGAGTTTCCGGGAACACTTTATTTTACAGTGTCCTTGTTACATATGTCACATGTACTTACCAGAGTAATAACAGTAAGTTATGCATAATTACATGCAACTAACCTTCAACCAAATCCAAATCCTAATCCTACCATAACCCTATAGTACTGTAAGTACATGTAGATACTTAATATTACTCAGTACTTAAATATATAATTACACTGTAACAATTACACCTTAAAATAAAGTGTAACCGAGTTTCCCACTGTCAGTAAAGCATACAGGGGTTACACAATTATTTTATGATCATTTTAGTAGACTGGATATGTACTGTGTGTTTGTGTGTGTTTGTTGGACAGTGGAGAACCCAGCACACTGTGACTTTGTGAAGTTGAGGAACATGTTGGTACGAACACACATGCAAGATCTGAAGGATGTGACCCGGGAAACCCACTATGAGAACTACAGAGCCCATTGCATCCAGAGTATGACCCGCATGGTGGTGAAAGAACGCAACCGCAAGTACGCAGCCACGATTCAGGCAGAAGAAGCTGTGTTTTCTCTCTCTATCAGCTTTTGTTTTGAACAACAGTGGCCCCAAAAAGTATTTGGAAACTTAAGTCACATATATGACACTTACATTAAGAAAAGAAGAAACAGTTCTTACCATAACTCAAGGTAGCCTTACAAAAAGTACATTTCAAGGAAAACAAAGCACACCAAGTACAAATGATTGAAAATACATTTCAAATAGTTATGTTTTTAACTGGTCTTGAAAGTAGACAGAGACGAGGCTACAAAAACCTCAAAAGCTTACAATGATTTCAGTCATTGCTACAGAATTATCATGCTTTTAACTTCTGAAGACTGTTAAGTAATTCCTTATGTACTAACACTTGAGTTATTACTAGTGGGTTACCATGATCTTTACTTTAGAATGAATTATACATTGTGCGTTATCTCATTAATTAACTTGTATATTGTAGTTCTTAGTAGTCCTCTGGGAGATAAAAAAAAAAGTTATTGATTAGCTAATACTGAATGACCTCAGCCAACTGAGTGCTATTACTTACTAATTAGTTAATCAAAGTTTCTTGTTAGTTAATAGAAGTAACTAGAGTGTTAATACTGCATTACTCATTGGTTTCTCTGTAGTTATTCATTTATGAGGGAACAGTATTCTAAAGTTTTATCAAGAAGGGATGTTTGAAACACAAAGTGATCTTTCACCTATAGTAGACAATCAAGATCTAGGAATGGACAAAAGGCCAAGATCACACAATCTAAGAGAGTTTTTGGTGGGCAGGAATGGGTGAAGCAGGTTTGACACTTAGGGATTTAAAGGAATTTGAAGCCTTAAATGTATCTTAAAATAAATGTGTCATGCAGAGGTAGCCAGTGAAGATCACAGATGGGAGTGATGTGAGCAAACGCTTGGTAGAGGGGATCACTCTTAATAAAAGGACAGCGGAGGAGGATTTTATATGAACCCTATCAATATCAAAGCACAGGACTATTCTTTTGATTGGTGTAGTAGAGCCAATCGACAATATTTCAGTTTTGTTATTATTATTCCGTTTTTAGAAATGTCAGGGATATTCAGTGTTTGATATCCCCTATACATGCAGTAAGGGAATCAAGAAGAGATGGCATGTCAGAGCTGGTGGTAAATTTTGTCATCAGCATAACAGTGAAAATGAAGTCCAAACTTATATGGATAGGTATGATGTCACCAATAGGATGCATGTCGATGATAAAGAGAAATGGACCAAAAACTGAACCTTGAGGAACACCATGTGGCAGAGAGGAGCAGATGCATAGTAATAAAATACTTTCTGTTGTTGAGGTAAGAAGTGAGTCCGGAAAGATCTGGACCAATAATGGTCATTTCAGAAAGGCGAGGGAGGAGAATATCATCACAGACAGTCAAACGCAGAGCTTAGGTCAAGGAGAATTAGGATGTTTATAAACCTAGAATCCACAGACAGGAGGATGTCACTGATCACTGAATAACAGCTGTTTCTGTGCTGTGTGATGGACAGAATACAGACTGGAAAGGTTCAAAAAGACCATTTGCAATTAGGTAAGATCGTAATCGAGAGGCCACTACTTTCTCTAAATCTGTGGCCAGGAATGGTAAATTAGAGATTGGTCTTTAATTGTTAATATTTCGATGATCTAAGCTAGATTTTTTTTAAGGATGCACACATTTTCTCTAGTGTTTGGGAAATAGCATTATTATAGAGACAACACGTTACTATTGGTCCGTGAGATCATAAAGAGTCTGACAAAGTAGAAAAGTATGGAAACAGAGTAAGACGAAGTAGAGGCCCTTATAGAAACAGAGATGGACGATGGGTTCACAGAATGGATTTTTTCTTACATGATGTAGAAATTGGAAAACTCAAGCTACAGTAAAGTTTGTGATCAGAGAAAGCAAAGACAGAACCAGTAACACAGACATTACTGTAATACAGATATATGACGGTGTATGAGCCCTGGAGTGAGTTGCAAAATGTTCTATTAAGTTTGAAACATTCCAACTCAGACATACATTCAAGACATTGCACAGTATTTTTATGTATTAAAATCCCCAAGTACAATAACAGATATAAATCTTGCATGGACAAGAGTAAAGGCCCAGATAAACTCACAGCGAAGTTCTTTTTCATTCTTCATTGAGGGGTAAAAAGAAGTTTATAAAACCTTTGTAGCGGTATACTGCTAGCGAACACCCTGACACGCTGCTCAGAGTAACGTTTAAATGAATATATAAATATATGCTGCGCGCTTTCCTTTCACTTAAAAAATAAACACAACAAAAATGACAGCGGTGAGAAAACAGCAGTTAAGAAAGCCTCTGATCGTAGTGATGTGGATACGTTTGCACAAGCTCTGCCATTCGGCACTCCAGTCACATCACGTTTATTTAAATAGCACGTTATACAATAGATTGCTTTAAAGCAAGCAGCTTTACTGTATAAACATGAACAACAGTGTCACTAGCCGTGTTTCCATTACCTTTCAAATTGCGCAAATTGAAATTGCGAATTGAAAATACGGCCAATGGAAACACGTCAATTTCGCAAAAACTCATATATCGCAAAAAACGTTTTTACGATTGGAAATGGAAACAGTTTTTTTACAGTTCATTTACAGTCACCTGGCATACGTAACAGTCGATCACTCTTTAAAGAAGACGCGGTGTGTTTTATGAGACTGAGTTCTTCATTAAACTCATAAAAGACACATGTATTACGGGAATACTGGATTGTAAACCACAAAGAAATGCCACAACTGATCAAGAGCTTGAAGCAGAAGGAGGGAGAAACTCCTCATCTGTGCCGCTCTCAGTAGAAGTGTCTGTCCTTGCCATTAATGCTGGGATACACACTCCATCAAAAATAATGTCTAGTGCGGAGGCCGAGATATACGTAAATCTTCCAACATCCGTCGCCATGATTTTTGGAATGACTTATTGTGAGAGGAAAAAATTACGTTTTAGTTGCATAATATCGCCGTCATTTCATCGACATTTAGAAAACATCGCAAAAGTTTTGCGCAAATCTGTAATGGAAACATGGCTAGTGTTGCTTTTAATTAGAATTACACTTCAATGTGTTCTATAAAGCAGCTCTCCAGTGTTTGTGTTCACTCGCAGACGTCTGACCTTGACAGACTCAACAGAGGAATGAAGGAGGAGGACAGAGCCTCAGCGCACACCTGCCCTATTACACAGTCTCTATGGACCAGTGCTAGTTCAGAGGTGTTATCCAGCCGGAGTGAACTCTTCTGGAAAGTGGAGACTTAATTTTGGCCTGATTTTGTTCAAAATGACGCCTCACCAGTTCGTTCCTCTATTTTGCTTGAAGTATATCGGGGCCTTGTGTAGCTCACTTATCTCAGGGAAAACATCAGGTCAATAGAAAAAGATCACAGCTAGTGAAGTTTGACCAACCATTTTCAAAGCTAGGTATTCAATAGGAACATCATGTAACTCAGTCGCTGATATTTAATATGCTCATGTCAGACCAAAGCCTGATTAAAATACATGCATTCAGGTGTAATCAAGTTTAAACCGAGTCAGTCATTGGGCTCCTGCCAGGTCTCTCAAGAAATGCATGTCCAGGTTCGTGTCAGTGATTATGTCATTTAGCTCTGATGTTTTATCGATCATAGAGCGAATGTTAAACAGAGCTCACTGTAATTCTGAAGATGGGAGTCAAAAGTTGCCAAATTTGGGATCAGTGAATAGTGACCTCAGATTTCAGTTTGCATGATTTTTCTGTCGAGACTTACGGGGAGCACGGGTGAAAAGCTCAAAGTGTCTTTCACGAAAGGTGTATGTAACATGGGCAGCGTCAAATTCCAAGCTGTTTACACCATTCATGAATGTTTGGAGGCAAATGAAAAAACTCCTGAGCCGTGCCAGAAGGACCCGTCTGACTGAAGTCAGCCAAAAACAATGCAAAAAGACAAAGGAGCTTGAAAGCAGTTACACAGAGACGTGGCCAATGATTGTTCGACACCCAAACAAACAACTTATCATTATATCTGCATTAGCCAAAACAGATCCAATTCACATCTAGAAGGCTACCCAACCACACCAAGGAGTAATGATGCCTGTACAAATGATAAAGAGAGTGGAGACTCAGTGTATCAGATGTCAGCATGAGGGGAATAGTCCAGGTCTATCGAAAATAGTCCAGGTGTATCGACTTCCAGTAAAACAGGATCTTAATAGACAAGCAAGCAGGAGCAGCGTGACGCGCCAGCGCCAGCACACCAGAAGTCACACCGTTAGGTTTACACTGCATCATGGTCCAAATGATGTCCCTTCCTTTCCACCTTACAGGGTTACCTGCAAACTGTAGGACACAGCTAAATATTAGCCACAAAGTCACACATTAAGAATTTGAGATATATTCTCACACGGTTTAATTGAATATCAGCAGATTTTACTGCGTTCATTTCATGTTAGATAATAGTTGAACATGGGATATGTGTATGCTTTTTGGGGCTACAGTGAACGATGGCATGTCTTTTGCTAGTGAAACTGACCGTACGTTGCATGCATGTGCTGTTTTGCTCCGAGCAGCAAACTGACCAGGGAGAGCGGCACCGACTTCCCCATTCCCATGGTGCCCGGTGTCGCGGACGAGACGGAGAAGCTCATCCGAGAGAAAGACGAGGAGGTACGGCATTCTCCCTGCCAAGATCAGCATGAGCATGAGCAAACACCACACCACGAGCAGCGTTTGGAGCCGGAGCCGTGCGTGGACGCTCACTCAGAGCCCGAACCCAACGCTGAGCCCACAGGGTCCTGATAGGGTTTCGTGTAGTTCGGTGTATTTAACCCCGTGACCCTCAGATCACCCCTCTAGAGCTGTGGTTTATGGCCACTGGCGCCCCCTGTAGGTGTATCTGGAGCACTGCGATAAAGCCTGCACATCTCTCTGGCGTGATGCACTTTAAACCTGCATCGCATAATGGCTGAGATATGTCCAGCGTATGTACATCCAACCCCAAAATGATGAAGATGATTATTATATGCAAATAGTAGGCCAGTTGTTAGGATTTTATTAAAATGGCAAATAAGCACATTTTCCCTATAAATTCACACTAACACAATAATGTGTTCTCATTACTATAATATAGTACTAGATCATACTGTCCATTTAATTAAATAAGTCAGAATTAAATACAACACAATAACAGAATGAACTATAATACTATGATATTATAACCCACTTTGTGTTAAATGTGTTTAACTACTATTTGTTAGCATTTAAATTAATCGTTTGATACAATGCATTTATTGTGTACGTACATGATTTGACATTGTAATTATATTTAAAATACCTGCATGTAAATACAGCTGTCATTCATTTCTGTAAAGTACATCTGTAATTACACTGTTGACTCCCATATCTACCCATAGAACCAAACCTGTCCTAAACGTACCCGTGTTACACCACAGAAGCTGCACTTTGTTTTACAGTGTCCTTGTTACACGTTGCATGTTCTTTCTGTAGTAATAACAGTAAAATGTGCATAATTGCATGCAACTAACCCTAAACCAAGCCCTATCCCTAACCCTAACCCTATACATGGACACAATTAACACAAGTGCTCTTTTTTTTGTAAGTACATAGTAGTTAAAGACACATAAAATAAAGTGGACAATACACAACTGTTATATATTATATAATATATTACAGCAATGAGAATTATTTCCTGCAGTTTTCAAAAATATTACAGTGATATAAAGTATTTTCAGGCTAAAATATATTTTGTACTTATTTCAGAAACGGAGCATTTACTCAGTGGTGGTATTTTTGTATATCTTTTGGAAGATTGGTAGATGAATGTTTTCTTTCTGAAGTCTTCTTTTCTTCAACTGAAGCAGTCACTGCATTACATGAGCTGAACTAGATAAACGAAGGCTTTGCTTTCGAGCCGTTTTCTGTAATGGATTTATTGCACTGGAATCAGTCTGTGATTAAAGTCTTGTAAACACTGGTGATATGATTTGACATGGCACATCTGTATTCATACGCACTGAGTTGTTGCTCAAAGGTTTACTCTGATAACTTACACCACCATTCTTGATTCATTTCTTGTTCTTGAACTGCACAGTTCCCAGTCTCTCTCTCTCTCTCTCTCTCTCTCTCTCTCTCTCTCTCTCTCTCTCTCTCTCTCTCTGAGCTGTAACAGCCGCTTGGCTTCACATAAAGTTGCTCCACACAAAGCAAAGCATTATAGGCATGCATGTCTCGATCTCTACACATATGATTTGGTAAACGTGGAGTAATTGACTCTGGACTGTTGAGTTGCTGACAGGGAATTCAGTCACGACACACGTCACCACTTTGGGTGTGCAATCCATCATTTTTCAATAATTATGAGTCAGAAAATGACAACAGCTGGAAATGGTGACACTCATGTACAGTCTAACACATGGAGATTATATAACATTACATGAAGCCATGCATTATTAGTATGGATTTTAGTATCGATCGGAAGTAGTATGGATTTTAGCTTTATATGTTGTATGTTACGTAACAACTCCAACGTGTCAATATCCCCGAGGTCACGCACTGATCGTCAGCTCACGTGACTTCCCCCTGGCTGATCTGATTGGTTAGGTTGGTGATCAGCGTCACATGACTCGTCCAGCCTCAGACTCATTGATTGGTCAGTATTGATTGATCAGTTTTGGTGGTACAGTGTGGTGATTGTGTGTTGTCTTCTTCTTCTTCTTCTGCAGTTGAGACGAATGCAGGAAATGCTGCAGAAGATCCAGGAGCAGATGCACACGCAGAAAGAGGCGTATTAACATCAGGAGCTTTACCGCGGTATCACTGAGTGTGCCGTCCGTGCCAGTCTTCACTTCTCACTAACACTGTCTGGGTCTCATTTCCAAATAATAATAATAATAATAATAATAATAATAATAATGATAAATTCTTTGAGTTTGAGGTGAAATTTCACCAAGACATGTTGATGAGAATAAATTGGCTTTGATGGTTCTTCTATGGCAAAACCCCCTTTGAAACCTTTATTCTAGACTAGGATATTGTTTCCATTCTGACTGACACTAAACTTAATTCAGTGTAACTATGTTCCTGTTTGAATATAAAGTACAGGCACTCGTGTGAAGGCGTCTGGTTCAGGACAACAGCCCTTTAACCACTTCGCTTGTTGTCCAATATGTGTCTCTACCCCAAGATTGTTTTATAATTGCTTGATATCATAGGATAGACACGATGGAATTATTTAATTTCTTTTTTTTTCTACAGTGTGTAACTTTATTTTGTACAATGTTCATTAATTGCATTGGTTGTAATGTATGTCTTTTGGTTTTGTTTGTATTTCTATAAAAAAAAAAACTGCAAAATGGCTTCTTTTAGAACGTTTCTAAATGAAAAAAAAAAAAGTTTTATTTTCTTATTGGAGAAATAACGTACTGTAGAGAGATATTTTTGTTAACACGGCTAACACATGTATTGTTCCTCCTCTGGATAAGATGTTCCCGGCCTTGAACTCATTCCACAAGTGCATGTTTAAAGAAGAAACGTCTGATTCTGTGCTTTCGGCGCGTTCACGTCATCTCTCAGTGATCACTCCTCGCTGTCAGAATAACCAGCCATGTTGAAGAGCTGTGGTGGTCATGTGACCTCAGAACATGAACCAACCAATATCTTCTGCTGTTTCAGTTGTGGTAAGGGTGCTCATTGTGACCATATCTGTGTTAAAGTACATAGAAATAAATTATATTTCTCCTGCATCGTATATATTTTCTTGGGTAATGTTGGTGAAACAAAGAACACTGAGTAAAAAGTGTTGATAAAAACAAACAAAAAAAACACCTTGAAATAACAGAGTTCTGAAAAATGTTGCGTCAGATGTGAATGAATAAACCCATTTACTATGACTTTTTTTTCTGTCATTTTTCTGTCGAGACTATTATAGGCTCAAGTCATGAGGATTATAATCATGTTCATTTCAATGGCCTTTTGAAACCGTATTAGAGATCTGATCAAGCTTAACAATATTTTTAAAAATCCCTTTTCACAATGCTTTGCTTTGAATTGATGGCTCTCATGGCTTCCGCTATAGTGCGTTACTTTTTCCAAGAATGAATGAAGATAAAATGACTAGAGATATTTGAATTAATAAATACATTAATTTATTATTTTGGAATCTGTAAGATTTTGAATGTTTTTTAAAAGAAGTCTCTCACCAAGGCTGCATTTATTTGATTAAAAAACAAAAAAAAACAATGATGTAATATTGTGAAATATTATGACAATTTAAAATAACTGTTTTCTATTTTAATACATTTTAAACTGTAATTTATTCCTGTGATCAAAGCTGAATTTTCAGCATCATTACTCCAGTCTTCAGTGTCACATGATCCTTCACAAATCATTCTAATATGATGATTTGATGATCAAAAAAACATTCATTATTATTATCAGTGTTGAAAACAGTTGTGTACAATTTTTTTTTTTTCAGGATTCTTTGATGAATAGAAAGTTCAAAAGAACAGCATTTATGTATTTGAAATATAATCTTTTGTAACATTATAAATGTCTTCACTGTAACTTTTGATCAACTGAATTGATCAACAGAACTTTGAGATTTGCTGGACGTGACAAACAAACCTTTATCAGTGCAGGTGGGTGTCTGTTTGTCAGAGCAAATTTAACCCCGATGATCCTTGAACACATGATCCAGCCAATCAATGCATCCGTTTGGACACAGAAGAGCAGTTCAACCGTCTGTTCTGCTTTTATTTAAATGATTTAAATTGTTCCAAACATTTGGGTGCAAGCAGGCAGAAAAACGTGATCATTATGTCCTGGATGCCTGCAGCAAGTTAACCAGACATTTAATGTTACGATGTAGCATCTTCACAGAGTACCTTAACGGAAAAGTTCACTTCAAAATGAAAACTCACCCTCAAGTTGTTTCAAACCAGTATGAATTTCTTTCTTCTGCTGAACACATAAAAAAAGATATTTTGAAGAATGTAACCAAAACCATTGATGGACCCCATTGACTTCCATAGTACTTTTGTTCCATATTATGGAAGTCAGTGGGGTCCATCAACGGTTTTGGTTACATTCTTCAAAATATCTTTTTTTAAGTGTTCAGCAGAAGAAAGAAATTCATGCAAGTTTGGGGAATTTAGATTTTTAAGTGAACTATTCCTTTAACACCTCAAAACTTCCAGGAACTCACGCTGCCTTTACTTTTTATAGAGGCCTTTTCCTCCCCAAGTCCTCCAGTTTGCCATGAACGGCCTGCAGTCTTTCTGTTGATGTGGGTGAATGAGGTAAAGGATCAGTGTTTTGTAACGATTGTAATTTGACCCTACATCAGCAAGCAAACGACACTATTTCCCCCCTATTTCTGCTGTGTTTAGTGACCATTGGAGTTTCATTCAGATGCAACTATGGCCCTGTCCCAAATGGCAATCTAAGCACTCGCGGTCTTCCTACGAGTACGCACGTTCGTGACGTTAACGCCACTTTGACTGTCGGGAAGAAGTTGTGGAGCATCAGTGCAGGCTCGTGAGCATCGAGGGCGCATATCGACCGCAAAGGTCTCGCGTGCACACTTCTGAGACCTAAAATTACAAATGGGACACCCTACGGTCTCACGGACTTAACGGACACACGCACATTATTAGTCCACAAGATAGATGTCCACGGCAGCCATTGTTAGTCCACAAGACCGAAAGTGCACTGTGTGCCATTTGGGACAGGGACACATAAATGTGCCATTTCATTTTTCTCGTGATCTTGAAAACTTTTTTGCTGAAATGCATAAAAATAAATAAAAAATAAAGGTCTTTTTTTTTGGGAGATGCATATACAGTACTTTGCAAAAGTCTTAGGCATGTTAATATGTTAATTAGCATGCCTAAGACTTTTACACAGTACTGTATATATATATATATATTTCCCTAGTGTTGTTGACATGATAAATTGTCATAATAAAGAATGAGTTGCTGTGTTTAAAATTTTTCACACGTATTAGCAAAATTGCAAAAGTGATGTACGCATAGCTATAAATTGAATCCCCCAGTCACACAACATATCATAATGTTACTTAAAGAACAATTACAACATCCCCCAAAAATAATTCAATAAAATAAATATTCAGCACAGCTTAATGAACCTTTAGATGTGTGGGATAGGAGGGCTGATGCCAGATGAACTTAAATCAAATGAAATATTTTGCTCCATCTATCAATGCATTTTCCAAACCACTTGTCCTGTCCCAGAGTCTTGTGCTGAATGCAGGGAAACACCCTGGACAGATGGACAGACTTTATAGAGGTCAGCACTCTCAATTTGAGGTACATTTCAGGGTAGTGACAGGACGCAGTGAGGTGTAGTTTTATTCCAAAAACAAGAAGCTTTTCAAGTGTATTTGAGATGAATATGTTCAAATTAGCTTCCCGGGAAGGTTTTGTATAAGTCAGAGCTCTCACCACCTTCATTTTCCTCTTGATAGTAGACGACATACAGTAATCTCAACACTTTTAATAAATGGCTACGCTATGTTGAATATGTAATTTCATCTGAATATCAACATTTGTGAGATTTAGTCAGCTGAAACATTTTTGAAGTTAATTTATCTAATTTTCTATGGTCTATGACATTACATTATGCTGAATATAAAAGTTTTGTGTGTGTGTACATCTTTTTGTTAATGAGGGATTTTTGGACACATTCATGTTGTTAATTTGTTGAGTAAAAATTTGTTTTATTTTGAATTAAAATAATACAATTAGACCCTTGGGCCACCAAAATTGGCACAGAGGGATCACAGTGACATGTTGTTACTGTTATTATTTTTAAGTTTAATACTTACTGTAATCCATGAGGTTATTATTCAGCATTTCCATGAATTAGACAGGCCTACATTTGAGACATATTTGCTATTCATTAAAACCTATAGGCTAATTGAGAGAAATCATTCAATTTGAATTCATACTGTTGACATTATGGCACATCTTCAATTCAAATGGGCAGTTAAATATTAAATATTCATATGCCTGTGCATATAAACCATAGAATAAAGGTACCTTTCAGATTAACCTATTTGACTGGGATTCTACTTTATCTGTTGTGAGTTATTTGGTTTGGGTGTTTTCTTTCCCCAGGGACAACTAATTGTTTCTATTTCCAATAATAACACATTGGCTGATGCATCATAATCCTGCACATACTAAATAATTATATTGAAATAACTACAATTTAAAAGTAAATATACATCCATCTGTAAAAACACCCCATCCTACCCTACTTTAATGTATACTCAATTACATCTGCCATGATAGTTTGTTAATGCGATGAAGCAAAAATTTCCAAAACACACTACAAAACAAAATAATTAGTTTATTACTATGAGATATTTGAGCTGAAAATCGTCATGGTTACGTATGTATCCCTCGTTCCCTGAGTAAGGAACGGAGACGCTACGTCAGTGACTGACGAAATTGGGAGTCCCAGTATAATCACGCCACATCGTCTGTCCTCCAGTGCCATGCGCAAGACTGAGCTCTGAGTCGTGAGATTAGCACGGACGAAGGGCTAGGCTTAACGCAAGAATACCAAGGTACACTGGGTAACATATCCCAGGAGGAACATGTAACACAATGCCTACCCGAAGGGAGGACTTATATACACATATGACCCGAGACGGGCTGCATATGGAAGACTCAGAGGTATCCAGCCCGCAGGGTGGAATGTTTCAACCTCGAGAGAGAGGGAAAACACAAGCTCGATGGAGACTTACCGTGGAAATACACATGTGGGGGTCACCCAACAGGGGAACCATGCACATGGAAGCACCTAGCCAATCACGAGGGCTGATCAACCGGACAGCACTCTGATGACGGCATCATCAGTGTAGGAGGAACTCATCTGAGTGGAATATGCACGTATCCAGTCCGTGGAGTTGAATGGCGCAGCAAACGATGACACCGAGCGGGTCCTATTACCGGCCACTGGGGGCGAGTACATGGGAGGACACTGGCTCCATTTGGAGATTATAGAATCTCGCGAATGTGTTAGGTGTCGCCCAGCCTGCAGCTCTGCAGACGTCTGTCAGCGAGGCGCCATGCGCTAGAGCCCAAGAGGAGGCCACACGCCTGCGTCTGATAAGCCAAGACAATGGCATCCACTATCCAGTGAGACAACCTTTGCTTGGAGAGAGCCTTTCCCTTCAGCTTCCCACCATAACAGACAAAGAGCTGGTCTGAGGTCCTGAAACACTGCGTTCTGTCTACGTAAGCACGGAGGGCGCATACTGGACAGAGCAGTGCCAAGGCTGGGTCTGCCTCTTCCGAGGGCAGCGCTTGCAGGTTCACCACCTCTGAAAGGAGTGGTGGGAACCTTGGGCACATATCCAGGCCGGGGTTCCAGGATCATGTGAGAGTTAGCCGGCCCGAATTCCAGGCACACTTCGTCAACCAAAAATGCCTGCAGGTCCCCTACCCTCTTAATGGAGGCCAAAGCGGTCAGGAGCGCTGTCTTTATGGACAGGAACTTAAGCTCCACTGACCGCAATGGCTCAAAGGTAGCACTCTGCAGGGCAGATAGCATCACTGCGAGGTCCCAAGAGGGTACAAGAGGAGAGCAAGAAGGATTTAGTCTCCTCGCTCCTCTAAGGAACCTGATGACCAGGTCATGCTTCCCCAAAGACTTACCTTCAACTGCATCGTGATGTGCGGCGATAGCGGCAACATACACTTTGAGGGTGGAGGGAGACAGCCTTCGCTTCAACCCATCTTGCAGGAAGGAAAGCACGACACTGATCGGGCATTTTCTGGGGTCTTCTCGGCGAGAAGAGCACCAGGTGACGAAGAGGTTCCACTTCAACGCATAGGCATGTCTCGTGGACAAGGCTCTAGCGGAAGTAATGGTAGCCACCAGGTGGTAGGGTACTCAAACCTGCCTCGTTCTGTTTAGAAGCCACACATGTAGGTTCCATAGATCGGGACGAGGGTGCCATAGGGTGCCCCGTCTCTGAGAAAGGGATTGGCCAGGGAGGTGCTGTCGCGAGGAGCACGAGTTCGGAGAACCAAGTCTGGTTGGGCCAATGAGGCGCAACCAAAAGGACCTGCTCCTCGTCCTCCCTGATTAATGGGGGAAACGAATACTTGCGGAGGCCCCGCGGCCAGCTGTGCACCAGTGTGTCTGTGCCGAGCGTGCCCTCGGTCAGGGAATAAAACAGGCTGCAATGGGAAGAGTTGTGGGAGGCAAACAGATCTACCTGTGCATCGCCGAACTGTTCCCAAATCAGCTGAACCAACTCGTCGGCTGCACGGTTCAGCTCTCCCAGGATGTGAATGGCTCGAAGCGACCTCAGATGCTTCTGACTCCATAGGAGGAGGTGGCGGGCGAGTTGCGACATACGGTGGGAACGTAGACCACCTTGTCGGTTGATGTACGCTACTGTCGCGGTATTGTCTGAGTGGACTAGTAAGTGTCGGTCCTTGAGCAATGCACGGAAGCGGTGCAGAGCCAAACGTACCGCCAGCAACTCGAGGCAATTGACATGCCAAAGGCGTGGAGGAGGCCTCTGTTGATACAACAACATGCCTGGAAACTCATTCTAAGGGCACTCCGGCCTGTAGAAAGCTGAGGTTTGTCCACGGGGTGAAGGTCTGACAGCAGGTCGGAGTAACTGGTACTCGGAGCGTGCCTGGTTGCCATGCCCATCTCGGGACTCGATTGCGAAGCCAGTGCTGAAGCAGTCTCATATGAAGCCATATGCCCCAGGAGCCTCTGAAATAACTTCAGTCGAACCGCACTCTTGCCCTCAAACTATCTCAGGCAAGTCAGCAGTGACTGTGCACGCTCGCTCGTAAGCTGCCCGCACATGGCGACCGAGTCGATTTCCGTACCGAGAAAAGAGATCCTCTGCACGTGGGAGAGTTTGCTCTTTTCCCAGTTGACCCGAAGGCCCAGACGGGCGAGGTGCCGGAGCACCAGGTCCCTGTGTTCGCAAACCTTAAGGGCTGCCTCGACGACAGATCAGCAGGCAATGTGAACTCACTGGAATTCGCCGTAACACCAACACCTGGAGAGTAGATCGTCACAAAGAGTGAAGATAACTCAGAATGGCTTTTGGAGTGAAGAAAGCTCTTTGCTCCGAAGCGAAAACATAATGCGAGATTGCCAGCGCTCCTCCTTTTATACCCACGCGGTGGGGCGAAGTTGTGGCATGCAAATTCCGCAGACCCAAGGCATTTCCCATGCCATTGGCTCGTTTTCTAAAACTCGAAGGTGATAGGCTTCTAAGTGAAACCCCCAATTTCGTACGTAACTCGTAGTGACCGTACAAAAGGGAACTAGATCTTTCTACAGCTCGATCTGATCCAGTCCAGACGTCTCCGCTCACACCGGCACAGAGGTGAGAACTAATGCAAGAGGGCTATTCATGTGCACAGACAGAGGGATACAAGACAAAGACCAGGAGTGTTAAAGCGCTCATAAAGATGAATGAGAGAGGATGAAAAGAAGGGAATGGTGCTGGCAGGAAATAAAGACGGGGTGGTGGTGGCGCAATGGATAAGACACATGCCTTTGGTGTGAGAGACCCGGGTTCGAATCCACTGTGAGACACCAATGTGTCCCTGAGCAAGACACTTAACCCATAGTTGCTCCAGAGGCGTGCGACCTCTGACATATATAGCAATTGTAAGTCGCTTTGGATAAAAAGCGTCAGCTAAATGAATAAATGTAAATGTAAATGTAAATGTAAAGATCACAGAAACACGTTTGCCACTTCTCTTACAATTCTGGAGCATTAAATGCCTGCTCTCTACAGACAACCACCAAAGGATAAAGCACACTGTTCAAAATCAGCATTTCAGCACAATAGATTCTGTTTATGTTTTATTTTCAGTGACAAAAATCCAATGCAACTCAAAAATACGTAAAAATGGATGCACTGAACAAAACACTGCAACAAAAGCATTTTCCTGAAAAACAAGTAAAAAAAAGACTCAAATCAAAAATGTAAAGCCAATGAGACAATAGGATAAACGGTTGCTGATAGACTGTAGACCGAACAGCGTGAAATTAAAAATTTCTATAGCTTCATGGGCACAACATTTACATTTTTTTCATTTATTAGGGATTTTAAAAGCATCTAAACCCAGACAGCAACATAGTGTCGGCCCAGATCTCGGCCATATCTGGTACTGTACATGTGGATTCAACACGTACCAGATGTGGGCCGGATCTGGGCCGACACTATGTTGCTGTCTGGGGAGATTCACTAGTTTGTGCCCTAATAGTAAAGACAGTATTGTCAATATGGCCAAAGCACACTTTAAATAAATACAAAGCTGTAAATGTGAATGGTTGTAAACATTCACTGTTGTATTTCTGTGGTTTGCTTGTGATTTAATGAGAGTTGATCTGATTTGATCTGTTTATGTATCACTGAGTAGAGTTTCATGAAGCAACAGCTAAACTGATTCCACTGAATAGATGATTAACTCAGTATTCAGTTGACAACATACATCAACAGATAAAAAATAAATAAAAAAAGCATGACTAATGCCCTTTTAGGCTCCTGCTGGAGCGCTCAAACTCATAACTGTACGTGAAAGCACTGCTGGGTTTGGGAATTTCACAGCAGTAACTGTCACTGAATAAATGCTTCTGCTAAATGAATAAATGAATATGCATGAGTCTATCAATAGGATCAAACTGGCTCATTATTGACCATTTTACAGCCATTATTTTAATGCAGCTGAATTTGATACCAAAGGCTTCGGAAACAAAAAAAGAGTGTGTGCATTTAAAAAGTGTTACCATCCGAATCACTCCATTTTACAAAGAGTGCGTAACGGTTTTTCGTAGCTCCTCCACACACACACACCAGAGCCTCAAAGTCCACTTCAGCCAACAGCTGGAATGACTCTTTGCCCCATTTGCCCTGAAACAGTGGCTGGCAGTGTTCTGCTGTGTGCTCATAGACAGCGTGTACTATGAACGGTTACGACATTCTCCTCACATACACCGAATGCCCCAGCAGGCCTTATCACAGAGGACATTCACACAAGTCCTGGCCCTTACAGCGAAAACCACAGACACACATGAGGGACGAAACTCTGCTGACATTGATTTTCTAGTTTACTTAAACTCCTACTCAGATGAGCTGATATGCACAAATCATGAACCCTTTGGGATTTTTCCCCCCTGATTTTGTATAGGGTTCATGTTTTTCTGAAAACATGACAAAAGGCAAACAGATGGCATGTGATTGAAGAAACACTTCTTTTGAAGCCAATGTTAAGTCTCACAAGAGGTGTGATTGCTCACAGGTCTCTCAGAGAGTTGAACGTGTGTCTCTCACTCGGACACAAAATAACGTTTCAAAACTTCTGAACGATGCATCATCTTTTCTCAGGAAACAGTGTCAATGATGATAAACTTTCAAGAAGTCATATTTTTTCCACCTCAGACTAAATAACTTCATGTGCATCTAACATTAAGAGTAACAAAAAAATCATGTTCGTGAATTAATTAATATTCCAAATCATTAATATAATTTGAAGAGAGATGGTTAGGAATATTAACTCACACATTATAAATTGGAAACAAATAAACTAGACAACTAGACAAAAAACATCCCTATTACATTCAACGTGTTCTGTGGTTGACTGTTATTGGGTGAATAAAGTTAAGGGGAGAAAATGATAATTACGCTATGCTAAATATCATTATTTACATTCTTGTGCCATGGTCCAAGAACAAAGTGATTAAATCATGCAACAAAGTTCAGTCTCCTGTTAATCACATCAGGCAGAACACACAGGTGTCATTGTTTCCAGAGGAAGTCCAAGCAACATTTCTGAGAAAGAAAATGTTCAGAATGACTTCAAGTAAATTTGTAAAGTGCTCAGAATGGTTCAAGTCTCGAAGTCAAAGCTTTATTTGTCAAATGTGCAATAACATAGCAAGCAGCGGTACGTGTTGACGACGAAATGTGTTTTTGTGTCACTATTGAATCCGAAAATTTTATATGTAAAGGAACAGATGTTCGGACAAAATGTGCCTCATGGGACAAAATCTAAATGAACTGGATAAAATAAAAAAAATAAAAAGATAATTTTATATGATTGAATTAACATACATAACTACATAATCAAAAGTCCTATTTCAGGGTCAGACCACAGGAAATAACTCCATAAAGTACCAACTCTACATTTCTCACTTGTGACACAAGAAGTAATTGATAGGCATTCATGCACTAAATTTGATGTGAATGATCAAAACTCAAAGAGCCTGAAGCAATCTATCATGTATATGCATGCGTGTGTTTCCCCCGTCCCATCAGAAGGTAACCTTTGAACCCTGCGGTGAGGGGGCGAGGGGTTGAGGTTCAGCTCCAGATACTCCCCCTCCCTCCCGATGAGCCTTATAAAAGACATAACTCTGGCCTTGCTTCTTCAGTCTCGTCCCAGACCAGCTACATCAACAGGTAAGCAGCCCGACCTCGCAAACTACAGAGTAACTGAGGACAGGCTTGTGTCAGGAAACAGCTGGACCGCATGGACTGTTAGCAAAACAACCAATTTGTATTGAATTATACTTTTCAAATATAACTGTTTTTGAGAGAACATTGACATAACATGTTTTGTAGTTGATTTTTATTGTTAAAAGTACCAAAAGTAATTGTTTTGGTTGGACGACTAATGATTATTGATCAAATATGATAGATTATTGTAGACATGCAAACCCTCGAAGGCATCTGGCCACCTTTCTGCTCCTCAGCTGCTTGGAAGGAACAATAGGTTTGACTGAAGTCTGCTAAATTTTCCAGGTCCACCATCAATGTGTCCAAGTTAATCCTAGGATTTCAGATTATGTAGTGGTTGAGAGCTAATCTGGTTGTGAAGCCTTTGTAACTCTGTCTAATCTGGGATAAATTAGAGTCTAGTCTAATAGGCTGACATATGTTGATGAGTAGGTCGCAAGCTCTGCAATAGTTGTAGTGTCAATCCAGAACAATCACAGTACCAAAAGGTTTAATAACATTAGAAAGCATTATGCTGAATCGTGTCCACTCTCCCTTCGGTTAAAAATCTCAAACCAATCCTTTCATTGTGAGCTGCTTCAACTGTATTAACAATATCTGATGCTTGTTTTTAACCCAGATCCATAATGAGGTTCGTTGCCCTCACCCTCACTGTTTTGCTGGCAGGTAAATAAACCCATTGCTTCTCTCCAAAAATTATTTTCTTAATCAGAATTAAAATTTAAGCTAAGATACATTTTGTTAAGAACATTTTCATGAGATTTTATGCAGTTTTGAGACTTATACCTTTAGTTTTTGTTCTTGCTTTAAGAGGTTTTTTACTAGTTTACAACCATGGGGTAAAAAAAGTCTTAAAATCGCACTCAGATTTTGCTTTTCAGTTAAAATGATCAGAATGCAAGCCCCTTTGTTCCAAACTCAAGCGTATGAACTGACATTTCCTTTGTCCAGGTTGCCAGGCCCGTTTCTTGGCGGACGAAGCACCATCACAGCTGGATCATGTGAAGTCTGCCTTCCAGGTTTATGCAGATCAGCTGAAGCAGTCCGCACACAAGAGCCTCACTCACCTCGATGACACAGAGTTCAAAGACTACAAGTAAGAAAGCAAAAAAACTCTTCATTTCCTCTAGAGCAACAGTGCATTCATTTGCAGAGTATCATGGTATTGATCTTAAAGTCAAACTAAAACAACCCATTTTACTTCTTTAATATGACAAAGAGTATTCTCAAACTAGTTTCAAACAGTATACATAGTCCTGTCGTATTCGACGCCATTGATTGTGCCAATGTTTCAATGTCCAGCCGGGCTGGGGCCACATTTTCAGGAACGCCATATCAGTTTTTCCAGCGGCAACCAACCTAAATCCTCTTTCTGTTTAGGGAATTCCTGGGCCAGTCCGTGGATAGGATCCATGGCTACTTTCACCACGTCTTTCAAGTCATCACCCCAATTGGGTCCCAGGTGCTGGAAGCCTCTGCTCCCACACGTGAGAAGTGGACCAAGGGCATGGAGGACCTCCGCAAGCAGCTCGAGCCCAAGCGTGAGGAGCTCAGGCAGGTTCTGGAGAAGCACTTCGAGGACTACAGAGACGTGCTGAAGCCCTTCCTTGACCAGTACTTGGTCAAGCAGCGCGCGCACATGGAGGAAGTCAAAACCATGCTGGAGCCAGTGGTCAAGAGCTTGCAGGAGAAGATCCCACCCAACTGGGAGGAGACCAAGACCAAGCTGATGCCCATCGTGGAGATTGTGCGGGAAAAGCTGACGGAGCATCTGCAGGATCTGAAGACCCAGCTGGACCCCTACATCCAGGAATATAAGGATCAGATGGAGAAGGGAGCCATGGAGTTCCGCGAGAGCGTGCGATCTGGAGAACTGAGGAAAAAGATGACCGACTTGGGCGAGCAGGTGAAGCCTCACTTCCAGGCTATTTTTGAAGCTCTCCAAAAGTCTCTTAGCAAGGAGTAAACCAACTGTTTTTACACCACCCACCCTCCCTTCTTCCTTGCCAAGTACCGACACCTCGACCCATGATCTGGAAGGCTTTTCTCACAGCATAACCAACCTTTACTCGAAGCACACAATACACAAATACACTCATATGCACTTTTGACAAATTTCCCACAACTACATTCTCTCTAATGGGCAAACACAGATATGAATAAAAGAACACTGAAACCTGTTCATTCAAAAATGCCTAGCAAAAATCCTTTGTTAAGCTGCTTTTTGTTAAAACTGATTTTCAATGTTCAATGAAATAAAATAATAATAATAAAAAAAAAATTCATACTATTTCGTCAATGTCTAAATGTGGTTTATTTGGATGTTTTGTTGAAATTATATGGAAACAACAAAATTCATTAATGCCATATAATATATGATTATACATAACAAAATAAAGAACAAATAAAGATTAGCAATTACAATTTTGGTGTTGTTGGTATTTAAACATTGCTTATCTGTTTCATGCAAATGCACAACAATGGCCTTTACAATACACCCTTTTCTACATTTTAGATCTGATTAATGAGTTGATTACAAAAATGTGTCACCGGTGATCAATATATCCTGGTTTAGCGATCTGTTACTTATTAGTGATAGGGCAAGATGGATGTGGTGGCCATATTAATGTCCTCAGGCAAGACTGTGTCAACACCAAACCATAATTAAAAAAAAACAAAAAAAAAAACAATCCTGTGCTATTTAGGCGCATTGACAAGTTAAAACTTGATAATCCAGTTTCAGAAGCATTCTCCTGTGTCTAGATTTGCATTAAAATCCAAGAATATGGTCCAAAATGTGACGGGATGCTTTTGGTGCTTTTGTTAAAGTTGCAATATCAAGTTGATCATGGAGAACAATTGAGATATTAAAGAAATCTCATTATCAGATTTTTCTTTCCTATATGCGGCAACACTATTACTTCATGAAAAGAGCGTATTGCAGAAATGCTCCATAAATGTGCATGGACGTTATTAACAGATCTGTCTTCACTGCTTGACAGGACTGTAACCCTCAGTCGAAGAGTGCACATAGAGAGCTATTCAGTCCCTAAGTGAGTAATCCTAGATCAAAGGTCATCACTATGACCTTGCAGCAAAGCTTTGTCCATCAGAACAATGGTGGTAAAAGTCCAATTAGCTGTTTGTTGAGTGTTGGAGGTGTGACACCGAAGCATCGATCAAATGCTGCCACGACCAACAGATTCTTCTGTTCGCAGTCAATAATGTTGGGTGATGTATATGTAATTAACAAATACTTGAGTGTAATACAGAGTAAGTTTGTGGGCATCGTGGGTCATGGGTTGTGAGTGAGTGATATGGATGAGGTGCTGAAACACTGCATATTAGATCCTCTCAGAAGATATAAAGCCACGACTGCACCATCATGAGGCACAGATGCATGGGATCAGACACATTCAGACCGAGATTGTGTATGCAACTGGATGTTGGACCAGGCTTCAGAGTACAGCAGTAATGATGAATGGTAATATTCATATTTGACTTTATTTGTACTTTGTGAAATAAAAATAGTATTTTTCATCTTGTTTTTGAAAGTAAAATATTGTAGCATCCTTGAAACAGTGAGATATTGAAATTGAGTATATCAGTGAATATATCACATTTTCACAATTTTCATTTTATGCCTAAATCTCACTTCAAGTGTCTTGGTTTTGTAGTTTTCGTAGTCATGGTTTCTTTTTGACATGTGCTTCCTTAGTGTCATTCCTAGTGCCGTGTCTTTCTGTCACGTTGTCATTGGTTCATTGTTCATTGCTTTCATGTGTGTCTTGGTAAGTCATTAGTCTTTGTTTATATATATATATCGGTAACCCTCATGTTACCATTGTCTCTTGTCTAGCTTTGTCTTCGTAACCTGTTGTTGATGAGTTTGTTTAGTCCACGGTTTAAGGTCTTTGTTTCTTTTGTATTTACTTCATGTTTTATTTGAAATAAACTGCACATCAACTTGCCTTCAGTGGACATTCGTTACACTCTGTCTTTAAGGTGTTTTTCTGTACCCTTCTCCTGTATCAGTAGTCTCGGAGTTGTCTCAGGCCGGTCCTCTGGTCCTGCCGTGTTCTCCAGACGGAGGGCGGACGTGCAGCAAAGCGCCTGAAGTTGCCAGCGTCAGAGTTCAGCTGGAAATGCAGAGCCTGTGGCGGCAGTTTGACCAGCTGAGCACCGAGATGATTGTCACAAAAGCTGGAAGGTTTCATCAAATACTACACCTTTGCATCTGCTAATATGACCTCTTTGATGCATTATGTCATGTGTAATTCCGGTTTTACATTGTCTGAAGAAAATGTGAATGGTGATTCTAGTGTATTGTTGGTGTTTCTTGAGGTTGCAAAGATGTTATGAGTGTTTGCTAGGCTATTCAAGGCATTTTCCAAAGAGTCCTTTCATAATGGCATCATAAACAGTACCAAACCTCAATAGTTATGGGGTTAGAGATTTGAGCAATGGTAATAGTGATGGTTGCCCCAGAAAACACCACTACTATACCGCTAACGTTATTAATATTTCTGAATGTCATATCTGTGGACACTGATATGTTGTTTGTGTTTCTACAGAAGGATGTTTCCTACATTTCAAGTACACATTTCAGGCATGGACCCAGCAGCAGAATATGTTCTTCTAATGGACTTTATTCCTGTTGATGACAAACGATACAGGTATCTCAACAGAAAAGGCTTCTTAACAATTTTAATAAATTTAGCATATCCAATATAAGTTTGACGAAACTCCAAAAGACATTGTTTAAATCATTTTTTATAGTTTTTTCATTTTAGATACTCTAAAAACAACCTAATTTAATGTTCCACGCCCAACAGTTTACTACAAACAATTTGAACACAAATCTTACAGCGCAATCATGAAAATGTGTTTTTCCATGCTTAAAGTAGGGTGTTGTCGCCCTCTTCCATTGCAGGGCCATCCTGACTGAGAGCTCAGGGACAGTTGTTATGCCCTGAATTAATTATCCTTTATTTTCTCGTGAATATGGGGATTTAACATGATGTTGTACACTCTATAAAATCAACAGAATTAAAATTGTATTGTATTTAAGAATTAAAAGTAACATATTTTAAATGTTAGTGCACAGACTTCATGCACTGCAGTCCGCCAAACCCTGGTCTTCGGTACGTTGGTTCTGTTTTGATTTGAGAGCGGGTGTATTTTGGACGTTCTTGATGTTCCTGTGTGCAGGTATGCTTTCCACAGCTCCTCCTGGTTGGTAGCGGGACGAGGAGATATCGCTGCCCCGGGACGAGTGCACTTCCATCCAGACTCACCCGCACGGGGATCCCAGTGGATCAAACAGACGGTTTCATTCGACCGCCTCAAACTCACCAACAACCTGCTGGACGATAATGGCCACGTAAGACACACACACACATACACAAATGTACATAACTGTCTGGATCCTGCAGAGGTTCACACTCTTGTGCATGTGTCTTAGATGATCCTGAACTCCATGCACCGCTACCAGCCGCGACTGCATGTGGTTCTGGTGGACAGAAGCAGAAACAGTCAGCGCTTCGCTCACCGCAACTTCTGCACTTTCAGTTTCCCAGAAACTCGCTTCATCGCAGTCACCGCCTACCAGAACCATAGGGTACCAAACACCCAACATCCATACACACATTCCTCAAACAGCCCATAAGCCTAGGACTAGCAAACAGGATTCCATTAGTAATTAACTAGCAAGTGTTAGTAAAGTAGTCTAGGCTAGCAAATTCTAATACATTTTGGTAATATTTTGTTTCGATGGTCCACTTTAGATATTCTCTTGACTAAGTAATCTTGAACCTACTTGTCAACTAACTCTCATTATAAAGCGGATAGTTCAGGTTCTTGATTCTGATTGGTTGAGCCACGTTCGAAGCCATTGTAAATTACTCAACAAACACACACCTGTGATCGCATTACATTAGTATCACTGCGCAACTGCCGATTCTGTGTTGCTTGGCAACCTCTTTGGGACTACATTGCTTGGCGGAGGAATAAATGTGTTATAACGGTATATTTTTTGTAGCTGGTGGTTATTTTATGAATAAAATAAATATTAAAATGAATATCTTTATGGAGTAACCGCTTTATAAATAAGCCCCTTGAAGCCGTGTTTTACAGTGAATTTAGAAAAGCTAAGGGGGTTTTAGGCAACACCTAACAACACCCCTTAGCTGTTCTATATCCACTGTAAAACACGGCTTCAAGGGGCTTATTGCTTTATCAGAGTATTAGTAGACTGTCTGCTTATCTGCTAACTCTTTATTGTGATGCTCCTCAACAGACATTCTACTGACTATATGTAATTTTATTTATTTATATTTATTTTTAGGCCAGACAAGTAGTATGTTGAGGGTTGATTTGTAGGGAAGGACTACACGCCTGTGCACATGTGTTCAAGCGCACATACCAGTAGACTGAACTTGTAATATGCATGTGCACGCCATCAAAGTTCTCACAGGTTCGCGTTTTTGAAGTTTAGAGTTTTCTGTTAGAACGGTGTCGTGTTAGCGGCCCCTAAGTTAATAACTAATGATCGTTGCGACGGAAGTTAATCAATCAAACTAACTTTAGCTGGACAATAACTTTATTCTAGAGCTGCTATAAAGCCAAAACACTTTAATTTCCTATTATGTAAAGCTGATTTGAAACAATCTACATTGTTAAAAGTGCTATATAAATGAAGATGACTTGACTTGATATGTGACCCTGCAAATACATGTCAACTTATTCTACTAACACGAACACCTAACAGTCCACTACTCTAATGAGAGTTAGTTTACATGTAGTTGCAAAGCTCATATAGTTAGTAGAGGAGGGCCACCAATAAAGTGTAACCTACATTTTAAAAATTCTTTTCATGTCACTGTTTAGGATGGTTCGCTAAGCTGTGAGTCTTTGGCTTGACAGCAAATCAATTCACTGGTTTTTGCAATATTTGCAAAAAAAAGAAAGAAAAAAAGTTTCATTCGATTATACAATTTAATTCCATCTGTTTAACAATCGTTTGGTTCAGAACTTTGTCAAATGCATGTACAGGACACTTTACATACTGTACGCTCGTGGATCTTAGGTGTGAAAATGAAGAAAGACAAACTGTACTTTGGATTTAGTATGAAAAATGCAGCTGTTTTATTAAGAGAGAATTTTGTGACAAGTAGGACACCTTTATTACACTACCCATTCACTTCAGTCGTGACTAAACAACATAAAACTAATCAGGTTTCTGTGTTTTCAGTTGTCTTTGTTGGTTCTCGTTTGCATTAAGTGTAAATAAAGACTATATATTTTGGAATACCCATTTTAGTCTTCATTTTCGTGCATGCATGCAACAGTTAATGGTTTATAATTCAAAACCGTTGTAATTTTTTTTCTATTCATATTTTTGATGGGTAGACATTTAGAAAAATAATGGAACTGTATTTTTATCAAGAACTGTATAATAAGTTCAGCATAAAGTATTTGCAGTGAGTCTATATGATGCTCGTGTCTTTCCTGTCACAGATTACCCAGCTGAAGATCGCTTGCAACCCCTTTGCGAAAGGCTTTCGAACAGCAGATTCTGAAAACAGGTAGATGTTTATGCTGTGTAACATTAGACCAGAGATTTGTATGGTTAGTGTCACTTTCTGTACTATCTCCAGCTGTTATCGAATGGATACTATGAGCATAATTATGCTTTCTGATCTTAGACCTTCAGCTCAATGCCAAACCGAATCTCCTCGACTGTCTTTGCCCTGGACCCTGTTTGAGGGAACATCTGTGAGCGGAGCTGTGCGTGAAGACCAGAGGCCACCACACCATCCACAGGCACCGCGTAAGTGCACTTACTGCTTTTATTTAAAGGATTTATTTCTAACATACTGGGGGAAAATGGATGACTCTTCTTGCTATTGCCAAGGCTAATTGCATAGCCTCTGTAGACAATAATATGCAACAATTAAAAATATATAATTTTATCGAATATTTTAAAGTGCCTCTATTTTAAGCTATTTTAAAGTCTCCTAATGTTGTTTTGGAGTCTCCTACAACAGGTTTACATGCATCAAAGGTCATTTCATTACATGCATCAAAGGTCAAAAAACACTTTAATTTTGTGTTTTATATTGTGTACATTTCCGGCTAACTTATCACTGTCTTACTGAAATACTTCTGCTTATCAGCTGTGTGTCACTATCACCTGAAACTGTGTCTATTAGTGCAGATTGTCTGTCGTTCTTACTACTTTGAGTAAAGATAAAGGATGGAGCAAGATTTGTTTTACAAAGTTTAATGTTACATCAGTCATTCACGTTAAGTTCGCCTTCCTGCATATAGCACTGCAATAAATTAGAAATATACACATGGGTTTATTGATGGAAATACTCTTGTTAATGCTGATGGTGAGGAATTACAGTTGAAACATCTCATAATGTTCCTCAAACTGAGCAGTGTATAACTGAGAAACGTCCTGTTCGAGTCATCCTTGCAATGAAGGTTCGGGTTGAATAACTAGTTCCAATATTTCATCGGACTCGCGCTTGGATTGATATGGTAAAATCGACTCCATTGTTACCGTCTTTACAGTGTGTACAATCACTGATTTAGAAAGCCTCTGGAGCTGAAGTTCAGTTATGGTAATGGCCGTTTCGTTTCCGACAGGTGCTGTAAGCAGTAGACCAATCACAACAGACTGGGTCATCTGACCAATCAGGGCAGAGCAGCTCTCGGAAAGGAGGGATTTAGAGAGACTGAATCATCCAATGAATCGTTTGAGAATCATTGAAAAATGTGGTGATGTGCAATGTATATTATGAGAAAACTGCGTATTTTGAACAGCCGATAGAAAATACATCATTAATTATTCTGACTTTCAGTTTGTGATTCTGAAGAGCAGGTTGGTCCAAATAAACAGAGTATTGACCCATCTTTCTAGAGCAAGCGTTCTGCGAATCCCGCATTAAACTCTGAGATTTGAGAAGCAAGCTTGTTTGAGGACAATGTAGAACATAGGCGGGCATTATGCAAATGTGTTATCTAGTAACGCAGTGGGATTCGAATTACAGGTGTCTCTTTTGGGCGGTTCAGAGTCGATTATTTCTTTTGGGAGACAATAACTTTATTTATCATGCACTTTGGACTACACCTTTGCAGAACGTTAACATTCACAGACAGCTATATTACACATTGCATGAAAGAGAATATTCGAAAAACCATAGGGGCTCTTTAACAACAGTTTAATTGGGAAAAAAATGTGTATAAGTGACCTTTATTGTAGGCAGTCTCTATTTTAGTAAAAAAAATTGTTTAAATCTTGTTTGTAGTAAACCTCTGCTTCTCCCTTTGCAGTTCGTACAAATCCTCATGATCCAACCCTACAGACAGCGATGGATGAAGCGACACTGTCGTATAGTGAAGGGATGGACTGCAGTACAGACAGGAGGGATGGAAGTTCACATGCTCATTTCTACAGCACTCCTGTGTTCTTCACATTACCCTGCCAGTGGGACAGAGCAGACAGAGGGCTGATGGGCTAACAAGACCCCTGTGCGGATGAGCGGGATTCATTTAAACAGTCATTTATTAGATAGATAGATAGATAGATAGATAGATAGATAGATAGATAGATAGATAGATAGATAGATAGATAGATAGATAGATAGATAGATAGATAGATAGATATCATGCTGAGGCAGTGTAAACAATTAAAATGAAAAAACAACTCAATTGAAGTTTTTTATTTTTTTATGTTATACAGCACATGAGGATAATGGTCTGATGAATGAACTTCAAGCCCCATGATGCATCATTTCCAGCGCTTGACATTAGTGTGTGGTGTCCGCTCAGTGCGCTAGTGTAAGGGATGTCTGATTCATTTTTGCGAATCGGTTCGTTCGGGCAGTTTGCTCCAATGAACCGGTTCAATAAAACGTTTCACCCTATCAAACTTCAGGATATATAGCTGTATCATTGTAGCCTGTTTTTCTTAGGAGAAATGTTGCGTGGAATGTGCGTGGTTTGTGGGACCACCTAACATTTTGATTTATTATTTTATTTTACTTCAAACCACTTTCAGTCGGACGCTTCACGAATCGCTCTGACTGAATCATTCAACAGAATTGATTCATCCTAATGATTAAGTCAGGATTCGGACTTCGCTCCAGTGCGTGCGGATGCAGGGAAGATGGAGGAGGAGGCAGGAGCTGTTTGAGGACATATAGATGCGGATTATTGCGCCGTCAAATTATCAAAGGGCAAAAGACAGCTTTAAATGGACACGACGTCGAGCACATTTCAATGGCAGACATTCAACAACCGAACTCTAAACGAGCGATGTCCACCTGCTTTACTACTGCATTTATTTAAATAGAACGTCTCAATTTAACAGTTCGTTTCTTAAAGATCACGCGGGAAGGTTTTGCAATAGACATCAAGTTCGGAATCTCCTAAACAATTCTTATAAATAAGAATGTGGATAACGGGAATGTTTGCCGTTGTTTGTAGATGCGGAGGATGGAGAAAACGAAGGATAATAAACATAAGCCCGAATGTCCTTTAGTGCTCGCTGGGATTTGGGATTTGCGCATTCTGCTGTCGGCATTCTGTACATTATGCGACGCCATAATAGAACTTAGGGATCCGCCACTTGACGCATTCTAAAGTAAACAAAGGGATTTTCTAGCGTGTAAAGATGAGAGTGCCGCTTCTGTATTCATGGGCATTGATGGCCCTTCTACCGGTCCCCTCCTCCGCTGGCAGCTCGGGCTCAGTGTTGCTCCGTGTCCCCCTGCAGCAGGGGCCCCTGTCACAGCCCGCGGCCCCCCGGGGCCCCTCGAGAGCCGCCCGGACACGCAGAGGAGTCCGAGGGATGAATTTTGTAAACATGATTGACAACCTTCGTGGAAAGTCAGGACAAGGTTATTACATCGAAATGGCCGTGGGCACCGCACCTCAGAAGGTGAGACTGAATCCAAATAAACGGGCTCTCTCACCATATAACAAAACAGCACACTTCCACACTACCCATACTGTTTGTGATGTAGCCTACTGGCATTTGCTCTCCCCAGAAAAAAAGGCCATTCAAATGTTATGTTTCATAATTTTCTTGGACAGGCAAGATTTAGCCCAAGACAACATGATCTATTCACATTGTGTTTTATTTTATTTATCAAGGCTGAAATGTGGAAGTTGTCTTTCAGCATGGCTGTCACAATAACAGTGAAATACAGAAACGTATCCAAATAAACCATAATATAATTAACATTTACGGCAGTATCTAACTTGGAACCCGTTTTCGAAAATGATTACATATTTACATAGGCTATTACTTTAAATACAAAAAAAGAAAGAAAAGATTTAAGCAATGAAGGATTATTTATACTTTGCTTTATTTTTTACTGAACTGGTGAAATAAAAATGTCATTTAAAGAGATATACACTTTCTGTTATTCCAACAGTTAAATAGTAATACTGTGTTAAACTGGTAGTTTAATATGCTATATGCAGTCTATAGGTTGTGTAATTGTCACCTAGTTATTGGTGTTTACTGGTGTTTTTTATTTATTTTTTATAGTAGTCCACATTACAGTATGCTTGTATTCCATTCCAAGGCCTGTTTCATTTAGATCTTTGTGCCTTATGTAAATATTAGACCATTGATTAAACGACTAAACGCTGACTGTGGGATCAGTCTGTTTTGTGAAGTGTACCTGTCACAGCTGTAGTGAAGAGCACAGGCTGAGACAGGGATCAGTTTTCACAGCTCCAGCCCTGATCCCCGTTCACACGGATCTGAGAACGACTGAAAACGCTGTATTCTGCTGCCAGGCCAGTAGTTGGCAATGTCACTTTGTAAAGAAACACCGCACACCTATAGACTGAACACGTAATACACCTGGGAATCGGGGGATGCATCCGAAATCGCATCCTCTCTTGAGTAGGTACTTATTTTGAATAACTTCACAGCCGAAAAACAAAACAAAAAAACTGTGTAGTATGAATGTAATCTGGAGTGGACGTACTCCCAAGGCCTCATGGGATAGTAAAGTGTCCGTCATGCACACTTCAGAATTTCACTGGAAGTAGTAGCTCATCCGGGTACTTTATACCTACTCTTTTATGAGTACTGTGAATTCGGACTTAAATACTGTTTTTCACCTAGAGAAGTATGCGATTTCAGATGCAGCCATAACTTCACTTTTTTTTCATAAATGAGACTACAGATCCATGATTCTGGATAAATTGAGAATCACGATTCTCCCACAAACGGATAACTAAACAAAATAACATATCATTTACTAGCGGTTCTGACAAATGTTTATTGCTGCGGCCGATTTAAAATGTTCAATGAATCTGAATGAATTATTAAAAAAAATTGGTTTGAATAAACGATTCAATGACTCGCTCATAAACACTTCACTTGTTTCATTACTGGATGAATTAGCATTTTTATGAACATCTCTTGATTGATTCAATGACAAATGCATTGTTTTAAGTCACTTGTCGCCACCTGGTGGCGTAACAATGTAATCAATGCAATCGTTATTTGAAGCACCATGTTACTTTTAAATGGTAATTTACTCAATTTTGATCACTTCTGTAGACATCAGTGTTTAAATCTGAATTTCCACTTTTATCTCAGTTCTTCTGTAATAATATGAATATTTGTAATGCAAAAATAATGATACTGTGTGGTTGAAAAGACTGTTTGTGAAGCTGTTTTATACCTATTGCCTACATCCCAACGGTTCTTTCTGGATCAGTGGCCGTGCAAACACTGATTTGAATGTTCCGGTGTGATTTTGTCAAAGGTTTAATAGACACAGTATAGTTGTAAGATTGTGTGGGATCGAGATCGCGACCTTTTAACGATTAATCGAGCAGCGCTAATGGAGACGATAACGGTATCGTTTTCAAAAAACGTGCACTTTGAGGGGCCGTTCACACGACACTATTTTCAAATGAAAACGGAAAACTTTTGTATGTGTTTTGTCCGTTCATTTACATGACAAATGTGTTTCAGGGGTCTGAAAATGCAATCTTTTGAAAACGGGATTCAAAGTGCAAGTTTTTGAAAACGATACCGTTATCGCCTTGTTACCGATACCGTTATTTAGTAAACTACAAAAATGTAGTTTTTTTTTTACAAATTTACTAATTTGTAAAAACAGTGACGTCATGCTCATGCGTGTTACGTGTTCAGTATATTAGGCGCGCAGTGTTTCTTTACAAAGTGACATCTCCATCTACTGGCCTGGCAGCAGAATACAGTGTTTTAGACGTTTTCGCAGATCCGTGTGAATGGGGAATGTTTTCACAAAGTTGTCATTTGTACGCGAAAAATGCAAATGGAAAACTTTTCTGTTTTTAGTACATTGTTTTCGTGTAAACGTACCCTGAAACACGTTTTAGTTTGCGTTTTCAGGCTGCCAAAACGCTTTTCTCGTGTAAATTATTGTTTTTAGTAAATGAATGGCAAAAAAAAAAAAAAAAAAAAGTTTTTATTTAAAAACTGTGTAAACGTAGAATAATAGTGCACTATTGCCCAGAACATAATACACTACTACAGATCTACATTCCATCTTTTTGTTATAAGAAACATGTACCAACAATACTGTTTCTATTAAAACGTTTGCATTGAAAAGGACATTTATGCATCCAAAGCAACTTACTTTACATTTAACTAAACATTTGCTTAAATTCAAGCATTTGCTGGGAATTGAACTCATGACATTGCTAGTGTCATGCTCTAGTGTTTAAGCTACAGGAAGACTTGATCTAAGTTCTCACAGAGTGATAAAACCCCATTTTCCTCTGATAGAGAGAGAGAGAACTCGTATGCTGAGCTAGTAGCATCACTATAGCTGTTTTGTGTGCCCGTCTGCTGGGTCATACACAAGCTTAAAAATGATGTGGAAGGAAATGAATTAGTGTTTTTGCACACCAAACATCTTCAACGGTCCATTGCCACAATATCATTTCTGGTCAACAAGGTCATATAATGTATGAGGAAGAGGAAGCACTGAGAGACGAGGTGAAGGCAGGCCTTAGAGGAAGGATGCACACAAGCCAGATTCAGTGAGCAGAATAACAGGAAACCCACAGGACAAATCAATGACATGACGAGTCAGCTCAATTCTTACTACTCGAGAGAAACGCTGAAGAGCTGCTGAGAGGAATAGGCAGACGTGGTAAGAAGGTCAAGTGCGTATCAACCACCGCTGAATTCAAAAACACTGATGAATCGAAAACGGTTCTCTAATAGAGATGGAGAATTGTGTTTGGAACAATTCAGTTAATTTTGGTATAAATTTGTGCATGTATAAGTATGATATTTTTACAACAGAGCAGTATTATGTATAGAAGTGGTCTGTCGGTATGATTTATCAATATAATATGTCATGAATCAACCATTCTTTTACACAGCCAATATAGCAGTCTATCTGCTAAAACATGCTAGAGATCTGTGAAGTCCTGAAGATGTCCGGCAGCTCTCTCTCGTCCTCAGGTTTCCCATCCTGCCTGTCTCTCTCCGTCTCGCTCTCCCTCAGTGTGGATCTCATTTCGCTCAGTCAGTGAGTCTAACGCTGAGAGGCAGGCTGCCAGTCCGTCGCTGGTGAACGAGGCAGATCGATAATATATCTCATTCTTAAATACCCCTTCACAAACACACACAAGGTCAGAAACATTTGACAACAGAGCAATAGTCACAGTCACAGACCTGAGCCACATCTAGAGATTAGGGGCCTCGTGTATAAAAGGTGCACAGATTTGAACAGTGTGTGCGTACGCTAAAATCCACGCCAACGTTCATATTCATAAGAGCGGTCTTTGACGTGGAAAAGTGCTTAGTGCCACTAACTTCCTTGCGATCCGATGGGGATTCTGATCATAGATATCATATAATAAAGGCTAGATGTCTCGTGCGCGCTGCTGGCCAATGGAGGTCGACGTCCGCACGTGGCGGCCATCTTGCCCCAGGGAGCTCGCTCACTCGTAACATTGTGTTTTAATGCTGCATGTACTTTTTAAATAACCATAACTTGCTCAATTTTCTACCGATTTTCAAACGGGTTGGTTTGTTATAAATGTCAGAGATGTAGTTATGACACTGCATACATATGAATAATTATAATAATTATAACCATGGACTCGGAATTATAGCCACGTTAATAACGTTTGTAAGAAACCAAACCGTTTGTAAATCCGTCAAGATTTCAGCGAGATATGAGTATTTGTGTTCGTGCTGATCACTCACCTTACTTCAGATACCACAGAGCTCGCCAGAAAGCCTGCCTGTGACAAGATGGCCGCCGGTGATGCCGTTCGAGACTCCGCCGTATGGATATCTATGATTCTGATCACCATATGAGGCAGAAATATATTTATATGCAATGCTAAAGGCTACTCCTGACACATTGCGATAATAAAAACATATATGTTTATGGAAAATACCAAAGAAAAACGTAGACAAATCATGTATGATTATAATTGTGTATTTATTTGGATTCATGTTTTATCTGTCTCTTCCCTCCCTGTGCCTTTGTTGATACCAGACTAATGTATCCGCATATACGTCATAAAAAACATGCAATCCGTTGAACTCGTATAATTCATTACCCCTGTTTTCTGCTTGTGAGCTCCCTCTGTTGCTCTGGCTGAAAGGATAGTGTAGTGAGACGGAAGAGATCGCTCAAACCAAATCGCAATCATCACATCATTTCGTTGAAAATTGATATAAATGCTCAGAAATGTGACATAAACATATGACATTTTATCAATATGTTTCTAAATGTGTAATCATTTGGACTTAAAGGAAGGGAGTTGTTTTGTTCATTCCTGTGATCGTAAATAAATGGAAGCAGGTGTACGTGTTCTCTTTTTATGTGAAATGGTAAATACCAGTTTGATTCAGCATGATTGATGTGCACTCCTGACACAAATGAAAAAATTACTTTAACTGTAAAAATTATTTTACTTTAAAACATTGGTCAAAAATAGATGCTGGAATCTTAAGTCTTTAAGTAAAGACCAAAGAGTGTCTACAGAAAAAAAGAGACTGCAACCGGGCCCTAGCCTGGTAATACCAGACTCTGCTACTTCACTTTGCTTCGTATACAGAGTCTGGCATAGCATAATAGAGAAGTGTTTTCTCTCTCGCGGGGGGGCGCTTGTCTGAAGTTTAAAATCATTGGTTACCCGTAAGCCAATCACATAACGTTTGGTTATGGCGTGTGTTATGCGCATGCTCAGCCGCATCTAACTTCCACTGTAAACGCAAGTATGATGCAAAAACTAAACCATCGAGCGAAATACCGGAGTGAACATGGCTGTGAATGACTTTTGCAGATTATGTGAAGTAAATCTACGCATCCACGGTACAATCAGCGTCTACGTCACGGCTCTCAGCCCGCCCTCTGTTCGTTGATTGGCCCGGCTGTTTTCAGGCCGGTGGAAAACTGAAAGATAGGCTGCTATCTCAGACTGACTACAGGAGCGAAATGAAATTAGCGGAAGTAGGAAGTCTGACGTAGTCAGGCTAACCGGGCCCATGCCAAAACAAGGATAATATCGGAAGGGCATTAAATGTAGTCACGCAATGCTGATGTTGTTAAAATTAACAATTTGAGAACAAAGTATAATTTTCACGGTTTGACGTGATATGATAAGCGATCGTTAGATTTAATCAGCGCAATTTACTGCAATGCTTTTTTTCCCTTTGTTGGTCAGAACAAAAGTGGATGTTACTTGCTCGTTAAAGGGATAGTTCACCCAAAAAAGAAAATTCTGTCAGTAATTACTCACCCTCATGTTGTTCCAACCCCGTAAGACCTTCGTTCATCTTTGGAACACAAATTAAGATATTTTTGATTAAATCTGAGAGCTGGCTTTGTTTTTTGCGCACAAAAAGTATTCTTGTCGCTTGATAAACTTAAGATTGGGCCACTGGAGTCACTTGGACTATATTAACGATGTCTTTAATAAATTTTCTGGGCCAGCCAGTTTTAATCCCTTAGAAGCCTATGGAGGAGTGATCCAGCTCTCAGATTTAATCAAAAATATCTTAATTTGTGTTCCGAAGATGAACGAAGGTCTTACGGGGTTGGAACAACATGAGGGTGAGTAATTACTGACAGAATTTTCATTTTTGGGTGAACTATCCCTTTAAGACATTTGACATTTTCCGGTGAAAATTCTTATGTTGGTCATACTTCCAAAAAGTAGAATCTGTGATTGCGAATGCCAGGATCCACACCGGCGGCGACTGACAGCCGCACATTCTCCTCAAAACACCGGATTCACAACCCACGTAAAGTTGATAATTCTGCGAATAACTGCAATCACAGATTTCAAACAGAGATGGCGACAAAGAGGACAAACTACGGACTGCAGCTTTAATCACAGATTAAATCCCTTTGTGTTTCAGTTGAACATCTTGGTTGATACGGGGAGCAGTAATTTTGCAGTCGGTGCCGCCGCTCACCCATTCCTCCACAGATATTACCATCGTTCTCTGTGAGTATAGTAATAACTAATCACACACAAGTGTGTCATGACATATGTTGTAAAGGCTAATAAACTTTGCAACATTTTTCTGTTTGTGTTGATAGTTCGTCATCGTACAGAGATCTGGGCCGCGGTGTGTATGTGCCGTACACACAGGGCCGGTGGGAGGGCGAGCTGGGCACTGATCTGGTGTCGATTCCTCACGGCCCAAATGTGTCTCTGAGGGCCAACATCGCTGCGATCACCCAGTCGGATCGCTTCTTCATCAACGGATCCAACTGGGAGGGAATACTGGGGCTGGCCTACGCCGAGATCGCAAGGGTCGGTTCCTGCAGGGTTTCTGGGCGCTTGTGTTGTCGTAACTTCACAATGCTTAATGAAAAGTCTTTTCTAATCAGGGTTTCCGTCTTTCAGCCGGATGAGACTCTAGAGCCGTTCTTCGACTCTCTGTTGAGACAGACCAGCGTCCCAGACGTGTTCTCTCTGCAGCTCTGTGGAGCAGGATTCACCCAGAACTACAGCGCCGGCAGCTCCACTGTAGGGGGCAGTATGGTGAGAGCCGCTGGGAAGATCGAACAGGACAACATGACAGAGAAGAAGACCATTTCAGTGCAAGAAATGGTTAATTGACCCCAAGTTGAAATTCTGTCATTTACTATAAATGACTGTCTTTCTTCCATGGAAAACTAAATGAGATTGAGCCTGCCAAGCTCCGATAAAAGGACAATAATATGTCATAAAAATAGTCCATATGATTTGCGTGTTTTGAGGAACAAAAGTGCAGTCATATGAAATTAGTAAAATCTTTGAATCACACTCTTAACATGTTGTTAAAAAGTTATATGTGATGTGCAACAAAACAAATACTAAAATAACACTAAAATGCTATACAAATGATTTGTTCATTCACAGATTGTCTTTATTCTTTCCAGATCATTGGGGGAGTAGATCCGTCCTTGTATGTTGGGGAGCTGTGGTACACACCAATCAGACGAGAGTGGTATTATGAGGTCATCATCGTGCGCATTGAGGTTAACGGACAGGATCTCAATATGGACTGCAAAGAAGTGAGAACAAGTCTTCGTTTTTTTTCCTCGTTTTTTTGCCATGAAGCATTTTTTTCTACTGAGAAAACAAAGCACACACACAAATACATTTCAAGTATATTCAAGCATGTGTGTCTTTATTTCCCTGGGCTTGTTTCTGAAAACAAAACAAAAAACAATTTTTTATTGTTATATGAAGGTCACATTTAAACATTAAAACCTTTAAACCTTTTGTATATATTTTTCACATGACATTAATAGAGGCATATGAATATTTACATATTTAATTGCCCATATTTTAAGATTTGAAGATATGTCATATCAACACTAAGAATTCAAATTAAATGATTTCACTCAATTAGCCTATAGGTTTTAATATATAGTGAAGATACCTGAAATTTGTCTAATTCATGGATATATTGAACAATAACCCGATAGATTACAATAAGAATTCAGTTTAAAAATAATAAGAGTAAAAATAATAAGAGTAACAATATGTCACAGTATGTCACTACTCATTTTCATTTTTAAGTAAACATATAATTTATACTCCACAAAAAAACAAAACAATAATGTATCCACAAATCCCTTGTTAAAAAATAGACACAAAAAACTTTGATATTCAACATACTGTAATGTCATAGATCACTGTTTTTCAGAGACACACATCTACTGTAGATCAATTAACCGTAAAACTGTTTTGACTAAATAAATCTCACAAATGTTGATATTCAGATGAAATGACTAAATTAAAAATAGCGTAGTCATTTGTCAGATGTGTTGAAATAAGATTGTGTGCTGTCTATGCACAAATGAAACATTTGTAAAACATATATTATTTTATTTTATTGTATATGCATCCAAATAATAACCTATGAAAGGAGCATTAGCAAGACAAAGGAGTGCCTACTGTTGGACATTGTTAGTAGTGCATTTTAAGGGATCTTTTTCCCAAATGCCGACACTATATTTGAAGAAACATCTCCCAGTTGGTCATGGTTAAAGAATGCAATTGAACAGACTTCTGCTTTTTTATTTATTAAACAAACTACACTGTTAACCCTTGCTGTAAAAAAAAGGCCAAATTCTGACAGTATCATACCATTTTCCATTCAAACAGTAATATACCGTAGAAAACAATGCATTCTGGGTGATATTTGTCGTTTTCGAGAAAGTAGCCTACAGGAATATACTGTGAATTAGCACCGCTCAAAGTCGACACTCAGAGGCTGTGTACCAAATCACACCCTATACACTCATTCACTATTCCCTACATTAGTTCACTAATATAGTCCCCTTGACAGAGTGAATGAAAAGAAGTGAGTGAATTGACAAACTGATGAACACCTAATAAGAAGAATCACTGAAGGACAGAGAAACAAGAACAAAAACAGAGAAACACAAGAACTACAACTGACTGTGTGAAAACAATTTACAAACCAGTTTAACATTAGTTCTTTCATACATGGTGTTGCCAGTATTTTACTGTAAAAAAAAGCCTGGTAAGGTCTGGCAGTGTCCTTGTTACATGTACTTACCATAGTAATAACAGTAAATTATGCATAATTACATGCAACTAACCCTCAACCAAATCCTAATCCTACCCTAACCCTATAGTAAGTGCATGTTATTATTACATATTACTCAGTACTTAAATGTATAATTACACTGTAACAATGACACCTTAAAATAAAGTGTAACCTAAACTAGCCATTGCTAAAAGCAGACATTCTTATTGTTTCTCTCTCTCTCAGTATAACTATGATAAGAGTATTGTGGACAGCGGCACTACAAACCTGCGTCTCCCTCGTAAAGTGTTCCAGGCTGCTGTGAAGGCCATTGAAGCGGCTTCATCGGTCAGTTTAAATCACACTCTGTCTCAGCTGGACTCATTCTTCAACATGTTAAACGTTTTCAGATTTCTCTCACAATTGGATCTTTGTCTCCACAGACTGAACAGTTTCCTTCAGGTTTTTGGCTGGGGGAGCAGCTGGTATGTTGGCAGGCGGGCACCACACCCTGGCATATCTTCCCTGTCATTTCTCTCTACCTAATGAGTGAAAATAGAAACCAGTCCTTCCGAATCTCCATCCTGCCACAGGTACCATCATTCTGCTTTCTTCATTCTATGGCTATGACAACTTCCAGGATGGCATACTGATATAAGAGGCTGCTGGGTGATAACTGGCCACATAACCCATATATAAAGATAACGGATAAAGTTGAAATATGGGTCAGAATGATCAAATTGATTATCGGTCAAACCATATTGAAGGGATAGTTCACCCAAAAATGATAATTCTCTCATTATTCACTCACCCTCAAGCGGTTTTTAAACCTGTATGACTGCTTTCCCTAAAGTAAGTCCTAATTTTTCATTTTTGGGTGAACTATCCCTTTGTGCCAACCAAACTGTCACAGTAGCTACTGCAGAATGTACTGTGCATGTGTTCTGAAAGCATGCAATACTTGAAAAATAATTGTATATGCTAAAACAGGGGTGTCAAACTCCTGGAGGGCCACTGTCAGCTCTAACCCTATTAAACACACCTGAACCTGCTAATCAAGGGCTGTGTCCCAAATCGCTCCCTATACCCTTAAATAGGGCACTTTAGTTTTGGTACTTCATGTTAATGGTATCCACAAACAGTGATTGACTGTTGCATGACTGAAAGAAATTCAATATCATCAAGACTGTAATTTGATTGGTTGTCAAGGCACACGTGATCTAAAGCCGGGTGCACTGTGCAATTTATAATAGTCCTTTACGATTGTTGCTTGTCAGACTGTACGAACATGATGAACGCTATAAGCCATGTCACACTGTAAGATCTCAGTTGTCACTGATGTCATACTGTATGGCAGTCAAGACGCGTTAACAACAGACATACGTGAGAAAACTTTTCTGGAGATTTACATCATCAATCAATGACACGTTTGGTGATGTGAGTTGCGTTACATGCAGGATTGAAATGGTGGCTACAAAGAAATCTCTAACGTTAATTTTGGTCATGGCTTGTCTTGAAAAACGAAGACAATTTGATGGTCGTCGTAGGAGAACTCGCCCTGCAGGACTATGAGTCAAATCTTCTGACACTGCCAGAATTTCGTCTGAGGTAAAAAAATTTCGCAACGGTCATCAATCGACAGTTTGTCTCAGACGGCCAAATCGTGGCCAAAATTGCAGTGTGCACCCGGCTTAAGTTGGCCTTTATGCTTTCTCCTGGTAAAGCCACGGACCCTCATGTCTCCCAATCATAAGACCATCTCTGCTAGAAATGTCCAGGCAGGTGTTTTGGAGCTGATTGGAGCTACACACTGCAGAACAGTTGCCCTTCAAGAGTAAAGTTTGACACTTGTGCTCAAATGTGCAAAGCGCAATGCATGGGATACTATATCTCAAATTTCAATGCAATTCACTCACTGTACCAACTACAACCACTCAACCTGGTGGAGTAGCTGGATCTTTTTTTCTATATATATGGACATGTTAATAGACGTGCAGTGAATTAATGACCTTGAGACATTCCTAGTTTGTGAAGACAAATTTCCCTTGAAACCGCACAATCATATGATTACACCAACTCTCTTGAGGTTTCTCGAAGAATTTAGCTTTAACCTTAATACACCTGAACAAAGTGATCAAGGTCTTCCAGATCACTAGAAAGGTACAGGGCTACAGGCAGGTGAATTTAAGGTTGAAAGTTGGAGCTAAACTCTGCAGGAAAGGTGATCTTGACGGCCTGAGTTGTAAGCCCTTGAATTAATCCAACATTAGCAAGCTTGGCAAGAGCAAGAATAAATTATTAAATGGTATATGAATAAAATCAGGATAATATAACAACACAGATGTACAGTTGCTCTCTTGAAGCTAGACTCATACAACAGCAGGTCCAAAAGTACAAGCCAGTAGTGATACACTGACCATGCTGAGATTATCGGCTTCTTCAAATAATCTTCATGCTCTCTTGTTGTCAACACAATCATTTATCTGTTTTGTCATCTTTATTGGTTTGGGAACGCATGGATGTGTAGCTGATGTGTGTCTGTCTCTCTTGGGTCTCTGCAGCAGTACCTGAGGCCGGTGGAGGACGTGGCGTCGGCACAGGAGGACTGTTATAAATTTGCTGTGTCTCAATCCAGCACTGGTACAGTAATGGGTGCCGTCATCATGGAGGGCTTCTATGTTGTGTTTGACCGAGAACACAAACGCATTGGCTTTGCTGTCAGCACATGTCACGGTGAGAGAGCATTTTCTCCACTTACAGTGGCCTCAGAAAGTATTAGGACACTTGTGCCACAATCAAATAAAATAAAATATTGGCGTTTTGGGAACGCCTCTGCGTGATTGCGTCTGAAGCACTTGTGTCAACTAGTCCAATGGCGAGACAGAACATCACAGTCAGGTGACGTCACGACCAGCCAAGCATAAAAGCACATCCGGAATGACCAGCATTAGTTTCTTTTATCAGAAGCAAGTCGATCACAGGGATTAAGGAAGTATGGCAGGGCGATGCAACATCTCATTCCCTTCTCAGGGAACTATGGTTACAGTCATATCCTGAGACGTTCCCTTTCGAGGAAAATCGAGCATGCGCTCACTGAAAACCGCTGTGCCCCGAAGCACTGAGGGTGGCGGGATTGGCAGAACGGCCTCCTAGGGTACAAAAGAGGAATGGGCACCATATAATGAGGTGGGAACCAACCTCATTATACAGCCCCAGAGACTTGAGTCTGTTGAGGAAGATACTCCAGGTCGATCTCAAATTCTCATAGTGGACATCGGGAAAGAATGGAAGGCCCTCGACGTGGATGTTGTAATTCTGATGACAGGAAAAGCTTGTCTAATTAGCTTTTTGGCCGAGCGCCTTGTCTTTCGGCCAGCCAGTTGATGAAAAGGCTGAACTATATTAAAAATAGTTTCAATATACATATATATACAGTGGGTACGGAAAGTATTCAGACCCCCTTAAATTTTTCACTCTTTGTTATATTGCAGCCATTTGCTAAAATCATTTAAGTTCATTTTTTTTCCTCATTTTTGTACACACAGCACCCCATATTGACAGAAAAACACAGAATTGTTGACATTTTTGCACATTTATTAAAAAAGAAAAACTGAAATATCACATGGTCCTAAGTATTCGGACCCTTTGCTGTGACACTCATATATTTAACTCAGGTGCTGTCCATTTCTTCTGATCATCCTTGAGATGGTTCTACACCTTCATTTGAGTCCAGCCGTGTTTGATTATACTGATTGGACTTGATGAGGAAAGCCACACACCTGTCTATATAAGACCTTACAGCTCACAGTGCATGTCAGAGCAAATTAGAATCATGAGGTCAAAGGAACTGCCTGAAGAACTCAGAGACAGAATTGTGGCAAGGCACAGATCTGGCCAAGGTTACAAAAAAATGTCTGCTGCACTTAAGGTTCCTAAGAGCACAGTGGCCTCCATAATCCTTAAATGGAAGACGTTTGGGACGACCAGAACCCTTTCTAGAGCTGGCCGTCCGGCCAAACTGAGCTATCGGGGGAGAAGAGCCTTGGTGAGAGAGGTAAAGAAGAACCCAAAGATCACTGTGGCTGAGCTCCAGAGATGCAGTCGGGAGATGGGAGAAAGTTGTAGTAAGTCAACCATCACTGCAGCCATCCACCAGTCGGGGCTTTATGGCAGAGTGGCCAGACGGAAGCCTCTCCTCAGTGGAAGACACATGAAAGCACACCTGAAGGACTCCAAGATTGTGATAAATAAGATTCTCTGGTCTGATGAGACCAAGATATAACTTTTTGGCCTTAATTCTAAGTGGTATGTGTGGAGAAAACCAGGCACTGCTCATCACCTGTCTAATACAGTCTCAACAGTGAAGCATGGTGGTGGCAGCATCATGCTGTGGGGGTGTTTTTCAGCTGCAGGGACAGGACGACTGGTTGCAATCGAGGGAACGATGAATGCGGCCAAGTACAGGGATATCCTGGACGAAAACCTTCTCCAGAGTGCTCTGGACCTCAGACTGGGCCGAAGGTTCACCTTCCAACAAGACAATGACCCTAAGCACACAGCTAAAATAACGAAGGAGTGGCTTCACAACAACTCCGTGACTGTTCTTGAATGGCCCAGCCAGAGCCCTGACTTAAACCCAATTGAGCATCTCTGGAGAGTCCTGAAAATGGCTGTCCACCAACGTTTACCATCCAACCTGACAGAACTGAAGAGGATCTGCAAGGAGGAATGGCAGAGGATACCCAAATCCAGGTGTGAAAAACTTGTTGCATCTTTCCCAAATAGACTCATGGCTGTATTAGATCAAAAGGGTGTAATGATAACCGGTTCCCTCCCTCCTAGGAACGCCTCCCAGACGACCCTACCTGTCGATTGTAGTCATCGATGAGGGAGTGATCCAGGATGTCTCGGGCAGGCACCCAACTCCTCTCCTCCGGACCATAACCTTCCCAGTCCACCAAATACTGGAATCCGCGTCCCCTCCGTCTCGAGTCCAGAATACGATGTACCGAATATGTAGGTTCCCCATCTACGAGTCGCGGCGGGGGAGGAACCGGGGCAGGCGGATTAAGAGGAGAGTGAAACACGGGTTTAATTCTAGAAACGTGAAAGGCGGGATGAATTCTCCTGTACGCTGGAGGAAGGTTGAGGCGGACTGTCACCGGACTAATAATCTTGGTGATAGTAAACAGGCCAATAAATTTAGGAGCAAGTTTATTAGAAACGGAGCGGAGAGGAATGTTCTTAGTAGAAAGCCACACTTTTTGACCAGCGACGTATACGGGTGGCCTAGACCGGTGGCGATCGGCTTTGGCCTTGGTGCGCGCCCCCACCTGGAGTAGAGTCTCGCGGGCTCTAGTCCAAGTGCGGTGACACCTCTGGACGAAGGCGTGAGCGGAGGAGACCGCGACTTCGGATTCCAGGCTCGGAAAAATAGGTGGCTGGTACCCTAAACTACACTTAAACGGAGAGAGGCCCGTAGATGACACTAGTAGCGAGTTATGGGTGTACTCCACCATAGAAAGTTGTTGGCTCCAGGACGAAGGATTTTTGGAAACCAAACATCGCAACATTCTCTCTAAATCCTGGTTGGCTCGCTCGGACTGACCATTGCTCTGGGGATGATAACCCGAAGACAGACTGACTGTAGCTCCTAATAATCTACAAAATTCTTGCCAGAATTTGGACACAAACTGAGAACCCCTGTCAGAAACCACGTCCACCGGGAGGCCATGTAACTGAAAGACGTGATCAATTACAGTAACCGCTGTCTTCTTGGCTGAAGGTAATTTGGGCAAGGGGATGAAATGTGCCGCCTTCGAGAACCGGTCCACTACGGTTAAAACAACCGTCATGCCCCTAGAGGGCGGGAGGGCGGTGACAAAATCTAGCGCAATGTGGGACCAGGGTCTCGAAGGGACAGACAGTGGTCGGAGTAACCCATCAGGAGGTCGGTTAGACGTCTTACCAACAGCACAAACCGAGCAAGCCAAAACAAAATCGTGAATGTCGCACGCCATTAATGGCCACCAAAACCGTTGCTTTACTAAGTGACTAGTGCGACTTACCCCTGGATGACAAGCCACGTTGGAGCAATGACCCCATCGAATGACGTCGACCGTAACCCCTCCGGAACAAACAACCGATTCGGTGGGCAACCGGGCGGAGGCATTACCCCTTCTAAGGCCGTCTTGACCTTCGATTCGACCTCCCATACGAGTGTGGAGATAACTACTTCCTCTGGTAAAATGCACTCGGGAGTAACCGGGCGTTCGGATGGAAAAAAAATACGAGATAAGGAATCGGGTTTGATGTTTTTGGAACCCGGGCGGTACGAGAGAGTAAAGTCAAAACGTCCGAAAAAAAGTGCCCACCGAGCCTGCCTGGAGTTGAGTCTTTTGGCAGATCTAATATATTCAAGGTTCTTATGATCGGTCCAGACAATAAAAGGTACCCCCGACCCCTCTAACCAATGACGCCACTCCTCCAACGCTAACTTGACAGCCAACAACTCTCTGTTACCAATGTCATAGTTACGTTCGGCAGGTGATAAACGGTGGGAGAAAAACGCGCAAGGGTGCATCTTGTCATCTGAGGAAGCGCGTTGGGAAAGAACTGCACCTACCCCCACCTCTGACGCGTCGACCTCCACCACGAACTGACGTGTGGAATCAGGGGCGATTAAGATGGGAGCTGAAACGAAGCGGCTCTTGAGGTTAGCAAATACAGCCTCAGCTGTATCTGACCACCTGAACGTCGTTCTGGGGGAGGTCAAGGCGGTCAGAGGTGCGGCTAGTTGGCTGAAGTTGCGAATAAAACGCAGATAGAAGTTGGCGAACCCCAGAAACAGCTGTAGGGCCTTACGGGAATCTGGACTTGGCCAATCTATCACAGCCTTAACCTTGTCAGGATCCATGCGCACTCCCTCAGAAGAGACGATGTAACCTAGGAAAGAAACATGAAATGCATGAAAATCGCATTTCTCCGCCTTGACAAAAAGCCCATTCTCTAGCAACCTCTGAAGCACTCGTCTGACGTGTTGAACATGTTCCTGGAGAGACGAAGAAAAAATCAATATGTCATCCAGGTAAACATATATAAACTGATCTACCATGTCTCTCAACACGTCATTGACGAGTGCCTGGAAAACCGCTGGGGAGCTGGAAAGCCCGAAAGGCATAACCAAATATTCAAAGTGCCCCCTGGGGGTGTTGAACGCGGTTTTCCATTCATCCCCCTTCCTGATGCGAACCAAATGATAAGCGTTACGTAAATCCAATTTTGTGAAGATGGATGCTCCCTGCAACCTCTCGAAAGCTGAAGACATCAACGGCAAAGGATAAGTATTATTTACCGTGATGTTGTTCAGCTCTCGGTAATCAATACAAGGTCGCAGAGAGCCGTCCTTCTTACCCACAAAAAAGAACCCCGCCCCCGCAGGAGAAGAGGAAGGTTGGATGAATCCGGCTGCTAAAGAATCAGAAATATATTTCTCCATGGCCTCCCTCTCAGGGACAGAAAGAGAGTAAAGTTTGCCCTTAGACGGAGACTAAATCTATAGCACAGGGACGATGCGGAGGAAGAGAAGCAGCCCGAGACTTACTGAACACTTCCTTCAGGTCCAGATACTCCGCGGGCACGTTTGACAAATCCACTGCCTTCTCCTGTAACACAGAAACAGATACAGATGGACACGCAGAGACAAGACAGGACCCATGGCAGGGCTCACTCCACATAGACACAGAATTGGAACCCCAGTCCACACGAGGATTGTGCTTCACCAGCCAAGGGTGCCCCAAAACGATAGGTGCAACCGGGGAATCCATGAGGAGGAAGGGAATAGTTTCTGTATGGTTGCCGGAGGTGATGAGGGTTATGGGATCAGTGGAGAGCGAAATGTTGGGAAGTTGTTGACCGTTAAGAGCACTGACCGAGATCTGGTGAGGAAGAGACGAGATGGGGAGATGTAATTCGTGTGCCAGGTGAATGTCCATGAAGTTCCCCTCGGCCCCGGAATCCACAAGTGCTTGACAGGTGTGTGTCCTGTTGTTGGCCCATCTCAGTCTTACCGGAAGGAGGGTAGATGGTGAGGACTTTCCGGCGGAGATCCCACCCGATAGTAGCCTCAACTTTACTATCGGGCTTGCTCTTTTACCGGGCACGAGTGTAGAAAATGTCCGCGGCCACCACAGTAAAGGCAGAGTCCATGGGATCTCCGCCTTTCCCTCTCCTCCCGGGAAAGCCGGGCTCTCCCCACCTGAATGGGCTTGTGATCGTGGATGGGACCGACCGTGTTCTCCTCATCGCCGTCTCGAGGTCCGGTGCCTCCGTGGGTACGAATGGAGTGAACATGTTGGTTCAACTGGTTAATGCGGCCGTCCACCCGCAGCGCCAGATCGATGAGCCCGTTGAGGCGAGGAGGCAGGTCGAGCATGTACATCTCCCTTTGAACACGGTCGGCCAGCCCATGCAGGAACATATCCCACTGTGCTTCCTCGTTCCACTTGCACTCAGCCGCCAGAGTGCGAAACTCGATAGAATAATCTGCCACCGAGGAGCTTCCTTGTCTTAGGTCGGCTAGTCTTCTGGCAGCCTCCTTGCCTGCTACCGCCCGGTCGAAGACTCTCTTCATCTCGGCGGCTAGTGCGCGGAACGAGGCGCAGCATTGGTCTTGGTTCTCCCACACCGCCGTTCCCCACAGAGCTGCTCTTCCCTTCAGTAATGTTAGGACGAATGCCACCTTAGATTCCTCAGTCTCGAACGTCTTCGGCTGTAGTGAAAAGTGCATAGAACACTTGGTGAGAAACGCTCTACAAAAATTAGGCTCACCAGCATAGCTCTCAGGAACAGGTAGACGTGGCTCTGGACGATGTCCTATCTCCGGTATGGCAGGGGGAACGGGCGGTGTGGGTGGCACAGTGGGAGCGTTAAGAAGTTGGATCTGCTGGGTGAGCCCGGACACCTGCGTCACGGGCGCTTGGACAGCGCGTCCGTTGTTAGATATACTATCCTGCTGCTGATCCATCCTGGCGTTGCTGTGGTCAACGGAATCCTTAAATGTTGCTGCGCTTGCTGCTTCCATGGTTGGTCAGATCGTTCTGTAATGATAAACTGGACGGAAGCAAATGCAAGTGCAAGATGTATTTATTAGACAACAAATACTCAAGAGTAAAGATAGATCGATGCAATAAATGTTCCAGCGCGAATGGTAGGCACTTCTCTGGGGAGAGTTGAGGGTCAGGAACACAGCCAGCAGGAGAGTGTGACGCATGGACTGAGACAGGCAAAATCCCAAGTGCAGCGTGAAGGTGATGGTGAATCCGTGATAAGTCCGTGGTGAGATCAGAGGTTAAGTAATCCAAAATCCAGTACACAGGAAACACGAGGGAACAGGCACGAGGACGGGATACTCAAACAACGATCTGACAACATGAGACAGGAGAGAGGGCATTAAATAGGCTGCTAGATGGCATACAGCTGCCGCTGATCAGGATGATGGGCGGCCACGCCCACTCGAAACAATGAACGTAACGAGACACACCCACACACACACCAACACACTAGACTAGAATGAGACAGCGGATTTACCAACCGTGACAAAGGGTGCTTCTACTAAATACTGAGCAAAGGGTCTGAATACTTAGGACCATGTGATATTTCAGTTTTTCTTTTTTAATAAATGTGCAAAAATGTCAACAATTCTGTGTTTTTCTGTCAATATGGGGTGCTGTGTGTACAATAATGAGGAAAAAAAATGAGCAAATGATTTTAGAAAATGGCTGCAATATAACAAAGAGTGAAAAATGTAAGGGGTCTGAATACTTTCCGTACCCACTGTATATATATAAATAGAGAGAGAGAGAGAGTGAGAGCTGACTGTGCATGCTCCTTATATGCAGGAGATGAGGGTGAGGGTGGCAATTCCCCCAGCACCTCTACCTCCTCAGAGCTAGACTGCAGAAGCACCAGGCTCTCTACCGGGGCAGAAGAAGCCGCAGCGCGGGCTTTCAATCCCAGAGAGAGAGTGCTGGATCCCCCGGGTGAAGGCAGAGAAAATGCCGCACCCGTCTCTAACCCATTCCCATCCATTTGCAAACCCCACGATACCAGCCTCGGCAGCAACGGGGCCGGGACTGCGAGTAACGCGAGACTGAACAACATCATCAACCAGTGATAGGTGGGAGCGAAGCGATAGTATCTCGCAATGCTCACAGTCAGCACCCTCGAGCGCGGACAGAACATGCTCCGTTCCCAAACAAACAACACATAAATCGTGTGTATACCCTCCCGTAATGAAACGAAGGTAGGGAGGACCACACAATCTAAATGTTTGCTTGCTCACCATAATATCGTATACCGCTGACTGATATAGTGACAGACAACAATAAATAAGACAAACAGTTTTACACAGAGTGCTTGCTAGAGCTTAGATCGGGCCCAAAAAAATCGAGCCTGGGCCAGCCGACACATGAACTGTAATTATGAGCCCGATTTAAACCCAACCATTTTTTTGTACGTGGGCCGTTATAACTGACGTTCTCAACTACAATTCCGAGTTGTTTGAACTACAGAAATCTGTTTAGAATTATCTTAATGAATAATGCAACCAGGACGAAGCATGTAAACTGCGTTGTTTGTTTATTCAGAATGGAACGGATCGCAAATGGATCCGAATGAAGAAACGGTTAAAAAAACGTCAACACTCGACAAATCCAACACATATGTTGTCACTGCCCACGACTTGTTTAAAATGTTTCCATGCCTCCGACTTTCCTCCAAACTTGCTCAAAGTCAATTCTGCTGTTTTTCTTTTTTTCTTTACATCTTCAAGCTCCATGTTGCACTTAAAGCAACACTATGTAACATTTTTTACCTTAAAATAATGTTTCCAAAATCGTTTCAGTGGTTCATCAAGTCGTAACAGGGTGAAAGGCACTTATGCTTCCGCGTTGCGGTCCTTTATCTGCTATAACCACACTATGTAAGATAGCCAGATCGGGTCGTGTTTCTGTAGTTCTAATGAGACATAAGAAAACTACAAATTTGACCAGCTTTACGGCAAGCGTTACAATAGTCATTATTTAGTTTTTCTTCGTTTCTGATGTCGCAATACATCATACTTTTTATAAAATCATGCATCATACTCTACCTTGTCTGTGGACATCGTTCATTGCAAAGCCGGTGCTGGATAAACAGTGCGTGTGTGCGCGACAGTAGGTAGCGGTAGGCTAAATTATTTACGACAGTGGTAATGGACAATTCAGCATTCCAACCTGTAGGGGGACCGAAGAGGAAAAGTTCCATAGTGTTGCTTTAAACTACACAATACAGCACAGCAGGCCCGGAGTGATGCGTGAGTGGAGGAGACGCTGCGCATGACACGTGACGTGTTGCATTGTCCACCCAATAAGGCTAATAAAGTAATGATTAAAAAAACACAAATGCTTGATCAAGGGCCCGGCCCGGCCGAGGATAGTGGTGGAAAATATCAGCCCGACCCGGCCCGTGGGTTCGCAAGTTCGGGCTCGGGCAGAGAATCTAAGCTCTAGTGATTGCTGAGGCACAAAAGCTAACGCTGGTCATTCCAGATGTGCTGTTATGCTTTCCTGGTCATGACATCACCCGCCCGTGATGTTCTGTCTCGCCATTGGACTAGTTGACACAAGTGCTTTAGACAAAATCACGCAGGGGCGTTCCCAAAGCATCATTGACGCAGCGTCTCGTTCCCTAAAAAAGGGGACAATAACAACATGAAAAATCTAATGCAATGCAAAATAAATATAAGAAGAAAAAAACTACTTACAAACAAACAAAAAACACATTGCATATTATAATATATTATAAACACATAATATTACAGTAATGAGGATTTTATGAGATCATCATTGAGATGATTGAGAATTACTAACATAAGAATAAATGATCTGGGCACATTACTGCAATGAGATGTCACCTACCAACCCCACTTCTTTTCCTTATTCTGTGTTTGTTCATGTTCTTGTCTTTGTTATTTTCCTTCTCTCCTTCTCTCTAGTCCACGATGAGTTCCGTACGGCCTCAGTGGAGGGACCGTTCCATGGTGTGGACCTTGAGGACTGTGGCTACAATGTCCCTCAGACCGACGAGTCCACATTGATGACCATCGCCTACATTATGGCGGGCATCTGTGCCCTATTTATGCTGCCTCTGTGCCTCATGGTCTGTCAGTGGCGTTTTACGCGCTGCCTTCATCCTCTGGGCGCTGGAGATTTCTCTGATGACATATCTCTCCTAAAGTGAGCCATATCAAACTTACAGCATTTAAACTGTTTGTACAGGTGGCCATCCTTGAGGTTCTCAAAGAAGGGAAAATATTAATGAGGCTACAAAAATGATAACTGCATATGTTATAATTGTGAATATGCACACACAAACACACACACACACACACACACACACACAAACAAACATGGGCTGTCCCACCTTGGAGGGATTTCGTAACCTCTAAACCTTTTTGAGTACATTATGTGAATGATCCCTTATCTTACAGACTTTTAAGTGTGGATAGCTGTCCTGGGACTGTTCATGTAAAGTTATGTAAACTATATGAGTGGGTGTGTCAGTGTTTGAAAGTGAGAGTGAGTTTGTGTGCTATATTAAGATGTCATATTCTATAATACAAATATTGTTTGATCTTCAAAATGAATATAGAGTAACAGAGTACTGTTTGAGTCACTGTTTATGACCCTAAAAATACCATAAGGAACTCATATTATTATTACTTACTAAGACAATATGATCTTCTGACTATATTAATTGAAAGCTTACAGTAAATACACGTATATGATATGTAATAATGAATGTCACTGGGAGAGAACATGTCCAGTCATATTTTACCCCAAAATCAAAAGAAAACAATAAGAAGTTATATTTAAAAACAAAGCCTATTTTGGGACTAAGAGGTGCATTGTGACTATTTTCATGACCATTTCAATAACATTTTCTCCCAAATTTTCATTACCTCAATGCAAATAAATAAGTACAAGTATGTAAATGCATACATAATATATTATAATTAATTTTATTTTAGGCAATGGACTTAAATAGGATCTTAAAATTCTTATTTCTTTTGATTTTGTAGTTATATCTTATCTGGGCATGTTTTCTAGAGATTTACTCAAACATTCATATCTAAATGATGTAACAAATTCATCAGCTTTTGTATCATTACTCTGGACACGTATAGAGCTGAAATGCTGACTTCACATTGCAAATATTATTGCACACACTCTCACATGCAACCGAACAATATATGCACCTAAAACAAATGCTGCTTATTATTATGCATATAATAACTCCCATATATTAGGAAAAGCACACACACTCTTACATCATCTTAACCAAACCTTCAGATTAAGCCAGAACTAAACATGTCTAAACCGAAAAATCTGCAGAGCAGGTTCCTACTGCTAACTCGTAACATGTATTAAAGAAAATCCAGATTGGCAGCTCTTACATCCAATAAAGTGCATAATACAGCAGTGTCTGGCCTCATTTCTTGGCAGTTGTGTGAAACATTGCATGGCAATCTGCTTTTTGCTTCTTTTGCCGGTGAACAGAGGTGTTCATTCAATCCTTCGCCAAGTTTGCAACAAAGGAATTCCGGGAATAAAGATAATGTTTCTATTCAAAATTGTAGCATCACTGGATTTGATGGAAGATAACATTTAATACAACATTACATGGAATATAAGATTTAATAATAGTTTTTCTTTAAATGTATTTACTCATACACTTTCATAATCATAAATTCTCATACTGCTAGATTTATCTGCAACGTTTGACAATTAACCATCAGATAATTTTGTCCACACTTTCTTCGCTGCACATCCCAGAAACTTCACTTTGATGAAGTGCATCTTACCTCAGAGGTGGGTCTTTCAAAGTTAGCTGGAGGAGAGAGGTGTCCGAAGCACATCAACTGGTCCCGGGGTACCTCAAGGGTCAGTACTTGGACCCCTCCTCTTCTCCGTGTACTCTACATCCCTGCAACCTATTTAACAGACACATGGCTGCTCCTACCATTGATATGCTTTGTTCTGCCATTGTATCCAGGCTAGATAGTTAACTTGAGCAACACTGACCTCGATGACCAGAAAAGCCCTCAGTGCAAACCACTATGGTCAGCTAAGCCCACAACAGACTTGCTGGTCATTTGGTCTATGTTTTCGATCTGCCCATCAGACTACATCAATGATCTCACCAAATTCTGTCACTGTCCATGCCTTCTCCAAGCAGAAGGAATTGTTTCTAATATTTTTAAATAACATCAGTCTACAAAAACACTGACTTGTGCTATAGTCTGGAGTCATCTATCAAATTGTGTCAAACTGTTAGAGCTGAACTCCTAACTGAGCCTGGTTCCTGGTCACCTAATGTAGTTACTTGACACATTGACTTGGTCAGTTGGGCACAATTGACCTATTGGTAAGCCCCGCCCTCCTTAGTTACTGTTGCGTACTCAGACAAACAAACGAGTTGCTAACTGTCTTACAATGACAGCTGTCAGTGTGAAAACCTTGCCCCAAGATGTTTTTGATCAATTTTGGACGCAGAAGGACCACCTCACATCGAGGAGCATTCAAGTGGGACTTATTATGCCATGGAGGGAAATATAAAAGATTTTAAAATAAATAGGGTAAGTAACAAGATTAATTTGGAAGCAAGGGTTTACAGATCACAATCCAAGCGGGAAATGTCTCATGTTACGGTCGTCACAATCGCAGATGACAACATCCAGGATCAACACTGTTCATATACCACAGGGTAAGATTCAATTAATTTACATTTAACCAGTTTAATATGGAGAGGCACTGAAATTTAGACCTTCGTTTATGTGTTTTTGACCAACACTGTACATGACGTGAGAACAGTTAGCTATTTAGGTTTGTACGTTAGCATGGACTCACTAAACATTAACTTAAGAGAGTATGACAACCAGAAAATTAATGTTTTCGTCTTCATTGGGGTTGGGTTGAATCCTTAGGGAACCAGGTTACTGCGCCCACATCATTTGATTAATACACCATGTGAACCTGCTGCATACCACAGATGAACAATCATACACTAGTCTGTAAAAATAAATTCCATTGCCCATCCTCTCAGGATACTTGGAATCACTTGGAACAAGTACCCCAGGCATATCGTTTTACCATTTTTGTACCATAAACACCATCAAACCGATGAGAGCTTCGGATCTTCCAATGTTTCTCTATGATGCTGAAATCTAAAGATATCCGAGTTCCGGTCCCCGTGCAACTGATACTCAACTGACATTGGCTCATCTGCGTTCGAGGGGAGGGGCTTACCGGTCAATTAAAAGACAATTAATACTCTGTAAATCATATTGCTGTACATGACGCTATCGAATCAGAAGACAGAATAAGTGGATTATACTGAATAATGACTATATTGTGCATTGCATATTATCTCCTGTAATGCTTTGTTATAGTTGACATTTAAATTACAACCAAATTTATTGTTTCCAAGATGAATAATATTGCATCAATAATACCCCTTAAAGAGATACAAAAAACGAGTAGTAATGTATTGCACCTCATTATCTCTCTACAGTGGCTATACCTGTCACAGAGCCAGCTCTCACCTCTCTTCCACTACCTGTCAAGAACCAAACATTAAACATCGAGCTAAGTCGCCATCTGAATATTCCTGTTGCCATAGACTCACCATTGCCTGGTTCCTGCTCCCGTTCCACCCTCTGTTATAATAAACATCTTCTTATCCACTCACCTGTCTGTTCCCTTCTGTTATGTGACACTACTGGTTGCTGTTTGCATCAAGTTCAAGTCTATCATATTGCAAACTAGACTTGATTTATTATGATTCTTTATTCCTGAAAGGAATCCACCTTTTTTTGTTGTTGAAGGAACCAGATATGTTTCTATTTCTGAGTATCTGAAGTTTTGTGTAGGCTAGTCCACTGGTTGTGTAATTTACTTAAAATCTTCTTTACACTTTCCCTGCCATTGACTGAATTTTCCAGCTATCAATGTTTTCTGTGTTCTACGATAGGGAGTTAGGTATAATGTATCTTCTAGTACAAAATTTCTGGATCAAAACACCAGTGAAGAAGCAGAAACAAGTCATAGAAGATTGCTTACACAAATGTGAAATAATTTGATCATCAAACATTAGACAGCATATATAAATCAAAACTGCCTTACATTACTGAATGAAATGTCGATGCAGGAAGGGTTAAAGGAAGCCTGGATGCCAGCTGAACTTAGCCCCGCCCACAAAAATTTTAGGTCGGGAAGTTCGGTCTGGACTTGATCCGTTGTGGAGCTATTATGCCCGAACAAAAGCTGTTTGGACCAATCAAATTGTCAGGGCGGGCTTTATACGATGATGGAGAGATGATCAACAGTAACGTAATCATCCACGTCACCAACGAGCGCTTGGGTTGAATTCATTTACAACAAAGATGACTGCCGCTGGAGAATTGAGATTTCACGAGTTCACACTTACAAATAAGTCAGATAGAATAAATGCATATTTGGCGTGCTGTCCGAGGAGAGGCTCCGGGATCGGTATTCGGCCCGAACCCAAAGTACTCCTGGCTGTGGAAGAACAAGCCGAGAGTAAGTGGAGGGATGCTGAAAACTGTCAAGGAATGTTAGGTGAGTTGACAGAGTGATATGCTTCTTCTCATGCTGATAGGGTAGACATGCTTGTAATTTTTTGATGACAAGTTGATTGGATTGATTATTTGAATGTGCTCCTCCCGAACTTTGTTTATGAAACATCATGTGTAGATTCCGCAATCGCGTCTTTTATAGAGGATATCGACCACGATCAAGGCATTTGTCGATCGGAAACATAAATTAAAAACATACGTCACTTACTCCGTTGCTCTGATTGGTTGTAGGTCTATCCAATTGAGTGCAGAGGCATTTTCTTTCCTGGGGTACGTTCAAGTTCGAAACGGTGCGCAACGTTTTGCTATGGTTTTAGCCCCGTTCACACTACAAGCGACAAAGCGACACGATACCATTCATTTCAATGGGGAGCGGGCGATTTCCGGCGACACGCGCGACAGTGACCGATGGGGCGTGTCCAGCGACGCGACAAAGTTGAGATCTGTTCAACTTTATGCAAATGAAGAGCGACTTTCGGGAGCGACAACCAATAGGAGTTAAGTCAGTAGGGCGCGCGTGATCCGTCACTCTTCAGTGCCGAGTCCGACCGAGGCAAGATGAATGAGAAGTTTATTTTAGCAGTCAGAAACTGTCCAATAATTTATGATATGTCTCCATGTACATAGTGGTACTCGCCGTGCTGACTCCGAGCCTGAATGGTTTCGTGAACTCAGAAAGACCAGTATTTGCCGCAGTTAAATAGCCGCGATAGCAAAGAGCACTCACTGTTTCTCATTCATCTTTAATATTATGCATTTTATGTACTGATTCCATTTATATTTAGACTTTTCCTTCCAAAATGTTAGCTTGTAGTGGCAAGAAAACAGATTTTTTGTCTACAGCATGGAGTAACATCCGTGTTCCATGAATGTCACTCACAAACATTACTAGACAACCAGTAGTGGGAAAGCCCACTAGCGACCTCACCGCCAGCCACTGGCGACATAGTCACTTGTAGTGTGAACGCAGCTTTCCGGGTTGAACGTCATGTTTCCTGGAAACGGCGTGCACCGGTGTGCAACAGGGTTTGAGATACGTTGAGATACGTTGTTTGGTGGGTGTGTCAGAACTGCAGTCCAATCAGCAGCAACATGTATATAAAGCACGCGGTATTAAAGTGAACTCGCACAATGGGTTCAAGGAAAGTAATTTACAAATGTGTTCGATGTAGCTCGGTATACGCAACAACTGAGGATATTAGAAGACATGTTTGTCGTAAGTTTTATTGTAAAAATATAGGATATCAACATAATGATGTAGTTGTTTATATTTTTAGCTTCATTGCAAGTGTATGACATTTGGTATAGAAATAAACAATGGTAATTAAGTGCTTTTCCTAAAAATGAGAAAGAAAATACAGGGTATTAAAACAGTATGAACTACAAATAAAGTCAGTATGTGAGGCTAAATAGATGTGTTTTAGTCTGAATTAGGTAAGATGTGTGCTTCCATTTCAGTTTCAGCAATCCCTTCACTCGATTGGGATGTTCTCTTTTGTTCTGGGCGGCAAGTGCAGTAACTGTAACATCGGCCATATTTGTTAGTATTAAACACATATTTATACCGACTTCATCAGGCTCCGAAAATTCTTCACAAAGAACACAAAGAATGGCCTTCTCAGCTGCCATAGTTGCAACTCTTGCGTCATCAGAACAATGTGTTCAACGCATCACCGTTTCTGTTTAAAAAACACTGTTTTACTCACATAAGTGTGTTGCACCATTCCTGTCGGAGCCAATATAGAAGGCACAGCACCGTTTTTTAATCTTAATCGGTCTGCAAATCCAGTCTCGACCTGTGTCTTGTTTACAAAACAATCCTCAGTGAAATGAAGCGAACAAACGGACAATGTTTTACCCACATCAGCTGGAACGTCATTAAAAATAAAGTTTAACCATGCATTCCTATTGGAATCCAGAGGAAGCTTATGCAGCGACTGTCTTCTTCCACAACCAGGCACTGCACAACATTTTTGCTCGGTAGCTCGATCCGGTTTGTCATCACGAGGTAGGCCTATGTTATTTAGCTATGCGTGTAATGCGCGAATCGGTGGGCGGGGCTAAACCGGCCGTGTTGAAGTAGGCGTTGATCTTCTTCTGCGGGGGTGGTGTTTTATCCTCTTTGTCGTCATAGTTCCCCACTTTGAAAAACGAGTCGTTTGCTGAGCCTGGTGTCAATAAAAGCTTTTATTGGACTAACAAGGACGTTTTCAGTTCTGAAACTTACAGGATATTCTTATAATATGATGACCTCTTAAATGTCAAAAGCTCAAGGAAAATTTGATTTCTCAGTTCATCACCCTAAAGGCCCACTGAAGTGCCTTGGAACATGCAGCTTTGTATGATGTGTTGATGTAATTTCCACTGAAACCGAAACATGCTTTGGCCAGGTGGTGTTTATAGCATGGGGGCGGAGCTTTAGATTCTAGAGAGCATTTGATTGGACAGAAGATGTGATGAGAAGCTGAAGTCCTCAGTGATGTTATTAAAATCATTGGCTGTTTCTCAATTTCCTAGAACGCAAAGAACAGACTTGCGTTCTCTTTGAGACTGGTCTTGCCAGGCGACCTTGAAAGAACGAACTCGGAAGGACGCGAGAACACAGAACGCATCTTTATGAGAATTGAGATGTGCTGCGATGCTGCTTAACTGACCATCTCGGCAAATACAACACAACATCACAAACATATGTCACAACCTTTTAAAAATTTCTTTCATATTAGACATTGTTTTCATAGTTTATATCTTTTTTATTTTACCATGTGTATTTATGAGTAGCCTATTCATGGGTTTCATCCGGTCCCTTTCCACAGGTGTATAAAATCAAGCACCTAGATTATGAATGCAGACTGCATTGTGCTTGATTAACACACCAGTGGAAAGGGACCGGATGAAATCCATGAATGTGTTACCTATGTTTTGTCAATGTTAAGATTCTTTTTAATATGCCAATAAAAATACTGCCGCTTTCTTAAGGTCTTTATCACTTTATTAAAATGAAGCAAAAGAGACCGACAAATGTAAACTTTCACGAGCTGTCACGTATTTCGAGCTTGCAGCGGGAATCTCTTAAGTGAGAACGAGAAGTTTAAAGCTTATAGCCTTCCGTACGTCGACTGCCCGCAACGTCTTCTGGGATTTTTAGCGGTTCGATTCTCTCAGGTCTGCATTTGATGCATCCTCGATATCAAGGACACATCCGGGCACTTCATGCGTCCTCTGTACTTGCGTTCTTGAGTATTGGAATTGAACTTCGACGGTTGATGATGACGTAGTACGAGAACACAAGGACACAAGATCACTGAAGAACGCATATTGAGAAACAGCCATTGATCTATTTTAGTGGAAGTGAGAGACTGTAAGATTTAAATGCTTATATCTCCTAAATGTGAATTTTGTCATTGTTTTGAAACACACCAGCTTATTCATAACTTTAAGGCTAACATATTCATAGTAAAAGCTTAAAAACCTAAGTTTTGATAAAATGTTGCTTTTTAAAATGAAACTTGATAAAATGTTGATAAAGAAGGATGAATGAATCTAGAATAAAATGTTTTTAAAATGTAAAGAGTTAAAGTAGCTACAGTTAAAGGTAGCCTATATTTCAAGTATAAAAATGCATATCTATATAGGAACATAGTAGTATGCTTACAGTTTACTATTTATATATTATTTTTGCACTTTAAGTATGATGCTATGTTGACTTAAAGTAAACACAAGTATACTGGCAGTATAAACATATATTGAGAGTATACTTCAAAGTGTACTTTCATAAACTAAAAAATTGTGCTATACCTATGTTCACTTTTAGTATAGTTGCAGTACAAACACTTAGTTGAAAACTAATTGTGTACTCAAAAGTTTACTACTGTTACACCTAAAGTATACTTAAAAGTATACTTTTATACACTAAAAAGTGGGCCAAATTAGTCACTAGTATTGAAGCAGTACATGTATACTACTAGTACATTGATATAAATATACTTAAAATATACTTGAACATTACTTAAGTATAATTAATAAAAATGAACTTGAAGTTTACTTATTACTGTACGGGTAGGTCCATATTTGGCACATGTATTATTGCCTTTCCTTCTTTAGTGCACTGTTTTTGTTTGTAAGTGTTTTAGACTATTAATGACTGAAACCAGCCCATAATCATATTCTTTTTAATGTTCCAGTAAACTGTGTCTTAGTTTAGTTGTCATTCTTGGCCACTAGAGGGCGGGCAGGGAATATGTATTGTGTTGGAGATTTCTTTATGCCAGAGAGTAAAAGACTGAGAAAGAACATCTCTATATAATGTCATGCCTCTTTAATATAAAGTTTGGAAAAGGGGATTCTTCCAACAAGTTGGAAACATGGGATAATTGTCCCAGTGACAAAACCAGAAAAGGACAATTCAGTAGCTATTTAGACCTATTGCCTTAGTGTCTAATCTGTGCAAGATTATGGAGAGAATGGTTTAATTATGTCAAGTCCTGTGCTATGGATTGGGCTCTATGTCTGGAGTTTGATATTAAGAAGACTCGAGTCAACAAGGAAGTACTAGTAGGAGTGTTTTTGGATGTGGAGAAAGTTTATGATATGTTTAGGAAAGAAGGCTTTTAGTTAAATTAGATAGTTATGGGTATTGCAGGGAAAATGTTTAACTGGATTCATAATTTTTGTTTGACAGATCTGTTCAAGTTAGGGTGAGATCATCATATTCCAAAACATATTACATAAAAAAACGGTACTCCTCAATGTAGTGTGTGTAGTCCTATTCTATTTAATGTAATGATTAATGCTTTTTTCCCAGGTTTTTTTATTTTATTTTTTATAATAAATAATTTATAATAATTTATATAATAATTATTATATTTTCTATACCTCCTCTTTTCTTAGTCTTTTATTGACACCTTTCCAAGTCCGCCACATTTTAAGAACGATCTGAAAGGTCCCCAAACTCCATCAAAAACTGTATATTTGTCCCTTAAAATATGTCACCTTTTCCATTGACATATTTGTTACCATTTCTTTTAGCCAACGTCCTATACTTGGTGCACAAATACTTTTCCAATTTAAAGAAATAAGCTGTTTTGCTTGAAGAATGCATATATTTATAAATATATACTCTTTCTTTTTTAACTTGATCTCCTTAGGAAACAAATGTAATAGAAAAAGTAAAGGTGACAATGGAATGTTAACATCAAGAATCTTCTCTATCATTTCTTTCACACCTTTCCAATTTTTTTTACTTCTTTGCACTCCCATATGCAATGATATAATGTACCTTTAAACTCACTGCATCTTAAGCAAGTGTCAGGGATATTTTTATTATATTTATGCAGTACAACTGGAGTTATACAAATCCGCATCAACCACTTATATTGTAGCAGTTTCAGACGTGTGTTCGTTGTTTGTGATTGAGCCTCTTTACATGCCTCCATCCGGTCCTCCATCCGGTCCTCCATCCGGTCCTCCATCCGGTCCTCCATCCGGTCCTCCATCCGGTCCTCCATCCGGTCCTCCATCTGAATATCCTCGTCAATCTCCAATCTCCAGGCTTCCAGTTTGTATTTTGAAGACTCCTTTGATCCTGACACCAGCATATTGTATAATGATGAAATTAAGCCTTTACTTTCTTATTTGTAAATACTTAAAGAAATGTTTTTTAGGAATATTATATGTATTGACTATTTCCTCAATTGACATAAGAGTGTTGTTAACATATAGATCTGCTATCTTTCGGATGCCCTTGTCTGGCCAAATCTTGAAACCTGCGTCCAATCTTCCTGGTTTAAACTTTGTATTGTCCCAAATGGGACTAAAGCAAGATAAAGGGTAGGAGACACCTAAAATAAATTTCACATCATACCATACGGCAGTCTTATTTATAACTATAGGATTGGAGACTTTTTTTTTTTTTTTTTTTATCTTTAAATTGGAGTTTAGACGGAGTCTGGAACATCTGTTATTCCAGATGAATTTAGAGAATTTTTTTTAAGTCTTTGAAAAATAGTTTTTGGGGGAGGCAGAGGAATGTTCTGGAATAAATATACAAATTTTGGCAAAACATTCATTTTCGAGATATTTATTCTGCCAATAAAGGATATGGGTAAGGACATCCATCTTTCTATAGAGCTATTAACACTTTCAAGAAGTGGATCATAATTTACTTGCACAACTAATGTTGGTGCAATTTTTACACCCTGGTATGTAAAACAATCAACGATACTGAAGGTTGCAGCACACTGATGCTGGGTACACACCAAAAGATTTTTTACATCTTATAAGATTTTCAAAATGTGACAGACCACAAACATGAGGACAAAAAATCCTAGATTTAAGCGTTTTGCTCCTATAGTGTGTGGTGTGCCATGATGTGACAAAGACAGCACACCACACACAAACAGATTTTCAACCAGAGTCTCGACTATGAACACAGGAAATCTCGCGAAATATCGTGAGACTTCAGAATAAGCATGACGGACGATATGCAGGAAGAAATTGCGATAGTGTTTGGAATGATTTTCACAGAAAATTCACGTGAAAAAACCATTGTACCTACCATTATATATAACCTTTTATACAGAAATATATTCATTCTTTATTGTCTTTATTTATTCTTTATTGGATTTATTGTCTCTTTAGAAAAAGTTATTTAATCCCTCTAGTGTATAGAACCTCACTGAACCCTTAACACTCAGCTTTTTTAAAAAAATTTTTTTATTGATTTTAAGAATTATACAATTACAGTCAGGGGGGTACAAAGAGTAAAGCAGATAAACAAACATAAAAAGACATATACATAAACAGTGACAAACTTAAAAGTTAAACAAAAATTTGAAAATGTTTACAGATTGAAACGCACTTTGCAGCTTTCTTTTTTTCAAACCCAATATTGTGTTTAGGTATTGTAAAATTTCTGCTCTTAAAATGAAAAACAAAGGCTTGTTTCCTCGAAATGTACACTTATGAATACTAAATCTTAACATTAAGCTTCCTGCAAGTGTGTGTGTGTGTGTGTGTGTGTGTGTGAGAATGACCGTGTCTTCCATCATCTCGCTTTCTGATTGGATATTGTTTCGTTTCACGCAGAGTCATAGAGAGAGAGTTGCGACACTCCCATAGACCTCCGTTGTAAATAATGGCGGCGCTTTTAACCGCCTACTTCCGGGATATGAAGATCGGAATAGTTCCAAACACTGTCATTTGGGCGTTGGACACCATTCACTTACATTGCTGCGCGTCGAGTTGTTCCAGAGTTAAGTTGCCGAAATATCGACCTCTTTTGAATTGTCAACTGTCTATATTGTATCAGAGGCCCTTTGCGATGCTTATACTGGTCTTCATTTGTACATGCACAGCGTAATTATTTATATTTTATGTTGGTTGTTTCAACCAATTTTCAAGCACTGCCTGCTAGCTAACGTTAGTTAGCTAGCGCGACTTCGTCAGCTAAGAGTTCGGTAATGAATCGCTACCACCTTTATAGCAACTTTTATTTAATTAAATTTTTTGGGATATACTAACTTTTCATTATGTTATTATTGTCTTGAGTGAAGCGGCTTGTGAGAACAATGCTGGACCTTTAGGATTGTTATGGCCATCACCAGTCCTGTCTGTTTCATGGATCACCTGCCCCTGGTTTTTGTTTTTCTTGTTCACACACACAAGCACACATTTTTGTTGTCTGTCATTGTTTAATAAAAAATATTTTATTTGAAAACCTTCATTTGTATCAGCCATGCTTAAATTCGTTTTTAATCTGTTATAGTTTTGATAATGTGTATGGCTTAATCTTAAAATAATATTCTTAGTCTTAACATGATCATGTTTCACGTTGTGGTCCTGGGGGTGGCCACTTTCATCAGATGAAGTGAGCTAGCTTCTAAGCGAATTCTGAACGGACCGCCACGGCAGACCTCTTTGCGTGATCACGAAGGTAGGCTAATGGCTGAATCAAAATTTATAAGCAAAATCACGGGAATCAATAGCCTAATACAGCCCAGTTGTGCTAAAATAAATATCATGAGACGTCCATCATCAGATGAATGATATGGAAAAGTTAAGTTAGAGCCGCTAAAGCCAGTGCTACTACCCATGCGAACATGAACACTAAGCTTTTCCCTCCAAAAATATAGCTTAAAACTTATCTCCAAATGCAAAACTGACATTAACAAAATGCAATAACAGCTGAAAAAGTACTTGGGTGTGTGTTTTATTTTATATTTACCGTTCAATAATGCAATCGCTGCTGTCTGTCCCATAGAAGAACATGACAGCCAGCGTACGTTTTGGAACTATTGGGGCTTACATGAACCACGTGACAGCCATAGCGGCGACATCAAAGAGTGTCGCAACTCTCTCTCTCTATGGCTCTGGTTTCACGTGATAATCTCCAGAGCGTGCGCGTGTTTGTCCTCGGAGTTCCCCCCACACATCAGGATTTCTGATCGTAAATATTAAACATGTTTAATATTTACGATTCGCGATCGGAGCGGCTCCGACGTTCTTCCGAGCAGGTTCGGACACTCTTAACACACCTCACACCAAGGGAAAATCTGATAAAATAATCTGTAGAACCATCAAGATAATCGGGACATAGCTAGGATTGTCGGAAGGGGAGAAATCGGCCCAAAATCAGCCCGATTATCTTTTGGTGTGTACCCAGCATTACTAGGTTGCTGTCTGTCAATCTCATTTAGATATACAGTAGAATGGAACTTTTAGAATTATTAATTTTGTATCCAGAAATTTCTCCAAATGTATTAATAAGATCTAATAAAGCAGGTATTGATGTATCAAGATGTTTTAGAAAAATAATTGATCCTCTCCTATTAAATTTGGTAGAATACCTTCTAACCTCTTGGCTAGAACTTTACATAATATTTTTGTATCGGAATATAACAAGCTAATTGGCCGCATATTTTCACACTTTGTGTCTGATTTCCCTGGTTTTGGTAATAATGTGATTAAAGCTCCTCTCATTGATGTAGGGAGAAGGCCTTGATGATAGGCCTCCACTATCATTTTCCAAAAACGGGGTTAATAACTTAAAAAACAAAACAATGTATTATACATTTCTATAGGAAGCCCATCTGGACCCGCAGCTTTTCCTGGTTTCATAGAACCAATGGCTTCTCCAATTTCTTGTAATGTGAGGTCTTCATCCAATAATTTTTTTTACATTTTTTTTAATTGAAATCTGTATTCAGACTATCTAAAGATTGCGTCTGTGTATCCAAATTTAATGAGCACTCTGAACTATAGAGTTTTTTTTACTTATAATAAATTCTAAATGCTTAATTGATCTCTATAGGGTCAGCTATAGTTCCTGTTGAACTCTCAGTGATGGTACGTTCTGCTTGTTGTTGTCGGATGCGAGTAACCGACCAGTTTTATCTCCATATTCATAAAAATTTGTTTCAATCTCAAAACTTTTGAAGCTGCTCTACTTGCTGATAATTCATTATATCAGGACCCGAGTAATAATAATAATTTCTCGTTTGCTTCTACTGTGTCTGTAGCTTTCCGGAAAATATAATTTTCTAATTTTTTTATCTGATCTTCTAATTTTTTCATTTCCTGTCTAGACCTCCTGGCTTTTGAACTGCAAAAACAAATAATATGTCCTCGAATAACAGCTTTGAATGCGTCCCATCTAATACCAGCAGATGTTTCTGAATGATTCATTTCTAAATTTGTTTCAATTTGTTTATTCATATATTCTATAAACTCTGGATCCCGAAGCCATCCTATCTGAAAGCGCCATCTAGGGGGGTTCTTTATGAATTTTGTAGTTTTGTATGATAAAGATACCGCTGCATGATCAGAGATGACTATGCTGTGACATGTACAATCTGTTAAGCAGTTGTGCCGATATAAGAAAATAATCAATACATGAGTATGTCTGATGCATAGGCTACCGGAGTCACATGGATACGATACTGCTGCTGGGTTAAGATCCCTCCAAACATCTGATAAATTAAGCTCTTACATAAATTGCTGTATCAACTTCCTAGCTTTAGTATGCGTTCTATCAATCCCTGTGGAACGATCTTTGGTATAGGATCTAGTACACAATTCATATCCCCTGCGATAAGACAGTATCCAGGCAAACTAGCAGTTAGCAAATGCAAATCATTAAGAAATTTGGGGTTGTCATCATTTGGACCATATGCATGAATTAAATTGATATTTTCTTTAAAAAAATGGTACACTGTAGCATAAATATATCTTCCTAATGGATCTTTAGTCAACTTCTGAACCTGTATTGGGACTGATTTATGAATTAAAGTCATTACTCCCCTTGCATTAGAAGTGTGACAGGCAGCAAAGACTTGCCCTTGCCATCTCCGACGAATCCTAATCGTCTCACTTTTTACCATGTGAGTTTCCTGAAGAAAAACTACTTGCCCCTGTAATTGTTTGATCCTGTCTATTACCTGTCCCTGCTACTGCATTTAAACCCCGCCCCTTACACGCCTTATATGGCGTCGATTGGTCCACACAACAGTGAGGAACTATCAGGTGCTTAAAGGATTAGTTCACCTCAAAATGAAAATTTCCTGATAATTTACTCACCCCAGTGCCATCCAAGATGTCCATGTCTTTCTTTCTTCAGTGGAAAAGAAAATACGTTTTTTGAGGAAAACATTTCAGGATTTTTCTCCACACAATAGACTTCAATGGCAAACAGAATGTTGAAGTTCAAATCAATGCCGTTTCAAAGAGCTCTGAAGTGCTTCAAAGGGCTCTGCACGATCCCAGCTGAGGAATGGGGTCTTATCTAGCGAAACGATTCATCATTTAAAAAAAAAAAATTTTAAAAAAATGATTATAAAGTTTTTTACTACATTTGTTCGTCTTGTGCTGGTCTGCGACGCGCCACGTATTACGTCATCACGTTGGAAAGGCCACGAAAAAAAAAAGAAGAAGAAAATGTATTTTTTGAAAATGCAACATATGAAAAGACAATGCAGAAAAGCAGAGCGCATGTGGCGGAAGACAAAACTTGTAGTCCATTATAACATCTACAAAGACAGCCTGCATGCTTTCAATATGGAACTAGGCAAAGCTAGACAGACTTTCTTCTCAAATATTATAAACAGCAATTTAAACAACACACGCACTCTTTTTGCTACTGTAGAGAGACTGACAAACCCCCCAAGCCAGATTCCCAGTGAAATGCTCTCAGACAGCAAGTGCCGTGAGTTTGCTTCTTTCTTCTCTGAGAAAATCAATAATATCAGAAAGGTGATCAGCACATCCTTGAGTTGCACTGAGGTCAGACAGATCAGACCACCTGAGAAAGTAGTTACTATGTCTGACTTCAAAGAAATTGATGGCAAAATTTTGGAAGAAACCGTACAACACCTTAAAACATCAACATGCGCCCTTGACACACTTCCCACATCTTTCTTCAAAATTGTGCTAAACAGTTTAGAAGCAGATCTTCTAGAAGTGGTAAATGCCTCACTTCTCTCTGGGAGTTTTCCAAACTCCCTGAAAACTGCAGTTGTCAAGCCCCTCCTGAAAAAGAGCAATCTGGATAAGACCATATTAAGCAACTATAGACCGATCTCAAATCTTCCTTTCATAGGCAAGATCATTGAAAAAGTTGTCTTCAATCAGCTGAACAAACTCTTAAGCTCGAATGGATACTTTGACAATTTTCAATCTGGTTTCCGACCGCACCACAGCACAGAGACAGCGCTCATAAAGATAATAAACGATATTCGCTTAAATACTGATTCAGGAAAATTATCAGTGCTGGTACTACTCGACCTCAGTGCTGCATTTGACACTGTCGATCACAACATACTTCTTGACAGGCTGGAAAACTGGGTGGGGCTTTCTGGGATAGTCCTAAAATGGTTCAGGTCATACTTAGATGGGAGAGGTTATTATGTGAGTATAGGAGACCATAAGTCTGAGTGGACATCCATGACATGCGGAGTCCCTCAAGGCTCAATTCTTGCGCCACTCCTGTTCAACCTGTATATGCTCCCAACGAGCCAAATAATGAGAAATAACCAAATTGCTTACCACAGCTATGCAGACGACACACAGCTGTACTTAGCCCTATCGCCTAACGATTACAGCCCCATTGACTCCCTGTGCCGATGCATTGATGAGGTCAACAGTTGGATGTGTCAAAACTTTCTTCAATTAAACAAAGACAAAACTGAAGTTATTGCGTTTGGAAACAAAGATGAAGTTCTCAAAGTGAACGCATACCTTCACTCTAGGGGTCAAACAACTAAACATCAAGTCAGGAATCTTGGTGTGACACTAGAGTCAGACCTTAGTTTCAGTAGTCATGTCAAAGCAATAACTAAATCAGCATACTATCATCTGAAAAATATTGCAAGAATTAGATGCTTTGTTTCCAGACAAGACTTAGAGAAACTTGTGCATGCTTTCATCACCAGCAGGGTGGATTATTGTAATGGACTCCTCACTGGCCTTCCCAAAAAGACCATAAGACAGTTGCAGCTCATACAGAACGCTGCCGCCAGGATTCTGAGCAGAACGTACTCGGTTACTAACGTAACCTCGGTTCTCTCTAGAGAGGAAACGAGTACTGCGTAAATCTTACGCTAGGGGAAAATCTCTTTTCCGCGAGATACTGAAGCCAAAAAATTATCCTTAATTTTGAAATAATGTAAAACGCGTTGCGGCAGCATGCAGACACAGGCGAGACGGCTTGTGCGCCTATTGGCTGCCCTGCGGCAACTGCAGCAGCCTATCGATAAGGCCCACTCGTGACGTCAGCTCCAATGGGGGCGCTTCGCGCACAATACGTCACGTCCCGCCAGAATGGGCGTGGTCTAGGGCTATAAACATAGCTTCGAGAGGCTAGCTCACTGGTTTTTTATCGCCGAAGCGAACCAGAGCGTGTGCAGGCACGGCAAGATACGCAGTACTCGTTTCCTCTCTAGAGAGAACCGAGGTTACGTTAGTAACCGAGTACGTTCTCTTACGAGAGGTACTCTCGTACTGCGTAAATCTTACGCTAGGGGAAACAGTGTAAAACGCCGTGCATGCTAAGATCCAGCACCAAAGTCCCAAGGGCAAGTGCCCGGGTTCATATAGTACATGATCATAAGGGACTCACAGAGAACCCAGGAAAGAGTGGCTAGAATAGTATCATTCCCGTAATAATATAACATCTTATAAGGAGCAGTTATACTGATGATGTGTCGTACAGTCAGGGCGACCCCCGGCCTGGACTGACGAATATAGTGGGTCTTACACACTGCCCATAGAGCTGCGCGATCCAACAGCGAGCATTTGCTCAAGCAGTTTCAGTATTCTGGCCCGAACACATCAGGGCAGACAGTACCGATTTTAGACCGAAAGCAGCTTAGCCTGCAAGGCGGGAACCTCTAGGTTATAAAACCTTATAAATGTAGACGGGGAGGCCCAGCCTGCCGCCATACAGATATCTTGCAAGGCAATCCCACTAGACCAAGCCCACGACGAGGCCACGCCTCTCGTGGAGTGTGCTCTGACTCCAAATGGGCACTGTAAGCCCTTAGAGGTATAAGCCAGCGCTATAGCATCAACTATCCAACTGGATAGGCTCTGTTTCGACACGGCAAGTCCCTTAGAACGTCCGTAGAGTGAAAACAAAGAGCTGCTCTGTCTGTCTGAAAACAGACGTGCGAGACACATAAGCTCTTAATGCCCTGACTGGGCAAAGGAAGCTTGCGTCTCCTTCCTCGTCAGAGACCGGTAGGGCTGACAGGGAATGACCTGCGCCCTAAACGGTGTGTTGAGGGATTTTGGAACATAACCGTGCTTAGGTTTGAGTATAACTCTTGAGTCATTAGGCCCAAACTCCATACACGTCGCGCTTACTGAGAGCGCGTGTAAGTCCCCTGTGCGCTTCACTGAAGCGAGAGCCAGAAGAAACACTGTCTTGAAAGACAGGTGTTCAAGATCAATCGTCTGTAGAGGCTCGAATGGGTCACCTTTCATGGCTTCCAGCACTGTAGAAAGGTTCCATACAGGGACTGAGGGAGGTCTGGGAGGATTCAGTCTCTTAGCTCCTCTAAGGAAGACGATGACTAAATCGTTCCTTCCTACTGACTGACCCAGCGTTGTTTTTGAGAACGCTGCTATGGCCGCCACATACACTTTGAGCGTGGAAGGGGTCCTGCCCTTGTCCAACAGCTCTTGTAGGAAGGAGAGAACCTCCGTCACCCCACAGTCTAGGGGTGACACGCCACGAGCTGTGCACCAGCTGGAGAACACTGACCATTTCGAGGAATAGAGACGTCGCATAGACGGAGCTCTAGCCTGCGTGATCGTGTTTAACACTCCGCTTGGGGAGGTCAGCGGGTACCCGTTGATGGCCCAAACATGAAGGGACCACAGCTCTGGGCGCGGATGCCAAAACGAGCCCTTGGCCTGAGAGAGGAGGTCCCTCCTCACTGGCACTGGCCATGGGGCAGTGCTTGCTAGCTGCATCAGAACTGGGAACCAGGGTTGGTTTTTCCAGAACGGCGCTACGAGTAGCACTGAGCATCCTTCTCTGATCCGTTCTATCACCTGAGGCAGGAGAGAGACGGGAGGAAAGGCATAGAGCGGGCGGCGGGGCCATACGTGAGCCAGCGCGTCCCTGCTCTTGGAGAAAAATTCCAGACAGTGAGCGTTTTCTTGAGACGCGAACAGGTCTACTTCCGCTCTGCCGAATTTCTTCCACAGCAGCTGGACTGTCTGTGGGTGTAGAGGCCATTCGCCTGTCGGAACATTGTTCCTGGACAGTCTGTTCGGTCCTACGTTCAGGAGTCCTGGCACATGCGCTGCTCTCGGCGAGAGCGGGTTGCGCTGAGCCCACACCAGGAGGCGTTCTGTCAGCCTGTGCAGGTTTCGGGACCTGAGGCCGCCCTGGCGATTTATGTAGGACACCACTGACATGTTGTCCGAGCGGACCAGGACGTGGTGTCCTCGTATTTAGGGACAAAAACGCGTCAGTGCGTTGTCTACTGCCAACATTTCGAGGCAGTTTATGTGTAGAAGCTTCTCCCGTTCTGACCATTGGCCGAAGAACGGTCTGCCCTTGAGCAGTGCTCCCCATCCCAAGGTGGAGGCGTCCGTAGACACTACCTTCACACTCGAGGAAGTCCCCAGGCTAACACCTGATTGGTACAAGTCGTTTGCTTTCCAAGGTTTCAGAGCTGCGATGCATTTCTGATTGACCTTGAGACGAAGCAGACCGGAAGCCCACGCTCGGCACGGTACTCGCGCTTTCAGCCAGAACTGTAGCGGGCGCATGCGAAGCAAGCCCAGCTGAAGTACTGATGATGCTGAGGCCATGAGACCTAGCATCCTCTGAAATTTCTTGAGCGGGACAGATGCGCCGCAGCGGAAAGAGCTCGCTGCGCGCTGAATGTCTAGTACGCGCTCTGGTGACAGTCGCGCTATCATAGACAGCGAGTCCAGTTCTGTGCCCAGAAAAGATATTATCTGTCTGGGAGACAGAGAACTCTTCGCCCAATTGACCCAGATTCTCGAGGTGATCGAGCAAAATGGTCCTGTGCTCTATGAGCACCGAGTGAGATTGAGCTAGAATCAGCCAATCGTCCAAGTAGTTCAATACTCGCATGCCCTGTAGTCTGAGGGGTGCGAGCGGCTAGAGACAAGCCAGGACTGAGCATTGATATGCCTGGCCCTCGAAGGCGAATCTCAAACGTCGCCTGTGACGTGACGCTATTTGTATTTGAAATATGCGTCTTTCAGATCTATTGACACAAACCAATCTCCTCGGCGAATCTGCGTGAGGGTTTTTCTGGTCGTGAGCATTCTGAACTGTTGCTTCGCAAGCACTCTGTTCAGTTGCCTTAGATCTAGTATGGGTCTGAGACCCCCGTCTTTTTTCAGTACCAGGAAGTATCTGCTGTATAGCCCCCCTTCACTCTGAGCTTGAGATAAAGGCTCTATGGCCCCTTTGCTCAACAGTTTCAAAATTTCGGCTCGAAGTAGGTGGTGCTACTTCTGTTTTTACCGTAGCTTCGACGCGCGTCACATAGCGGCGAGGGCGTCGGCGAAACTGTAGCGAATAGCCTCTTTCTATAATGTCTAGCACCCACTTCAAAACCCCCGGGTAGCCTTGCCCATGCATCTGCACGAATGGCTAGGGGCTGAATGCGGAGCGCGCTCTGGTCGCTCAGCGACAGAGGGGCTTCGGTGTGCTGTAACATAAGCGTCGCGCTTCGAGGCAGGGGGCGCGCTGATAACAGCGGGCAGATTGCCCGCGCTCGACTCCTTTGCGGTAGTCAACCGAGAGGGGAGGGCTGGGCGAGTCCCGTAGGACCTGTCATGTCTATGTGTGAATGTGGGCGCGGGATAGCGGGCACATTTTCAACACTGAGAGCATTGTCCGCCTGAGCAGAGCGAATGCACGTTGGTTTTGTTTTTACAGAAACCTTGAGATATGCGGAACGTAGTGTTTGTGGGCACTGGGCAGTGGGCACATTTACCACGTTTAATGCGCAATCGACCTGGGTCGATTTCATGTGCGCGAGCCCTGTGTGACGGGCTGTGTTTGTGTGTAGGAATGAGCACTGGGCAGTGGGCATTTCGTCTACATTCGTAACACCATCGGCCGTGGCCGGGACACCAGAAAATACACTCTTATGGGATTTATCTGGGTAGCCGTAAAAGCGGCGTTTGTGTGCAGGCAAGCGGGCTGCTTCGCCGACTTGTTTACTGCAGAATACACTGGAACAGTCGCATTTACTGGAACTGAACGAGCGAGAAGTTGCCATAGAAACAGAGAGCGTCAACATGCTGGCGTTTGTTTGCAGGCGTGCGTGTATTACAGCAGGCTTGTTCACTGCAATATTGACATTTCCAGTCGTCTGAACTTCAGAGGCGGAAACCATAGAAACAGAGTTTGGGTGCAGGCGAGCGGGTTGTACCACGCGCTCGTTGGCTGCAAAATACACATCTGCAGTCGCCTTTTCAGGGAACTGCCAGAGCGAGAATTGACGGCAAAAATGTGTTTTGCCGGTAGACCCGGGATTCGATCGCGGGTCTCTCGCGCGAAAATCTGATGATCTACCACTGGACCACAGAGGAAGACACATAGACATTCAGTAGCGCGAGTATTATCAAAGAGCGTCAACATGCTGGCGTTTGTTTGCAGGCGTGCGTGCAAAACAACAGGCTCGCTCACTGCAATATTGACATTTCCAGTCACCTGAACTTAAGAGGGGAATGAGAAATGTGTCAGGAGTGGAGGTCGGCCCGGCCGCAGCGGGGCTAAAAACACCCTTTTCTCCTTTCGCCAGTGACGCACGGGAACCATAGAAACGGTGTTTGGGTGCAGGCGAGCAGGTTGTACAGCGCGCTCGTTGGCTGCAAAATGCACATCTGCAGTCGCCTTTCAGGGAACTGACAGAGCGAAGCATTGGCGGCATAATATATCTGCCGTTAGACCGGGATTCGAACCCCGGTCTCTCGTGCGAAAAACCTAAGATTCCGCCACTGAGCCACAGGGGGGAACACAAAGGTGTATAGATGCATGAGCATATAAGAGAGCGTCAACATGTTTTCTTCGGCGTTTGCTTGCAAGCGTGCGTGTTACAACAGGCTCGTTTGCTGCAATATTGATATTTCCAGTCGCCTAATCAGGGAACTGAGTTCTCTTTTCGCCGGTGAGTGACGCGTGAATGGGGCGCAAGGGCAGGGTAGCTTTCTTGTAACGTAAAGAAAAACTAACCCCGATCGTCCGCTTCCAGCCTCCCTTGTGAACGGCGCAGTTTGCGCGGCTCGAACAGAGGGAGAGAGAAAGCTAGCCCCGTGACCGTCCGCTCCTGACATCCCCTGTGAACGGCGCGGTTTGCGCGGCTCGAACAGAGGGAGAGCAGGTATCATCCCCCAAGCAGGCAAGGCAAGCGGGCGAACCGGCGAGCTTTGCGGGTTGGGGGGGGCGGAGGAGCAGTCTCGGAGAAGGATGCCAGGTGAGTCCTCAGAGTCACCATAGGCAGTAACTGGCTCGCAGTGAGGGCGGTCGCCGTCAGCGAGCGCGAGCGCGAGCGCGAGAGCTGCGTGATCCTCAGGAAAGGGGCGTCTTGAAAAAGACGCCCAGCTCTTTTAGTGCAATGAGAGTGTGTGTCGCGGCGGCGAGCACACACACATACACAAAACACAGTAGCAGAGAAAGGATATAACGCCGGATAGCGCAGCAGGAAGGCGACTGAAGGCGGCGCGGCCAGCGGCTTCAGAGTGTCGACTCGTCCCGCTGAAAGGCTTCTTCAGACGGCGCGGCTTCTCTCCGGATCCAGCGATGCGAGAGCTTCGCTGAAGAGATGAAAAATCAGTGAGCTAGCCTCTCGAAGCTATGTTTATAGCCCTAGACCACGCCCATTCTGGCGGGACGTGACGTATTGTGCGCGAAGCGCCCCCATTGGAGCTGACGTCACGAGTGGGCCTTATCGATAGGCTGCTGCAGTTGCCGCAGGGCAGCCAATAGGCGCACAAGCCGTCTCGCCTGTGTCTGCATGCTGCCGCAACGCGTTTTACATTATTTCAAAATTAAGGATAATTTTTTGGCTTCAGTATCTCGCGGAAAAGAGATGTTCCCCTAGCGTAAGATTTACGCAGTACGAGAGTACCTCTCGTAAGAGAACCAGAAAATATGAACATATCACACCAGTCCTCAGGTCTTTACACTGGCTCCCAGTTAGATTTAGGATTGATTTTAAAGTATTATTACTGGTATATAAATCATTCAATGGCCTAGGACCTCAATACATTGCAGATATGCTCACTGAATATAAACCCAACAGATCACTCAGATCATTAGGATCATATCAGCTAGAAATACCAAGGGTTCATTCTAAACATGGTGAGTCTGCTTTTAGCTATTATGCCAGCCACAGCTGGAACCAGCTTCCAGAAGAGATCAGAGGTGCTCCTACAGTGGTCACATTCAAATCCAGACTCAAAACACTTCTGTTTAGCTGTGCATTTACTGAATGAGCACTGTGCCGCTGTTCGTCCGACTGTTTGTACTGTACTGTATTTTACTCTATTTTTCTAAACTGTTTTAATTATTCTTATTTCTTTTAATTATTTTAATTTCTCCTATGTCAGCAGGGCATTTAGCCCGAAACTGTAAATGCCCACTCAGAAGGTGATAATGTGAAAGTGATTAATGTGGGTTTGAAAGTAGAACAGTATTTAAATGACGATATTAAAGTTTTCGTCTGAGAAAGAATGTGAACGCAGTGCTAAAGTGCTAAAGAAAGTGAAAAGAACGTGTGAGTAAATGAGGGAGAAAAGAAAGTTAAAGGAAAGTTGATAGATGGAAGTCGTAAGAAGATTGAAGGTTAAAAGAAGGTTGAAAGATTTAAGTCTTAAGGGAATCCTTTGAAAGAAAGATCTATAATAAATATTCTTTTTTATTTTTTAAAAGTACTGTATTTTATTTTATTTTTCTAAACTGTTTTAATTATTCTTATTTCTTTTCATTATTTTAATTTCTTCTATGTAAAGCACTTTGAATTGCCATTGTGTATGAAATGTGCTATATAAATAAACTTGCCTTGCCTTGCCTTGCCTATTTTTTCAAATGTCAAATGTCAAAATCCTGAAATGTTTTCCTCAAAAAACGTAATATCTTTTCAAGTCAAGTCAAGTCAAGTTTATTTGTATAGCGCTTTTCACAATACAGATTGTATAAAAGCAGCTTCACAGTATTAAATTAAAATAATACAACAAAGTTTGTTTCAAGAGGAATTTATTGATTGATAAAATTAAATTAAATATCCCCAAAATATCCCCAACTGAGCAAGCCAAAGGCAACAGAATTGTTCCTTTGCAAGAAGGACGTTTTTGCTGTTTTGTTGCCTTTCTTTTCCACTGAAGAAAGAAAGACATGGACATCTTGATGGCACTGGGGTGAGTAAATTATCAGGAAATTTTCATTTTGAGGTGAACTAATCTTTTAAGCCTATATAATTTTTTTTTTTTTTTTTTATCACAACCCTGTTTATAAAATTATTCTCACTTACATTAAAATATAAATACACATTTTCACACCTCCATAGAGCAATAACAACTGAATATGCTTAATTATAGTCAAGATCGAATAAATTACTGTTAGGCTAATTCAGTCCTCACCAAAAGAGGATAACAATATGTGTGGAATATAATCTGTATTATTTCAAAGCAACCTTCTTTCTAGCCTCTGTCTTACACCATCGTAAACTCTCTGCCTACTGTGAACTTCAGAAGAAACATCTGGATGAAAACGAAGAGTGTGTTCCTTGTATGAAACCGTCCCCTTGGACCTAACCACTCTCTCAGCACCTGCTCTTTTTGTCTGAAGTTCAAGAACTTCTTTTCTTTTCTTTTTTTCCAGGTTGATGCAGGAGTTGAAAAGGTGATGAGGTGAGGAAAATGGGCTGATAAGTGGAGATTTTGCTTATCAGTATCTAAAACTCTGGTTATTTGTTTCTCACAAATGAGAGCAAGTTCTAGTGTAAGATTAAAGCTCAAAGTGTATTACTTTTCCTACTAAATTTACTGTAAGATTAGAGCAATTAGATCTCCAACTCCTGCTCTACAGGTAGACATGTGTAACCTGGTAAACCAGAGTTCTCGCCAGAGCACAAGTTGAATTTGCTCAGTGAGTTACTCTGGTGTCGAGCAATGGAGCTCATTAAATATGCCCCTCGATCTGAGCTGCACCAATCACATCGGGTTATCTGATATAGGCGGACCAGAGACAGCGTTGTGACGTCCAAGTCATCAGTAAACATTGCAAGATGCCTATGGATGAACACCAGTTTTTTAAAACGACTTTGACCGCTACAATGAACGAGTTAGACTTGGCTTTTTATCTAAAACAGGAACAGAAGACGCCGCTCGAATCGTTCCTTTGCAAGAAGGACGTTTTTGCTGTTTTGTCGACCGGATACGGCAAGAGTATAATCTACCAGTTAGCTGCGCTGGAAGCTAAGCGTATGGGGTTTATTGTTGTGATTGGTCGTAGTGTTATCCAATTGCGTGCAGTGAGATCTTCAAATGCATGCTTGGTGCCGCCCCTCGACCTTAATCTTTTAGATTTAGGTCAGGATTTCCAGGCTAAGAAATGTAAGAAATGGTATTATTGTTGGCATACTGGATGGCAGTAAAGGGACAGCATGAATCTTGTATAATAAAAAAAAAAAAGTATTGGTAAACTGCTGGGAATTGAGTCAGCAAATGTAATAACTTTTGGATGGATTGCAGAAAAAGAAAGCACATTCTCAGGATATGAGCACTTGTCATGTTCTCTGTGTTTGTCCATGGACTTTTAGTTCCTGTTTTCTGTCCCATGTGACATTTTGCAGTCAGTTTGCAGTTTTTTCCCCTTGTCTTCATCAGGTGTGTCTCGTTAACTTGTTGTTTTGCTAAGCTTGTTTTGTTGGCTTTGTCAGTCGTTGTTTATGCAGATACATGGGGCCGCGACCATGAAGCTGTTCAGGTGACTAGCCCGGTGTGTTACATAAGTTGAGTTTGTGCCAACCCTGGGTTTTAGCCATGAAACTGGTTTCATCGCCATAGTAACTAACACTCCACGCCTAACCTGCTCCGGGTCTTCCAGGTAAGAGATCTCAAGCCCATAATTTGGACCAATCAGATGTTAGCAAAGTCACATGTTTAATGCAACAAAGTCACTCCCCTTGTTTCAACTCCAAATTAAATGTCACTATGTAGCAAATGATTTCCAAAGAAAAAATGGTCTGTCTTTTAGCAATGCTTATTTATAATGATAAGATTTAGATATTTTTTATGTATAATTATTATCCCCTTAATCCATTACACATGTACAATTTAAGTTTATCAATTATTATTCAGCATGCAGTTTAAATTAATATAAATATATAAGGGTAATGAGCTTTAGAATCAATAGATAAAGCTATAAAAATGTCTACATGTGAGCTTAAATGTTCAGTACTCTCTATACCTATATCAACTGTATAAACTAACTTCACAAATTTTACTTGCACTGATAAAGCAAATAATTTTATTTTATTTTAGTTGTCCTCTTTCATAGACATCTCTTTTCTTCTTGCTGTGTAAGTTTGTTTAAATTCTTAATATTGTTCAATCTGGTAATATTCTGCAGAAGAGAGAAGTGAATCTCAGTTTCACTGTTCCACAGCATGTGATTGCTTGTTCACTATTCTAAGGAAATACAAGCTAAAAGTTCATGAAAACGAAAACAAACAGGCAGACCATGACAATATACCATGTTATATAGTATATACAGTATATAGTCTGTGAATCAGTCTACATGATGATGACACCATCAGTAAATAAGGGTCATCCTTATTTACTAAAACTCTCGGCAACAGCTCATCCTCAGGATTTTCATTGTTTTTTTGTTTGTTTTTTTGCCATAGCAAATATACCTTACAGACACTACAACAGCCAGAAAAAAAGCTAACGTTAACAAGTCAAGGGTCAAGAGCCCAACTAAAGCAAACACTGATCACTATAATGGTCACTATAATTCAAACCAAACGGTCTATCATTGTCCCAACACTGTTTTGTATGTCTTTGAATTTACAACTTGAAATTGTGTGTAAAACATGCCTGAGATATTTAAGACAGTCAGTTTCCACACTCTGTAAAAATATTGCCTCGGTTTAACTAAAAAATATTTAAGGCAACTATTTGCATCCGAGTTATGAGTATTTTGAACTCAACTCATTTGTGTTTGACCAATTAACCTTCCTCGTAAAACTCAACTCAAAAACTTTGTGTAGCAGAAACACAACAAATTGAGTAAAACTAACTCTTGTGAATTCACATTAGTGCTACATAGTAAAAACAACGTGGATTCACATATTTTTCAATATATGAAAAGCAGTATTTCCTTATATATTACAATGTATTGAATAATACATAAGGCAATATGTTACTCCATATATTTTTCAATGTATTTTAACCATTTAATATATTGATGAAAATATGGAAGTGGAAATACATTTTCTTTCCGTAAGGTGATCGCCTTATCTCCTGGTATTCCTCTCCGTGATCTTCGTCTCATCTGCTTGTGTGTGTGTGTGTGTGTGTGTGTGCATGTATCATCTCCTGCCTGTCAAGAAACCAGTTATCATTCAGCCTTTCAATCCTCTATTCTACTATCAAAGTAACTCCTGCATTGCTTTAATCCTTCTGCCTTCATAAAAACTTAACATTGTGTTCTCCAGTTCTGCTATATTCATTTGTATATTATACAAATATTCATATTTCCATCAATTAATGTTGTTACTCAATAACAACTATAAGCAAGTCTCTTTTTTACATAATTGTGCAATCATTATCACACACACACACACACGCACCCACGCACGCACGCACGCACGCACGCACGCACGCACGCACACACACACACACACACACACACACAAATCCTCAACTGTGCAGGTAGTATTTATTTTAATACAAAGCTTATCAAAATCACAATAATGACATTGATGTTATCTAGACAACATTAGACATATAAACCCAAAGCTAAACATTTGTGCACCATAACAGCCATTTTAAGGCGAAATACTGGCTTTCAAAGGCACTTTGAAGTGCGTGCTTCTGTTGATGAATTCATATTTTGATAAAACAACATTTGTACTTATGTCACTGCACTTTTCGGTACATAAAAATTGGCCGGTTATAATTCTTTTCCCCACCATTTGATCCTCATTGGCTGATTTACTGACAATCAGCAGAATATTAAATGTAATATTAAATAAAATTCTGTATTTGTGAATAAAGCACAATCTATAATGAGCCTAATTTACCTAGGGAAAGGACTGTCTGTGTGAACAACAAATGACAATGAATTTAAACTGAACGACTCATAGATGGCCATTCATCTGGCCTCCAGATTGCCGATAGTTAGCGAATAACATGCAGGTTTTTGCATTGAAATACCACACGCAAAAGGGGTTTCAATTTGTCCTCTTCAGCTGAGGTCACATGAGACACTTCAAATCCATGTATTTACACACAGTGTTCCACATCATGAAAGAAAATGTGCTGAAAATGTGAGCATGCAAATATACACAAAAGGTGACCGACGACATTTTGCAGGGGGTTTTGTGCTGTCAAGTTAATATTGGACCAATATTTCATACACTAAAAGGTGTGTAGACAGCAAAACATTTTACATAGATGATCCCAACGGTGCACTGGCATACATGAACATCATTTAGATAGTATATCATTTGTCATAAAATGCTGTATGTATCTAAAGCACTGTGGCTTAAAGTACCTCAGTCAATCTTACTAGTACCACATACATCCATAATCATCTTTTTTTCCAAACATTGGTTCTATGATGATCGTTTCAGAACGTTTAATTCACTTATTTAAATTTCAGATTAGATTAAAGGCTGAGTGGAAGAAATGATTTTAACAAAAGACCATTTTTAGCAAATAAAATGGCAAAATAACAATCAGCTAAATGTCATCTGCATTTGACCTTATTTGGAAACTCTATTTAAATTTTTTTTTATTTTTATTTTATCATAATATGATAATATTATGGTAAATGTTTTACTATCATACATTGTCTAAATGTCCATATCAGATACAAAATGTATAAACAAAAGATAAACAACCAATACACTGACAAAAAAATGATTAGTGCAAAATATCAAATTTACAAAAAAAACAAAAAAACCATTAGGAAACAAGTAAAAAAATACTGTGCTTGAGTCTGGGGCAGGGTCTCTGAGAAGCAAAGACCTTAGTCTAGTCTACTCCTCTAAACCTGCGAATCTTGACAGAAACCACAAAATTGGTCTCAAATCAATGCATAAAAAAACCAACCTTTTGACTCAGAAAACCTTTGAAACAGAGTTATCAAAATGTACGCTAGCACGTAGGTTAGCGCGAGTGTGTCTCCAGGTCACGCACACACTCACTGAGGATTTGGTTTGACATGTTAGACCAAACATGGAATGTAATCGTCATCCTCCATGTGTTTCTTTGGAAAAAGATGCTGGTCAGGAGACTTGAGAGAGTTTATGTCAAGGACACAGATTCAGTCTTTGACCAGTTCCATCCCAGTCTACGGAGTGGCAGTGTCAAGCTAGTTCCCCGGCATTTGCTGAGTCTGAGCTTTGTGTCATTGGTCACTGTGAATCCAATCACCTCCTGAGTTGGTGTGATCAATATATCCCATGAGCTTAGACCTCACAGAAAAGGGCTTTAACTGGTCAGATCCCAGTTGACTGATATCAGTCTCATAAGGCTGCAGTAGGGGTGCTGAATATCTGAACGTTTTGGAGTCCAACACCATGTCCTAACCAGCTGTGATGTGATAAAAGCAAACAAGATTTGTTTCTGTTGTGTTGCCGTAGCCCTACCACAACAAATGGAGTAGCATTTCCATGTGTTTACTAGGGTGTTACGTGGTTATCAAGCCTCAATCGCTAGATAGGGCTCAGGCCTCTCCTTCAATGCAAGTCTAAGTTACTCTTTAAAGTTGTGTCTCATTGAAAAGTAACAGCAACAAGCCTTACAACCGAAGTGTAATATACAGGGCTAGGGGGGTGTTCAAATTCCCAACCCTGAGTATGAGAAACAGTAAGCAAACACTGCTAAATATGCCAGTGAGCAGCCATTTTGTTTTGAGCAAAATTTTGTAAAATTACTTTGTCACTGGAAACTTATCACATCCTTTCTGGTTACGACACAGTGCAAGACAGAAAGTTGATTATGACTTCTTATAACCTACACTGAACAGAAATGACAATTGGGAATGCAAAGAAAAACATATTTGCATATTTAAACGCTGAATGTGGAGTGTGTGGAGTGTGTGGAGTGTCTGTGCAAAGTGATGGGGTAGGAGCAATAGCTCAGCAGTCTGGGCATCATCATCCCTGCCAGGGCACTTTCTTCATTTCGACTCTTTCCTCTGAGGACTGAGTCTCCGAGGGCGGCACTGGAGTGGAGCAGGACGAGGGCTGCAGTAGCGGGACGGGTGCGGAGCCCGTGAGGTTCAGGCTCTCCAGGGAGTCTGCGGTGAGCAGGCGCTGGTTCTCATGCTGGGGGCAGATCACGTACCGGCTGGGGTGGTGGACCTCTACAGTGGCCACAGAGCCCGAACCCTTCAGGGCCCCGAGAACACAGGGGACACCCCCCGTTAAGGGGTCACGGCCCCCCACGGCCCCCAGTTCTCCAGAGGTCTCCTCCATATTGACATACAGTATCTCATCCGGGTCTTGGCTCGGAAGATCTTCCAGGACCTTTTCCAGCTCACCGCACAAGATCTGGAAGCTCGGTCTGTCCTTCGGGCTCAACAGCCAGCAGGAAAACATCAGGGAATAGCTGTGGAAAACAGAGAGAGACACAGAGATGTCAAGGACGTCAAACATCGCTTGTCTCGTGATTGGACGCGGTGTGTTTCAATGTAACATGAAAAATATTTGAGAGCAGTAGAGGGGATGGTTTATATAAAAAAAATCGAGAGTAACTCGATTTACGCACCATCGTCACTTTCCTGTCGTCGTGTGCGTATTACATTGCTTTCTGATATCACATGCGCAAACACATTTAACCTATATTTATATATAAACAGTTAGGTCCAGTTAATTAATTATGTATTAATTAAATTAAGGTTGGATTATCTGAAGACAAGAATTCCAAGGCACTCGAATGTTAGTGAAAAAAGTTAAAAAGCCTTTATTTCATTCCTGGCTTACTTGAAAATTGGTGAGAAGTACACCTAGGTGTTGCGGCTACATGCCTTCATCAGGGTGTAAGGTTGGATTATATTGGTAATAGGCACTTACCTAACACTAAAAGAAGTGCTTTCGACCTTCTTTTTGATCTGAATGGTGTAGAAAACACTTGAGTTTTTCCACAGACTCGTCCCAGCGTCTAGAACGCAACTGAATGCTTTTTTAAGCCCATCCAGACTTGAAAAGCCGTGGAAAACCACTTTTAAACAGGAAATTACAGAATATTTACAACAGTGGGTTTATTCGCAGGGGATTAGTATTACCTGAGGTCATTTTTCCAGACCTTTTCACTGAAGGTAAAAGTCTTCGTAATCTTTATTGCTATTGTCCGTAATGATCGCTGAGATGCACATTCGGACGGGACTAAAATCACTGAGAAGCTCTGGTAATTATTACTTTACCCCACCTCTCCATGTTAAACTCGTCCCGTCCGAATAGGGCTAGAGTGCTACTGCTGTGCCACAACCAAATCCACTGACTGAATTGTTTACCAGTTTGGAAACTATCATTATATTTTCAATTCCCTTTGGTGTCACTAGAGGCTTTTAAAGAGCCCTGGTTTATTGTATTACTCTCATTACCCAGCGGTGCTACCTCCTTTCATAATGACAAGTGTGAAGCAATCCTTAAGCTGAGGTTGGAAGTGGTTTTAACCAGGGGTTAAACATATGTTAAGCCAGGTCTAAGCATAGTGTAAAAAGCCTTTCAGGTTTTTGACAGGCATACTCACATGCAGTCCAGGCAGTCCGGAGGTTGTTTCAGACGGTTGCCCTGCCTCAGATAATCATAGATTTCACTGTTTTCCACTCCAGGGTACGGCGTCTGACCTCGAGTCGCAATCTCCCACATTGTCACTCCAAATGACCACTGCGGGACACACAAATGCATCTTCAATAAACAATATGAACTCTGAGAAAGAGAACAGCAAATGATACTCAAACTGTCTTTGGAATAACATGCAATAATAGACCAGGCAGACATATTAAGCTCAGTTCTGAATCCCTCTGTACTTTGTAATTGTTTTTATTGCTCTTGTCTAGTGTGAACTAGTGCTTCAACCACTGTCTGCTGTTGCTTCTGATGGCTTTCAGAGTGAAAAACTGCCCACATAACTGCTGTTCTAGGATCTGCTTTCTCCGTAATAATAGCATATAGGCGAAACAGATGTGTCATATGATCCAATGTGTTTCTGTTTTTTTTTGTTTGATAATATTTTTTTATTTAAAATGTTGTATTTTTTAGGGGTTTTATGGTACTAACTTATATTTATGGAATAGCTATGATCCATTTCACAAGTTTGTTTGCCCATATAATCTTTAAGCTAATAAGGTTAAGCGTATTTGGCTTGCTGTCCGCAGTGGAGGGCCTCGAGGAAGCAAGACGCCTAAATGATGTTTGGTGGAGGTGGGGAGGTGGAGGGATGCCAAAACAGCGGATGCCAGAACAAGGTGAGCGGCTGCTTACATGCCCCGGCAGTTAATTGAAAGATTAGATCCCGAAATTACGTTTGTGAACGTATTGCCTGTTAAACACTTTTTGAGCATTGACCTGAAAATGAAATTTCCAACTTAAACTGTTGTAAATATTGAACGCTTTAGAGCACAGACTTAAGTTTGATTTCTTTTTAAAGAAGAAACTTGGCAGAGAATTGCTGAAGTGAAAAATCTTAAAAGCTAAAAAAAGTGAAGTTTCTTATTATGAAAAATACATTAAAAAAAAATACTATTTTAAAATTTTATATGAAATATATTTTCCAAAATATGTTTTACTCTAAAACTCTGAGAAACTCAAAGCCATAAACCTAAACTAGTTGTGTTCCAAATTTAATTACAAATTGTGTTCACATAGCAAGTGCCAAAACCTTTACCAAGTTTTGTAACACAACAATTCTTACAAAAAACAAAACGTCAAATTTTTTGGTCAAAAATGACTGGGCAAAAACTCTGGCTTGGGATGTGGAGGTTGTGCGTTGAGACCATAGACTGTAAAAAATATGGACAAAGCGTCTGTGACGTCACCCATAGACTTCTGAAGATCGGTTTTGAGGCCGTTTATGGGGACTATGGGCGGAGCCATATTTCAATACAAATGTTCAGAAACGATAACTTACAGGTATGATGTGTTGTGTCAGATCATGGCCGAGACGTCAAATTTCAGGAATTCCACTCGGCGCAGCCTATGCTCGTTGTCAGCTGTCAATCAAGCTGTCAATCGCGCCCTTATTTGTCATACATTTTATATCTAAATACGATCTAAACTAACGAGTTAGAAAAAAATTCACCCCCCTCACAGTTGTCAGGCACTCGGAACCTATCGAAAAATACAATAAAAGTCCATGGGACCAACCTGTAAAAACATGAATTTATGCTGTGAAAACGGACATTTTAACATGGGGGTGTATGGACATTTGCTCCCTTTTGGGACCTTCCCCTAGCGGATTTTCGATGTACTGCAGTTTTTCGCACTTCCGGGTAGGCTTCATTTTTCAGATTAGAATGTTGCCGCTTGATTGAGACGTAACTTGAAACTATTTCAAGGAAATCTATTGAAATGTGTTTTTAAATGCGAAGCACATCTTCCTAGTCTTATCCTGGAGTTGCTTCACCTCCCGACCTATGGCTGCAAAACTGAAATTATCTCTCCAATAGGGATCAAAATCATGTCCACTACTAATGATATGAATCAGTTCTTCCTCAGTCTTTATCTATTTATCTTACCACATCACTCTTAGTGGTATAGACTCTGTCTGCCAGACTCTCAATGGCGATCCACTTGACAGGCATCTTAGAGATGCGCCCTTGTCTGTAGTAGTCCCCATTGTAGATCTTCTTAGACAAGCCAAAGTCAGCCACACACACATTCATGTTCTCATTTAACCTGGTTAGCAGAGAGGGGAAGAAAAAAACTCGAATCAATATTGCATGTCCATATCTGTGGTTCTGTAAGTAGAAAGTGTGTGTGTGTGTGTGTGTGTGTGTGTGTGTGTACTTGTACAACTATCTTTGTGAGGACCAGTTTGAGTTTTAGACCATTGGAGTGAGGACAAAGAGAGTAAAGTGAGGACATTTTGGCCAGTCCTCAGTTTCTGAGAGCCTTTAAAGGCCTGTTTGAGGGTCAAGACTTGGTTTTAGGGATCAGGTTATAATTAGGTTAAGGATAGGTTTAGGGTCAGGGGTCGGGTTTGGCACTTATTTGTGATGGGTAAGGTTAGGGTAAGCGGCTAGTCCTCATAAAGATAGATTTACAAGAATGTGTGTGTGTGTGTGTTTATTTCACCCACATGCAGTTTCGAGCTGCTAGGTCTCTATGAATGAAATTTTTGGCACTCAGGTACTCCATTCCTCTGGCGATATCTGTCATGAACTTCACCAGCATCTGAGAGGGCAGATACTACACACAGGAGACAAAGATATTTTAGATATTTAAAGCAGTAATGATTTTGGTCTTCAAACTGCTGTAGAAAGCTAATGCATCGTCCAGTGTAATGTAACATTTGTCATTAGATGTTTTTGTGTGTTCTTGGTGTGACAGGAAGGTGGCGCCAGAGACTGTCCCAGAAACTGCTCTGACATCAGACACGTACACATTGACAATAACAAAAATTATAGACTAGTGGGCGTTAAAAAACACTTTGCGGTACAACATGTTCCTGAGACAATGTATTGTGAGCGTGTGCCTCACGTCTGTCCTTTAGACAGAGGAACTTAATTTATGATAGCAAAGGAGTTTCCCAACTCTGACCATGAGAATGTGCCTCAAAACAAACTGGTCATTAGTTTGATCTTGACAGAATCATTCACTGTGAACGACTTGCTTCACAGTGTTTGCATTCATAACCAATGGTGTAACCACTGTGAAAAAAAGACTCGTTTTAGTAGCGTTGGTGCAAGATAGGATAGGCTGTGTCACAGATGTGTCTGAATGAGCCAATGTTTCAAATCTGAGCATAAAATCCCAAATATTTAACTGTTTTTTTTTCTGAAGAGTTCAAAAGTCCTCATTTACTCACAAAAAAAGGTGATATTTTTATATTGCTTATAAGAAAAAGAGCAGCATGAACAAAGAAAGTCATACCGGTTAGGATGACATGAGGGCAAGTAAATAATGGCAGAGGTTTTTTTTATTTTAAAGGGAACTTTTTTGGTTCTCTTTTTCACTTTTTATCTCTTCCAGTGTTTCGGTGCGCGTGAACTCACCACAGGAGTGTCTCCGAGTCTGGAGTACAGCAGGTAGCTGTGCAGGTCTCCATGCTTCATGTAGGGGAGAATGACAACAGGAGACGGATAGCCTTCACTCTCCACTGTCTGCAGACACACACCTATCACACAAACACATTTCTCACATTTTCTGAATACAGCGTCAGTCTAACGGCTCAGTAAAGTAACAGCACACTTCTCCTCATCAAACTGCCTGAGCATTCATGTCTGCAGGACAAGTTACACATCAAAGTTTAATTCTTCACGCATGTGATTTAAACAACCTCCTTACCCTAAATATGAACATATTTGTAAATAATTGTAGTAATTGTAAAGCTACTAATAAGAACATAGCCTATGACATGACGTGGATTTTCACGATCTAATCAAATCCTGAAGCAAAAAAAATCAAGTCTTGTCCTGCATTATTTCACACTGAATATTCTGTTCTACCTCGACGCAAAAGCACAGGTTTAGTTGCGGCATGGATGATCCATGCGACCATAATCAAGGAGACGATGCCAGAAGCGCGACTACGACAGACACGTCTTATGGAGCGACACGGACTCAGTGGCCCGGCGGATAAATCCCCGAAGACGCCGACCATGGGGACGACCAAAGAGGCGCAGCTAGACCGACTCGACCGACTGAAGGAAGACATGAAGATCAACCACGCCAATGGAGAAAGCTTTGTAAAAAAGAGGACCCCGCAGACGTGCGGAGCTAACGTCAGGACAAAGAATTCTGTTTGAAAAAAAATGATTCATAAGCAGAGGCACAGATCAAAATGTTGACTTGATGTCAGTTTATATTTTGAGCTAATTAATAATTCTATTACAGTTTTAGTAGTAACATCAGCGGCAATCCACCAGTCACTCAAGTGGCCACTCCCTTAATTATGCAGAACTTTAAAGCTTAATATAATTTAAACGGATGAGTTGTAAAAAAAACTACACTGTAAGTACACATACTGTAAAATAAAGTGTAACCCAGTTTTTACAATCTCTAAGACACATTTCTCAATACTTAGGTCACTTTTTCAACTCTTCACTCAATGATCAAAACAGCAGTCTATGTGGGCTTAACTCTGGATCATTTATCATTGCTTTGGCACAAATGCATTCAATGACAACATCTTTCAAATTACATCACCTCTTTTCTCACTTAGATACAAACACCACCAAAACCCACTGAACCTACAGACCAATTTGCACGTTTGCATACTCTTCTCAAAACTATTAAACTTAAGTTCAAAACCTAGCATAATACAAAACTGAATAAGACAAATTCGCTAAATTTCTACAGTAATAACATATTGAAATATATTCTAAGTCTAAAAAATGAAATATTATCAAGCAATTAGAGGTATCTGAACACCTACTCAATTTAATTAACCCAATTTCAATGTACTTACCATGTATACAAAAGAGGAAAACTTTGAAAAATAATTTTGTACTGTAATGTAAACATGGACTATGTAACAAACTGCAGTCAATCATAAGCAGTAGAGAGTGTCATTCTTGTTTTGTAAAGAAATTTTACAAAAGAAAAAGTTTTGAGACATCTATGAAGTGTGTTGGTAGTTTTAGTGCCTTTTGAATGTGAAATTAATTGCTGTTCCAAGTTGAAAGTTGGTTAGGAGAATTGTGTAAAGAGTTTTGAAGTATTGAGAAATGTGTCTTAGTGATATGCAATACCTTGTTTTTACTAAAATATCAGTCAGTTAGACTAAGCTAATCTACAAACTACTGAAGATTAGTTGACTACCAATAGGAGTGGTGTCATGTGACCATCTCCTGTTACTGTATTTGGTGACATGGAGGAGAAATGAGCAAAAACTTTCTTGTAGGTTTCTGTCAGGAGATTGTTTAGTGTTTTACTGAAAGTGTGACCCCACTTACCTAGAAGCCGCATGACATTCTGATGATCGAACTCCTTCATGCACGCTGCTTCTCTCAGGAAATCTTCCATTTCTGTGCGAGTGCAGATAGCAACTGACCAAAACACAGCAGGAGGATGAAGTTAGTCGGATGGAAATGATTGCATGTGTTTTTAGAGATGCTGTGGGCGTTATTGACTCACTTTTCATGGTCTTCACTGCCACTTTGAGCACAGAGTCCTCCTGAGTGAGTAAACCCTCCATAACAGAGCCGAACTCACCTGCACACACACACACACACACAAGCCTTTATCTGATCTGATCGTGAGTCAGTACAGGATACAGATCCCTACAGCAGTCATGTAACGCTCACCTTCCCCGAGTGTTTTTCCCAGCGTTAGCTTATGTCTGTCCACCATCACGTCCTGTAACTTTTGTTTGAGCTCATCGCTGATCCCCAGAGAGTTTACTGAGAAAAGAACGAGCCACCTGAGAGATTAGCATCAGTTTTCAAAGCCTCTTTGAGAACGTTTTCAACATCATGACATACAAACAATATAGTCCTATTCTTTAGAGAGAATATTGTCTTTGACATTGACATTTTCTCTTTGTATTGTAATACAATCACACAAGTGACATACTATCAGCCAAAGTGAGTTAAAGGTGATATCTGTTGACACTAAATGCATGATAATTAGGGTTAGGTACCGTTCACATTTTAACCGGTACCGGTACCTTTTTTCGGTACTTTAGGCATGTTTACCTCAAAAACTGTACAGAAACTGTAAGTCATTTATATAAGTGTTATTGACATTATGCCAGAGCTGCCTTGGTCGCTGTCTGCCATTGTCTATGATGAATGTGTTGAATATGAATAAAAACAACCATTTTAGTAATAATAATAAATACAAAAAATTCTATGAAATGTTTTGTTGTGAATTTTCTAGTAATCAAATGAAGACATAAAACATTAATTTAATTGATCTTTTATATGAAATTAAACTTTTTTTGTCAAGCAAAATGCGGCACAACTGAGCTTTATACTGTTAAAATTACAACATAGAAGAAAAAGTGGGATTATTCCTTAAAAATTATTTTTCGATAATTTATTTTTATTAGTGTTAGTATTATTATTAACTTGCGATATCTAAATGTACAACAGTAATATATTATTAAGTTAAACCAAACTTTTTTTTTGACGGGTTGTGGTGTTAATGATATAACGATAGTTTTTCTTAAATGAAATGTAAAATGCTGATGAACTTCAGTGACTCTCAGAGCGGCTTTGGACATTTTTCATGTTCTCATATAGTGAGACTGCAGAGGCTGAAAAACACCACGAGCGTCACGTACCGAAATCAATGGCGCCGATTGATTTAATGTGAATTGTTACTCGGTAGTACCGACGTAATTCAGTCGGTGCCATTAGAGTTCGGTACCCAACCCTAATGATAATCGTGTCTGGAAGTGGTTCGGGAAAAACGTTCTCTTATATTATTTGTAGGGTTCGCTTAACGTGCTATGTTTTTGATTGGAAGTTAAAGGGATACTCCACCGTTTTTCATATTAAACTATGTTATTCCCTTAACTAAGACGAGTTGATACATACCTCTCTCATCTCAGTGCGTGCACTTAATCGCTCTGGCGCGCGGTGACACTTTGATAGCACTTTGCTTAGCCCAGTATATTCAATGGTATCTGACAGCAATGAATTTAGAAGTGACCAAACATATCAACGTTTTCCCTATTTAAAAACAGTTACACGAGTAGTTATACGACCAAGTATGGTGACACAAAATAAAACGTGGCGCTTTTCTAAGCGGGTTAAAAAGGATAACTATAATGTATGGCGGAATAGCACTTTTGGGAATACTTTGACTCGGCGCAGTAAAAAGTCACGTCTGATCCTCTTCCCACTATTGACAGAAGTGAGAGGAAGAGGATCAGGCGTGACTTTTTACTGCGCCGAGTCGAAGTATTCCCAAAAGTGCGAATAGAAGCGACACTCCTAGTGGAGTGGGGTCTCAACCTGAGTGGGCAAGGCACATCCTCTGCTCAGGGACAGCCTTTCCCTTCTGCTGGCCTCCGTAACAGACGAAGAGCTGGTCTGAGGTCCTGAGGCTTTGCGTTCTGTCCATGTATAGGTGCAGAGCGCGAACGGGACGCAGGCCCGGAATATGAACGCATGAAGCAACCTCAGATGCATCTGACTCCAAAGGAGGAGATGGCGGGCGAGTTGTGACATGCTGCGGGAGTGTAGACCACCCTGGCGGTTGATGTATGCAATGATTGCACTACTGTGCGTACGGACCAATACATGCTTGCCTAGTAGCAGCGTTTTGAAGCGGCCCAGCGCAAGGTGTACTGCTAACAACTCGAGGCAGTTGATGTGCCAATGCAGTTGAGGCCCAGTCCACAGACCTGTTGTAAGTGGCCCCCCAGCCGGTGGCAGAGGCATTCGTGGTGACCACAGAATGCCTGGACACTTGTTCTAGGGGAACACCTGGGACGAAGGATCCGACCTCAAGTTGAGAGTTTGGTGACAGTGCGGGGTAATAGTAACCCGGCACGAGCCACTCTGCCACACCCATCTCAGGACTCGATCGTGGAGCCAGTGTTGGAGCTGCCTCATATGAAGCAATCCGAGTAGCGTTACCACGGCTGCAGATGCCATATGCCCCAGGAGCCTCTGAAAAAGTTTCAGTGGTGCCACTGTTCTGCGTCTGAGCGAGCTCACGCAGTTTACATTTACATTTACATTTATTCATTTAGCTGACGCTTTTATACAAAGCGACTTACAATTGCTATATATGTCAGAGGTCGCACGCCTCTGGAGCAACTAGGGGTTAAGTGTCTTGCTCAGGGACACATTGGTGTCTCACAGTGGATTCGAACCCGAGTCTCTCACACCAAAGGCATGTGTCTTATCCATTGCGCCACTACCACCCCCAGTTCAACACTGACTTGACGCGGGCCTCCATGAGGTCCCGGGTTGATCGCTGCAAACCAATCTTGGGGACGGATGCACTTGAAAATGCGTTTCTGTGTAAGCATCTTGAACGGCAGCCTGTGAAGGGACCGGTTCAGGACACGCAGGTCCAAGATTGGTCATAACCCACCGCCTTTCTTGGGTACAATGAAGTACGGGCTGTAGAAGCCGGTCTTCATATCGGCTGGAGGGACTGGCTCGATCGCGTCCTTCGCCAGTAGGACTGCAATCTCTGCCTGGAGCACAGGGGCATTGTCTGACAGAACACGGGTGAACTGAATGCCACTGAAGGCTAGGGGGACGTAACATTGAACGTGAGCGACTGATAGGGAACTGCATTTAGCAGCAGTGTGTACACGGCCAAAGAGAAATCTGAAGAACCCTATGATGTTGCAAGATTGTTTTGCTCTACAAATGAAAGATAGAAAGGGAGTAGAGCAAAAACAAAATATTATGGATCTTGTCCAGATGACATAAACCCTCTACCTTTTACTACAAAACAAGCTCACATTCATATGAACGCCATCATGACCGTACTCTCTCACTATCTCACAACACATGACGTCAGGCTTCCCTGGAAATCTCTGGATCAGATACCAGACCTTGAGATAATGCAGATGTTCCTACTCTAGAGCAACACTCAGCTTTTGTTTCAGCGATTGAGCTCATGACAGCACTGAGATATGCATGAGAGTTACAGTATAGCCAATATTTGTAAATACTTTTACACATCTCATTGACTTTCAACTCATTCTCATGACACAGGTGAGGTAAAATTGTTTTTAAAGTTGTAGGAAACATTAGAAAAAAACAAAACAATTCAAATGCACTTGGTTATGTATCCCTGATGTTAAAGGAATATTTCAGGTTAAGAGAAAGTTAAGCGCTCTCTCTCTCGCTCTCGCTCTCTCTCTCTCTCTCTCTCTCTGTGTGTACTGCATGTCCTAATTTTGCCAAATTGGACTTGTTCCTGGGTCAACATATTTTGTTCATTCCTGTGATATTTTGTTCATTCCCAACATTCCTGTCCGAAAAGGTAGTCCTTACCTCATCCCAAACCCTAAACCTAACCCTAGTCATAACTTATCCCTCAAATCAGAGGGAAATGATAGATGAATACAGGGTTCGCAAAACCTTTTCCAAGGTCAAATTCAAGCACTTTTCAAGCACTTTCGAGATTCATTTCAAAGCTTTTTCCAGCACCTTACACCACCGTAAATTACCAATACATAGTCAAAATTATTATTCTGTGTTTTTATCACATTAAAAGAGATAATGCTAAATAAACAGCCAAAATTGTGTTTCGTAATAGCATAAGGATCAGATATTTAAGCAAATCACAAGTTTTATTTTTCAAAATGTATCACTGTCTAAGTAGATAATGCCTATGAATAATATTAATGTCCAAATATTGCTTCCCAGATAATGTGATTTTCAGGCTGTAAAACTGAAGTAATTTCAAGGGCTGAAAATATGAAGACATAGGATTTGAACAGAAATATTTTACAGGCCTTGGTTTTGGGACACATTCTTGAGTTAGACAAGGTTTGAACAAAATCTGAGACATTGCAACAACAACCTGTAATTCCATTTTAACCCAGAAGACTGATAAATAGCCTATATTAATTGAAAGAAAAAATAATGTATTTGCATTGCCTAGACATACATTTATCTACTGGAATAGAGCAGTGTAAATATTGCATAAGGCCATCCTCAAGCTTACAGTAGGCTAGGCTACTTGTATGACATCTGACACGATTTCTGTTCAGCAATCAATGATTGTTGTTATGCACTGGGCTAACGTTTGCAGGTTTTAAGTTGCGGGTAGTTAACGTTACAGTTACTGTGCTGTAACTTTGGCTGTGTTCACTGCATATTCAGGATGTTTTGTTGCTGCGTCGACCAAAGCGGAGTGCAGCATTGGTGAGCATTTTAGCATTTTATCCAAACTTTAAGCACTTTTCAAACCTTGAAAACACAACATCAAAATTCAAGCATTTTCAAGGATTTCAAGCACCCATACGAACCCTGTGAATAACACTGATGTAGAAGCACCTTACCCTGGTTGTAAGCCTAAACTTGACATAAACTGTAAACTTTTCCCTCAAATCTGATTGATTGATTGATTGGAATGTTGTTCCAGGATCAACAAAGATGTTGATCCAGGAACATGTTTTACTCGGTGAAATCAGGTTCTTCATGTGTGCACGTAAAACTACTGTATCTTTGGGAGTTTTAGACCATCAAAGTGAGGACAAAGAGAGTAAATAGAGGACATTTTGTCCGGTCCTCTCTTTCTGAAACCCCTTTAAATGCCTGTTTGAGGGTCAAGACTTGGTTTTAGGGATAAGGTTATATTAGCTTTAGGCACTTAGTTGTGATGGGTAGGGTTAGGTTAAGGAGCTAGAGATTGCATTGTGTCAATTCATGTCCTCACAAAGATAGATGTACAAGAATGTTTGTGTTGGGTTCTGTCAGGTTTTAAAGCCAACACCCATTTATCATGTTTCAATATTATGCTAAAAAAAAATTCTTCATCTGTTTTTCTCTAGGTTCACTTCTCCCTCTTTCTATCCAGTTTTGTTGCTCCTGCATGTTGAGGCACGTCAGTGTCAATCTGTCCCTGTCAGTAATAGATCCAGCAGTTTGAGGGTGAAATGTGATGCCAGGTTATGAGTGCATGCTGATTTCCTTCAAAGCTCTGCCAAACAACAGTGAACACATCTCAAGTGTACTCAGAAGCGAGGTTGGCTGATCTTCCTTCATATAATACTGTTGAGACCATTAACTTACATATATTCTTCACATCATCATGAAATTATGCATTTTATGATAGTACGTTTCCTGAGAGAAATAGCACTGCTTACAAGACAGCTAAAGAAAAGTGTTACAGTTTAGGTTTTAGTCTTCAGTCTGTGCGAATATAATGCTGACACTCAACTTTTCTGTCAGGCAGGTGTGAGAGTCAATATAACACAACAGCGTCTTTGTAAAGGCGACAATGGGAGGATATAAAATACTAACTCAGTATGTTAACCTTACCATGACATCATTTACAGTGTAAAAGTAAAAGGGAGATTTTCTAATCTAAAGCCCATCTAAGACTTTCATTGATCCATTTGTTTACCAGGTGTTACTGCTCTAGTTACAGCTTCATGTGCAAGTAAAGACTCAGAATCAGACAGTTTCATAAATGGCTAGAGAAAAAGCAAACTCACGTGTAGCTTCTGTCGTGCGTCGGCTGTACGTGCGACGAGCTCGGTATCGAACCACGAGTTCACCGCTCTCCATCATGGGTTCAAATGCCTCACTGTACAACACACACAAATATACATCTTTCACATGAAACAGAATCCCTTTGTATTTTTCATTCATTTATTCAGTCAATGTATTTTTTGGTAATGTTAAATACCTATATTATACCTATAGTAAACGTTACTAAACAAAAATATGTACACTTAACAGATATTTCACATTTTCTCATTAATTAATTTTACTAAAAAGAATGATGCCTGACCCCATGGAATCAAAATTATGTTGCAATTAAAACGCATGTCCTATATAAGGTTATGAATGGATGATGGCGCTTATTTCCAGCATCTCAGGCCATTGGCAGAGAAACACTGTGGACAGATGACCAGTCCATCATAGTGCTAATACACACAGACACACACTTACATTCACACTTACAGCTACTGACAATTAATATCTCCAATTCACCTGTGCCACATGTCTTTGAACCGTGGGAAAAATTATGTCATCAGGTCTAGTCAATTGAGGAACAATTTGGGTGAAAAACAATGTAGGATTACATCTTAAGAGTTTCTATCTTTAAGAGGACCTATTATGCCCTTTTACAAAGTTTTTTGGGCTCTACTAAAACAGGTTTCATACTTGAATGTAAAAATTATTTTTCTCCATATTCTCCATTGTTGCTGCTCCTCTCTTCCCAGTCTGTCAGTAACGCTCTGTTTAGTTCCTGTCTCTATGAAGCCCCTCCTTCTGAAAAGCACAATGTGCTCTGATTGGTCAGATGGATCAGTGTGTTGTGATTGGTCGAGCGTGTTTGGGAAATGTCCCGCCCCTTACATTCACTCCCGCCCAGTTTCAACAGACTACTAACTAACTCAACCAGGCCCCGCCCCTTTTATTCAGCGCATGAATTATTTAAATGAGGAATATTTTAACGTGTTCATTCCCAGAAGAAACTCAAGACTACAATGGAGGCGTTTCAGGGAGTTCAGAAACATGCCATTTCCTGCCATTTTTCAGTTAAGTTTAATAGTAGCATAGACATCTCTGCTGTCAGAATCCTGAAAAGAAAAACACAGAAAATGTGTGTGGCCACTGAATGGAGAAGACGGTAAAAGCCTCATCACCACCCACCCGAAGCGCGTCTCCTTCCGCCTCAGCCTGGTCACGTACACAGCCAAGAGCACAGCTAGAGCGACGGCGACGGCGATGGCCATCACCACATACCACCAGTGCCAGGAGAACGCCGGAGGACTCGAGAGACCTGATGTAAAAAGACAATTATGTCCATTTAAACTTGAGTATAAAGAGGAAAAACATGCAAGCACTGATGTGTATGTATAGCTTTGTTTCAAAACCTAGCGAACTGCCTATTAAACAGGATTTCAAAGCATGACAACCTCTGAGTGTAATGTATTTTCTGTCTGTGCTTTTGTTTTGTAGACACTTTTTACATTTTTGAAGAAAAGAGTGGTGCTTTTCCTTTTCCATCTCCAGCTCCCTGACATTTCCAGCTACGAATGGATTCAGAATCAGAATCAGAATATCTCACCAAGTCTTCACGTAAGAGAAATTAACAGTGAATAGGAGTGTGTCATATATAATAGAGATCAGTGTTGGCAACTTAGCGACTTTTCAGACCAATTTAGCGACTTTTTCAAAAAACTAGCAACAAATCTAGGGACATTTTGCACTGCTGGTAAACGTAGTCAACCACTACTGTATATCATACTCTTTTCCATTGTCTGACAGAAAATGTGCAAATCAGAATAGCTTTTTTGGACGATCGACTATATATTATATTAAAATATAGCATATGAGCACGGATTAGGAGAGAAAACGGATGTAAAGATCCGACAGTTAGCACATCATCTAATGGCATTTAGCTACTTTCCATTGAAAATCGTTGGCAACACTGATAGTGACTGATTTACTGTTGAGCACGCAAATTGCCTTGAGTTGTCCTACTCATGATGGTGTGGCGCTTCTCATGGTCAGTCATTTCCTACAATCAAGCTAAGTTTATGCAGGTATTATTTTCTTATTATTTATCTGGTGGTTCTGTAAAGCACTTTGGTCAGCCTAGTGGCTGTTGTAAATGTGCTATATAAATAAAGTGAACTTGAATCAAATTCTGACAAAATAAAGATACCTTTAAACATAAGCTGCTGCAAAAATGAATGCACTGAGGTCCCTATTTCTACCCGGATGTCAAGCTTGATAGGGATTTTTGCTTGACAACATTCTTCTTCCTGAGAAATCTAAGTTACGAAACATGCTTTCTGTTCCTGATGCAGAAACGCTAGTCCATGCATTCATGAACTCAAGATTATTATAATGCACTGCTGGCTGGATTTCCTGTAGTTTCTATAAACAATCTGGTTTCATTTAGTCAAAATACAGAAGCAACAGTTCTTACCAGATCTGGAAAATGTACTTGCCCAGTTTAATCATTGCTGCATTGGCTATTGGCTCTGAATATAAACTCCTAGTTCTTTATTTATTCATTCATTCATGTATTGCCCTCACTCCTCTAGTTGCTCATTGCTGCCTTTCACTTGTCAGAACCGACGCACACTTGGCAATGGTTAGAGAGATTATAAGCAGGTCTGACATTTTCTGTAGTGTCAGTGGCTAGTTATAGTGAGCCTTACATTAGAAGAGCATGCATGACTTCGTATTGCAGACTTGTTAAAAATGAGTCACGGTTAGTTTAAATGACTGAAGAAGCCTTGATCTGATCCTTACAAACAGTTGTGAATTTAAACAAGATCATCTAGTCAAATTACACCAGCCTAGATTCAAACATGGCTTGCACGAATAAATAGTGTTGCACTATGCTCACCAGAGCAATATCTGACGTGCCTTAATATTTTATCATGGTCATCTGGCCGCCTTAAAGCACATCTGTAAGAGGCCAGAAACTATCTCTCTCTCTTTCTGTGTGTGTGTGTGTACCTGGTAGTCCCTATGTTATGGGGACACAATGTCCCCACAAGGATACCAGCAAATCTTGACTTTATGGGGACCATTATTTTTTGGTCCCCATGAAGAAAACAGCTTATAAATCATACTAAATGTAGTGTATTGAAAATGTAAAAATGCAGAAAGTTGTGTGTGATGGGTAGGTTTAGGTGTAGGGTTAGTGTAAGAGGAGAGAATATCCAGTTTGGATAGTGGTAACCTGTGTGTGTGTGTGTGTCTGGGGGTGGATGTGTGTTTTGTTCAGTTGGTCATTGGTTGGATTAGCTCATTAAATGACCTCAGTGCAAGATGTCCATATTTGCAACAGGGTGTGCTGCTTCTAGAAATTGTCCTAAAGTCTCTGTTTCTCTTTAAACACTCCTCACAGGTTCTGTCTGTAACTGCTTTCCTTTCATTTCTTTCTGTTCCTTTCTTTCCTTAATTTGTCTTTTTCTTCCTCTTTTTCTGAGACAGCAACAGCAAACAGAAAACATTTCAAGAAGGGCACTAAATAAGGGAAGTAAAAGGAAAAGTCCACTTCCATATCTTGTGTGGGTCCGGATTTCTTGTGACACCAAATCACATACATGTCTGAAATCACCTCAGTAAAATAACATCTTGATTAACACACACAAATGTAAAAAGGTTTCTTTCAGGGTTAGGTTAGGGTAGAACAAATAGAATTAGATCAAAATAAAAAGACTAATGAAAGACTAATAAAAGTCAATGGGAAGATCCCACTCGTATGTGCATGTCACTCACCTCTGGATTGCCCGGTTTCTGCAAAACATTGCAAGAAAAGAGAACATTAACACTGAGTGGAAATGTTTGACCAGCATGTGAGTATTTTAGATTAGCGTCTGTGTGCTTTCATACCTGGATGAAAGAGCATGATGGTTTGGAGGGGCGTCCAGGGTCCCTGTCCTGCACCGGTGTACGCACACAGTCTGAAGGAAACGTTCGACAGGGGAGCTGAGAGATTGACAAGCATCTCTGTGTCCAAACCCGTGTCCACCAGAACCTGCCAGAATGGACATATGCAGACGAATCAGTGAAATGATGGGCCCTATTTTAACGATTTAAACACATGGTCTAAAGCGCATGGCGAAAAAATGGTCAGTGCACCCGGCGCATGGTCTAAAAGTATTGTCCCTATTCTCTTGATGAGTAATGGGTGTGTTTTGGGCGTAACGTCCCAGCTAGCAAAAAGTCGTCTATTAGACGTTGAATAGACGTAAATCTTCAACGTCTAATTATGACTTTTCAACATTGAAAACAGGTCGATCTTCAACGTCTTGATGGAATATGTAAAACTCTTTAAATTTATTTTAGATAATAATGAACATGGTTTGATAGTTTGTTTTTCTCCGTTATTTTAGCATGTGTAACAGACTTATCCTGTCTTAGATTATCAGTTGAAAACACGTAGTCAAACAGTCCGGCCGAAACTACTTAATTGAAATCACGTTGAAAACCAGTTTTCAACCATATTTCAACGTTGAAAGACGGTAATTGTTTATTGGGGTGCAATAAACCAATCAGAGTCTCATCTCCCATTCTCCTAAAATGCCAGTTGCGCTCGCGCCATGGCGGATTCGCTATTTACACGACGGAATTTGATAGTGGAAAGACCGAACGCATCTCCAGAGAGCAAACGGATCCACTCATGCGCGAGGTTAAAGCTCGCAAGCAGAACATCTACGGGACCAGCCGGATTCATTCCACCATATCTTTATGTACACAATAATAAACTTTTACATTGTAATCCTTTTATTTTAAATATTTGGCTAGTTTGTGTGCTGGTGTGCATCCCTGTGTGTTTAATAAGCAGAGTGTACGCGCGTTGTGGACCCGTCTATAGGCGCACATTACTAACGCGCTCTTTAAGGCGAGACACGGTAGGCGAAAACATCGGGGGTTTTTTCACTGGTCAATTTTGAGATTTTGGGATATTTGTCTTCAATAACATGTCTTTTTTCAGACTTGTGGTGAGAAAAAGTCTGAAATACACATTTAGGTCTTTATTTTACTACACTTTGTCTGTTTGCGTCTGTAGATTTCTAAAAAATTCAACAAAAGTTGGCGTTCTTAATCAACACGCTGCTCCGCGATCTCTGTCTGCTCCCTGTCATCACACACACCGTTAGAAAGCTCTCTCTCTCCTGTACAATCCTGTCGGATCCAAATATGGTAATTTCCTTTTTATCAGCAACCAATCGTGAAAGAAAAAGGGGGGATTTAACTCTAAATGCACAATCTCATAAATCTTTAAAGCCCGTTTTCTCAAAATGACTTTTCTCTCACACTCCAAGTCCGAAATCTCCACTTCAGTAGCACCTCTATACACAAAACGTTCCAGTCTTGTACCTAGTTATATTATGAAGACATTTACAGAGGGATTTGTAAATATATTATTCCTAGCCTGATTTATATAACATTTTATTCCAAAAAACATAGCGAAAATCATTTTTTTAAGGCTATTGACAGTATATCCTAATTTACAGGATAACAAAAGTAGATATCCTCTGTAATTTTTCCCCATCTAATATGTGAACAAAATGAAAAAAATAATTTGAACCTGGCTTTATCCAATACTCAGATTTAAATATATGCAAATTAGCGCATATTTAATTAGACAATGCCTAATTTGCATATTTAAACATTAAATTACAGAAAACTTGTAATACATTTTTTTTTCTCATCTTAATGTAGATAATCAACTGGGAAAGTTTCATGGTGATATCTGCTATTTGCATTTTTTACCCTATTCACCTGTAGTATCTCGCCTTAAATAACCAAAAAAATATATACTGCACCATTGACTTTAGACCAGGTTTCAGTTGGTCAATGGCTCAGTCTATTTCTGTTCCTCAAAATAGCTATGCACCAACAATGCGCCTGAACACTCGTTCTCAGACCAGCAGCCCATGGCCGCACAGATGGGCACAAATGCATTTAAACAACACCCAGGCCCGATATGGCAACAACTGAACCCTGCTGAAAAAAACAGCATTGCTGGTCACCAGCATAAGGTACGTTCTTCATGCTGGGACCTGCGTGGGACCACTAGACCAGCTCTAACCAGCATAAACCAGCCTGGAACAACATGGCATTCATGCTGCGTTATGCTGGATTTTCAGCAAAGCAAATGAGATGTTCGAGTCAACATGAAACACTGATTTCTGTAAACTGATGGATCGACACAGCTATGGGGTTATACGTTATTATGGGGACAAAATGTCTGAAATCCTTGTGTGAAGGAACAGGAAAACAGCTTATAAATCATACTGTGATGTTTGTTTGTTTTTTTATGTAAAAATGCAGGAAGTTGTGTGTGATGGGCAGGTTTAGGGGTAGAGTTAGTGTAAGGGGAGAGAATATACAGTTTGTACAGTATAAAAAACATTATGTCAATGGTAGAGTTCCCATTAAACATAAAAACCAATGTGTGTGTGCGTACGTGTGTGTGTCTGTGTGTGTGTGACTGTTTACGGTTACCTTATCCACACTCGGCGCACTGTACTCTATCACGTATCCCTGCAGTTGGCCGTTCATCTTTCCAGAAGGTTCGGACCATCTCAGGAACACTTCTGTTCCGTTCACCTCAACCGTCACATTGTCTGGGGCCGAATCCGGAACTAAAACAAATAAAGCAACAAAAATAATCAGAACTGTGAGACAGGAAGAAATCCAACAGAACCAACACAGAACATCTACACTCTCACTGCTTATCAGTGGATAAGATGCTTAGATGCCCTATTTTCTGAGAGACTAGATCTGCGATCATGCTTTCATTTCATTTATAAAGTTTACACCCATTTGGCTAGGGGCTCATCTCTACAACATATGAGAGATATAGCTTTACTTAGGAGTTCATGTGTCCCAAGAGAGAGAGAGAGAGAGAGAGAGAGAGAGAGAGAGAGAGAGAGTCTTTACTGAAGAGAGAGAGAGAGAGAGAGAGAGAGAGAGAGTCTTTACTGAAGAGAGAGAGAGAGAGTCTTTACTGAAGAGAGAGAGAGAGAGAGAGAGAGAGAGAGAGAGAGCAGTGACAAAGGAAGACACTTACTACTAACGAATCACATATCATATGCAAGAATATAACAGACAAAATGTCATGTCTTTTTGTTTAGTTTTTTTTACATAGATGAACCCTCTGGTGCTCTTCACCTGTCGGTCAAAAATTACCTATTTTTTATTTTATTTCAGTGAAATGAATGTACTATTATTTTAGTTTGATAGTGTTTTTTATTTAATATTTAATATTTTTAGGGGATTCTATGGTACAAAATTATATTTTATATATTTTATATATATATATATATATATATATATATAAAATAAATAATTTATAATCCATTTATTCACTTTTGGATTATAGACCTGAAAATGGACTTTCCAACTTAAACTGTCGTGAATGTTGAATGCTGTCGAGCACAGACTGAAGTTGGATCTCTAAGAAGACACTTGGAAGATTATTGCTGAAGTGAAAATGCACAAAAATACTATTTTCAATTTTTATATGAAATATATATTTTCAAAAACACGTTACTCTAAAAATGCAAGAAAATCAAAGCATCACATTAGTGACACTTGTCCATCGCCAGCAGATTTAATGGCATGATCTCTATATTGATATATTAACTCATTATTATAACAATGCAAAAATAACTGTCTTGTGATGTGATCATGTGACAACAATGTGAAACATTGCACAAGGCCTAGTGTTGCACTCTTTCACATTTTTAAATGAATAGATAGTATAAGTGTTCTCTGCGGTATTCAGCAAGTAGTAAGATAGTGTTACAGTCTGAACATATTTACACTTTTGATATCAAAAGTGTAACAAAGAGCCTCTTTTACTTTTCTCTCGGTGTCTTTGTCAAACTCATTGCACTTCTGCCGTCTCTGTTTCTAATCCAGAGCAGCAGAAATAACACACACTGGCAACGGCCGCGGTAATGGGCTGGAAATAGCTCTGTCTGTGTGTGTGTGTGTGTGTTTGCCAACATCCCAGAACAGAATTCTCTTAAACTTCAGGCTCAAAACAAATCAAAACAGTTTCTTAGTATATTTTTTCTCCATTTCAGGTATGATATAAAGCTTTGTCACTTCACCCTGTAACTCCTCGTCCCTGCGCTGGAGACGTCGAGGATCATGGCGTGGCATTCGGATGATGTTATCAGGAGGAGTTTCACGTCTGATTGTTTCCACATGTGTCTCTGGCTCATGGCTGTGAAAATACACTTTTGGCAAAAGCGCTCTGCCTTCCTCTCCCATTTCTACAGCCTAACCTTCTCTCTCAATAACTTTCCTTTTGGGAATTCTTCTTTTAAATATCCAGTACGATCAAGCAGACAGTTCAAAGAAACCAGGATAAATAGAGGGAGAGGAAACTGGCCGTTACTAAAACTGGAAGGACCAGTAGGTATTGTTGGGGTTGTTGCAGTTTTGATCCTACTCTATTCATCACTTCTTAAAATGTAACCAGGCCATGTTTTACCAGTAAACCTCAGTCAGCACTGTGAAACTATGAGTCGAGTGTTTCGTTGAGCACATGTGCTGCGTTACACGGCCCGAACCTCAGTCTTAAAGCAATTAGTCACAGATTGCGTTGTTTACTGTTTGCGGTTGCACACGGTGTAAAATGTGCTTTCAGAAAGGTTTTCTTTGACTGTTCTCTCATGCAGACAGGGCTGTGTTTATAGGAAATACACCATGTACACACACTACAGAAAAATACTGCTTAATCCTGTTCTGTACACACACACTTCAGTGATTCACGAGAGTGACAATCACATTCTACAACTGAATTAACTCCCCAAATAATGCAGGTAGAGACAATCGCATTCACAAAAAAGGTATATACAGTGTGTACTGAACTGAACTGAACAACTAGTTGTTAATGCTGTATTTAAACAAGTATGGGCAAGAAAAACACAGGGAAAAAGGTGACTCATTCATGTTGTCAGATCTTGCCAAAAAAAGCCCATAATAAATCAAAACAAATCCAAATGCTTTATATTGAACATGAGACCAAAATGCCTCATAATAAGTGGAGATGGCAACACTTCAAGAAGCAGCCTTCAAAGCTCAAACAAATCATGAGCAGTCAATCTTCACAATTTCGGAAGTGATTGGTATTTCATAAACACACAGAACTTAATATTTAGGGGATTGACTCCCGTATTTAAATGCGGTTGTGTACATGGCCATAGTGTGGCAGACTGTCACTCGTAATATGTGGAGGACAGTGTTAGGGAATAACCAATAATAACTGACGTTAAATTGCATACATTTTCAGTAGCAAAATAATAATAACTCAGCATTTTTCAGGAACATTTTCAAGACACATTTTTCTAATAGCAAGATAATGAGGTAAACACTGCCGTTCATAACTTATAAGAATGTAAATGTGTACCTTGAAATGCAATGTAAGTCACTTTGGATAAAAGCGTCTGACAAATGCATGAATGTAAATGTGAATAACTGGTCCACTACTTTAGCTTGTGTACGTTTACAGCGTTTATAGCGTCTCCAGCACTGGTGGAGACGAGCAGATGTGATTATGATTATGTAAGTTCAGCTCACAGGTTTAAGTTAATCCGTTCAAACAGAAAGTGCCAAACCAAATTCGTTGGGATATCAGCGATCAGCTTTGTTTTCTCTCTCTCTCTCTCTCTCTCTCTCTCTCTCTCTCTCTCTCTCTCTCTCTCTCTCTCTCTCTCTCTCTCTCTCTCTCTCTCTCTCTCTCTCTCTCATCCCTTGGGCAATGTGGGACTCTGGGAAACTAGCAAAGAGTATGTTTTTTCTTCCTCACAAACCCCCTCCTCTTTTTTCCTGTCCTATCCATCACAGCATTCCTCTGCCCCATTCACTTTTCCCACAGTGTGTGCATGTCTGTATTTCATATACAGGGGAGGGGGGGGGGTGGCAAGAATAAATCAAAGGTCATGTGAGGTCAGGGCAGATGAGACTGGGGCCGCTACATGAAACGGGGGAGGGACAGAAACCAATGTAGCGTGTTTGGGAAAGCAGGAAATTCTTTCTTGAAGAGAATTTGTAGGATTAGTAGAGCAAGAGATTAAAAAAAAATATTGCTCAGAGTTTGCTCTTTTTTGTAAGCTCAAGTGAGATGGTGTTGTTCTCAGTTAAGTATTAACTTTGTCTGAGATGTTTCTTTTAAAGGTGCATTGCGCAACTTTTCATGTTAAAAATACCCGTTTTTCTAACCCATACATGCTTAAACAATTGCCTGATGGGCTGAATGAGCCCTTCTCTGATCACTGCGATTGTCTCTATAATCCTGTACAGTAAAATAAATAAGAGGGATTCGGGTCGGAATTTGAGACTGGGCGTGACGTCATGCGCGTTCACGGCACGCTCACCTGGCTATGTCTGGCAGGTTTGTGTATTCGCCGCCATTCTCCGTAGAAGATGGATTCTAAGAGACCGGCTTGTAGTTCATTTCAAACACCAACGCAAACTCCATGTAAGATAAAAAAAAGAAAACTTTTGTTGTTGCAGTTTCGCTTGCCGCCAGAGGGGGCATAGTTCTGCAAAAAACTCAGAGACTTGCGCAATGCACCTTTAAAATGTCAAAATAGGAAAATTCAAATTGACACAAATGAATATTTGTTGACACACAAGGGTTAGTTCACCCAAAATAAAAATAATTCTGTCGCCATTTACTTTCCCACACATCCATGAGAACATTGTTCAACACACATACACACTTCTAATGTGGTAAATGGAGGCGTGTGTCGCGTGTGTCACGCAAGAACGGTGTGTATGTGCTGTGTCACAAATTAAATCTGTTCATCATATAAAGTGACCGTGTCTCTTCAGAAGACTTGGTTTAAACCACTCCATTCATATGGATTACTTTTACTGTGTTTTTATGAACTATTTGAAGCCTGAAGATTTTGGTTGCATGGACTTTCAATGGATGGGAAAAACTATCAGAAAATATAAAAAATACCAGAGGTCTTATGGATCTGCTGTGCAAATATGTATACTGCAGTATATGATATCACACATTTGTAACGTGGTATATACCAACAGATAACCCACATCTAATTTGTGATTTGTCTTGTAGGGAGAAAGATTGAGAAAAGCAGAACAGAGGGACAGCAAGAGAGGTGCTAAAGAAAAGCTTTGAGTCTGCCACTAACAACCAAAAACAACACCACACCTACACACACATATAAACACACATAACACAGTACAGCTGTACACGACCAAAAACCAATCCTGGAAAAAATGAAACATTTCCTTCTCTCCTCAATTATTCCTGTCTCTCACCCGTCCCACATACTGACACAGCGCTGACGTAAATTATACACTGGAGATTGAAAAGTCGAATAAAAGTAAATATGGTTAAGCAGAAGACATAGAGAAAGAGAATCACAAGTAAGACCTTTTTAAAGACAACATGAGATGGCATTACAAACCCATTTTACGTCCATATATTGGATAATACGTGTCAGTGTTTGTATCACACTCCTTGTCAACGGTGTTCTAGACCAGATGTGAGTGGACGCGGAGCCAAGAGTGTATTGTGTGTTGGAGCAAGTCATGGAAAAGCCGTAGTGGAGTTGGAGCGGAGTGATTATATAGAGCAGTGTTGGACAATTGCTGTCGCTCCACTCAGATGCTTGAAGCATCGACTTCTTCTAGAAGAAGTTCATTGCTACAGAACAAGTATACAACGTGGACAAATTTTGTATGAACTGTTAGTTACTCAACATTAACTTCACTCATAATTGTACTGGAGTACTGCACATAATCACGACTATGATTAACTGCAGCCTCGTTCCTATGGACAACTGGTTTCCAGTACAACGGCACACAAATGTCGGAAAACACATTGGAAAGGATGCATTTTACTATGCATTACCTATGCACAACTAAACCTATGATGTGTATTAGGAACACACAGTCAAACTCTGATTTCACGAGTTCACACTTACAAATTAGATAGAGTAAAAGAGTATGGTTATTTGGCGTGCTCTCCGGGGGGGGGGGGGGGGGGACACACACAAATGAGTGTCGAGGAACGGAGGTGAGTCGGCTGTATATAGTATGATTGGGTAGATCATTGTAACGTGCTCCTCCCAAACTTTGTTAATAAAACATCATTTCGTTTTGATGTTCACAACTGGAATGTAATTGGTACTAGGGCTGTCACTTTTGAGAAAAATCTAATTCGAACGGGTATCAAATATCAAGCAATGTATTCGAATATATTCGAATATCTACAAGCTACCTAAAAATAAAAAATAAAAACACTGTAACGGAGATTCAATCACAAATTTATTAACAGTCTGATAGTCATAAACAGGACTCAAGCCATAGCCTGTCTGAAAATTTTTAATAATTAATCTATATGAAATGAAGTGCCACTATGCATAGCATATCACAAAATTAGGCTAAAGTTACATGGAAAAAAAGGTGCTGACTGGTTGTGCAGGAAAGTATTCAGTCATACGATGTTGGACGCCTGGCGTGTCTCTGACTCCGCTGCCTCATTTGGATGGTAACTCGACAGGTGAGTGCGAAGACTGGATGTAGTAAACCGTTTTTTGCAAATCCGGCAAACTCCCTTATCTTTAAGAGTTACTTTACCATCTACGGTGTAGAACCCAAAATATTTCCAGACACTACTTTTTAGATGAGTTGGGGTCGTTATTGTCCGCTCAGGCTGGTCGTGCGTTATCTTCCATTTTCAAAACAGGGTGGCTATTGGCTATTATTCGCTTTATTTGGTCATGGGCCCACGCTACAATACGTTTAGAGCGCCCACTACTGGATGAGATGGCAAACAATAAAATAAAAAAACAAACGGTCTGATCATAGACTGTAATAAATGCGCTATATGGCACTTTAAAAACTGAATAGTTTATTTATAGTTTGATTACTGATTTTTCACGTCATGTTCGAATGCATATTCGAATATCGAATTAAAAGTGACAGCCCTAATTGGTACTATTGCTACCTGGATAGTAAGGATATTATATTGAGAGCTAATTGAGCATTTTAGCTGAAGTGTCCTGCTTTCCAGTGAAACAACAGCCCATGTGTCTCTTCTAGAGCTTCAGATGAGACTTCAGCAGTAGCTCAGACTGTGCTCAGATTTCCCAAGTCTATGATCAAAAGTCGGATATATGAATGTGATCATTTCTCATCAAATTCCTTGAAAAAAAGTCCTTGAACTATGCTCTCCACATTCATTTCATAGCTTTCAAATGTCACCAAATGATACTGCAAGGATTCTGACTGTTTTCAGACAGGCTTCCCGAACGTCTGTTACTGGTCAGGTAAACCGATCGCTCCACCTCAAAGTTACGGCATTGAGCTGATGTTGCTGTGATGGGCTGGCTGGAATGATCAAACAAACAGATCAATGTTGTGGTAGTGCTAAAAAGTTCAGCTGTTTACATTTGATGAAATAAGCAATAATGGCTATTTATTGTTGTCTCTTGGTTTTAAGCTGGGATATGAAAAAGTATTCTAACACACAAAAATAACACACATCTCTTTTAAATAAAGGAGTCAAAACGAAATGAACAAATGAAAGAGCAATCGCTGAGGAATAGTGTTTTCCAGGAGCTTGAAGGAAATTCTTCTTGTGCTTGCATTAACTCGCCAGCGGCCTCATTTATAAAGCGTGCGTATGCACAGATTCGAACTAAAATCCATGCCATCGTTCATAATTTATATAAGCAGTCTTTGACGTGGAAAAGGGCTTAGTGCCATGTCAGGGTCTGGACATACTTGGTATTTGGAAATCTAAGGAATTCTCGCCGTTCTCAAGTAAAGGGTTTGGACGTTGACTGCTGCTCTTTAACATGTTAATGACATTAATCAGGCAATCTGAAACCATTCAGCTGCGCACAATTTTTATAAATCATTTGCAAATGATAGATTTGACATCCGGAAGAGAGGCGTATGCATGTTGTTTGTGTGTACGTTTGTTCTCCGCATCACACGAACGCACACTTGAGAAATGATCGTAAGATCAAACGTAGGATAGTTTATATGCAACATGTAATAAATAAGGCCCCATGTCTTCATTTCTTTCTGTCTGTGTGTATTAAAGCTGAACTCTCAGCCTCTCATTTCATAATGCCAATTTATGGAAAGTACCCAACACCCACATGCCCACCTCACTCTCTCTTCTACAAACACTCCTTCAACTATAATCTGGCATGGAAAAACTTACTACAGCTCAAGTACAGTTACGGCTGACGGAGAGCCAGAGCCAGAGCAGAAAACACACATCAAAACCTGTACATTCACAGACACAGTCTTCAGGACCATGTGCACATTATGGAACGGCATTTTAGTCATTCCTATGTGTTTTCCCGATGGATTCCAAGTACTCTGGGCTCATCCCTAATGTACATTAGCACATACACCTCTTCATTCATGTCTGTCTCTCTCAGTCCCTGCTCTTCCCGTCCTGACAGTTTCCATGCCAAACAGCGTTCAGTGTTTAGCGGACACAGACCTCACACATCCAGCTACTGTAAACACACTTAAGCTCTACTGACTCCAGCAGAAGACTGCACTGTAACACTGTAATCTGAACACGAGTACGGCTTGTTCTTTCTCTCAAACGTGCTTACCTCCTTCGCTGGTGCTGATGGGAACCCATGCCGTCCAGTTGGAGACACCCTGACTGCTCTGGCAGGCCATCCTGAAATCATACTGGCTGAACGCTTCCAGATCTGAGATCAGACGGCTGGTGTCTGGTGCGCTGACCTTCTGGTTGTAGATCAGCTGATCAGAGTCTTCACCAGAAGCTTTAACCTGGAAGGTATTAGATTTTAACAATAAGATGATTTTTAGTGCCATCTTTAACACTTGAATTTTTTTTTTTATTAAACATATAAAAACTTTGCCCAACACCAAAATGCAATAAATGTTTGTTTGTAAAAAAAAATCATTTTCGTTTTTCACAAATCGCGGATATGCAAAATATTTAAGGAATGAAAATCTGTTTGATTCACTCAACAACACTCTCACGTGGTTAGTTTGCTAAATGGACATCCTACGACAATGGAAATGTGTGGACACACACTGGGAACAAGCCACTAATTACTTGAGGGAAATGTGTGACATTCACTTTCTGTTCAGGGCAAAGAAGAAGCGACCTCTATCACTTCTCCTTTCCCCAGGTTCCTGTGCTAGTGTCAGTGTGAACAGAAGAGTTTCAGGATTAAATACGCAAATACCTTACACGTTTGTTCTGTGTAAACACACAATTATGTCACATTCCTTGTTGGTACACGTGTAAACCTAATCATTTTCCAGTGCATGTGTAACATATGTAACATACAGTTATTTGTTTTGATGTTATGTTGCTGTATCTTTCACGGAAAGAATAACACAGTTGTGTTAAGCCTGGGACACGCCAAGCGGATGATCGGCTTATAAGCTTTAATGTGTGCTTTACGTACAAGCTTTATATATATATATATATATACAGTACAGGCCAACAGTTTGGACACATTACTATTTTTAATGTTTTTGAGAGAAGTTTCTTCTGCTCATCAAGCCTGCATTTATTTGATCAAAAACACAGAAAAAAATGTAATATTGTGATATATTAGTACAATTAAAAAAAAAAAAAAAAAATGTCCGTGATGCAAAGCTGAATTTTCAGGATCATTACTCCAGTCTATCACATGATCCTTTAGAAATCATTCTAATATGATGATTCATTATCAAAGTTGGAAACAGTTCTGCTGCTTAATATTTTTTCATAACCTGTGATACTTTTTAAGGATACTTTGATGAATAAGTATATAAAAAAATAAAATAAAAAAAATACAAAATAAAAAGAAGCAAATGTTTTAAAAATAGAAATCTTTTGTAACAACAATATACACTACTGGTCAGTCAGTCAGTATTTTTTTTTTCTTTTTTTGAAATAAATCAATACTCTTATTCAGCAAGGATGTGTTAAATTGATAAAAAGTGATAGTAAAGAAGATTTATATTATTAGAAAATATTTTATTTTTATTTTGAATAAATGCAGTTCTTTTTAACCTTTTATTCATCAAATATATTAGGCAGCAGAACTGTGTCCAACACTCATAATAAATCAGAATATTAGAATGATTTCTAAAGGATCATGTGACAGACTGGAGTAATGATCCTGAAAATTCAGCTTTGCATCACAGAAATAAATGATAATTTAAAGTATAATAAATTGAAAACTAATTATTTTAAATTGCAATAATATATCACAATATTATATTTTTTTCTGTATTTTTGATCAAATAAATGCAGGCTTGATGAGCAGAAGAAACTTCTTTCAAAAACAATAAAAATAGTAATGTGTCCAAACTTTTGGCCTGTACTGTATATATATATATATATATATATATATATATATATATATATATATATATATATATATATATATACATATATTTTTTTTTATAATGTAAAATATTTGAAAAATACTGAATTTTTTTAACAATCAAGCATGAAAACATATTCTAGTACACCCCAAAAACTAAATCAAGACTTCGTGCAAGGGCATAATAGGACCCCTTTAACATTCCTCATAATCATGCAGCCATCTTCCTGAGCGGGTCTCGGCACACTCCTAGTTATCACACACACACACACACACACACACACACACACACACACACACACACACACACACATCTTCAATAAAGTCATCTCCAGCTGGACACACGCTGCTGGCACAGCAGGACACATGAAAACACCTCACTCAGCAGGAGAAACATGCTGCCGATGCAAAGCCTCAAAACATCAAACTTCCCTCATAACCAACCACCTACCTAGAGTTATACTGCCTCAAATCGTTCTCGGCTGTAGGAATCACAGAGAAGAAAGAAAGCCTGGGCTTTATAAATCAACAAAAGCTGTATTTGCATGACTAAAAATGATTACAAGAATTCCATAGAATTCAAGATGCATGCAAGTTCAAGCCAGAAACACAACACAACACAACACAACACAATACCAGTGAATCTCACGGAAACTGTCAAGAAATTACATTTTAAAAATAAATAAATGTTTATATATGTTGCATAGAAAAATTATTATATATGTCGCATAATATTTTGCACAAAGAAAACTATATTAAGGTTACAGTATGTGCACATAATTCTGGAATAAGCAAATCTTGCTTCCCAATTCTCAGTCATGTAAAATGAAAAGCAAGCGACGTCAGAGTAGTTTGTGCACCATTATTGCTTTTTTACAGTAAGAAAATTTGGATAAAATGTGCCTAATTGGCATGAAAATATTTTCACAGTTAAAAAAAAATCTTACTTATTAAAATTATTATATTTATACAGTATAATTAATATTTTCACAATGGATATAGTGATTACATATGTCACGCATACACACACACACATACATATATCAATATATAAATCTAAAAATGCATGTATACACAACATGTGTCTCCTTGTTTCTATTTTTCTCAGATTCTCTGAGGCTGTGTTAAAAACCTCACATGAAAACAAGCTTCAAACGTGTGGCTACCAAAGAGCGATACAACCGGAAGAACATAAGCTGGACAAAATGTGTATAAAGTTGATTGTGTTATGTATTCTGGGTGAATGAAAGAACCGACTGGTGATTGAATCAGTGCTGCGGTACGAAAGGGAAGATTTGTCATAGCACTCAAAGCTCAATGCAGAGGTTGTTCTTCCTGATTATCTTGAAGGGCTTCATTCTGGAGTGAGGAGTCACACGTGAGTCAGGACTCAGTGATTCAGAGAGAGTCGATGAAAGAGCACTGCTGGTTACTGACTCACACGGCTGCTGAATTCCCCTACGATGGGTTAGATTAACTCTGTCCAGACCAGACCGGACATATTTCTGTATTTGAGCTGAATGATATCTCTATATGCTTAGAGATGCATGTTTCTTAAATGTGTTCATTTTATTGGAAAGGTTCACAGATGGACATTACAATAATTTGACTGTGGCCAAATGTATTATCATGCACCTTCTTGTTTGTCTTTGATTTTTTTTATTTATATTATATGGCAAAAGATTGTTTAGTTGAACTCACAATATGATATTATTGCGAGACCCCAAGACATATGATACTGTAAAAAGTAAAAAAAACATTTTTACTGTTGATTAAAATGCAAAATTTGGTATTAAATTGTGGGTGTAAATGAATTGGCTTGGACTTGGTGCTGGAAACCCAATGCACAGGACAATGGTGACTCAAATATTCATGATTATGAAGCTGAAAATTATTTTAGATGAATGTGCTTGCACTCTGTCACTGACTAGATATATTTAAAATAATGTAGTTTAATGTAGTACTGACACTAAAACTCTTTTCTCACACAGTCATTTTTATTTTGGGTGAACTACACAATACATATCATCACTATCCACGATACATATTGTTGCATTTTTGTTTTGAGATATATTGTGACACGCTATATTATTATACCTCTATTAGTTAAGCAATGAATTACTTCACACTGGTACTGTATATGGACATGTTCATAACTAAATAAATAAATCTGTATTGCGTCAGTCGAGCTATGTTAAACTTCTCTGGCATTTCCATTGTTCCTCTTTTTTTTTTTTATTATCCTTCAGTTTCCTCAGGTTAGTGTGTTTCGTCTCAGTTTGCAGCGTTCGGTTCTGTAGATTTGGGGAACCAGAGGAGGGACGAAGGCTCAGACACAAGAGCCTGCTTTTATTAGAACCAGGCACTTTGGGGTGGTGCTCAAGCCAAGGGGAGTGTATGACACACACACACACACACACACACACACACACACACACACACGTCCTACCAGGGCCCCAGAACATAGGGGGAACTGGGCCTCAAAAGTGAGTCGTACAGGGCCTCTTTTAAAGTGTGAAATGTGATCCTGTAGTCTCCAGCGTGATTAAGCAGCGTGTGTATGTGGGTACAAGGGTTCTGACTCACATTTGTGGAACAAAACAAACACATCACAGGCTTGTCAAAGTCAAACGACACAACAGTTTGAAACACACACTCACTCACTCATTCTGTGATCGATCTACTGAAAGAAAGTTTCTGAAGGTACCTGAACAAAGCAGAGGCTGATGGGATAGATTCCTCCAAAGCCCATGCGCCAAGACAGACGGATACTGGAATTAGTGACATCTTCGGCTTTAATGTCATGGGGCTGGGAAGGGAGGACTAGACAGAAAGATCAAAGATAGATATATAACATTTGTTGCCCAAAAAAAAAAAAATAGCTCAAATAAATTTGTGTTCGCACATTTTGTCCACATTCAGACTGCAGGTAAAATATGCTCATATTTTTGCTCATATGTGACTGAGATCAACTTTTTCATAAGAGTGTGAGATAAAGCTCTGACATTTACACAGCCTCCGTCTGAACAGTCATCTCGGGATTCTTGTGACTTTCACATCACGTATCGTCATTCATCACAATTCGGCATGATTTTACATACCGGTAGCTGTTTGTTCACAGTGAGCTGAGTTACAACGAGAGCTCTATACAAGCCAACCTTGAGGAGTCGTATCGTAAATAATTACATTGTCCCTCACTTCCAACTCGTCCTCAAACTCACCAGTTTCACTGTCTCCCACATCACCTTATAAATGAAATGTACTATGTATGTTTTAGCTTATTGCAGCATTAAATATTACTGGAATCAGTTATGGCTCACGACTCTCGTGCGGTGAGAGAGCCATGAGCTGTCTTCCACACTGTCTTGGCTGACCACTCGTGAACGGCAGGTAAAACAGGGCCTAGAAGCACATTAAAGCACCCTCACTTCAGGACGTCCCACTTACCGGTCACAGTGCCCGTGCCGGACGATGCCACACCTTTACGATTGTGCGCCTCACAGGAGAAAGAGCTGGTTTTATTCAGACCTGTTGAGGAGTGAAACAACATGAGAAAGCTGACACTAAAATCTGCAAAGTTGGGTTACACTTCATTTTCTGTTGATTAGAAGTAATGTTGCACTTACATGTCAACTAACTATCTTTCAGTGGAGTATTAGTGGACTGTTAGGTTTGGGTTAGTAGAATAAGTTGACATGTAGTTGCAAAGTTACTTATAGTCAGTAGATTGTCTGTTGTGGAGCATCAAAATAAACAGTTATTAAGCATTATACTCTAATAATACTAATTAGAGTTAGTTGACATGTAGTTGCAACATTACTTTAGTCAACAGATCGTCTAAAGTGTTACCCACAGTTGTGTTGGCTTGTGGTTGTGGTTGAGTTTCAGAATGTGTTTGTTGGTTAAAAACTAGAAAAAATAAAAAATAAAAAAATATATATAAAAAATAAAAAGATCTGATTTGAAAAGAGCTACTTCTGCTTTAAGGAAAACACCGAGGAGAGGAGAGCGCATACACACACACACACACACACACTGCACATGCTCACATTCACAGAAACATGTCAAATGAAGGCTCTCTTTCTCACACAGAGCATTCTTCACACTTTCAGAGAAAATAACGCTTATGTGTGTCATTCAGGAACACTATGTGTCCATTGATGAAAGGCCACAGAAGTTCAATATCAAGGGTCACTTAGAGAGAGAGAGAGAGAGAGAGAGAGAGAGAGAGAGAGAGAGAGAGAGAGAGAGAGATCAGCACAAGACACATCTAGTTTCACCTCGTTCTATTTCCTTCCCCAAAACACAATCTGTTTTCATCAGCACAGATTGAAGGAAAACAAGTCTTATTTTAAACCCATAAGTTACTCAACTAATAACCATGTTTTTGCCATATCATACAAACCTGGAAGAGGGTCATTGCATTATAATACACTTTCCCACAATACAAATGACCTTTCCACGACAAAAGACAAAATGATCACATTTAAGCATGCAGCCAATTTTGCAAAAAGAAATCAAATACAAAGTGGAGTGCCTTTGCAAAACGTGTGGTAGTGATGATAGGGTATTGTGGGCATTTGCTATGTGTTTATTAAGGTGTTGTGTATGACTATCAGCAGATTTATTTGTGTGTGTTTTTTCTTTCTTGTTTTATTATCTGTTAGGCCGAAATCCTAATTGCCTGGAAATGTAATAGCATACAGTACTTAATGTTGCTTTATCAAACCCCAGACCATAAGTATATGGTAATAGTAATGTTGCTCGCCTTAGCAAACAGCACTGAATGCTTTACGAAGTGTTAAATGTTCTCTCTGAGGATTGTCCTGACCGACTGAAGGAATGTTATGGACGGAAAGAACCGCCATTTTAGTTTATGAAATTCTTGAATGAGCGGTGAGTCAGTGTGTGTGTGTGTGGTGTGTGTGTGTGTGTGTGTGTGTGTGTGTGTGTGGTGTGTGTGTGTGTGAGTGGCAAGCAGAAGTGTTTCATTCCAAAGATGTGAATGCACAACTAATGGTCAGTTATCCATGATGAGTCAAAGCCTCCCCTCTCTCTCTCCCTATCTCTCTCCCTCTCACTCTCTCTCTCTCTCTCTCTCTCTCTCTCTCTCTCTCCTCTCTCTCTCTCTCTCTCTCTCTCTCTCTCTCTCTCCTCTCCCTCTCTCTCTCTCCCTCTCTCTCTCTCTCTCTCTCTCTCCTCTCTCTCTCTCTCTCTTCAGCTCAGTACAGCTGGAACAACAACACAGGCTGTATGTGGCACTCTGCTGTGGCAGGTTTTTCAAAGGCCTCCTCCTCTTCTTCCTCCTCCTTCTCCTCTTTTTCCCCCTCCACCCTTTCTTCCTGTCCGGCCTTCCCTCTCATCTCCTGCTGCTCTTTCACCAGTAAGCAAAGGCCAGCGTCTCAAAGGATGATTCCCATTTGGAAAACAGCCAGACAGGCCGCCTGCTACAAAGAGTGTGTGTGTGTGTGTGTGTGTGTGTGTGTGTGCGCGAGAGAGAAACTGGTCTTAAAGAAAGAATGTCTTAAAGAAAGAAATAGATGACTAACTTGTAATATTAGTCTAAGCAGTTTATTCAAAAGGCCTCAGGTATCTGGATATGGCTTAGGTATCTCCGTCAAGTCTAGGGGAATTTCTTCACACTACAGGATGGGTAACGCACCAAAGTTTAATACTTAGGGTCAGATTTACTAAACAGGGCAGATTAGCGTGAGAGTGCTGATGGGAGAGGAAAGTTCAGAGCGTGATCTACTGACGACACGCATATGAAAGAACACAGACACTGCCGGATCATTTCCAGAATGACCAACACAATCTATCAGTTAGCATCTGGTTTAAGACATGCTAGTTTGGGGTGGTAAATAATGGCGCAAACACCAGTAGGCTACATTGACGAGCGCAAACCTTAGTAATCATTCATTTAAATACTCTCCTCCTATAAATTGTGTCTGAAAGGGAAACTCCTACAAATGCTTATGCAATAAGATCAGCTGCAAAAATAACCCTATCCACGCCTTTTCACAAATGTTTCACTGCTTGTCTTTAGTAAATCCTGACAGTAGTTTTTTAACCCCAAATTTTAGTTTTTAACACAAAATATTCCCATATATTTTTGTTACGTAAGGGTAGTGTTTATAACACTGGCAAACACCACTAATAATAGCAGCAAATAATTATAGTGTATGGTGTTACCACATCATTATTTATTATTGAAGTGAGAAGAGTTACATGTCAGCGCTGTCCAGGGAAACCTTGTATGTCTACGTGTTTTGTCCGTCATTAGTGTGAGCACATCTATAAGTGTAATGCAGTGTGTTTTCATCAACTTACAGGTTACAGTGTGTATAGTATCTATGTGAGCCTTAAGTTTTTCCAGCTATGACCAGTGTTAGGGTAACGCATTACAAGTAATTTGAGTTAAGTAATCAGATTACTTTTTTCCAGTAACTAGTAAAGTAACGCATTATTTTTAATTGTATAACAAAATACCTGTTACTTTTTCAAATAAGCAACTCAAGTCACTTTGTTTTCCCATTTATTGACTGTCCTGTCCCCATGTTGAGAGAAATCAGGAGTAAGGGCAGAGGCGTTTTGTGCGCTGTGTGTACATGTTTACAGTAGTTCTGGATTAATGTGAGCATTCACTCATCTCACTGCACAAAAAACTGATCCAGTATTCCACAAAATGAATAAAAACAGTGAATATGACGAAAACCTGCAATAATTAAATATGTTAAATTACACAAATATATGTTATCTCATTTTATTAACCAATGTCTCTGCAGCTGTCCTTTGATGATCCAATTCAACCTTATAAATAAGCAAACATTATTTTAGATAAACATTACATTTGTGTTTTTTAGATTTTTACTTAAGTATAATTGTTGAACTTTTCCTGTGTAATATTCTTCTACAATCCAGAATGGCAGCACAGCTAAAGTTTTGTTTGAGCTGCGCCCTCTACTGCACAGGTGTGAATCTGCGTTTCATTCAGCCTGAGGCTTAATTGTTTTTTTGCCATTAAAAACATACAAGCAAGCCCAGCCCAGATGAGAAGAAGTAATGCAATTGTAATGCATTACTTTCCCCAACACTGGCTATGACTAGACAGCAAATGCTAGCCTAAAGGCGGCCGCACACCGGACGCGCAGCTCAGCTCAGCGCCGCGCCACGTCTAGGACAACTCTCACCTGAAAATCCGATAACATCAGCAATTTTCGGATTTCTGTAAATAAATATAAAACTAAATGTATATTGCAGCACATGGTGAAGTCCGTATATACATTAACTACGATTTGAGACACATAAATGTAAATTTAATATAAAACTATGTAAATGGCGCTCTGTGGCGCGGCAGGATTTTGAAGACGGTCCTGAGCCGCTGCGGACAGACGGCGAAAGGCGCCGCCGGTGTGTGTACTCTCATAGAGAATAATGTGTTCGAATTTAAAAGACGTGGCGCTGCGCGGCGCGCCGCCGAGCTGCGCGTCCGGTGTGCGACCCCCTTAAGACGCTCGTCTCTGTTCCTCAAGTACATGAAAAATGTGCCTTTATATGCACAGTAGCCTATTTATGTAAAGAAAATGCTTTACCAGTTCTATATTTACCCTTGCATTGTTGGTGCAGAAACTGCTCAAACTGTCTGTGGCACGTCATTCAAAACAGAGGTGGAGCTTCGAGGTTTAGTCAACATTTCATTGGTTAATTATTTGCAAAACTCACAGACAGACATCAAGGGTGATCAATAAGCATTGATTATGAAAAAAAAGACGAGATATAGGAACACAAGGTTTCCGCCAGACAGCGACAAGGAATTTGTTGTTAGGAAAGCCAAGTTGTAAATAACAGTATACAGTTATCAAGATAGATAAATACCTGAGAGGTTGAGTGTTGAGGGCGACAGTGATATCGGGTCATCCAGGTTATTGAGAGGAGCCCCGTCCTGTAGCCAGATGACCCGCACAGGTTCAGGAGGACCATGAGCCTCACAGTGCAGACTCAGCCCTACATTAGCCACTACTGACAAATGGTGCGGTTCCACTGAGAAATGAGGGAGACCTGAGGAAGAAAATAGAGAGATTGAAAATCTATAAATGTATCAAAATAATGTGCAATAGAGGAGTTCCCAACAGTACAGTCTATTGTTAGTCTCAACCCAGGCCAGACTCCCAAAGCTTGTTTCCACCTCTCTGCACATATATTCCCATCACAAAGCCCATGTGAATTTAAAGATAACATTGTATTTTAAGTAACATACACTAAAGAAAGATAATACCTTCTACTTGGATGTGCCCCTCATTGGATAATGTCTCCTCTGAATCGAAGTAAACCGCACACTGATAGGAGCCCATATCTGAGAGCGTTACCTCCTCTATCCTGTAAGCAGAAAGTGGATGCTTTTCATCTGACATTGTAGTCACATTTTGATGTATTCATTTGGCAAACACTTTTCTCTCAAAGTAAATTTCAGAGCTTAGAAAGGTTTCAGTTTGATCAGTACGTGTGTTCATTGGGGATCGGACCCATGAGCTGTTGTACCAATCAGCTTTAGAGAAAGCACAAGGTTGTTTTAAAAAGAAAACTTTTTATATGTGGGCTGGGTATTATCAATGTTGGAGGTTACAGGTAATGAAATTTGATGTAATGAGATTACATTCAGAAGTAGCAAGTAAAGTAATATATTACTTTTAGAATTTAATAAATAATACCCTAGTTGCTTTTTCTAATAAGAAAAATATATTGTAATTTTTCTGTGTACTGTAACTATCATGTTACTGTCCAAAAATTCAGGATTTAACGAAATTCAGTCCTTTTATCAGGCATTAATGCAATAATACGCAACACGCTAGTAATAAAAGTAATGGTGCCAACACCAATCATGGACAGAGGAAACAGAAAACCCAATTCACTTGAATGGCAGTGTAAATGTCCAAAAGAAGCAGATATGCACGGTAAAGACGGCATTCCTACTTGAGTTCACTGATAACCAGCCAGCTGTTTTCATCTACGGGGACCTGCATCTGGTTGAGCTCAGCTAAGTCCAGCGGTTTTCCCTCCCTCAGCCAGATCACGTCCAGCGGTCCATGGTCCACCCGGTCTCCTCGCAGGATGCACTGAACCTCCACTGCCTTCCCCAGAGAGGAAGTCACATTCCCAGGGCTCTCCACGAAACTCAGCCCTGCGCAGTGTAGGAAGACCATGGAAAAATCATTAAGTCAGAGGTAAAGTCAAGTCCATCACTTCAGCTTACACAACCTGTGTTAGTTTTGAAGAGTAGATAAATTAAGCAAATCTTAGGTAATTTGAAAGATAGTGCTAAATAATTGCCACGGCAAGACTTTTACATGGTGCTCCAAAGTACGTCAAAGCACTACAATGGTAAATGACCACAAAAACATGGTGCTGTTTTGGACATGCAATTTGCTGATGTTTGAAGAGCTGGTTATCATATTGAAAGGGTTCATCCATCAGAAGATACAAAAAATCATCATGACTTTATTAAAAAAAAACTAGCTGTTTACAATTCCTGAAGAAAACGTTGCGCGGTTCTTGCTAGGGTCATTGGTATGCGACGGCTAATGTGTTGTAAGTATTTTTAGGCTGTTTCTCTGTGGGGCTCAGTGTTTCCCGGCCCTGGTCCTTATCTAGCACACCTATCTTGTAGTGTCACCGATAAGCTGAATCAGGTGTGTTGAGTCCAGGACATGGGCTAAAAACCACCCTTCTTCTTAGGGGTTACTATGAGTTCACCCCAAAGTGTCAATGCTATGGCTCAGGCCCTTCCATTTAAGTCTAAGTTGTTGTTTTTTTACCTCGTTGTCTCTCAATCCAAGTGAACATCACACAAACTTATCAGACAAACCTCCTTTTCAATGCCAGTGGGGTATGTCTGTGAACTGATTTTGTAGGCAAGGCATTCAAAAACACAACAAAATAAGGCGGTAAGACTGCAAATCAGCTCTCTGTCACACATCAGCTTGGCCACGGTGGTCCACTTTCCACTGGCTCCATGCATGCCCATCTGCCTGAAGAACTGGAATGTTTTAAATTCTTTTGTCAGCATGGAGTGGATAACAAGCTCTGCAGCTGAAGCCTGAGAGATACCAGAGGCATGTAATCCAGCCAGATCCATGTAGTTTAGCTTCGGATGATGCAACTCATTCCGAATTCCTTCCGGCTTAACTCTTTCCCCGCCAGCGATTTAAAAAAAAAAGTTGCCAGAAACCGCTTTTTGATCATTTTCACCAAATTTTCGTGGCCCCCAGAATATTTTGATGTATGAATATCTGAACATGCAGTATATCAAAAAGAAAAAACAGACCCTCTGCTTAAAAAAAATAAAAAAATAAATCATTCTAGCTTCATGCATTCATTTTTTATCAACATTTGAATGTGGGTATGAGTTTCATAAAAAAAGCAACATCTGGATCAGATTCAGAACGATGATCAAACACAGATGGAGTAGATCGAGTTCATCAACACCCTCAAAGCTTCACAGTCCTAGAGCTCGTCCTGGGTCGACATTTCGTTCAGTAACATTACGCTATTTTGATTTATATGCTGTTTAATGTTGATGATCGCGTTATTTTACATATGCATCTGCTTACATTTTGATCCGGAGATTCAACGCTCTTTCAGAAGATGTGTAATAGCGCCCCCTACCGTATAACAGTGAAAACACGGAAAGCTAGAAATTTTCGTCAATCGCGGGGAAAGTGTTAATAACTCAAGTTTTGGATTTTCAAAGCTGCCAGACACTGCCCTGACCCTTAACCTTTGACCCTATGACAATTATTTCACCCAGTCGGATATGGCATCCAAAGCACTAACACAATCATCCTTCTTCTATGTGGGCCTACTTTCTCAACAACAAGAAAAAGGACCGACTTTCGGAAACTTCGGCCCACTCTTCACATTCAGGCGCACACTCAACAGAAACACAAAATGTACAAATTTGAGTTAAAGGATTTTTTTTTTTTTGTTGTTTAACATTCCTTACAATGCATCTGGAGTCTGTTCAAATATGAATGGGCTGAACAACATGTTGACACAGTGAATCTTTCATGGAAGGTTTAGGAGAGCACACACACACACACACACACACACACACACACACACACACACACACACACACACACTCAGAGATGCGAGTCCCAAGTTGATGTTTAAAATGAGGCCCACTAAACCCTCCTGTCATAGCTAGTTTTTATATATATTGCTATAGCCTAGTGGCTTTTAGCTCCACTAGTTCTTTTTACCATCTCTCCTTTTATGATGGCCTGAAAGTGGGCAGTCAACTCTAACCTCAACTCTTTATGTGTGCATGCAGCTTCCTTTTAGATATGAATGTTTAAACTCATCCTTTCTACTTTTCCTGATGTTGCATATTTTTTCGAAAGAAACTGTTTGTTCATCAAGAAGAAACTTCTGTATTCTTGACTATTCAACAAGAATAATCTTTCCAGTGAGAACAGATTGTATTGTGAAAAGTATCCTGTATATGACAGTTCTGCAATGATCAGTTGAGTTTGTCAAAATTGTATCTTTTAGTCCATGACATATCTGTTAGGTTTAAGGCTATAAACTATATGTAATCTATACACAGTGTACTCCTAAAAGTTGACAAAATGAATGAAATAAGCAAGAAAATAGGGCCAATTTTGATTTCATTTTGACTTGCATTTTTCATTATAGCACTTCCTCCATAACACTATATTGTACAGTCTTGTAAAATGTCATGGTGTTTCAGTAAAAACCTGTCAAAGACAACTACTAACCTGCAGGAGAGCACCCCTCTCCATTACCGGCCCAGTCTAACACAAATATCTTTTTCTTTCCTCCTTTATGTTTTCACTTGTCCGCCAAACTCAGTCTCCTCCCGTGGATTTCTATTCCATTCTTCATTCAATTCATCCCCTCATCCGTCCCTTTGCCCCAAACCCAATCCATCATTTCCCCTGTCTGATTCAGCATGGCCCCTGAGTCACATTCTTTCTGAAATCCCTCACCGGTCCCCACTTCCCCACATTATCCACGCTGCATGTTTAGGCTGCCCGTCTTCACAGTCTGGGAGATTTGATGGGAGAGTCTGACAAGTGTCCGATCTGCCAGACTCAGATTCTTCGCTCAATTTGACAGCACACATAAGGGCCACTCATAGACAACTTGAAACAACTCTAAGTTTGTATCTGGTAAACACTCAAACCCATTATCTTGTGCAAGACAGTGTTGCAATCAACTTTTACAGATCCTGAGGAAAAATGTAAATGATGCTTGATTGTGTAAAAGTCACACATGATGCAGTGTGGTTGCTAGGATGGCTAGTTGCTAATGTCTTGCAATGTTATTGTTAGGGTGTTGTTAGGGTGTGGTTTCAAAAGAGCCCACCCTCAAGTCTATAAGATATTCTTGTCTCAAGATATACCTCAGGCCCCTCGATCCTTCAATGTAGGAATTAGCTTTGCTCTGTCAGATGAAAACAGACCCATTGTTTTGAAAATTTAAACAATTATAATAATATCACACAAACTTCTAAAACTAGCCACTGAGCAAAACCGGTGTGACATAAATAGAGAAAATTGCATAGCCTACATGAGTTCAGAGTGAACTAAATAGGCCTATGTTGTCAAGCATCTTTCACTGTTTATTTGTTTCTGTCATCAATGACATGACATATGAGATCTAAAAGATCCTGTATGGACCCCAAAAAGCTTTTGGACACTTTAGTCACAATATCTTTTCTTGAAACTGTATTAATTTGTCTGAATTGCAATTATTTGCATTTTCCTTTGGCCATTTTTAGTGACTAAAACGTTCCCCTCAAGTTCACAGTCACACTGCAAAACCACATATGTAGACATGTAGTTTATATTTAACAACGAACATGTTCAAATAAAAAGCCTCACAATACGTTATCTTCATCCTTAACTCTTGTTTTCTAGTGCAATGACATTCAAACATGTTTAAAGACTAACTATAGTGTCCGAATAATTTTTCAGACCACTGTTTAACGTTTACCCAACTAATATTAAATCAGGGTGAAGCTCAGGAAACCTTTGAAACGTTAATGCATTGACTTGGAAAAGTTTTGAATCCACAAATCTCGTACCTGACACATGCTCCGCGGACCCGAGGCGAAACATTAGCAAGAGTAACAGAGTGAAAAGGTTCGACCCGGTCATTCTTTTGTCTGGTTTCGGGTTCGGTGTCGTGTGGGACTCAGATCGCATCATCCTCATCGCATCGCTCCAGCGCTTCAACTTCCCACAGATGAGCGATTCTGGCAGATTCCTTATTCAACTTCAAAAAGTTTCAGAAGAAAAAACAGAGGAAAACTCGAATCCTCAAGTTCAAAATAGAAGCTGTCAGGTCGTCCCCAAAATTGTCATCAAAATCTGTTTCTTTATTTTTTTTTTTTTTTTTTTTAAAGCTAAAAAAGTTTTAGTAATCCTGAACGTGAAGTAAGCTATTGAAGCGCGTGAAGCCAAAACCAAAAAAGCGCTCCAGAGTTTTCCAACCAGTCAGAGTTGTTATTTTTGGAATCACGACGCGTATTTTTGTCAGAATTTCCCTTTGCCTCCAAAACTCTCTCCCATCAGGACGCCTTTATTCCCCTTCAGACAAACTCACATTCCTCCACTCAACTTTTGTCCATTCTGTCTTTCTCCTCCCCTCCTCCTCCTCCTCCATCTCGCCCTCCCTCTCAGTGCTCCAATACACAACAACCCCCTTCACCTATAGCAGACTCGACTAAACCTACAGACACACTAAATCTACTTTAAATCTTACTGAGATTGTCTAAGGGTGAGTCGTTTTATGTAATGACTAAAGTTAAAGTTTGGCTGAAAGATAGTCCACACTCTAGGCAAATTATCACTATAAATCCCACAAGTTATTTTATAGTTTTAATGATTTTAATAGTACTCAAATGTGTTAGACAGTAATCTGATCTAGTGATCTACCCGAAACAAACTTTGTTGCATTATTTTCCTGTTATCACTGTGAAACAGTCAGTATTGTAAAAAGCAGAGCGCTATATAAATAAAGGTGACTTGACTTGCACACTTGACTTGACTAATAATAATACATCATCTAATCTGGTTGTGTATATTAGTGTAAAACCTGTTCAATCTATTTAGAGAAAATATTCCAAAAATTCATGAATCACTTTTAGAATATGATGTTTTGATGATCTTTGCTCAAGTGAGGACATTTAAACTTCAATCACACTACTTTGTGTGTCTCTGTGTGTATAATCTCTTGTTTTCTAGTTTGTTATGTCGCTCTCATGGTTATGTCTGCGGGTGAGAGAGTACAGCATGTTCATACAGGGCTCGGGAAAGATGATAAATATGGGTGAAGTTTGTTTGGGCGAACTCGGGGAGAGTGTAAGATAGGTGGGCTTCACGCACCCTTCATGAATAATTGATTCCTACTTTTTCCCATGAAAACGCATGGGATTGTTGTTGCGCTCTCAGGTTGTTTTGGATGGAGAGTTCTCTGGCCCTTTAAGAGGAGGTTGAGGGGTCCGTGCAGTGTTCCCAGGGTCTTTAATGGAGACAGAACCCATCTGAGAAAGACCCCATTGTGTCCTTGCTTTTCAAAAGAAACCAAGGAATCAAGCTCTCTCTCTCTCTCTCTCTCTCTCTCTCTCTCTCTCTCTCTCACACACACACAGACATACACACACAAATACACAGACAGAGACAGGAAAGATAAAGGAGGCAGAAAGTATCAAACATGTTCTTAAAAGAATGAGAAGGGGGAAAAATGCAAAAACACAGAGGAGATGAGGAGACTTTGTCTTGGCAGACAGAGAGGGCTAGTGTGGGTTGGTTAGGTTTATATGAGGGAACTTTAAGCACTGATTAAACTGCCTCACTAAACTTGTCAAACAGGTTAGACCAGGTCTACATCAAATCACGATGACAATCATGTCATTAAAAAAATAGGTTGCAAAGAAAAACTAACCGCAGAACTGCAGAAACGACTCAACTGTTCATGTTTTTGTAATTCAGCTTTGGAATTAATTCTTGTGAAAAACAGTTTGTATCAAACAATCGATCATATACTAGAGCTCAACTATTTGGATGGCCTAGAGAGTCAGTGTGAGGGACAGCTGATTTGGGACAACTGATGGAATGCTCTCTAACTTCCTTTCATTTCAAAATTTTTTTTAAACATAAAAAAAAAAAAAAGAGTGTTCATCAGAGACCCAAGGACTTTTATTGCACTTGAACCACGAATGTACAAAAAAATTTTTTTAATGGATTCGAGGAGTTTTGTGGTTGAAATTTAAAAGAGTAACAATTCCTTCCTTTGCGGATCAATTTGACCCCTTTAGGAATGAATGGAATGCGAGAAATGCTTCAGTACACATAGAAAAACCTAAAAATGCTCAAAATTCAAACTAAAAATGCTCAAACTTTCAATATATATATATATATATATATATATATATATATATATATATATATATATATATATATATATATATATAAATTATTATTATTATTATTATTATTATTTTATAATGTGTATGTGTGCATCTGAATGCATACTGAAGGAAAACTGACTTTAGGACCCAGAGGAACAGCTCATTTGCTCCATATGGGGCCATCTAGTGGATAGAGTCATGAAACATCATGTTATATTATTATTTTTTCCACAAGAGGTCGGCAAAGACACCCAATGTAAGATATTTTGAGCTGAATTAAAAGGGTTATGCTTGAAATTGTGAGTTATTTTGTGAGGAATGTGCTTAAATTACTATTCATTTATTATTTATTGTCATTTAAAGGTAAATAAAATAAAATAAAATAAAATCTCCAAAAAATATGCATTAAAAATGGAAAAATATGATGATGATAAAAATCATCATTTGATGATGAAATAAAATAAGCTTTCTGGACAAAAAAAATGTAAGTATAATTTTAGGGCTTCAGGTCATTCTGACCCGTGTGTGCGTGCGTTCGTTCGTGCGTGCGTGCGTGTGTGTGGTCAAGGTATACCCTACATTACGGGAACAAAATGTCCCCACAAAGATGCCAATATCCTTGTGCTTGTGAAAATACTGGCACGTAGAAATCTGAATTGTACTCTGAGCCCTGTATGCACAGATGAAGTGTTATCGATAGTACCTAGGCCTGGTTTCACAGACAAGGCTTAGATTAAGCCAGGATTAAGCCAGGTGTGCATCTTGAGACAAATCAATGGCTCTGACATATTTTAAGATATGTCACCTCATGTTGCTTTCAGTTAAAACAGCTCAAATATGCATTTTAATCTGTGACTAGATTTAAGCCTTGACTGTGAAACCGGGAGATAATGTTTTACAACAACAGACTTTGTGACTTGTAATAGCCTCCATCCATTTATAGCTGGTCGGTCCTTTATCTCATGATCTCATGAACTCATAGATGTGGTTACATTCAAAAGCTAAAGCTCACACTTTCACAGATGTGATTTACTGTCTGAACTCCAGAAAGAGATTGCAGTGCTGAGATTATATGTGTAACGTGCTCCCAAACATGACCTGTGCGCCACCTTCTGGTTGCTAACAAAACTACAAGTGAGGTCTGAAAGCAATGTCAAATTGTGATTAGAGTCTTTCAAAGAAATTAGGGGTATGGGAAAATCCCCCTGCATGTACAGTAGTTCAGCGTCTTCTGTACGAAGAGCTCAAGGGTGGCACAGCAGAATTGGGATGGTAGTCCTGTTATTTGCTCAGTCCTCTGTTACTCTGATATGAAACTTTCAGCCTTTTTGTTTGCAGCTAAACTCTACCAGCAAATAATATTATTAATCACTCACATCCCATATGCACAATCCACCAATACATGTTATTCCATAGAAATCATTTCTTTGTTACCTTAATGTAAGAAAAATGCATTGTAAGCTGGTCATTTTTACAAAATAAACTGGGTGATGTTCCGTCACTGTCACAATTATCCCGCTTATTAGTTGGCTACTTACCAAATAAATAAATATGTTTGCATGAAACATAGATTTGAGTTGAAATTATGTTTTATTCTTTCTGTAAATTATTTTAAAGTTTCTGCTAAGAAAAAAAAAGTACAATACAATCAGCCTTGCAACAAGGCAGTAACAGTAAAGTCCTCAAAGGTCATTTTGAATACAGTCACTAACAAGATGGTGGCAGCTGAGTTTTTATGGGGGAAGAGAGAGAGTGTAAGTTGGAGGTGTGATATGAGAGACATGAAAGTGGTTTCAGTTACCCAGATGAGCGTTACCACTGACAGTGATGTTAGGAAACACCTGACTGCTGAATACTGCAAATGAGCAATCAGAATCAAGTATTTCAGAGAGTTATGTAATACTTCCCTGCATTTGCTATAACGTTCCTTTTCGGATGATGTCACTTAATCAGGAAAAAATGCTATTTGGCAGTGTTTAAGTTACTGTTGTAGGTAATGACACCTTTTTAAAATCTTACAGATAGTTAGACATAATATCTGTAGTTTAATAGTTGAATAAATGCTAGTAGGGGTAATATGCTACTAATAAATGCTACTGAGCATTGATGGGCTGAGGAGGTAAAAATAGCCTTTGCCAACAAGGTTAGCTATTTGCACTCAGTATAAATAGTCACTGCCCTAAATGTTACAGAAATCATAGCAAATCCTGATAGATTTGTAAAAGAAGTATTACCTTTAGGATAAGTGGAGAGGTTCTGAACATCCCTTTGAAAAGCTCTCTCGGAAGTGTTTCTGCACTGTAAAACATACTGTGCCCGTTTTACACAATAAAATCTAGGCAAATATTGATGTAACAGGGTTAAAAATTTTTTTTTACTATAAATGTTACCAAAATTAATTTGAAGTGTGTAAATGTCCACTGTCGACAGAGGATATAAGTTTCTCCTTGTTGTGTTACAGTAAACAACGCATGAAACGCAGTTCTCCGTGTCCATCTGTGATTTGAGTGCTGTCGGATGAGAAGCGTTACATTTGCATCAGCGTTTTGAGTATTTTGAACTCAAATTTTATTTGTGTTTATCCTACTAGACTCTACATGTTTTGGCAAGTTGATGGCAACTCAATTTTATCAATTTACAAACTATAGTTTTAAGTTTATCCAACAGAAACCTTTAATATTTACACATTTCTCCTTGTAAGCCACTCATTTTAATTGACTTTTTTCCAAGTTATTTCTCTTTTATTTATTTATTTAAATGTTAATGCACTTTTCTAAAAGTGCCATGACACAGTAAACACTCTCTCTTGCTTCATACAAACGCAGCTGCTGCCAGTTTGCGACTATTGTTTTGTACACTGTTTGATTATAAGATAACAAAAAGGTACGATTTTAAAACTGTTTCATCTCATATCAATATCTCTCATCCCCCATAATTATTTCTGTGGTGAAATGCTGTGTAATAAGTGGTATGACTGTACCGTATTCCTTAAATGTCTATCTAGTTTGAACTTGCCACGCTGTCAACTGCTTTCTCCGCAGAAGCTTTGCGTTTGAAAAGCTAATAAAATATTTCATCTCAGATCAATATTTCATGTCTAATTATTTACTTATGTGGCAAGTAGCTGTGTAATAAGCTGCTTCGTGTCGGGGTCCTGATCACCCTGTCAGGGTTTATTCTGAGATAACAACTGGCTGGATGTACATTGCTTAAAAATATTAGTTTTTAATTACATGAGAGCTTTCTGTCCCTCCAAGGAGATCCAACGCAATTTACACATTCAAGGCCCAGAACAGTAGTAGACATCATTAAAGGAATAAAACCCGTAAAACCTTTGTTCATCTTCAAATGAAGATATTTTTGATGAAATCAGAGAGCTTTCTGACCCTCCCATAGGCAGCAGCGTCACTGCAACTTTCAAGGCCCAGAAAGGTAGTAAAGACATCGTTAAAATAGTCCATGTGACTGCAGTGGTTCAAATGTAATGTTATGAAGCGACGAGGATACTTTTTGTGTGCAAAAAAACAAAACAAAAATAATGACTTTATTCAACAATCTCTTCTCTTCCATGTCAGTCTCCTATGCTGTTTGCGTAGTAAACACAGTCCAGCGCTTCAATTATTGGGCGAGACTGTTCACTTGAGCACCACGACACATGCGTGTGATGCTGATGCAGCAGCAAGTCAATAATGAGCCGGAGAACCTGGAAGCAAAGATAGACAAAGGTCTTACGTGTTTGGAACGACACGAGGGGGAGTAATTAATGACATCATTTACATTTTTTGGGTGAACTAACCCTTTAAACATCAAGCAGGTACTGTTGAGCTTCTCTTTATGCTCAGTGTTCACTTATGTTACATGTGGAAAAAAATGCTAAATTCAGTTTGTTCATATAGCGATTATGTCTCTTCAGAAAATTTGGAATAAACTAGATTATGAACTTTCTGAAGCATCAGAAAGGTAATTGCATGAACTGTCAATAGAGGGACAGAAATCTGCCATATTTAACCCAAAATATCTTTATTTGTGTTTTGAAAATGAACGAAAGTCGTACAGGTTTGGAACGACAAACGAGCTCATTAGCAACAAAATCTGTGCATTTAAAACACTTTTAAAGAAACAGTCCCAAAACCTCTAAGGCATATTCCATTTCTTTCTTTAGTATCTCAGTTTTAAAGGTGCTCAAAGCGATGTTGGGTGACGTCACTTCTTGTTGACGTTCGAAGTATTGTCCCTCCTCCTCCTCCTCCTCCTCCTCCTCCTCCTCCTCCTCCTCCTCCTCCTCCTCCTCCTCCTCCTCCTCCTCCTCCTCCTCCTCCTCCTCGGGTCGGGTCGGCCCGACAAACCCGACGGGACCCGCGGGTTCGGGTCGAAAATATAAGCAAATGACTTGGGTCGGGTCAGACCTCGGGCTTAATCTTTTCCGCTCAGTAAAAAAAAAACAAACATTTATTAATCATCGCTGCTGTTCACCGTAAAGAAAGTCTGGCTGCTGCGTGCAACGTGCATCATGGAGAGGGGCGGGGACAGACGCCGCTGCGTGCACGCCTTTAGCCTGGAGAAGAGGATGGAGTTGGTGAAAAGTAAACTTGCCGCAGGTGAATTCACCGTCGCTACTACAGCCTATTTATATATTTAAAGTTTATTGTTTCAGTTGTTTGTATTGTTAAAAGGCGTGAACATTAAAGGTTGATTTGAATTCGCGTCTGCTGGTCATGATAATACGTGTATGAGAAAAAAAATTCCGACGCAGCGTCGGGCCGCAGGCCGGGTTCAGGCAGATAATTCATGTTGAAGTGTCGGGTTACATCGGGTCCGGGCTTTAAAAGCCACGGGCCGGGTCGGGTCGGGTTGTAATTTTCAGGCCCGTTGAGAACTCTACCTCCCCCTCCCTTGCGTGCTTCCTGAAACAGGCTTTTCCGATGTAAATTCGGGACTTTGCACGTTCCTTCTCCTTTTCCCTCTTCTTTGCTATTCTATGTTCATCGGAACGTCGTCTCTTTGGTTGTGTGACGGCCATATTAAAATTCTCAAGAATATAAAATTAACGTTAGTTGTTGTCTAGGACATCTCTCCTCTAGCTCTAGCATCTAACTTCCCTCTTCATGCTTCTTTCTCCTCCACTCCACACACCCCCCTTCATGTGCACACACACTAACCCCCCAAACCCCCACCCCCAAATCATTCTTGTCGGTTATTGGCTGGAACACTGTTTGTTATGTTTCGTGGTCCAGGCTGGGCCAGTTTGTTTTTGTTTTTGGAGCCTGGGCTGTCTACAGAGATCGCGTTTTTTTACAGTGTGTTCAGGGGACAGGCAGCTAGCGGATAGTGAGGAGATGTTTGCTGTATGTAACAAAAAATGTTTCGGCCTAAAAAACGTGTGACATCGCTTAGAGCACCTTTAAAGAATAAACGATTCACACAAGGAAGGCACATTCAACCTGAACACTCAAAGTCTGTGAACAATTTTGAATTCTGTTAAAAAAAAGAAAAAAAATTTGGGAGTGTTTTAAACAATAAAGAAACTTTTTAAATTGTGAACCTTTGAAGAGAGATTCCCGATGTCCAGCTCCAAAAAGATCTTAAGAAAAACTTTAAAAAGTGTATTTCAGTTCCTTAAGGTCTTGGTATAGCTTTCAAGGCATACTCAACCGCGGAAGACACATGCGCAGCACAATTGCTGTGACTTTTGTCTCTTCTGTGTTTCTTGCGCATGCACTATTCTACGCGCACCGCGGTTGAGTAGGCTATACTTTGAAAGTTGTACTGACACGACTGCGCGCGGGCTGTACGCGGACGCGGTGTACGGACGTGCGCGGATCCTCCTGATGACGAAAATTACATCACCCAGATGGTATCCGTTGGGCTTTAAAGTACCTCAGGTTCAAAGTATATACAAGACCCATAAGGAAGGCACATGCTTGGGGGACATCTGAGACATCTTTAAGTGCTTCTGCTCCTTCAATGACAATCCCCACTGGGACTGGGGTCATTGGCACCCTTGCTGATGACGACAATCTTCAGAACTTGGGAAGTGATGTCTTCTTTGTGTAATAAAGGATCCACTGGAGGCAAGTTGAGAGATGAGAACCCATGTGCAGTTTATTATAACTAAAACAAAACATGAAACAAAAACATGGCGTGGCATGAAAACAAAAACCAAAGCAACAACATGAACTTTGCACAACAGCAGACTACAGGAAACAATACTTGACAAAGACACATGGCAAACATGAGGGCTTAAATACACAGACTAATGACAAAACAAGGGACACCTGTGAACAATGATCAGACAATTAACCAATGACAAGACATGGCAGGATCACATGACAAACAGGGAATCACATTACAGACATGGAAACAAGACATGACACAGAAACATGACCAGAACAAACCCAAAACGTGACACTTTGATCTTCAAGGCATCTTCTTCATCCAGCTCCTGTGGAGTAACAACAGTGCAAGCAGACAAAAACCAACCAACCAATCAACCAAAAAAAACCCTAAAAAAAACTAAAGTGTGTGTGTGTGTGATAATTTTGACAACCTTGTCATTAACTGCTCATATTTAATGTGATTCTTACTTTTCTCAGTGCAGTTGGTCTCTTACGGAGAATATTTTAGTTCTGTGCCTTGCTTATAGTGCCTGGTCATAAATAAGAACACAATTTTGACGTCAAACTCCTTAAAATGATGGCATAAAAGCAGAGATTGCCGCATGGGCATGTTCCCTAAACTCTGACACGTCGCATTAACATCGTGGGAAAACGTTGATTAGCCGATTTCAGCTAATCCACGTGCAATACAGGGGTAATTTATGTAAAACCAGCTAATAAAATAAACATGTATCTTTGTAATATCATCTTTTGTCTGCTCGTATTTATTGTATTTTTTTACCTTTTTCGGTGCCATTGGCCTCTGACGGACAAGATTTATGACGGAGAAAGGCGTTGGTCATAAATGCATTCAATGTGGATGTCAAACTCCTTCAAATTAAAGCAAAAAAACAGCTATTACCGCATGGCACATTCCCCAAACTCCAGACACGTCTTCGCCATTCCAACCGTTCAGTCATTTGTGTAAGTTTTCACATTTTCAACGCATATTGAACGGCCAAATAACAACAAACTAAAATACAGCTGTACAATCCAAATGAATCCATTAACTCACATGCTTAATCCTGAGGAGATAAAACATAATAATGTATAGCCAATTAAGTACAGAAAACTATCACATAAAACGAAAAACGCGGGTGAGAAATCGTTAGCTAAGCCATGTAATTCAAGGCCAATTTAGGAGTATTTATAAATAAAACAAACATTTAGATTTATCATTGCATATCTGGTGACATTTAAACCATCACACCATTAAACTGCTCATATTTAATGTCATTCTTACCTTTTTTAGTTTGTTTGGGTTGCCAGCAATGATTTTTTTTTTTTCAGCGTTGAGGGGCGAGGACTCTATTTTGAACGCCCAGTCTTCACCAGTTCATGATGGATAAGATCCAGTCCAGGAAGTTTTATGGGTTGCAGGTGCTGTTATCATCTCTCATTTAAAAATAAGTGGTGCTGTTAGAATGTAAGCCATACAGTAAAACACTCAACTTTACCATGTACAAAAGTGTAATAGTGATTGAAAACCATTAGTGCTAAAATTGTCAAATTGGAGACTACAACAATCATGCGGCATAGCCATCTTTCTTTTTCTTCGCGCTGTTTGCTAAACTTAGATTATTATTTAATAAAGAAAATAATATACAATTATATTAGTGTTTATATTAAAACACTATCTAATGTCAAGGTTTAGGATCAGGTGTAGAGTCAGAAAAAGGATCTGCTCATAATATTCATATGTATTCTATAGGCAGTGCCAGAAGGTATGATGGGCTTAAGATGACAACCTTTTATTACTCTTGTTACATAACAGGACGCAGTTAGGACAATGATTCTACTTTTTTCCTATTTCTCTCTCACATGTAAAACTAAAAAACAATCTTTATTATTGAGGGCAGGGGCTGAGGAACGTGTGCCCGCTCTGGCTGAGATTAGCAGCGAGCGCTGGAGCGCAGGACATCTGCGTGAGAATAACAATCCCACAACCGATAATCCAGTCAGCTCACAGCTTACCACCAACATCAGAGAGAAATAATGAATCCACAGCAATGACCTCACTCACACCGACTGTATAACGGCTGAACTGAATCTTTTTTTCTTTTTACATGTAAATATGTAGGGTGCAATGGGGCTAAAGGCACTAAACTAAAAAGCTAACTAAATTCAAACTAAACTAAACTCTTACCTGGGTAGCACTAGCCACTGAAACCGGCTTCATAAAATAGGTCACTTGTCTATTCTGTTTTTTTTTTTGTGTTCAAGAAGATGGATTGGTTTTAAGCGTTGTTCATCGCCATGGTAACCTACGCTGTATGGCTATCCTGCTTATTTTATTCTGGGTATAAAGATTGCAAACTGACACAGACACAAGGTTGTCCACGTCGGTTCGTGTTCCCGGGGCGGAATGAGAATGTGAGTTGATTTCATCTTAGGCTGTTTCTGAAGTCAGTCGTAGTTCTTGTGTTTCTGCTCGTCTCTTTTTCTGTTCTCTTCTTTCCTTCAGTGATTCTGCTTGTTAACAGGCTTATTAAGGCTGAGATGACTCCATATTTAATATACACAGGTTTTGTGGCTCAGATAAGGTCCAGTTTTGGTTTATTTCTTTGCTCTTGGCTGACATGTGGCATTGCTATGGCCTGTTTGTGGCCCAGATCTGGCAAACAGGGCCGTCATTCCACGCTGTGTGTGGGCCAGATCATCTTTCCATGAGGGCCAGATGTTGGCCGGATCTGGGCCGTCACAATATTTCTATATGGGATATTAAAATATTGAAGTGTTCTGTACTGGTGGGTACCGGCCCACTTCGAGCATTGCCTTGCCACCTTTTTCAACGTGGATGTAAGGTGTTTTCTGTGAATGTGCGAGACTTACGAATTAGAAAAGGGAAATGACAAGAAGAATATATCAAAGTGCAATAAACTGTAAAACTGTTTGCGCTACAAACCAGCGTGTTTATAATTAAGACAATACATTAAAATATTACAAGACAATACATTAAAATAATATGGTAAGAAATACCAGGTTGCAATATCACGCAGCATAACAAGCTGTTTTGTACAGCTAAAAATAACTGAAAGCGAATGACACCGGAAAGCTCTTACCAGTAAAATAAAGTGGATAATGTGTAATAAAGTTGATGAACACATGGCAAGAGATCTGAGACCATTCCTCCCTACACAATCTCTCCAGATCCTTCAGATTCAGTGGCTCATGCTTGTGGACTCTTTTCTATAGCTCATCCCACAGGTTTTTATGGGGTTTTGGTCAGGGGACTGCTATGTACATGGTAAAACCTTCATTCTGTGGTCAGTGAACTCTTCTGTTGTTTATTTTGAGATGTGCTTTGGATCATTGTCATGCTGGAAGATCAAAACTAAGGCCCAGTTTAAGCTTCCTGACAGAGTCAATCAGGTGTTGATTTAATATCTGCTGGTACTTGATAAAGTTTATGATAGCTTGTATCCTAACAAGTTGTCCAGGGTCTTTTGAAGAAATTTTTGCCCCACAGCATTAAAGATCCATACTTTTCAGTGGGGATGAGGTACTTTTCTACATGGCTATGTTTCTGTCTATAGCCCTATTCAGACAGAAATGGTTTCTCATGGAAACGTAAGGTATTTTCAACATTTACAGGGGCTAGTCAGTGATTTTATTGCTGTCCGAATCCAGAATGTCAGTGTTTTTCTCCCACCATCCGCATAAAAATCCCCAAACAAATTACTTACTGTTTTTTGACAAACACCAAGGTCGTGTGGTAATTTAATTGCCACCTGAATCCGCATCTCTGAGTTTACAAGAAGAGATCAATTCTGAAATCACTGTTTAAATCCTTGTCCGTGTGTACACTTTTATTACTGAAATGCTGGAAAGTATTTACAAGAACAATATTTCATCACTGCTCCACTATAGCAAGTGGGATCTGTTAAAGGGATACTTCACCTCTGGAAAGATGAATGTGTATTTAAAATAGGTCATTTATGTAGAAGAAATGTGAAGAAATTTTTGCATTTGGAGCTTTCTAGACTGAGAAAAGCCCGAAAATGTATTTTTGGCTTATGTGGATGAAAGACAACAACTCCCAGAATGCACTTGCTTCGCTGCTCTACGAGGCCACTCCCAAGTCACGCCTCCCGGTTAGAGAGCGCAGTTGAAAACAACAAGGTTAGGCTTCTAGTGAGTCTCCGTGACGAGTTTGCCTGGGATATCGAGATCGTCCAAAATGTCCGGGATTCGGCTTTTGCGTTCTACAGTCGCCATTCATCATGTTTACTGTGGCGAGCAGGACGAGGCTGAGGGCCGCGGGAGAACGGCGTCATTACTGAGACGCATCGGTCTCCTATTTCTCACGGAGGTGCGGGAATTTTCTTAGCAATGTTAAAACGCACGTCAGCCGATCACTTGTTTAGCGTTCATGTAAACACTACATTCAGATTCACCAATCGGAATGAATTCAGTTAGATTGAAACAAAAGGTGTGCATGTAAACAATGAATGGCGACTGCAGAAAGCAAAAGCTGAATCCCGGACATTTTGGACGATCTCGATGGCCGGACATGTCCGGGAAAAAGAGGATGGTAACCCCTACTACTCAGCTTTCTCCACAGAACAAGAGCCTGTTAGCTTAGCTTCCAAAGAAAGACGGCTGACACTGTGTACATTCTGTGAGTGAGATCCCACCTCCTATGGGCGGCCTGAAAACATGTGGGACAGCTCCTCCTACTGGCTGTAGTCTTTAGCCTCTGGCCAGAAAATCCTCAGATGACGCAAAATGACGATTTTTGCGTCATCGGAGGATTTTTTCCAGACAAAAAATACATAAATCTCTCATCTCAGGGGGATATGAGGGTGGAAAGCACGGTAATTCGAAAATACTACAGGTTTTCTACTAATACAAAGCTTAATGCTAAATCCTGAAGTATCCCTTTAAGAACAAAGGGACAAAGAGAAGAAAAACAGGTATGCAATTTTAATCACGATTTTAAAATATGTATTATATTCAATTATTTACATTAAAAATATAAACCAAGCAGCTTTATGTTTACCTCATTTAAATAAGAGGCTGCATTAAATTATTTCTGCTAATTTCCAATTTTTCCAATCTATAATTTTGAGAAATAAAATGCTTCCAACTATAGCTCGTCTATTTCCCTATTTTTAAACAGGAGATTTAAATAATCAAATTATAAATTGGATAATTATTATTAAATTAAATATTAATTTATTCTTATCATTCAAAGAGTATGACATTTTATTTACAGCAGACAATCATGTAACTAACCACGTCAGCAGAGCGTTTCCGGGATCGTAGTATCGCTCCTCCACCGTGAAGAAAAATTGCTATCCAATTGGATGAGTTTTATCACTGAGGTACCATGCAAATGTAATTTTACAGACGTCCACATGAGTAACGATTACTGTCCGAATAGGGCATATGCCAAACCCACCTCTGGCTTGTTAATTGCAACTTTTCCAAACAGGTTGTGGTGAGGTGAAGTCTGATCATAGTTTTGGTATGAACCTAATATAATTGATCCTTACAGTTTTTTTGGCGTCCAAGTTTGTGGATGGGTTAAATGCAGAGTAACTCATTAGGAGTAGTGAGTAGTGAACACACACACTGCAAACCGTGGACACATACACCTGGAGTGGACAGCTATTTTTGCTGTGGCGCCTGGGGAGTGACTGAGGGTTAGGTGGCTTGCTCAAAGGCACCTCAGTCATTTCCTGCCGGTATTGACTGCCACTATTTAGCCTGTGTGTCACATCATATTTAGAGCCCCGTGAAACAGGAAGTCATGACAAAAGTGACACAAACGTGAACTTAAAAACATAGCATATGAATATTAATATACTTCAGTTCGATTTTGACTAATTATAGTTTGTAGGGGTGCCAATAACTGTGGAATACATATATTTCAGAAAAAAAAAAGTTTCTTTTTGAGGGAACATCGACTCTGTGTCATTGTGTTGACGCTATGGGAACATCTTCAGTGTGACTGGTGTCTGAATCTCGTGTACACACGCACCGATCTCTTTGGCCACGTACAAAGTCAGGTGACACCATGGAGTATGTGACTTGTGTCTATAAAATTCCGTCTGACACGGCGTCACCAGCTTCTTTGTCTTCAGAAGCCATTTGTCTGTATTGTTTATAAAATTGTCTGTCTGTATTTTAGAATACATTTTTAACACAGTATTTTAAGTTTGACTTAATTCCTCGCTCCTGTCTCGCTCTTTCTACAGACTCTGAGGGTCCCGTTCCTGGCTTGGAAGCTCACTCTGCGATTTCTTCCAGTCTGGACGAGGACCTGCCTTCTGCCGAGTCCAGTTTCAAGGAGTTGGACATCGAAGGAGAGTCGAGCGTAGCTGTCAGGCAGCCATGTCAACCCTTGCACCGTTACTGTTTTCATAATACATGTTACCCATTGGTACTATATTTAAGAGATTTGGTGTGTCGTTTCATTGATGTGCCAATGATACTCAATTAATAGCCTGTCTTCAAGATTTGAAAACATGGCTAACCAATCATCTGCATCTGAACGATGACAAAACACAAATTGTTCTGTTTGGGCCTACTGAAAAAACTGATCTTACCACTGTTGACTTGGGCTTTTTCACTCCATATCGTTCTTTTGTTGCAAAGGATCTGGGTTTTATTCTGGATAGTGGCCTAAAGCTGAACAACCAAATCAATTCTGTTGTCAGTTCCAGCTTTTACCACCTTAGAAGATTAGCGAAAGTTAAACCCTTCCTAAGTAGGAAGAGTTTTGAGACTGTAATTCATGCTTTTAAAGTAATTCGGCTTGATTACTTCAATTCGCTGTACCATGGGCTGCCTGTCTCATCTATTCATAGACTCCAACTGGTCAAAAACGCTGCTGCCCTTTTGCTCACGGGTAGTCGCAAACGGGACCACATTACACCCATTTTATGTTCATTGCACTGGCTACCTATTCATTATCGTATTGACTTAAAAATGTTTTTGTTAGTATACAAAGTGTTAAACAATCTTGCTCCTCAGTACCTTTCAGAGGTCACTGTTAGACCTTACCAGGCTTTTTTACAGTCAAATACTGGCAACACTGTTACTGGCAACACAATTTATTGTTAATTGTACAGTAATATGCAGTTCATTACTATCATTTTCACAGATTTTGCCATAATACAAATGTTACTCCTCCTTCCCATAGACAAATCTTAGAGGGGTCGTAACAATGTTAAAGATGCTCTAAGCGATGTCACACGTTTTTTTAGACTGACATTTTTTTTGTCACATACAGCAAACATCTCCTCACTATCCGCTAGCTGCCTGTCCCCTGAACACACTGTAAAAAAACGCGGTCTCTGTAGACAGCCCAGGCTCCACATACGGCAAGATAAACAAACTGGCCCAACCTGCACCATGAAACATTACAAACAGTGTTCCAGCCAATAACCGACAAGAATGATTTGGGTGTGGGGTTAGTGCGCGTGCACATGAAGGGGTGTGTGGGGAGTGGAGGAGAGAGAAGCATGAGGAGGGAAGTTAGCTAGAGGAGAGATGTTCTAGAAAACGAAAATGAAGGAACGGAGAAGGAACGCGCAAAGTCCCGAATTTACATCGGAAAATCGGTCAAGGGGTGGCGAGAACTCTGCTGGCAGAAGGGCTTCCAATCCGACATACAGGTGGCTTTGTTTTTACTGGACAGGTTGGTAAATCCAGTTTTTTTTTTTTTTTTTTTTTTTTTAGTTTGGATATAATTAGCTAGAACTATGCAGTCAGTGCTAATCTTGGTGAATACAACATATAGGGACGTCCCGCGTGACGTCACGCCATTTGGAGCAGCCATCTTGACGGAATAGAAAATGCTAAACCGCTGGTGATAATACAGCTTGTCGCGAAATATTCATCTATTTACCAACCTTTGCGGTGATGATTGAAAAATCCTTCCCCGCTGGCGTCCAAATCAAAGAGTTGCTGACCCATCCGGACTCGTGATACCGATAGCCTGCTAAGCTTTTGTATGCTTTTAATGAAGCTCCGGTGTAGCGTGATGGGAAGTGAATAAGGTAGCTGTAAATGTCACCGAACTCAATGTCAGGAAGTTTTTCTACACATGTAATGCCTGTAAAAAGAACTCGTGGTGCTTCATATGGATCTGTGATTCCTAATTATTTTATCTTCCTCTTGTATATTTCTTTTTATGATGACATGACGTGAAGAGTTAGCTGACGGCCGCTGCGCTAATAATAGATGGTGGCCAGTGACCGCGACGCTGAAGTGTGTGAGAACCCTATGGTGAGAACAAATGAATAACATCAGTGCGAACCACGAACATTTATTTATTTGGATTAAATATTTAAATATAAAATTTTAATCATTCTGTGTCATTTTTCAATGTTAGTCTTTTCGCTATTTACATGTTTATGCCCAAAATGCTATAATATTCAAAGTAGTTGACTGTCGTTCACCTCTACCCTGTGTACATTATTGATTAAATAGCCTAACGTTAGCCTATTTAAAATCGTTACAGGCACCTCGCGAGCATTCATTCATTCAACTATTTTAAAAGACTGGAATGAACACCAGCACACACAAGCAATCTTTTTTATAGTCAATTTAATAAAAAAATGTAACAACAGGTATGAAATGTCAGAAAGAGAGAAAAAACTTAATGGGAAGACGAGCATAGGACTGCTGCAGCTTAGTGGATAAATATATTTAGCCTATTTATTATTAAGATTGCACAGTTGGAAAGAAAATATATTTAAAGGAACATTTCAGCAGGCTCAAGATAATTATACAGTGACCATTATTCATCATTTTAATCAATTCGCAGCCATAAAACGTGATAATCCGCATTCTCATGTATGTGCGCTTGTGCAATAGTATTCCGTCAAAATGGCTGACACGTGGCTAGGGGTCACGTGACTGGGAGATCCCTATAGGTTTCTAGCAGCTAGCGCTCGATCTCTATTGTAAATGATCAAGCAAACTCACAGTAGGGCGACATGTTTGTTATGAATTTGAATGTTCATTTATAGCCTATTGACAACTTTGACAAAATTTGTTTACGACAGAGCCGTTATTTATGCTCACTAGGAAACGCGAAGCTAACGTTATCTTGCTATTATTGCGTTACCTTGTATGGAAGCTAAAGTTATAACCTCAGGTGGCGAAGCGTTTTATAGTGCGTTTCTGGTAATGTTTCTCTTTTTCTGCATGACCGTTTCTGTGAAAGCATTTATCTAACTTGGCGACATTACACTTTGAATGAAATATCCGTAAAACTAAACTTTGTTTCTAGTGACTACTTTGACTTGCCTTTATGCCCACACTAATCATCCGCACCTGCTAACCTAAAGCTGTAAGTGCTCATTTGCTAACGATCATTTCACTTTCTTGCCGCCACAGCTACGATAAGGACAAATGTGCCTCCACGCCATTCAGGGCTGGGACCAGGAAACCTTCCCCGCCACAATTATCTAGCATTGGCTCCCAGTCTTTGTCCGGACGGTGAGACAATTTGTCATTGATTACTGTCCACATTTTTGGTATGCATACTGTAATTATGTGATAATCTCTCTCTTTTTTTTCTATTTGTGTTGGTGGTGCTGGGGAACAGAGATGAGTTTGCCATCGAGGGAGTGGAAGATATGGACAGGAGCACTTTATCAGTGATTGAACAGTTGGAAACCAGGTGTGTACAAAATAACTACAAGCCCTTGGTTCCTTATCTTGTTTGTTGTCGATTGAGCTTGCTTTGATGGTTCATTGATGAGTAATTTTGTGATGAACTCACGTTTATTCTGGTTGCAGGAACACAAAATATCTCCCTCCTTTCTTATGGATGTGCACTTTTCTTTCCAATGTTGTTTAATACACTGGATAGGGCTCTTTGAAAAACACAACGCTATTTCATTACCTGCTGTCATAAAGACAACTTTTGTAAAATATCATGGCACATGAATATTGCTATCACACACATTGTCATTGGCCACTGCAGCATCACACACATAGCTATGTTTGTTTTACACCCCTGCTGTATTCCCCAATGCATAGTCTGATACTGGTTTCATGTATTTTCTAGTATGTCATCAGTTGATCTGAATGAGGCCACAGTCATTGCACATACAATCGACGAGAATGTCTTCAATGACCTTAGGAATGCCACGTAAGTAATTCAGGGAGATCTCACGTTGTTCAAAGCATACCAGATTATTATTATTATTATTATTTTTAACTTTGCATAGTATAGACTGTGAGGACACCACAAGCTGTCCAGACAAGGTCCCAGAGGACCTGTTATATTTGGCAGAGGATTACCAAGAGGAAGCCTGCAGTTCCGATAGTGACCCAGACTACGTACCAAGGATTTGTGTCAGGTATGTCATACCCATCATTGTTGCATGAATATTTGTATGCTCTGCATTCAGACTCAGATTATGGTTTCTCATCATCATGTTTGTCAATAGGACTGGTGGGGCCTTTGAGACACAGTTGAACTTGGATGATATTCCTGAAATTAATATGGAAGACACACTGTATGATTTTGAAGACATGGAGGAGGAGGAGGAGGAAGAGGAAGAGGAAGAGACCACAACTGATGCTCCACCATCTCCCTTTTTGATGAAAGTTTTATGTGAAGATGACATCATTGGTGTGCCAGCTTCAATTGTATACCACAATAGCCTGAAGCAGCTTGTGCAGTATTTGGACATTCCAGCCAGAGCATGTACAGCGATGGACCGGACCACCAAGCAACGTTGTGGTGCACCAAAACCATTTGAGGTGGTTGTCCGGGAAAGGGGCACTAATGCAGTTGTTGAATGGGTACATTTTCAGTCTTTTTCATATCAGGGATTTGTTGGTATTTTGTGTAGAGTAATAGACTGTAGTAGTTATCACATTTGTGACAATAACTGTACACATTGCTTATGTTTAAATGTATTACAGATATATCTACGTGGTCACGTCGTGCACTCTAAAAAGCTCTATGTTGGCTTTAATGAACTTTTTTATGTCAACAGGTTCCACGTAACTGGTTACGTTGGATTTATGTAACATTATTTATTTCAATTAACTTAAGTTAATTACATAAGGTTAATCCAATGCCGTTTAGTTGAATAAGGTTAACAGTCTTAATTTTGTCCAAAACAATTAAGTTAATTAAGTTCAATTATCCTAAAATCTATATTTTTACATTCAACCAAAACAAATAATCCAGTTTCAACTAATTTTTTAGAGTGCACTATTAGAAATGAAGTGTTGTATTTAATTAATAAAGTAATGTCAACCGGTCCCACAAAACTTAGTTGCTTAAATGGAAAAGGTAATATACAATTAATTGTAACATAATGTTTTAAGTAAGTCGTTCATAACTGTGTTAATTAAATGGTACATCTATTATTGTCTTGAATTTAATGACTATAGCTTAAACTAACATGACCTGATTAAGTTCAATTTATTAAACAGAAATAAGCTTTGCTAATGTTATCCATTTGTGTTGATAGTACTTAAAGGTGCTGTATGCAGCTTTTCTACTAAAACGAATCCTTTTTTTATTGCCTGTGTGTGGAGGGGTTGTAATCTCACATTAAGTAATGATCCTAAACTGCCTGATAGTCTCAATGAGTTTTACTGTCGCTTTGACAGAAACTGTGTTAATGACATCACAAAATCAATGAACATCAATACCCCCAGTCCTCCTTTTGTAATAGAGGAGGATGAGGTTAGGCTCTTACTGCAAAATCAGAACTGCAGGAAAGCTGCAGGTCCTGACCTTGTATCCTCTGCTACTATTAAACACTGTGCAGATGAACTGGCCCCAGTCCTTACAGACATATTTAACTGGTCTTTGAGGGAATGCACTGTCCCTCAATGTTTTAAGTCTGCTGTCATTATTCCTGTGCCCAAAAAAACCATCATAATTTGCCTGAATGACTACCGACCTGTAGCACTAACATCTGTTATAATGAAAATCTTTGAGAGAATAGTATGTAAACATCTGTCCAGTGTGGTCAGGTCCCCTTCCAATTTGCCTACAGGGCAAACAGGTCTGTTGAGGACGCTGTCTCCTTATGTCTCCATTCCATTCTACAGCATCTGGAGGCCAAAGGCAACTATGCAAAGATCCTTTTGATAGATTATAGCTCGGCTTTTAATACTTCAACAAATGGGGGTCCATAATTCCTTATGTCACTGGATCTTGGATTTTCTGGTGCAGAGAACACAAGTGGTCAAAATAGGTAATAACATCTCCAATGTTAAGTACATTAACACTGGAGCCCCCCAGGGGTGTGTCTTGTCACCTCTTTTATATTCGCTATACACAAATGACTGCACATCACACACTGATTCTGTTAAAATGTTTAAATTTGCAGATGATACAACAGTAGTGGGGCTCATTTCTGAGGATGATGATGTTGCCTATAGAAAAGAGGTCCTCTCATTGATTGAATGGTGTTCCAACCACAATTTAGAGTTAAATGTCTCTAAAACTAAGGAACTAGTGGTTGATTTCCGCAGAAGGGGGAAGTCGTCCCAGCCCTTGCACATCAATGGGGAGGTGGTGGAGCGGGTGGAGAGTTTTAGGTTTTTAGGTACAACGATATCATCTTCTTTAAAATGGGATGATAATATAACCAACATTACTAAAAAAGCCCATCATAGGCTTTTTTTCCTTCGCCTGCTGCGGAAATTTGGGGTAGCTTGTAAGGGTATGTTGCAGTTCTACCGAGCTGCTATCGAGAGTGTTCTTACTTTTTCTATTACTGTCTGGTATGGCAACTCTACTGTCCAGCAGAGGTTGCAGCTAGACAGGATAGTTAATACAGCCTCAAAAATCATTGGCTGCAAACTCTCCCCCATCTGTGAGATCTACGAGGCCCGTATTCATCGGAAAGGCCTTAAGATCCTACAAGATGATACTCACCCTGCCAACTCCCTTTTCTCCATATTCCCATCAGGGAGAAGGTTGAGAGCTATTAAGACAAAAACCTCCCGCTTCCTCAACAGCACATACTGCAGAGCCATTAAATCTCTAAACAGCTCTTAACCCCTGAACCAGTCCTTAATGGAAAAAGGTTCTCTTAATGAGTCTGCATAATTTGCACATTTTTTTAATAATGTTTTTTTATATCCTTTTATATGTTTTATGCCAATCATACTAGTGTAATTTTATCTATTTATTGTAAAGTTGTGGATTTGCGCTCCGTATCCATATGCAAATTGTCACTTCTACCTGACATCAGCCACTTTAGCCTCCTGGACTGTCATCCAGGTATGTGGTAAGCGGTGTGTTTTTTTATTATTATTTTTTTATTATCTGCCTGTGTTAAGTGTCATCCCATGCGGGATATCGTTTGTGTATATATTTGCTTTATGTTTTTGGTTGTATCTTGTTGATGTCTTGTTATGAGCACACTGAAGCAAATCCCTAACAACTTTCACCGAGTTGTATGGGAATAAAGTATTGAATCCTGAATCCTCAGAATCCTTTTTATTTCTTTGGCTTAACTTTACAAAATGTTATATACTAATGTAGAAATTGTTGTCCATTATAATAATAATAATAATTCATTACATTTATATAGCGCTTTTCTCGGCACTCAAAGCGCTTTACATAGAAGGGGGGATCTCCTCAACCACCACCAATGTGCAGCATCCACTTGGATGATGTGACGGCAGCTATTGCGCCAGAACGCCCACCACACACCAGCTTTCTGGTGGAGAGGAGACAGTGAAGCCAATCAGTATATGGGGATGATTAGGATTATGTTTTTGGTTGATTAATCCTATTAACCATCATATACATTTTCTTTTGGAAAATTGTATATATTGCCAACATTGGCAAAAATCAATATAGCATAACATGCATGTTCTTTGCCTACACAACACATTTCAATTCACAGGTTTGTGAAATTCAAATATAAAAAATACATATTTTCTGTATCAATTTGTCTATGATTGACGAAGAATGCAACTTACCCAGTACTCTTTAGGATGAATGTCCGTCGTTCTTCAACACTGGGATTCTGTGGGAAACCAACAACTGATTTTGAACATTTTATTTGAGGAAACTGCCATTATCACATTGACAAATCTATTATGACCTTATTCTACCATGCTTTTAATTAATTGATTTGATTTGTGCAATTTTCATGAAATGTCAGTTGTAAATCTGCAGTTCAGCTTGTGGTGTTGAATCTGCATTTGTCAATTGCATGATACACACTCATTTTTTTTTTATTATTTTTTTTTTTTTACTTTTATTACAAACTCTCGTGGAGACAACAGCAAAAGAAAACAGGCAAGGCATCAACAAAATACAAAATTAACAATGAAAAAAAATAAAATAAAAATAAAATAAATAAATAAGGCTTTGTTCTCAAATAAATAATATGTGTTACAGGATCAAAAACATTTCTGCAGCATAACAAATAGCTTCTACAGTTTGTTTAGAATCTTTAACAAGGTTTAAGGAGGAAAATAACATACGAAGTTCATTTTTAAAACAGTTTACATTTGGCAATTGTTTTTTCCATTTATTTTTGTGAATGTGGTATTTACCCATAATGATGATAAGGTTAATCAAAAGTGAAGTGTCTCCCGTCAGTTTAGAATTATAAATAAGAATATCTTCGATTGAAAATTGTTCAAGTTCCCTAATTTTATTATTCAACCAGCTATGGACATCTTGCCAGAACTTCCTACTAATTGAGCAAAGGAAGAATAAATGTTCTGTTCGTTCTGGATTTTCATGACAAAAGTCGCATGGGTCAACTTCAAAGCCAAATCTACCCCTCAGTGTCTCCGCAGATGGATAGTAGTTGTTAAGAATTTTAAATTGCATTTCTTTTACTTTGGGTGCAATTGGCCATTTTATAAATTTCCAATGTTTTCCTACAATTGTTGGATTATCTAATATTTTAAGTTTGATCTTCCTGTCATAATCATGATGTAAATATCCTTTGAAAGCTTTATTTAAATATTTGTTGTCACATTTTTTGTCCGTAATGTTTAATTCTCCTATCGTTAAGTTTGGAAGTTTAATTTGGACCTTAGAAAAAATAATTGTATTTTTTATCAGCTGTATCAAATTCACTGGGATAGATTTACAGCTTTTCCTATATTCTTTAAGAGAACATTGAATATTATTAAATTTGTTTTTAAAATCTTGTAACTGTAAGATTTCACCGTTTATATCTAAAATGTCATGTACAAAGATAATGCCTTGATCAAACCAAAGTTGGTTGAACAAAGACTTTTTGTTTGAAACAATTACTCTATTATTCCATAAGGTGGCACAATGAATGGGTAAATACCATCTTCCAATGATACAAAACTTGTTTATGAAAGTCAGATAATTTAAAAGGTATTTTAGAAATTTCAAAGTCACATTTCAAAAAAAAGTTTAACCCACCGAACCTCTTGAAAATACTTTTTGGAATGTGAAACCATATTGAATCCGGCTTCAATAAAAACTCCTTTAACCACTTTATTTTAAATGTTCCTAACATTGCCTCAAAATCCACTGTTTTGATACCCCCCCTATTATATTCTTTAACCAACTGAGATTTTTTAACATAGTAGGTCTTATTTCTCCAGATACATTTATATATAATGGAATTAATTTTTTTCAAAATTTTTGGAGCAATGTAAAGAGATTGGCATGGATAGATCAGTTTGGATATACCCTCAGCCTTGGACAATAGGTTACGCCCAAAAATGGAAAGATCTCTACCAGAGGTGGGACAAAGTCATTGTTATGCAAGTCACAAGTAAGTCTCAAGTCTTTGCCCTCGAGTCCCAAGTCAAGTCGAGTCAAAGATGAGGCAAGTCCCGAGTCGAGTCAAAAGTCAAAGCCAACAAGTCTCAAGTCGAGTCCAAAGACTACCATTTTAGTTTCGAGTCATTTCAAGTCCTCTTACCACAGAAATAAAATGTATACAAATCATGTATGTCTGTAAGATTTGTATTTATTTAAAACTCTTTTTATACAATGACATTAATCAAATACAGTAAAAAACTGAAAATTATATACATAAAATACATAAAAAACAGGGGGGGGGGGGGGGTGTGCAATTGTGATGCAATTATTAATAAGTGTGATGTAATTTTTGCATCACAATAAGTGTATTGTGATTGTCAAAACATTTTAGTAACTAAACTGAATTTTATTAGGTTTAGTGACAACATGTTACAATGTTTACATGGTTCAATTTCTTGTAAGCTACGCTTTTTTATTATTTTAGTTCAATTCAATTATTGTGATTTGATTTAATATTGACTCATTTGGATAAATATTAGGTAGGCTACACAATATAGGCATTAATTTTTCTCAAGAAAAAAACAACTCACCTAATGCTGTAAACATACAGAGAGCCCTATCAGCTGGCAGGATTATTTAAGGTTAAAAATATTTTTTATATTACAACTTTATTTAATGATATAAGTAAAAATATAATAAACATGCAATATAGTACACATATTTAGCAAAATACTCTATAGCTCTTTTTTTCTAGCCAACTAACGTGCAATAGCCTATTATGGTCATTAAATGGCTTTCCTGAGGTAACTTAAATGTTATGTGACATAATTGTTCTCCAACTGTTTTATTGACCCCTTTGATTGATGGGTCGATATTATGAATGAGGAATATACATTTCGGTAAGTTGTACTGTATCTTTCAACAGTGTTCATTCGTGTTTAACGTTATTTACTATCAGCTAGAGATGATCGGTTCACGTGCCGCTAGGGATCTGTCGTGTCACATTTACAAGCGCCAAAACGGTATTTATTGTCTGAATTTCATAATAAAATTTACAGAATCTGAGAGCTGAGATTTTTTTATATCATAAGTAACCTGCTCTGTCTAGTCTGTCGATCTCCGTGTCCTCTTTGCCTCGCGATTTTTCTGTGCGTGAGAGCGTGTGAAAAGTGTCAATTGCGTGTGTCTCACGGTGAATGCGTGAGAGTTGGCAGCTATGTCAGCTAGTAAGTTACGGTACATCCGATAAGGTGCTTAGCATTCGTTCAAATTTGTAGCATGCGTTGTTGCTTGTTGCGCTTCATTGGTTGTCTTGCAATGTGCCTGCTTAGATGCTGTCGAATCAAAACAACGTGGACCTACTGTGATTGGATGTCGTGCAGGCAGCGCGTGCTCTCTGCATGCATACAGGTGGTGCACCGTGCAGATTTTTTCCACAGATGCAGATAAACTGAGAGCGGCGCGGCCGTGTGAACATTTTTTCCCCAGTTTTCATGGGAAGTAGCAAGTCTTCTCGAGTCAAAAGGCGCAAGTCCAAGTGAAGTCACGAGTCATTGATGTTAAAGTCCAAGTCGAGTTGCAAGTCTTTGTACATTTTGTCGAGTCGAGTCTGAAGTCATCAAATTCATGACTCGAGTCTGACTCGAGTCCAAGTCACATGACTCGAGTCCACACCTCTGATCTCTACTAAGCCAGTGGTTTAAGGATACTTGTATTTGATCAATTTTTTCTTTCATATTAATTTCCTCTCTTTGTTTTTCATCTTTAACCATCTTAACTCCAAGATATTTAACTTCTTTTTTAACAGGAATTGACATTATTTCTGTATCAATACAGTCATATAACGCAAGTAATTCACACTTTTTCATATTTAAACGAAGCCCTGAAGCTTTGGAAAAAATTGAAATTATTTGCAATGCATTACTAACCATAGATTTATCCCTAAGGAAGAAGACAGTGTCGTCTGCAAACTGACTGAGGCGAAATTCGTAATCAAAAAATGTACGTTAATAACTTATAATCGTTGCAGAGCAACGTAATAGGCCTCCAATTGTCTAAGTTTGTTTTGTTATCTTTTTTTGGTTTGGGAAGTAGGGTTATTATACCAGTTCTCATTGTTGGAGTAAGACATCCTTCTTGTATACACTCGATAAATGCATTTAATAACAATTCTTTAATATCTTCCCAAAAAAACTTAAAAAATTCCGAGGTCAACCCATCAATTCCAGATGACTTTCCATTTTTCATTTTTTTCAGGGCATTTTCTATTTCCTGCAGATTTATTTTTCCTTCTAACCTTTTTTTGTCATTCTCCCCAATCCTTTTAATATTATTCTTAATCAGAGTAAAAAAGGATTCACAGTCCTCCTCGTGGAAATTTGAGCTATACAGTCCAGAGTAAAAGAGTTGAACTTCCTCCTGTATTTGGCTAGGGTCTTCTATGACTGTGTCATTTCTTATTAATTTGCAGATTCTTTTTTGAGACTGCCTAGATTTTTCTAAGCCATAGAAATATGTTGTGCTTTTCTCACCTTCTTCGATCCATCTAGCCCTGGATCGTACAAAGGCTCCACTTGCTTTTTCTAGATAAATTTCATCAAGCTGTTTTTGGAGGGAGTTCAACTCAGTTAGTTCTTCCTCTGAAGCATTAGTTTTACCACAAAGTATGTTAATCCTTTTCAGTATTTCTTTCTGTTTTGATTTACTTGTTTTTGACATGCTTTTCCCCGTTTCAATTGCCAACCTCTTTGTTTCAAATTTAAACCATTCCCACTTCCCTTTATTTGACATATCCATTCCTTTTACTTTTAAACAAAGTGATTTTATTTGTTTGCAAAAACCATCATTTGATAATAGTCTATTATTTAGTTTCCATATATTGCCTGAAGAGCGTGATTGTTTTGTTACGATCAAGGATAAGCTTATTAAACAATGGTCGGTGAGCGGAGATGTAATAATCTCACATTTCTGAACATTGTTACTTATTGAATGTGAGTTTAACCAGTAATCTAGCCTTGACCGTTGGTTCCCGTTTGAAGCACTAATCCATGTATATTCTAAATTTGTAGGGTTATTCAATCGCCAATAATCAAAAGTATTCGTTTCAATACAAAAATTGTGTAGTATTTCGTTGTTTTCAGGTTGTTGGCCTCTAGGAGGTAGCCTATCCAACCAAGAATTTGGAGCAATGTTAAAATCACCTCCTATAACAACATTATCTGTCACATGAACAGCTTTCCACTCTGTCACTAGCCTACCCAGTTTCTCTAACATACTTCTGTTGTTCACTTTGTTATTATATCCGTATATTGAAAGCACAATAATTTTTTGGTCACATATTTCAATAGCTGCAATCAGCCAGTGGCCATCCTTATCTCCTACGTGACTAATTACTTTTCCTGTAAACCTGTTACAAAGTATCATAACACCTGCCAAATAATTAGTACCATGAGAATATAAAACATTATCCCCCCACTGCTGTTTCCAAAATTTTTCATCTGCTGTACCCGAATGGGTTTCCTGTAAAAAAAAATTATTTGCCTTAAGTTCTTTACAAAATAAAAAAAGTGCCTTGCGCTTTGTAATATTTTTCAAACCCCTAACATTTAAAGAAGTAAACAAAACCGACATTGAACACTAAAACACAAATAAAGATAATGCCTAATCAGAATCAGAATCAGAATCAGAAAGAGCTTTATTGCCAAGTGTGCTTGCACCCACAAGGAATTTTTCTTGGTACTGAAGCTTCCAGTGCACATATACAAATACAAATACAACAAGAAACATAGTAATACAAATTCTAAGAATAAAATATATTTAAAAAAAATAAAATAAAAATAGTATAAAAAGTTTAAAAAAAAGGGGTCACAGTTGGGTTTAGTCTGAATAAACATTTACAGATTATGAACATATTTACAGTATTTTGAGAAGTATGAATAATATAAATATAAATATCACCTGAGTTAAAGAATATTACACTAGACAGTGGGAGTCTAGTGCATGTTACAGATTATGAACATATTTACAGTATTTTGAGTAGTATGAATAATATAAATATAAATATCACCTGAGTTAAGAGAATATTGCACTAGACAGTGGGAGTATTGCACTTACAGGCATATGCCTTGGGGGGCATGTTAAGTGTTCAGAAGGGAAATGGCCTGTGGAAAGAAACTGTTCCTGTGCCTGGATGTTCTTGTGGCCAGTGATCTGTGTCGCCGTCCTGACGGTAACAGTTCAAACAGGGGGTGTCCAGGGTGAGTGGAGTCTGTGATGATTTTACCTGCTCTCTTCCTCACTCTGGAAGAGTACAGGTCCTGGGGGGTTGGCAGGGGGGCACCAATAATCCTCTCTGCTGTCCGGACTGTCCGTTGTAGTCTCCTGATGTCCGATTTGGTAGCTGAACCAAACCAGACAGTGATGGAAGTGCTTAAAACAGACTCAATGACGGCTGAGTAGAACTGGATCAGCAGCTCCTGTGGCAGATTGAACTTCTTCAGCTGGCGAAGGAAGTACAGTCTCTGCTGGGCCTTTTTCACAATGGAGTCAATGTGATTTGCCCACTTCAGGTCCTGAGAGATGGTAGAGCCCAGGAACCTGAATGACTCCACTGCTTCCACAGTGCTGTTCATGATGGTGAGAGGGGGGAGTGCTGGGGATTTTCTCCTGAAATCCACAATCATCTCCACTGTTTTGAGCGTGTTCAGCTCAAGGTTGTTATAGCTGCACCAGACAGCCAGCTGTTCAACCCCCAGTCTGTAAGCAGACTCGTCACCATTTTGGATGAGACCGATGACGGTGGTGTCGTCTGCAAATTTCAGGAGCTTGACAGAGGGGTCTTTAGAAGTGCAGTCATTAGTGTACAGGGAGAAGAGCAGTGGGGAGAGAACGCACCCTTGGGGGGCGCCAGTGCTGATGGTGAGGGTCCTGGATGTGAGCTTCCCCAGTCTCACTCGCTGCTGCCGGTCGGTCAGGAAGCTGGAGATCCACTGACAGATTGAGGATGGCATGGAGAGCTGAGTCAGTTTGGCTGTGAGAAGATCAGGGATGATGGTATTGAAGGCCGAACTGAAGTCCACAAATAAGATCCGTGCATAAGTCCCAGGTCTGTCAAGATGTTGCAGGATATAGTGCAGTCCCATGTTGACTGCATCATCCACAGACCTGTTTGCTCTGTAAGCAAACTGAAAGGGATCCAGAAGGGGTCCAGTGATGTCCTTCAGATAGGCCAACACCAGTCTTTCAAACGACTTCATGACCACAGACGTGAGAGCGACAGGTCTGTAGTCATTAAGTCCAGTGATTTTAGGTTTTTTGGGAACCGGAATGATAGTGGAGCGTTTGAAGCAGCAGGGAACTTCACACTGCTCCAATGTGCTCCAACTGCTTAATGCAAACGCTCTTGAAATAACAAAAGAGCAGGAATGAGCAATACTGTCCAAAGTATATTAGGGCTCAACCAAACCTCCAAATGTTTCAGTCAAAAACTTGGGCTATTTACTCATATCAATGAGTCATTTTTTAGTCTATTCAACAGCCCATAAAACAGAAGAACGTCAACTTGGAAAACGCGTGATTCATTTTTAAATCAAAGTTGTGAAACGTACCATACATCAAGGATAAACCTTTTTCCCATCGATGATCGCATATCCTTCCTTCAAAAAAGCCTTCTTTCCGCGGCGCCTAGCTTCATCCACCTGTGGTCAAAGCTTCACCCTCGCCTCCCGATCTTCTTTGGAGAAGTCCTGTTTAAAGATGATCTTCTTTTCTTTGCATACTCTGGCCTCCTTTGACATCTTCCACACGTCTTCCTTCACCGTTCGCGAAACAAACTGCATAATTATGGGTCTTGGCATGTTGTTGTACATTGCACCTTTTATCCCCAAACGGTGAACGGTGTCAACATTCGGGCGGAGCTCATCAACAGCCATGGGGACCACTCTCGTAAGGATACCTATGACTTCATCTCTGGTCTTCTCATCTTCCTTCTCAGGTAACCCCAAAAGCCTGAGGTTCCATCTCCTCTTGTATCTCTCAGCTTCCACAACCTTCTCCTTCAGGGATTTGTTTTCTGCAACCAGAAACTCAACTTGTCTTTGTGTCTTCTCGATGTTATCTTTATTTTTTTCCGTGGCTCGTTTAATGTCGTCAGTGCGTTCTTCGATGTTCTGAAGTTTGACTTCTAGGGCATCAAACTTTTTCAAAGCTTCTTGAACATTATTCATCCTCGCTTCAGTGTTTTCCAGCTTCCCATCTAGACCGTCAAATCTTTTCATCACTGACTCAATAGCTAGCGTAAAGCTATTTGCATTCTCCTCCCTTGCCTTCGCGCCTCTCTTTCTCAACTTTTTCGGTTGCGGACTGTTTACAGGAGTTTGGTCGTCCTCGAGATTAACAGACGATTGCTCCATTTCCTGGATTTCATTTTCACTCGATTCACTCATATCTCTCATCGCAGTGTTGCCGTGGTCATGGTCGACGATATTAGCTTCACCAAGTTTTTCCATCATTTCCGATAGTCAGTAATTTCGGTGCAATTTATTCTTCCAAAGCTTACTAGTTTGTTAAAAACGAATAAAAGTCACTTCTGTCACAATCTGGTTTGGTTGATTTTTCCTTTAAGCAAAGTTTGGACTAGAAAAACAAAGTTTTCTTCAGAGCCTGCTTGAGACTAAACCGCTCACTCCGCCATCTTGATTTGTCTCCATGATACACACTCATTCCTTTTAAGGACATCATTTTGAGAAAATCATTTCACTGTTTAGCGAGCCACAATTTACACAAATAGCTCAAGTGTTTCTCAAGCTTATACCATTGATACCTTGAAGGAGGCAGTATTGTTCAGTTTGAACTAAAATATACGTAATTGAATGGATGAATGAACAAGTGAATCAGGCAATTCAGAAAAGCAGATTCAACACTTCACAAGCAGAATTGCAGATGTACAACTGACATTTCATGATAAATGTGCACAAAATATAAAGTATCCTTTTTATAAATTACAAACATTTACAGAAATACATCTATTTGTACAAATCATAGAATTTTGTATTTGTGGATAGCAAATCATATTTGTAAATAGTGTAGTATTTGTGGATCATGGTATTTGCAAATAATTAATCTTTCCATAGAAAGGTTAAAGATCATAATACAGAAAAAGCATAATTATGTTTAGAGTAAATGGTAAACCCCCAGTGGTCAAAGCCCAAAATACACCCAAAACACATACCTTGTCCATTTCTGCAATGATTGTCCATATAGTATGGGTGATGATGCCCATAATAATAATATTAAGACAGCACTATGAGACTGTTTGGCCCTCAGTACCAGTTCTTAATTTTGGCCCTCTCTGTAACTTGAGTTTGACACCCCGGGTGTAGAGGGAACATGAGTTTGCTTTTGGCTAAATGTTTTTAGTTGGTGGTTCAATGTATCTGTAACCATTTTATATGGATGTAATGTGCATTGTAATATAGAGTAGAACAACCACATGCATGGATTCTTACCACATTGCCTCCAAACCTTTGTCATTTAAATATGTGCTCATTTGTTTTATAACCAAATACAGTATTTAGACATTAATTCCACATATTTAAATTAAATACAGATGATGAATAATACTTTACCTGGCTCTCAGAAAACAGGGCTGGCCATCTGTTTTTGAACTCTGCTATGAAGGGCATATCTTTAACGACTTCCTGTCTTCTATAGGCAAAGGTTCTTTCCATTTTACTTTTGATTAACTGTTGGTTGTTCTTCTTTTTCACCTCAAATATAAGTGCTTTCCTTTCTTCCTCAAGGCTCTCTTTAGTTTCGCCTGCAGGGTAATCAGGACAGTAGTTGACTTTTGCTTTCCGTGGCTTCTTTACCTGGTTAGGTCCATGACTCATGGCACCTCGCTTTTCTTTTACAGCATTGATGCTCAACTCGGGGCAGCCAATGCTCCTTAGTCTGGTGCGGTAGTTTGCCATTTTGTACTTCAAACTAATTTTCCATCCATAAAAGCCAGTGACAGATCCTTTCTCCTTTAAAAAGAGATACTTTGTTGTCAGAGCCTGAGCCACATCATCAAGCTCTGTACTAGAAGTATAAACTTTGTATTTGACGATTTCTGATGCCAACTATATAGTATATCGGACTTAAGTTTGTTACTTGTTTTTAGAAGAGTTCCACTGCTGCAGAAGGCATGTTTTGCCTTTTTAAAGTCGACATGAAATCAAAATTGACCCTATTTACTTTGTTGGCGCATATTACTATTCTTGTGGTTGTGGTGAACAATTCATCCGTGCAAGTTAATACACCGAAAAAATTTGTTTGCCGTGGTAATCTTTCATCAAAATCTGACGTTCCTTCTCTGGTGACGTCAGTTTGACGGCTTGGGTTGAAAACGCTGAAAACTTGATGCGTCGTCTACTCCAAATATGACTCTCAGAGTTGCAGACATCTTGTATTCATTCTGCAAAACAAAAGGACAGTTTATTTAAGAATAATTCACTTTGTGTCTGAAAAGGCCTATATGCCTCCTTTTCCCCCAATTAACATATTTTTTTATCATATCCCGATGTAATAATAAAATGTAATTAGTTTTTGTATTATGAGTTTGAGCACACTTTTGCTACACAACATTATCTGATTAACCAATAAATTAGAAAAGCCTCCACATGTACAAATCTTTTTAAAGTCACCATTCGTAGGGATCCAACTTTGTAGTCAGCCAAAGGATACTGGTCAGCAAGCTCCTTCAAACCAACAGCTGCAAGCTCTCTTGTTGGATGTAACTCATAAGCTCGATAGTGCTCTCTGTACCATGAGCCAAGTTTTTTAACAATGAAAATCAAATGATTTTTTATAATGCACAGCTGAATTATTTCGGAGAATTCTGGAAGACCCCCACATGATCCATTCAACTATCTATCATACATATCATACCTACACAACTATCATACCTTTTTTGTAGTTTATGCCATTAACAGTGACACTTTGGGCAAGGTTTACATCAGTGATGTCAAGGTATGTCTGGGTAATTGTGTTCAATACATCCTCATTAAGGACATCAATGGGGACTTTTGAAACTTGCGCAACATCCAAGGAAGGCTTTTCATTGTCAGGACAAAGCATATTATAGGAAACCATTAACTGATGCTTTGTAGCTAATGACAAAGTTATGTTCCTTAAGTTATTTATATGCCTAACAACTTGCTTAAAAAAGCTGTGTTTGGCCTCGAACCGCATAGTCCATAATGACACGAGGGGACCAAAACATTTAATCATTTCTGGATAGTGTTCCATAAAATGATGTTTAGGCAACAACTTCTGATCAGGAAAGAGTTCCTGATAACGTTCTCGATGCTCTGAGATTTTGCACTCCAAATATGCATTCGATTCTAGACAATGAACTGGGGCAACAACCAATTCAGCAATATCCTTTAAATCCAAAATCATCCAGGTTCATCACTGGGAAAAGTTTACCAATGATAAAAGGAAGTAATCGAAGAAGACACCAGTTTTCGTGGGCATTGCCACCCACTGTGCGTTTCTTTTGTAAAGTTTTAGGTAGCAAATGAGGGCGGTTTGTTTTATCCCCCTCTTTGTATGGAAAAGAATGGATAAGATTATTAAGGTGTTCAAGAGTGAACAACTTCTTAGATAAAAGCACATTACTGCTCTATGATAGTTCTACAGGAACTATGCCCTCAAACAGATCGTGGACAACCACTTGTCACATTAAAGTGACACAGACTGTCAGTTAAAACACAAGAAGTTCCCTTTCGAAAGGGAACTCTACACTACGTCAGAATGACGCTATGGGGAACGCCTCAGGCGTGACAGGTGTCTGAAATCAAGTATCAACTCACGTCAATCATGTTGACCGGCGACAGCCCGTGAATCATCAGCTTGAATGATTAACGCGCGACCTGGATGTATAAAGGGGAGCCTTGCACACATGACAACATCTTTTCGTCTTCAGGGACTGCTTTGTTTGTTTAAAAAAAGTATTTTCTCGAGTGCAATCGAAGAAAAATGAAGCAGAGGAATACCTTCCGCAAGTGTGCCGACCCGTGTCCCAGATTTCTGACACCGGAGGATTCACACGATCTGTGCGTGTTCTGCCTGGGTGAAGAGCACGCGCGGGAAGCTCTCGAGGGAGCTTCCTGCGCAAACTGCGAGCGTTTTTCTTTGAGAACGCTCCGCTCTCGTCTGTCTCACTTCTCGAGGGAAGTGAGCGCGGCATCTGAACCCCGCGGTTTTGGTCCCGCTCGGGCTGAGGCTCAGCGGCGCTTGAGTTCGTGGGGCTCTCAGATGGAGCTGGCAGATCAGCTGGAGAGGGGCGTTAACCTCACGGATGATCTGCCAGCTGACGAGGGTGAGTTACAGGTCGATGTAGAAGATGTTTTGTCTCTTTCTGATGGATCTGTAACTGGTTCTCTTCGGGCCGGGCAGGAGTTGGCTGCTGATGATGTCAGTCTGGTTGAGACTGAACCACTTCAGCCCTCCTGCCCAGTGTACGCTGAGCTGGTGGACGTTATGGGGCGCGCCACCAACAGACTGCAGCTGCAGTGGAGGCGCGTCCGGGAGGAACCTGTTCGTGGTGTGTTGGACGATCGGTTCCTCCCCACCCGTAGGCCACCGGCTCGGACGAGCCTTCCATTCCTTCCCGATCTCCACTCTGAGATCGAGAAGGCATGGAAGAACCCGTTCTCTGCGCGCCTTCATTTGCATCAGCGGGCCAGTTTCGCTGCTGTGGAGGGGGCCGCAGAGCACGGGTATGTGTCGATGCCGCCAGTAGACGAGACGTTGGCTAACTATCTCGCCTCTGGTCGGCCATCGTCACTGGGAGCTCCGACCCTGCCATCCAAGCCGCTGAAAATAACATCACGCTTGAATGGCAGAGCGTACACGGCAGCAGGTCAGGCAGGTGCGGTCCTGCACACCCTTGCGGTCCTTCAGGCCTACCAGGCCGACCTGCTGCGGGACCTCGATCAGGGGGCCGGCCTGCCCCCTGACGCGATGGCAGAGCTGCGGCGCACCACGGATTTGGCTCTCCGGGCCACCAAACAGTCAGCCGTTTCCGTCGGTCGTGCGATGGCGGCTATGGTGACCACGGAGAGGCATCTGTGGCTTAACCAGGCCGACATTGGGGAGAAAGAAAAGACCTTTCTCCCCGATTCGCCGGTTTCGCCTTCTGAGCTTTTCGGGCCTTCCGTTGAGACGGTGGTCGATAAGTTCAGGGAGGCGAGGGCGCGCTCTGAGGCATTTAAGAGCTTTATACCACGGAGGTCCTCGGCCCAGCCCAGGCAGGCGGGAGAGCCTGGTCCGTCGTGGTCTGAGGATCACAGGCAGACCCAGAGGGCCAGTGTCGCTTCCCGTGCACCCCCTCCTCCTAATAAAGGGAGCAGGGCGCGCAGGAGGCGTAACTCCCGCAGGAGGCAGGATCTCAGGGAGGTGATCCAGAGTAAGCGTTCTCAGACTGAACGCTAGACATCACCTCCCTGGATCTTGCCCCCTAACCACCATCGTTCCCAGGCTCCTCCTACATCAGGCCTGGGGCAGGGCCCATGATGAGTTCAAGAATTCTCTGATGGCCCGCTTCAGCTTGGTTGATAGGAGCGCCTTTCAAACAGGCTTGTGAAACAGTAGAACTTAGGTTTTTCTGAGTTTCTGAGTCCTGGCGTGCTTCATTCCGCACGCCGCAGGTTTTATATTGAGTGAAAATGTTTTGTGCGCAAATAAAATTTTTTCTTCTCTTCTTTTTCAGAACTCGTCTCCTGTACAGAGCCTGGGACATATTTGGTAGGCAGGTAATGTATTGTAAGTGAGCTGAGCTCCCACATACTGTGGTTATCAGGTTACAGGCCTCATCCGGCCTTCCTGGTTATGAGCTCCCACGTACTGGGTATCAGGTTACAGGCCTTACTAGGCCTTCCTGAATATGAGCTCCCACACATGGTGGTCGCCAGGTTACAGGCCTCACCAGGCCTTCCTGAATATGAGCTCCCACATACTGTGGTCGCCAGGTTACAGGCCTCACCCGACCTTCCTGAATGTGAGCTCCTACATAAGGTGGTTATCAGATTACAGGCCTCATCCGGCCTTCCTGGTTGTGAGCTCCTACATACTGTGGTTGAATAGGAGCTCCCACATACTGTGGTTGTCAAGTTATAGGCCTCACCAGGCCTTCTTGAATATAGCCCCCACATATTGTGGTTATCAGGGTACAGGCCTCACCCGGCCTTCCTGAATATGAGCTTCCACACACGGTGGTCGCCAGGTTACAGGCCTCACTGCCTTCCTGAGTATTAAGCTCCCACGTTCAGTGATCACCAGGCTCTAGGCCTCCTCGGCCTTCCTGGTGATGGGCTTCTACATGTCAGGTTACAGGCCTCATCCGGCCTTCCCGAATGTGAGCTCCCACACACCGTGGTCGCAGGTCTTCCTAGTTATGAGCTTCCTCATGTCAGGTTACAGGCCTCATCCAGCCTTCCTGAATGTGAGTTCCCACATACTGTGGTCACCAAGTTTCAGGCCTCATAGGCCTTCCTGAGTATGAGCTCCCACATTCAGTGGTCACCAGGCTTCAGGCCTCCTAGGCCTTCCTGGTTATGAGTTTTCACATGTCAGGTTACAGGCCTCATCCGGCCTTCCTGAATGTGAACTCCCACGCATTGTGAAATCCCACATGCTGTGGTCACCAGGTTAGAGGCCTCACCAGGCCTTCCTGGATTCAGACTGGCATAAGTACATGCACTTTCGTTTCGTGTACTTTCTTGAATCCGTATTTATGGTAAGGGTAATGCGCTTCCGCTTCATTCCCTTTTTTACGTGGCTCAGACTCCGGTTCTTCACCTCGAGTCCCACTCTAAATGCGTCTTGTTGTCACTATGTTTTACGACAGACGCCTACCTTTTAAGCTATCTCCCACATTCTGTGGTTACAGGCCTTGTTAGGCCTTTCTGAAGGTAGCTCCACATTGTGTGGCTGTCAGGTTACAGGCCTCTCAGGCCTTCCTGTAAACGAGCTCCCACTTACTGTGGTCGCCAGGTTTTAGGCCTCACAGGCCTCCCTGAGTATGAGCTCCCACATACTGTGGTCGCCAGGTTAGAGGCCTCACCAGGCCTTCCTGGATTCAGACTGGCATAAGTACACGCACTGTCGTTTCGTGTACTTTCTTGAATCCATATTTATGGTAAGGGTAATGCGCTTCTGCTTCATTCCCTTTTTTACGTGGCTCAGACTCCGGTTCTTCACCTCGAGTCCCACTCTAAATGCGTCTTGTTGTCACTATGTTTTACGACAGACGCCTCCCTTTTAAGCTATCTCCCACATTTTGTGGTAACAGGCCTCGTTAGGCCTTTCTGAAGGTAGCCCCACAGTGTGTGGCTGTCAGGTTACAGGCCTCACCGGCCTTCCTGATATGAGCCCTCATGTACTGGAGCTCTCCATATGAGGAGGTCATCAGGTCTTAGGTCTCAGTAGACCTTCCTGGTTTGAACCCTCTCTTACTTCACCAGAGTTCGGAGCGAGCACTGGGTAGACCCGTGGATTGAGTGGACGACTTCCGTCGTTTCTTGAGGTTGAGTCACACTCTCCGGGAGATCCCGTCTCTGTGTTCCGGAACTGAATGGTTTCTGCCAGCTTCGCAGGCCTTTGGTTTCTGGATGCCTTATCCAAGGCAACTTCCAGAGGCTCTGTCTCGGACAGACAGGCTATGGCCAGACTGTGTGTCTTAGTATAGATCACCAGGCCAGCCTGGTGGTATTTCAGGTGGCACACTCCCCTGAATAGTGACTGGCTGGGGGTCCCTTGGATCCCCTAGCCACACTCCCTAGAAGTGACCCCTTCTATTGGAAGCTGTGGTCCTAAGCCTTTGAGCTGGCCCAGATATACCCCCCATTAACTGTGTTCTGGCGGTCTCTTGGTTCATTAGCTTGGGCCATGACCGGTAGGGAGTGCTGTCACTGACAGCCCGATGTGACCTAGGGGTGAGTGGTTCCAGTGTTTTCTGAATTACTGGTTTGGACAGTTGTCACTGCCTTTGGGCATGCACTCCCCTCAGCATGGTGAAGTTGGTATATCGTTCCCCATAGCGTCATTCTGACGTAGTGTAGAGTTCCCTTTCGAAAGGGAACGTCTCAGGTTACGACTGTAACCTATGTTCCCTGAGAACAGGGAACGAGACACTACGTCTCCCTGCCATGCCTCGGGGCCTGCCTGCAACAGTCCCTTCAGACGATAGGATGTTGTCATGTGTGCAAGGCTCCCCTTTATACATCCAGGTCGCGCGTTAATCATTCAAGCTGATGATTCACGGGCTGTCGCCGGTCAACATGATTGACGTGAGTTGATACTTCATTTCAGACACCTGTCACGCCTGAGGCGTTCCCCATAGCGTCATTCTGACGTAGTGTCTCGTTCCCTGTTCTCAGGGAACATAGGTTACAGTCGTAACCTGAGACGTTTTTACACCAAAGCAGCTTTCCCCTTTATCTTTAGCCATCTTTACGTGAAGCTGATGAACTTCCTTGGTTCTACGCTCAAATACCCCTGATTTCACTTCTTTCCCCTGAATGTCACAATGCTGAGCTGTACAAAACCGACAGAAATATTTTCCCAAAAAACTCTACAAATCCAGCTAGCCCATGAGCCCCCAGATTATCCGCAATGACGCATTGTACTGTGCCCTTGATAAATGTCCCAAGTTGTGGAATAAACAGCCCTTGCTGCTCCAAAGTCACTATATCATGCAGTAGAGGCTCAAATATTTTTTTGCAGCCATAAGCTTTAACATGATCACTTTTGTACAACAATGCTAAGTAGATTGAGGACAGGACTGAGCTGCTACCAGGAGGCAAGTTACCTAAAATTCAGTAGACTGTACACAGTTTTTTTTTTTTTTGCGTGAAGTTCCCAGTGGATTGCAAACCTCAAAGTCACCCATGTACAAACATAAGCAAATCCTTAAATCCTCACCTGAAAAGAAAGGGTTGTTTTTGCGGTACTCACATTCCTGAAAAGACGCATACTGGTGTACATTTGCAAAAGAAACTGCATGATTATCAAGAAGTTTATCAACTATATCTTTACGTCCAAGTAGCTGCTGTAGAGAATTCAGTAAGGGAACGTACTGAAAGGTTTTGTTGGACCTTGCCTCTAGTACATACTCAACAGGTTCAACCTTAAAGTTCCCTTTCAAGGGAACTCCCGTTGCGTCGAGAAATGACGCTATGGGGAACGCTTTGCGTGATGACGTCTTGAAGCACATGTAAAATCAGTCCAATGGTGTGGCGGAACGTCAGAGGCGGGTGACGTCACGTACCAGGAAACTATAAAAGCCGGCCCAAAACAGAAAACGAAAGCTTTCTGAGTCTTCAGTTGCGCTCTGTGTTGAAATCTGTCCTTGTTATTTGGTGTTGTCTGTCTTTATATATATATATATTGATTCAGTCATGGCGAGCAAGCAGCAGTATCGAGTGTGTGTCCATCCCTGCCCGCGTTATTTAACGGGAGGTGACACACACACTCTTTGTGTTGTTTGTTTGGGAGAGGAGCATGCCCAGTCAGCACTCGAGGGTGGTGACTGTGAGCATTGCTGTGCGCTTCCATTGCGTACGCTCCGATCCCGTTTGGCTCGGTTCAATCCCGACCACGTTCCCCAGGGCTCGGGTCCCGCCGCGGCTGAGGCTCGGCGGCGATCTCAGACCTGGGGTTCGCAAATGGATCTGTCAGTGGATGTTGAGACGGGCTCTGCCTTATCTCAGCCTCAATCTGACAGATCCAGTGCCTCTCATCAGGGTGTGGAAGCACGCGCTGCGGTTTCTTCCCCCCTGATAGAGGCACCAATACTGCAATTGTCCAGCTCTGAGGAGTTGGATGTTGTGAGTATTGAAGCTGAGTCTGAGGATTCGCCACCTCAGTCTCACGCGTTTGAGGAACTGCTCGATGTTATCACTAGAGCAGTTGACAGACTTTCTATTGAGTGGCCAGAGGATAGGCAGGACGTTCGCTCAAAAAGCAAGCTTGACGAACGCTTCCTGCCATCTCGTGCGCAGCCCCAGCGCAGGAGTCTTCCGTTTTTCCCCGATCTCCACACCGAGGTGTGGAAATCGTGGGGAAAACCAGTGTCATACAGAGTATTTTCACCACACACATCCCACTACTCTTCCATTTATAAATATAAAGAGCATGGTTATGGGGAGATGCCGAAGGTGGAAGAGACGCTTGCAAGCTATCTCTCTCCAGCAACGGCATCTTCCCTGAAGACTCCTACACTTCCATCTAAACCAGTTAAAACAACATCTTCCCTGGTTCATAAATCGTATGCAGCCGCTGGTCAAGCGGCAGCGTGTCTGCATACGATGTCTATTATGCAAGCCTATCAGGCTGAACTGCTGGGTGATTTAGAGGAGGGCGGGGGTATTGGTCCCGACACTGTGGCTGAACTACGCAGAGCCACAGATCTGTCTCTCAGGGCCACCAAGGAGACCGCCAGATCAATTGGGCGGTCTATGGCAGCCCTGGTGGCCACTGAGAGGCATCTGTGGCTCAATCTGAGCGACATTAAAGACAAAGAAAAAAATGTTCTCTTAGATGCTCCGGTCTCCACGGTTGGTTTATTTGGCGATGCAGTTAATAGTGCAGTAGCAAAATCACAAGAAGCTGCCAAACAAGCAGCTGCTCTCCAAAGACTTCTCCCCCGCCGTTCTTTCTATGAGGCTGCTGAGCGGGAGCAGCCTCACTCCTCTAAAAAGAGCGCTGAGCACCGTGCCACTCAGAAACAGAGCGTTTCCTCCCGTGCTCCCCCACAAAAACCTCGGGGACACGGAGGGCGCGCTCAAACCCAGCAGTCTTCGAGGGGTAAAACGGATCTGCGGACCGTTATTACTGCCAAGAAGGCTGCTGGGAAGAAGTCCTGACGTCCGAGGACCCAGGACAAATGAGGGTAGTCCCCCCCGAAGCAGAGCGGTTAACACCTCATTTTACGGTGCCCGTCTCTCTTCGGTGCCCTCAGGGGACCGTTCTGCCAACCCTGCCACCTCTGGTGTTACAGGTCGCAGCGGTCTCCGGCGAGCACATATCTCAAGGTCCACCCGGAAACGTAGTGGCCTCGGGATGCCCGCCCCCTCCGAGGAGGGTGCTAGAGCAGTCTGTTCGGTCGTTCCCTGCCGGTTCGCCGTTACAGGGCGTCGAACCGACTACTCAACAGCAACAAAATCCAGAAACCAGTCTCGAGAGGCTGGTACCTCTAGTAGAATCTTTGACAGCGTGGAAGCTACTGTCAAATGTTTCTCGTTGGGTCCTGCAGACCGTCGAAAAAGGGTATCAGATACAATTCAAGAAACGCCCACCTCGGCTTATGGGGGTCCTGCCCACAGTGGTGGGCCCCGAGCAGGTTCTGGTTATGGAACAGGAAGTGAACACTCTGTTAGAGAAAGGGGCCATAGAATATGTACCTCCCTCCAGCAGGGAAACCGGGTTTTACAGCCGGTACTTCATAGTTCCAAAAAAGGACGGGGGATTGCGTCCCATTTTAGATCTTCGAGTTCTGAACGAGTCAGTCATGCAGCTCAAGTTCAAAATGTTAGCATTGAGGCAGATCGTGCCACAGATCAGGTCCGAGGACTGGTTTGTCACGATAGACCTCAAGGACGCATATTTCCATATATCCATCCGTCCGTGTCATTGGAAGTTCCTGAGGTTTGCTTTCGGGGGCAAAGCATACCAATATCGAGTTCTTCCATTCGGCCTAGCTTTATCACCCCGCACTTTCACCAAATGCATGGATGCAGCTCTGGCGCCACTGCGCCTCCAGGGTATTCGCATTATGAACTACATCGACGATTGGTTGATTTTAGCTCATTCGCATCAGATGGCGGTTCAACATCGAGATGTTGTTCTCGCCCACATGAAAGAGTTGGGGTTACGGCTGAACGCCAAGAAGAGTGTGCTTTCTCCACTACAGAGGACCACTTTTCTAGGCGTGGTTTGGGATTCTGTGTCGATGCAGGCGCGCCTGTCACCGCCACGGATAGATTCCATCCTTGCAGCTGTGAAAAGTGTAAAGCTAGGCCAGCTACTCACTGTCAAACAGTTCCAGAGACTGTTGGGTCTCATGGCAGCAGCTTCCAACGTGATACCTTTTGGACTGCTACACATGAGGCCCCTGCAGTGGTGGCTCAGGACCAGGGGGTTTTCCCCGAGGGGCAACCCATTTCGCACAATCAAGGTCACGCGGCGATGCCTACGTGCCTTGGTTATGTGGAAGAAGCCTTGGTTCCTGTCCCAGGGCCCAGTGTTGGGAGCTCCTTGTCGTCGCAAATTGCTAACGACGGATGCTTCCCTCACGGGCTGGGGAGCGATCCTGGAGGGTCGCTCGTCTCAAGGTCTGTGGGAAGACCATCATCGTTCCTGGCATATCAATCGCCTAGAGATGTTAGCTGTCTTCCGGGCTCTGAGGAGCTTTATCACAGATCTCAGGGGGCACCATGTGCTAGTACATACGGACAACACATCGGTAGTCGCCTATATCAACCACCAAGGGGGTTTGCGCTCGCGCCCGTTATCCAACTTGGCACGCCATATCCTCTTGTGGTCCCAGGGGAAGTTACTGTCACTCAGGGCAGCTTACATCCCCGGGGTCCAGAATATAGGAGCAGACACTCTGTCGAGGCAGGGGCCGAGGCCCGGGGAATGGAGGCTCCACCCCGAGGTGGTGGAGCTGATATGGAGGGAGTTTGGCCAAGCACAAGTGGATCTGTTTGCGTCTCGAGAGACGTCTCACTGTCCACTTTGGTTCTCCCTCACGCATCCAGCTCCTCTGGGACTGGATGCTATGGTACAGACGTGGCCGAGGCTACGTCTGTACGCCTTTCCCCCAGTTGCTCTGCTCCCGGGAGTTCTGGAAAGAGTTCGCAGGGACCCTCTTCAGGGAACCGAGGTTACAGTCGTAACCGAGGCGTTTTCCTTATAGTACTGTTTACGTTCGAAGGCTGAGGCTAATGGACCACCCTTAGCTATAGCTATTACCAAAGGATTATTGGTAGAAATGGCTAAGATGAGTTCATTAATTATTAACTGATTAACCTGAAGGTTATGCTTATTGAAAATGTCAAAAGCTGTACTGTGTGATACAGGCACTGCAGCAGAGGTAAGAATCATGCAAGGTAAGCAGAGGTAAGAAATGCAACTCTTCCAGTAACTCATCTATTGTAGAGCTTGGTACATGTGACAAAGTCTCTAATTTCAGAAGGACTGATGCCAATTTTTTTATTATTGTGTCTTGCAAGTTCTCATTTTCTGCCTCAGCTTCAATCAAATTGTCACAATCTAAATCAGAAGCAATTTCAGCAGTTGAATGCTTTTCAGATAGTTGATGCTCACCATTTGTATCACATCCTTTCAATAATCCAACTTTAAAGTCTTTTATAGTGCAACGTGCATGTTTCCTACTCTTATGGGATTTGAAAGTAGCATACATATTGGTTTGAAAATAAAAAAATTCAAACATACATGTTACTGTTTCATAACTCCTCAGATGGTTGTTTACATGAGAAAAGTACTCTGTACTAGATGCTATTTCACTTCCTGGACACAAAAGGCATTTCAATATTACTTGTTCTGTAGTCCTTAAATGTAAAACATCAACATGACATCGACTCAAATGAGTTTTAAGTGCATTCCATGTTTTGAATGAGCATGGGCATTCATAGTATGTGCATGGATATCTGGAGTGTCCCTGACCAAAATGGCCATGGATTCATTTATAGTGTTTTAGTAATTGGTACCTTGTAGATTCACTTTCAGAACACTGTTTGCACCTCCACATTCAGAACCTAAAAAAAAAAAAGACATGAAAGTATTAATGATACAGAGTCCCTTCCAAGTCTATAGCAATTATATTTGAGCCACTGGCTCATCTCATGATGGGTGCAGTGTATGCCCGCCTTAATGATTAAGGTTCAGATTACACGATTTTAGCCCGATTTTGGCACGATCCGTTTGACGTAGGGTGTTGTGGGGATTCGTAAATGATGTTTTATTAACAAAGTTCGGGAGGAACACGTTCTAATGATCAAACAATCAAGTCATTCCAACCAGCTGTCAGCAATCAGTAATCAACAGGTCCACTCAATCAGCATGATTAAAGGCCTATAAATACTCACAGTCGACTCACCCATTATCCTTGACAGTTTTCAGCATCCCTCCACCACCCCATCTCCTCACACTTACCTGGTTATCTTCCTAACCAAGAGATACGGGGGGAGTACTCTGGGTTCGGGCCCAATTTCCGAGCTCGGAGCCCTCCCCCCGGACAGCACGCCAAATACGCATAACTATTTATTCTCTGATCATTTGTAAGTGTGAACTCGTGAAATGACAAAGGGCGTGGGGACGCAAGATACGATCGTTTCATCTCGTATATAGTGTGTCATACCCAGATAGCAAGGTGACATTGATTAAATGTTGAACTTCCATCAGAATCATTATTTTGGTTGAGGTTGAAAATTCAATGCTAAATAATATTGGATCAATGTTGAAAATTCAATGTTAAAATAATATTGAATCAGTGTTGATAATTCAATGTTTTTCAGTGTTGAAAAGACAAACATTGAATCAATGTTGATTTTTGGTCAGCTTAAACTTATCCACTGGTTGCCTAGAAAATCCTAACATTGGTTGCCCACCGCCAATCAGATCAAAGCGCGGCATAACAGTTAACAGATTTCAAGCGCGGCATAATAACAGATTTTAAGCGCGAAACAGACAGACAGACGAAGCATTCGGGCAACGACAGAGTGATTTTTAGAGGTAAGTTCATCTTAAATCTTAAATCTCGAATCTTTCATTTCTCATTTTTATTTATCTATATTTCTTACAACTTGTTTGCTTTTCTTGGGTGAGTCGGAATTAACTGCTATGTTAAATTTATTAGTAACATGAACACAAACCAACGGCCGGGATTACCCTAATAATATATTGAATTTCAGTTAGTCTTTTACCAAACGACATTGTGGGTAAAACCAACAGTGGGTAAATTGTTAATTTTCATTCTAGGGCGAACTAACCCTTTAGTCAAAAAAGGCGCAAAGAAGCGGGAGTTCATAAATGGTCACGCAAATGAGAGACGACGGGCACGACGGCTAATTTAATTTTTGTATTCCAATAATAGCTAGCTATTTTTTTTTTTTATCCATGATGATATAGTGTTTCCACGACTTCCAAAAAGGGGTAAAAATATAGAGAAATAACAGTTGTAATAGGGTCAAAGACGAGACGTCACTATATTTTGGTCAAATATAATTTACAAAAGTAATTGTATATATGACTGTAAAAAAAGATGGACGGCGCCCCTTCGCTCTCTTCCATTGGTGAGAACTGAAGCCGCCAGTGTCCCGAATATGGCGCTGACATCTTGGGGTTTGAGTCTGCGCAGTAGCGATCTCGGGACCAGACCTGCGCAGTAGTGAGCAGGAAGTAAAGCCGCGAAATCAATCCCTGCCCTTACTCTTGTCCTCTCTCCCTGCACTTTTTTAAAGTGGCCTATGTCTGCTCCGTTCCTCCGTTCCGCTCCAATGTTGATGTCTGTTGATTGCAGTATGACAAGAGGCTTGTTCAAATAAAGTAAATACAATCTCCTCAGTCTTCCGAAGATCCCGAAAAAAAGTCAGTTGGTGCTTCAGTGACTACTTCGCTCTAGTGATGTCCGGTTCGTGAACGAATCGTTCTTTTGAACCGGTTCTTTTTAGTGAACTGGTCGAACCAGTACACTAAATCGGACTGAATCGTTCGAAACAGTTCGCGTCTTGCGTCAGCACTGATCCACAACAAGTTACTAAAGTTACTCACTTTCAGACATGCCTGAGTCCTGACAGTCCCTTCGACTCAAAATAAACCAATATCCCGGAGTAGGCATATATGTTACTCCAGTAAATCCAACAGTTCACTGAACTGAGACATGTTGTGCTGAGAGAAGTGATGAGCACGAGCAGTTGATACTGAGGACCACCAGTACAGAACCGAGAACTGTTTCTTTCGGACGCGTTCGATACGGAGAACGTCTCGGGTTACGACTGTAACCCTCGTTCCCTGAGAAGGGAACGAGACGCTGCGTCGAAATCGACACATTGGGGAACGCCTTCAGTGTGACGCGTCTGAAGCCTGTATGGAACTAGTCCAATCTTGATTGGTGTTGCGTGATGACGTCACCCGTGATGTCGCATGTGACGGTGAGCGGAAGCTATAAAAAGGACACCGGAACATAACAGCGTCAGCTTTCAATTGGTCGAAGCAAGTCGTTCTCAGGAGCGTGAAAAGTGTGGCCGAGGGACGCAGCGTCTCGTTCCCTTCTCAGGGAACGAGGGTTACAGTCGTAACCCGAGACGTTCCCTTTCGAGGGAACTCGCGCTGCGTCGAAATCGACACATTGGGGAACGAAATGCCCACTGCGCCACACTGAGAGAATACGCCCTGGTATGAAGCAATCTGGCATACTCAAGACGAGAGAACCCGTGACCCCGGTGTAGAGGGCAGATCCAAACTGTAGTGTTTTATAAAAGTGTGAGGGGAAGCCCAGCCTGCAGCATCTCAGACCTCTTGGAGGGAAACTCCTGCTAGCAGAGCCTTAGAGGAAGCCACTCCTCTAGTGGAGTGGGCTTTTAACGCTAGAGGTGAAGGCAAACCGCGCACCTCGTAAGGTGAAGAAATTGTTTCCACTATCCATCTGCTAATAGTTTGTTTTGAAGCAGGTGACCCCTTCTTTGGGGACCCAAAGCACACAAGTAGTTGATCCGATTTCCTCCAGCCCGAAGTCCTTTGAACATAGATTTCCAGGGCTCGGATCGGGCATATTAGATGTAATTTAGCTTGCTCATCCGACACATGCGGTGGAGGATGAAAGGCCTGGAGAATTATAGACCGTGCCACACTTGACGGCACCTTAGGCACATAGCCAGGTCTAGGGTGGAGAATGGCCTTTACTCTGCCGGGAGCGAACTCGAGGCAGGAAGGAGCGACAGATAGAGCCTGCAGGTCCCCGACTCTCTTTAGGGACGTGATGGCGAGCAGGAACGCTACTTTAACCGACATAAATTTCTCAGTCACCTCATCCAAAGGTTCGAAGGGTGCCAGGGATAACCCCTCAAGAACTACTGCCAGGTCCCACGTGGGGACCCTGGACTGGATGACAGGCCTCATCCTCCTAACTCCACGAAGGAAACGTACTATAAGTGGGTGTCTCCCCAAAGTGCCCACCCCTAAAGGCGTGTGGAAGGCAGCTAAGGCCGCCACATAGACCTTAAGCGTGGACGGGGAGAGCCCGTCAGAGAAGCGACTCTGGAGGAACTCCAGCACTGAAGCCACCGGGCAGTTAACTGGGTCCACTTGATGTTCTCTGCACCATAAAGTGAATACATTCCATTTCAACGCATACAGTTTCCTCGTGGAGGGGGCTCTAGAGTTTAAAATGGTCTCGACAACCTCAGTTGAGAGACCGACATTTAAGAGTTGGTCCCCCTTAGGGGCCAGACCCACAGCTTCCATAGCTCTGGTTGAGGGTGGAATATTGTGCCCTCGGCCTGAGACAGAAGGTCCCTCCTGATCGGAATTTGCCACGGAGGACCTGCTAGGAGAACCATAGAACCACGGAGCAGGTCCTCCGTGGCAAATTCCGATCAGAACCCCAAAACTCTCTCTAGAACCCCTGGGAGCAGAGCGATCGGGGGAAAAACGTACAGACGTAGCCTCGGCCACGTCTGCACCATGGCATCCAGTCCCAGAGGAGCTGGATGCGTGAGGGAGTACCAGAGCGGAAAGTGGGTGTTCTCTTCAGAGGCAAACAGGTCCACTTCCGCCTGACCAAACTCCCTCCATATTAACCCCACCACCTCGGGGTGGAGTCTCCATTCCCCGGGCCTCAGCCCCTGCCTCGACAGGATGTCTGCCCCCACATTGCTGTCCCCAGGGATAAAGATTGCTCTGAGTGAAAGAAGTTTTCCCTGGGCCCATAGGAGAACCTGATGCGCCAGTCTGCACAGAGGGCGCGATCTCAGGCCCCCCTGTCGATTTATATATGAAACCACCGACGTATTGTCTGTTCGTACTAGAACATGATGGCCTCTGAGGTCCGGAAGGAAATGTCTGAGGGCCAGACACACTGCCATCATCTCCAAGCAATTGATGTGCCAAGAAAGATGATGGTCCTTCCAAGTACCCCTTGTGTAGCGGCCTTCCATAACCGCATCCCCAGCCTGTGAGGGAAGCATCCATGGTTAGAATCTTTCTCTGACACGGTGCCCCCAACACAGGGCCTAGGGACAGGAACCCTGGTTTCTTCCACATGACCAAAGAACGAAGGCATCTGCGCGTTACTTTGATCGTGCGAAAAGGGTTGCCCCTCGGGGAAAACCCTCTGGTCCTGAGCCACCACTGCAGGGCCCTCATGTACAGCAGGCCAAAAGGAATCACGTTGGACGCTGCTGCCATAAGGCCCAGCACCCTCTGAAAGTGTTTGACAGTGATGGCCTGGCCTAGCTTGAGACTCGTTACTGTGTTCAAGATGGTATCTACCCGAGCGGGAGACAACTGTGCCCGCATCGAGATAGAATCCCACACTACCCCCAGGAAAGTGGTCCTCTGTAGAGGAATTAAGGAACTCTTCTTGACATTGAGTCTTAAACATAAGCACCTTAGATGGTTCAGAACAACATCTCGATGTTGAACCGCCATCTCTACCGACTGTGCCAAAATGAGCCAGTCGTCGATATAATTGAGGATGCAAATGCCTTGAAGTCTCAGAGGAGCAAGGGCCGCATCCATGCATTTTGTGAAGGTGCGAGGAGACAGTGCTAGGCCCAATGGAAGAACCCTGTACTGATACGCCTTTCCCCCGAAAGCGAATCTTAGGAACTTCCTGTGTTGGGGAAGGATGGAAATATGGAAGTAAGCATCTTTCAGATCTATTGTGACAAACCAGTCCTCGGACCTGATCTGACTCACGATAAGAGGTATAGTCAACATTTTGAACCTGTATCTCCTCAGAGACCGGTTCAATACCCTTAGATCTATTATAGGTCGTGACCCCCCATCCTTTTTGGGAACTATGAAGTACCGACTGTAGAACCCGGCTTCCCTTTCCTGAGGAGGAACCTGCTCTATGGCCTCCTTTGCTAAGAGGGACTGAACCTCTTGCTCCATAACCTGACCCTGCTGTGGACTGACCAGTGTGTGAACCACCCCACTGAATCTTGGCGGACGATATTCGAACTGAATTCTGTACCCCTTTTCCACTGTAAGCAGGACCCACTGAGATATATTTCAAAGACCCTTCCAGGTGTCTAGATAATCTACTAGGGGGATCAGTCTCTCGAGACTGACCTCTGGTGTTGTAATTGAAATATCGGTGGCCTGAAGCACTTGATTGGCAGGAACTAACCGACTTAATTTTATTGCAGGCCTCGTGAGAGGGAACGCAATCGACAGGGCCGCAACGTTTTCGGGCGGACATTGCGATTTGCGTTCGTCGAAAACCGATGTGTCCCGAAGCGCACGTAGCGGCGGGAAGCACACATCGATTTCCTGAGGGCTCCGTGGAGGAGCTTAATGTTGTTGCTCGATCACGGGGGGGGACCACCCTCAGAGGCCTGCGCAACGCGTCAGGGCCCCTTAGCCGAAGCCTTCCTCGCCTGAATGACAGTCCTCAGATCTGTCCTAGGTCCAGACGACTTCGGCTGAGAGTGTTGCCCTCGGCCCCAGGTCTTTTTCGGGGGGGCACGAGAAGCAACACTCTCCTTCTGCAGCTGCAGGTGTGAGGAGCTGGCGGCTGCCTCATGGGACTGCCCCTTGGCAGCAGACCCATGAGACTTGGAACGACGGCGGGGAATAAGGTGTTTCAGTGCGGCTGACTGTCATTTCGTCTCCTGAAACCTCTCGACAACAGTGTTGACTGCGTCGCCGAAGAGGCCAGAAGACGAAATCGGGGCATCGAGGAGGAAAGCCCTGTCCTTCTCCCTGATGCCCGACAGATTCAGCCACAGGTGTCTCTCCGTGGCTACCAGTGCTGCCATAGAGCGGCCAATGGCGCGGGCCGTCTCTTTGGTAGCACGGAGAGACAGGTCGACCGCTCGACGCATTTCCCGAATGTCGTCGAACGCGACCTCCCCGCTGTCGTCCACCTCCTTGAGGAGGTCGGCCTGGTACGCCTGCAGAAGCCCCATAGTGTGCAGGCATGCACCAGCCCGACCTGCCGCCATATATGCTTTCCCAACAAGCGCCGAAGTGGTACGGCAGGGCTTGGAGGGAAGCGCCGGAGCTCTCAGGGACGATGCAGCATCGGGCGAGAGATGAGATGCAAAATTCTCTTCAACCCGAGGCATCGTCCCATAGCCCTTCTCTTTCGACCCCATTATACTAGAATATATATGCACATTGGGGCTGGAGAGTCGAGAAGAGAAGGGCTTATTCCACGATCTCGACACCTCGGTGTGGAGATCGGGAAAAAATGGGAGATTCCGGTGCGAAGGTTGTGGCCGGGCTTGCAGGAAGCGCTCATCAAGCATACTTTTTTTCGTCGCTTCCTGCTTATCTGGGGGCCATTCGATATTTAATTTACCCACAGCCCGGGTCACAACCTCCAGCAACTCCTCAAAGGCAGGGGAATGTGTTGATGGAGCTTCACATTCTCCTGCCTCGATGTTCAAACTATCTGACACCTCAGAGCCAGACAGTTCGAACATCGGGTCCTCTTCGCGGGCGGAAGAAGCCGCTGGGCGGGCTTCCACCTCGCGAGCGGGACCGCGAGAACTGGCCGATGAATGTTGGGAAAGGGCCGAGGCCGTCTCAACATTATCAGCCAGATCCTTTTGCGATCCCCATGAATGCAAGCGCCGCGCTGCCTCGACAGACGCGGGACCTGATCCATGGGGAGCGCGTGCCTGGCCTGATTCATCGAACAGACCGAGGCGGGAGCGGAGCGTTCTAAGGGGCATTAGATCACAGTTTGCACAGACAGCGCCCTCGAGCGCTGCCCATGCATGCTCCACTCCAAGACAAACAACACAGAGCACGTGTGTGTCACCCTCGCTCAAATAACGCGGGCAAGGGGACGCACACTGTCTGAACTGCTTCTCTTTCTCCATCACAATACCTTTACCGAACAAACAACACCAAATAAGACACACAGTCACATATAACGCTTGCTGAAGAACAGAAAGCTGACGCTGTTATGTTCCGGTGTCCTTTTTATAGCTTCCGCTCACCGTCACATGCGACGTCACGGGTGACGTCATCACGCAACACCAATCAAGATTGGACTAGTTCCATACAGGCTTCAGACGCGTCACGCTGAAGGCGTTCCCCAATGTGTCGATTTCGACGCAACGCGAGTTCCCTCGAAAGGGAACCGATGAGCTGATGAGCTGAGTATGCGTGCAATTCTTTCAGAGGGACGAAATGCATGTTTCTTAAGTATTTTATTGAACATCAATAAGTGTAACAAAATAAAACATGTTAGAAACATGTTTATCACATAGGCTACTGCCTTTTCACTGTATTATTTTAAAGATTGGAAACACAATGAATGGATTGTAAAACTAAACATTTATTATTATAGCCTACTAAAACATTATTTTCTGGAACAGATCATTTAATTTCTAAGTAAGTTGATATACATTTTTGACGTAAACTCTTGCCAAGGTTTTAAAGGGTGCAAAGTAAATGTTTATAATGTGTTAATCAAAACATAACGTATTAAACATACTGAAGACATGCATCGAGTTTTTAGTTTTGTCGACTGAAGGCTATAGCCTGGTTTCAGTAGTTCTCAGCTCACACACAGGCATATGCTATGGTTCTCGAGTCAAGAACTGGTTGTTGCAGCAGTTCTCGGATCACCAGTACAGAACCGAGAACTGTTTCTTTCGGACGCGTTCGATACAGAACCGACGAGCTGGAGAGACTGCGCATGCGTCTCGGAACAGAACTTTCTTTTGGCCAACTGATGCTGTGTTTATACTGTCTATGTGCTGTGCTGATACATGAGCACGGGTGAACCAAGGACTTGAATGAGGGGCCGAATTCGGCGAAATGTAAGTTTATTTAATTACAAATAAAATAAAAATGATGAAGACCAGTTTATTCACTTCATGTAAAACATCCGCGTTTGCGCATCGCCTTAGGCCTACTACAGGGTTCATTTTCAAAACGTAAATGTAAGAAACCTATCCAAGATGATTATGACGATGAGTACTATTATTTAACCTGTTAAGCTGCAACGCCACTTTTGAAAAATCCCCAGAAATGACATAGCCTACCCAAACTGAAACACATACAGTTCATGAACCCTTTGCACTAAAAGCACAAGTATGATCTCATTTGAAAGCTGACACCTGGTAGTTTATTGTAAATGTAGAATTAATTATTGTCATAATGAAAAAACATTTTTTAAATAGCTTCAAAGTTTTGTAAAGTTATTAGAAATTTATTTTTATGAAACATATTCATGAAAATAAAATTGAAGTGGGCACTGTAGCAATCTAGAAATGCACTGCAGCTAAAGCCATATGTGTGACCATGTTATATTTAAAATCTGAAAATGATAAGTCTAAAACTCTGTATTTAGTTAAATGTTTTTCAAGATCATGTCAAATTACTTTATTTTGGGCCTAGCTAGCATGTTAGCTTAGCACACCATCAATACACGACCATTTATGAGATTAAAACCATGTTTGTGCTTCAAACGTACTTTATAACGCAATTCGAGTATTTTAAATAATCTTCTGTGATCTAATTTGGCTTCAGATAAAAAAAAATCATAAAGAAAATATATTATTTATAGTATGCACGATGATAAAGTCTATATCGATTAGCATTACTTTATAAATATAATCTATTATTATAAAAATACCTGGCATTGCTTGAAGAACACAGGCAAATCAAATATCATTGCAATATTTTTTATTGTCTTCAAAACGTCTGTATCTGCATATTACAGCGATCTCTGTGTTAGCTTTGTGTGTAGCTGCTACAGAGCCCGTCTACGGAAAGCCTGTCCACTCCCTATTAAGCCCTATTGTACCGAATTTTGGTTGTAGTACCACCAGAGTTTCACTGGGGGCGCTCGCCATGAGTGCAAAATGAATGGGAGTCAATGGGGCTAGACGGCTAAATTTGTCTCTTTCACCCGATTGCCGTTGAGAAATCTCAGATGTGATTGTAGATTTTGCAAGTTCAACATGGGTTTTAGGTCGAAAGTTGAATGAACGAGTACTTATGTCGTTTTGATTTCTTACAGGTTGAGTTGTTGTTGCCCATAACACGCTAGCATTCTGCTAATGACGTCAGCATTCTGACGTCATTGACATTTTGAAAGACTTTTTTAAATCAAATAAGTGACTCTAAAAAATCTAACACCCAGCAATGTGTAATTTCTTTGCATCTCCTTTCGAATACAACATTCAAATTACTAGACAAAAAATTATATCCTGAGAAAAGTGGATTTTGAGGGGTATACCGCCATTGACCTCCATTCATTCTGCACTCGTCCTGTGAGCGCCCTCATATGGAATCAGAGTGGAACTGCAACCAGTTCAGAAGCCGGAAGTGTAGTGAGAGTGAAACTTCTCGCCATATTCTCTGGCTGCTATCAGTGACGTCTTTGAAGGTCACATGATTATGTCTCTTCTTCATGTTCCATATATGGAGTATTATTGTGCATATAGCGCCCTCAGGCTATTGGTATGAATTGAAAACACAGCACATCTTAGTAAGAAGCGCTCATAATGATTACATCGACGCATTTGGGTATAAATTCAATAAATATTATTCCTGTCTATAGAAATATGATGTGAATCTATGAGAATATATCAATATTTCTCCAAGTCTGCACATTTTTTAGCTAAAAACCCTGAGGGACGTTGTTTTGTGAATCGCTGTCATGACGACAGCACGGAGTTTTTTTTTATGAATGGAGCAGCTGACGCTCATAATTCATATTAAAGGGATTGACGCATTTTTTCATTTCATAACTCCTGACACAAATTAAGACATAACTGTCACTATAAGTTTCTCAGAATACAATAGTGGTCAAATACTGAAACTTGAGTCTTATATCATTTTAATGATGTATAGTTTGTCAAAGTATAACATTTAATCTGATAGTAACTTTGAACTAAATAAATAAAAAAACGTTTCAGTGCGCCGACGCACTGGTAAAGCTTAACAGGTTAACTTAAGTTATGATTACAAATGCCTTTATTTGAATGTATTTTTATCCGCCGGGATGATAGAATTGACGTCATTACGTGATGACGTAAAAGAACTGGTGAACCGTTTTTTTGAACCGGTTCATTGAAACGAACTGTCCGAAAGAACCGCTTCGCGGAAAAGAACCGAACTTCCCATCACTACTTCGCTCAGAGAACCTGTCAATCACAGGTGTCAATCATGACGTCACACCACCGTTTTTATAGGATCACGTAACGAACTAAAAACAAACAAACGCATTTTAAAAACAGACACTTGAACTTACATCAGCATGATAGAAAACGACAGTAAAATTACAGAAACCACCTTTGGAAAAAAAGATATTTGAAAAGTAATTTAATTGTTTAGTTGATCTCACGTCCCGTTGAATAACACGGGGAGGCGGGGTTTATGACCTATACTAGGACCAGTCACCGGGGGGCGATCGAGACATTTTGGCTTCACTTTTCAGGGCTTGTGCGGCACGCTTGGTATATACATAGGCTACAGAATATGATAAATGCAAGTAATGTTAAACTGTCCAACGTTACTTTAATATTTCAAATAACATTTGTGAAAATAAAATGTCAAAATATTGGAGCAATAGTGTTCTAAAGTATAAAATTGTCATTCCTGTATTACTTTGATTTTTCCTTTGATTTTTTTTAACGTGTTAGATACATCTTTAAATAAACATATAAAATACCAAGTTAAAAATATTTGTTTGCATGACATTTTCAATAAGTTTTGGCATTGCTATATAAAAGGATTAGTTCACTTTCAAATAAAAATTTCCTGATAATTTACTCACCCTCATATCATCCAAGATGTTCATGTCTTTCTTTCTTCAGTCGAAAATAAATTAAAGTTTTTGAGGAAAACATTCCAGGATTTTTTTTCCATATAATGATGTTTTATTAACAAAGTTCATTGTTTTATTAAAAATGACCGATCGTTTCGCTAGATAAGACCCTTATTTCTCGACTGGGATCGTGTAGAGACTTTGAAGCTGCATTGAGACGGACATTTGAACCTTCTTTGAACATTGGGATAGTTGGTTGCCATTGAAGTCCATTATGGAGAAAAATCCTGTAATGTTTTCCTCAAAAACCTTAATTTCTTTTTGACTGAAGAAAGAAAGACATGGATATCTTGTAAATTATCAGGCCTTTTTTTTGGGGGGGTGAACTAATCCTTTAAAAGGACTACCGGTATTTTTATTTTGTAAAAGGGGACTTGCAGTTTTTGTACGATGTAATAGAGGGTTTTAATCACTCTCTAATCACTCTTGCTGTACTTTGATGTCATACACTGATGTAGTCTGTGCAGAGACGCTTCAAGTCCAACAAGCCTGATGGGAGAAACAAAGCTTTTCAAAGCTTCGAAGCAATTTAACTATTTGCTTCGCAAAATGATTCACTGTTTCGAAGTGTTCAAAACACCACTCATATGTATTTTTTTAATGATCCTTTTTTTTCTCTCTTACAGTGTTCCAAAGCTGATTTCTCTTCCAGACAAAAGGTCTCTTTGTAGTAAGCCTGCCATTTTTTTTACTAAACAACGCACCATTTGCAGAACAATGTCCTCTCGTTGGTCTAAGAGGCGACACTTGAGAAGAATAGTACAGTCAGCAGAGTCTGACATTTTGCGGGAATTTCAGGAGACTGTCAGACAGAAACAAGATGTTATTGAAGATCCTATTGTGAGCGAGCATTCTGTTTTGGTTGCCGAGGAGTCTGGTTATGTATGTGATAACTCAGAGTTTGCTGGTCCCGTTTCTAATGAGTTTGCTGGTCCCGTTTCTGATGAGTTTGCTGAAATGCCAGGATCCCAGATCATTAATTGCACGGGTTTAGATTCATTTCTAGTTGACAGTCCTCACAATTCAGCAGCTAGTGAGTCAGATGATGATTGCGAAAGTGAAGGCAATGATACTCCAACAGATGATTTTCTCTTACGGAGTTTGAGATATTGGGCCTCAACTTTCTCTGTGTCACTTGTTTCATTAACAGCACTTCTGAGTATTCTGAGGGTTTTTCACCCCCAACTCCCAAAAGATGCAAGGACAGTCCTTAGGAGTCAAGTTGATGTGCCTACTACCAAAATGGAGGGAGGAGAATACTACCACTTTGGCTTGGCAAAGGGACTGCTGTCCCATTTGAAATGTTTGACCTTGCCAGCAAATTTGCATTCACTAAAGCTTCAATTCAATATTGACTGGCTTCCTCTTTTTAGAAGCTCCAAGGTTCAGTTTTGGCCAATTCTAGCTTTAATCAATTGTGATTACAGTATGTCCCCGTTTATTGTTGGTCTGTTTTGTGGAATTAGCAAGCCAAAAAGTGTGTTTGAATACTTAAGCACTTTTGTTAAAGATTTGACACACTTGCTGACTAATGGCATAAATTACAACGGTAGAAAGTTTCAAGTCATTGTCTCTTCATTTGTGTGTGATGCAACTGCTCGTGCATTTGTTAAGAATACTAAGGGTCACAATGGTTATGCTGGGTGTGACAAATGCTGCCAAGTAGGGGAGTGGAAAAACAAGATGACATACCCTGAAACAAATTCAATACCACAAACTGATGAAGACTTTGATTCCATGCATTACTTGCATCAAGCAACTCTGATGGTATTTTTATAATTCATAATAATATAATTGTTACATTTAATTTATTACCACACTTTTATATGTGAATTATATTATCAGAAAACTGAATATTTAGCATTGTTAGGCTTTTATTTGTGCTTAATGGATAAAACAACGGCGCTGCTCATAAACATGACTGCTATAAATTTGACCTGATGGCGCAGTTTTCGACTCTCTTGATGCTTCGAATCTTTTCCCGAAACATTCAGGGGAAAGCCTCAGTGCTTCATTTGCCCATCCCTACTGCACATAAATGTTAGTAAACATCTTTAACAGCAATATATTTCCTCAAATAGCATGGATGGCCAGCATAATTAAAGAAATTAAATAGATTAATCAGATAACAGCGAAAATCCTCCTTACCTTTCCATAAGTAATAAAAAAAAAAAGTTTACATTTTAGTGATTAATTACCTTTTCCCAACCTGTTTCTCATCCTCTGATTCAAACAGTCTGTTTTGGGGGTGTTTCCCCTTTAAGAGTTCAGTGTTAACGCCCACTGTTATGATTGGCTAACGTCATTGGCTAAAAGTAGTTTTAAGATGAAATACATTACTTACAGTTTACGGCGTCGTTGGGACCCAGAATAGTCGGCACGGCCTGATCTTTTTCTGTTTTCTGGCAAAGCCAGCATCATACTACGATTTGTTCTCAAAACAGTCATCCTTGAAATAGAGAACACACGCTTAAATTAACACTGCCGTGACGTCCGCAAAAAATAAACTGCATTTTTTTTTTTTCTGACGTCTGGATCGTTCGGCAGCGTATTCAAACATTTTGTTTGTCCACAGCCAGGAACAGCACATCTGCGTGGCATTGCAATCTTCTTACAAACAAACCCACTCGCTGCACGTCGACTGAACACCTGTGGGATTGACAATGATGCGATGATGCGAAATGAAGCGTAGTTGTCTTGCGCTGGAGGCGGTCATATGCAAACGACTGCTACGTCACTTCGTACCGTGACGTCACTTCTTACCATGGATCCCCAACGAGCTGTAATTAGAGCTTGACTAAATAAAATCTTAGTTTATAATGGGGAGGAAGTCTTAAGCTATGAAACTTGCAGGAAGTTTTAATGGTACAAAGACCTCTTATATATACCAAAAGATCAAGGCAAATTTGGTTTCTCATGTCATGACCCCTTTAAGGTTTTGGGGGGTGTTACGTCCCTGGACGTAATGTGTTATTTCTTTATTTTATTTATCTGATTTCTTGATGTTGTTACTTGTTATTGTGTGCAGTTTGTTGTCTCTCTCTTTTTCTGTCTCTGTGCAGGGCTTGATTGGATTCAGCTGCGGCAGTTTACGTTGAGGAGCGCTTAACGGCAGTGTTGCAGAGCTCCTTGTGCATGTGTCGTAGAGATTCGTTGCCGTTTTGTCCTTTGTCTCCTGCCCCAGACATTTAGCCCATGTTCTTTAAGTGAGTTTTCCCTGTGTGGGCTTTTCACGGTCGAACCATGAGGACACCTTTTCTTTACTTGTGTATCTTAAGTTTTTCTTTTGTTTTGCAATTGATATATATTTCTGTTTATTTATCTTGTCGCTGATTTATGTCATTAGGCTAATGTTTACTTATTTATTTTGGAAGCCGTAGGGAGGAGGTTACCATTACTTTTTTTATGAATAGTTTTCTCTTGTTTATTGGTCAGTTGGGGAGTAAGGGAAGGCTTTTGTACTTTCCTCAGGGTATCTGCAGGTTTCTGAGAGTTAGATTTAAGACTTTTGAAGACCTTTTTAATACCATGCAGAATGAAATTTCCAATTTTTCCAAATTTCCACCAGTTGATGTGAAAACCAATTTCACATCAACAAATTTGCAAACAATACCACCAATTACGATCCTTAACACACATTGTTTATTGACATATTGAAAGCGTGAAAGAACAATAAATTGCAAAACATAGTGCAAAGACTGACTAATCATTAGGCAGAACACCAACAGCCTACAAAGATTTCAAACAAACTGCACAGCAGTAACATGTCACGTAAAGATGAGGATGCAAATGTAGGTAACAAATGTAGATTTACTTACACAAATAAACCCAAACCAGAAATCCAGGATAACAGGTAACAACGACATGAAGCAGAGGCAGGTAACAATGATCCGACAGTTAACAAAACAAGAGACAATGCTTATATAGACAGATCTAAATTATTAACAGGTGTGCCGGTGCTGATGAGGTAGTAATCAGTTGATCAGTCCAGGTGATGACAATCAGCACAAAAACACACACACGAACAGACCACGGTTAAGGCTGGTTCACACGGCAGGATAATTAGGCCGATTTTAGCCCTGATTCACCCCTTCCGACAATCTTAAGGATGCTCCGATTATCGTAAAATAATCTGATCAGATATTCCTGCCGTGTGTGGTGTGTTAAGGCTGCTCTCGTCTGCTCGGAAGGACGTCGGGACCGCTCCGATCTCAAATCGGGGATATCCAACATGTTGGATTTATTTGGCCCGATTTCTTCTCGTGTGTGGTGTCCCCCGAGCACGCAGCCTGTGGACTGTGGAGTGTAGCCAATCAGAAAGCGAGGTGACGAGGCGGCGAGGAAACACCGGGAAATATAATCAAAACAGCCGGCGGCATAGCGCACCAGAAAGTCCGGTGGACGTCAGAGATCATCGCCTTTTCTTTTGATAACGTTTTTTTTCGGTTAAAAACAAACTACAAACTATTGCCACTGCATCCTCTTCGTCCGCCATGATTGTTTACTCTGAAGTCACGTTTGATCTCGAGGTATTTTGCGCGATTTCCCGTCTGATCTGGGAATGCTCGGGAGTCAAATCGGTTCGTGTGTGATGTGTTGATTTTGCCGTGTGGCTGCGCACCACACACTGTACGACCAAAACTGTTAGACCCGTGATTTTTTATCCCCGTGTGTGGGGTCTCTCAGGTTTGGAAAATCGGCCGACAATTTTAAAATCGTCCCGTGTGAACCAGCCTTTAGCCAACCGTGACAGTACTCCCTCCTCTAAGGAGTGGCTTCCAGACACTCCATACCGAACAGAAACAAGAGTCCAGGTGGGTGAAGGAACGGAGGTGGACCTGGGGGAGGAACGGGCCAGGAAGCCAGACTGGAACCGGAAATCCAAGGGGGCGCTGGAGGCAACAGGAACCTGGGTAGAAGGAGAGACAGAGAGACAGGATACACGGAAGGCCTCATGGCCAGGTTAACCCCCTGAGGTCGGCTGTATCGCCGGCGATACCAGCTCGCTTTTTTTTTATTAGTGTAAAAGAAACTCATAAATACTCTGTTGACTTTGATTTTCCATAGGAGTTTCATACATCAATCGATTCTGTTAAATGTGTATTATTTTTGTGTATACTCACAATAAAAACAAAGTGTTGTGCTTTTTGCCAAATAAAGAAAAATAAACACGAAGCGAGTTCTGCCTTCTCTCTGCCAGTGAAGTCCATTCTGAAACGCGTCCGAAAATTAACAATAACTCAGCGAATACTCAGTCAAACAGACATACAGACAGACAGGCATGAAGCTTGAATTCTCTTCTTTTAAATGAAGTCATTTATATAAAAAAACAATTATTCTCATCTTGTGAAATCTGTATTAAAAGAGAGCGATTCCAGTCGAGCTCATCTCATCTCATTACGTTATAATCGGCCCCGCCCACGGAGAGCGCGCGCTATTCAAACGCAAATGGCTGAGGCAATCCTGTGAACGCCCCCATCAGCTCGAGAAAACACACACGTTTATTTAGATCATTGTTTACACCGTCTTGCAGCGCTGTGATAATACTAATCGAAAATGTCCCTCAGAAGTGCGGGTATATCGAGGAGCGAGCTGAGGAATACAAGTAAGTTTTTTCCTTCTCACGTGAATTTCTTCACGTGGGTTTCTGTTTATGAATGAATAAACGGCACAGATGCGCGCTGTTTACCACAGCTGGCAAAGACAGTTTCAATTTAAATCGCGTGTGTGAATGAATGATGATGTTTTAGCAAACTGCATTGCTATACTGAGATAAGTAAACATCGACTGAATGTTGAAATAAAATGTAGGCTATTTGTATAAGCAACGTATTAAACTGCAAATTAACAATATGCCCTAATATTTCATGAAAACAACGTTACAGTCAGACGAAATATGAAAGACAACATTTTGTTTAGTAGATTTGGGTACAGTTTTTACTGTAAAATATACTGCCACATCAAATAAGCTTTTGTTTAGCCATTTCTATATATAAAATACGATTTTTGTCAAAAATAAAGTCATCAACTAAGATGTTAGCTGTTCCAATGTTGGTTATATTCAAACTAATGAATACATAGATAAAATGTAGGGCCTATAATCATTTTTTTTTTACAAAGAAAGAGTACACTTGAAATATTGTTGAAATTGTAATAATTGTTGTAATTGTAACCATTTTAATAAAATAGCAAAACATATTTACAAGATAGATGTAAGCAAAATCTTAAATGGTCAATATAAGTCTTCTTCTAAATATATCTTTTGTCCTTTCATTGTGGCTCAGTCAGTGTCACACCTGAGTGAATGGCTCATCATTATGCAGAGTGGGTGTATTCTAAGGTGTAAACCACTCCTCGTTCACGCCCCCTCGCATATTGGCTTTCCAAGCAAAACCTGTTTTACATCAATTTAAATCAATGTATGGTTTTATGTGAACGATAAAGCAAGACTATTTTCACATAATTTTGAAGAAAAAACTATAGGCGACGACATCCATAAGTCAAAAGTCTTATTGCCACATATTTAGTATGTGTTTTGTGGTCTTATTTCAAAAATTTTAATTTTTAGTTTTTTCGATAACCACGCATAAACATTATTCTCTCAAAAATGAAAACATGTACATACATGTGGCTCACATATTATTGTAGTCCTGTTTGTGCTATATAGAGTGAATTTACACCTTTGCCATTAATATGTTTATAAGCAACTGAAAAAAGCACAAATGTCAGGGCATGTCAGAACACCCCCAGGGCCCAAAAAAACGCTCAGACTCCAGAGGGTTAAAGGGTTCAATATTCGCCATCTTGGGTGAGGCCGAGAGTTCAAAGAGCTCGGGATCGGCCATCTTGGGCCAGGCAGAGAGTTCAAAGAGTTCTAGATCGGCCATCTTGGGTAGAGCAGAGAGACTAGGAAACTCAGGAACGGTCATATTGGCTAAGGCCAAGAGTCGATGGAGCTTGGGAACGGTCATGTTGGCTGACCTATAGGGCACAGGAAACTCAAAGGCGACCATCTCAGCTTTTACAGGACTCTCAGGAAATACAGATACATGCCTTATGGTCAGGACAGGGAATTCAGAAAACTCAGGATCAGCCAACTTGGTCGGAACAGGAAGCTCAGGGGACTCGGATTTGGACCTTTCAGCCATGACAGGAACTGCCATCTCGTGAACAGACTCGGACGATTCAGCCATCTCGTGAACAGACTCGGACGATTCAGCCATCTCGTGAACAGACTCGGACGATTCAGCCATCTCGTGAACAGACTCGGACGATTCAGCCATCTCGTGAACAGACTCGGGCATGGCGACGGCCATCTTGGGAACTGGATCAAGCATGGCGGCGGTCATGTTTCAATGTCAATGTAAACACCTTGAATCCAACACAAATTTCCCCTTTGGGGACAATAAAGTGTATTTCATTCATTCATTCATTCATTTCATTCATTCATTCATTCATCTTAGGAACTGGATCAAGCATGGCGGCGGTCATCTTAGGAACTGGATCGAGCATGGCGACGGCCATCTTGGGCACTGGTTCGGGCAAAAGCTCATGCAGGCTTGGCTCTACAGCCTGCATAGCTTGGTGCTCACTACTCCCCCCCCAAAAAATTATTAAGGTGAGACCTCCTCCTCGATCTCATCTCTAAGGAAGGGAAATCCGCTCCCACACCGTCGAAAACCCTACTCATCTCGGTCGACAACGCTTGAAACGAAGCACAGCATGGGTGCCGGTTCTCCCATATAGCAGTTCCCCACAATACCGCTCGACCAGTGAGCAGAGTCAATACAAACGCCACTTTAGAGTTCTCCTTCTCGAACATGCTGGGTTGCCTGGACAAATACATATCACACTGATTAATAAAGTCTTTGCAAACGTTGGGCTCACCCGCATATCTCTCCGGGATAAGTAGGTTCGTCTCCGTTCGATCATTCGACTCCGTAGGTGTGAGAGGAACTGGTGGTATGGGTGTCACAGTAGAACTCTTCAGACCCTGGATCTGTCGCGCCAGTTCCCCCATCTGTGTCGCCAGTGCCTGTGCTGCGCGTCTCTCTCCCGACGCGGTTCTCTGCGAGAGGCGTCGAGATTAATAAACTTCAAGAGAGCCGCGGTACTTGCTGCATCCATGTTTGGTCGGATCATTCTGTCACGTAAAGATGAGGATGCAAATGCAAGTAACAAATGTAGATTTATTTACACAAATAAACCCAAACCAGAAATCTAGGATAACAGGTAACAACAGCATGAAGCAGGTGACAGTGACAATGATTCGACAGTTAACAAAACAAGAGACAATGCTTATATAGACAGATCTAAATGAATAACAGGTGTGCCGGTGCTGATGAGGTAGTAATCAGTTGATCAGTCCAGGTGATGACAATCAGCACAAAAACATACACACACGAACGGACCACGGTTAGCCAACCGTGACACATGAGGCATGTACACTGCATGCCAATAACCTGAACATTGGGTTTTTACTGTATAGATCTCAGTTCTTTGCCCTTTGTACCCAACTTTGTCTCAATTTGCTGTAATTCATTAGTTTTTTTCTTTATATCGCTTCCTCAGTGTGTTGGATTTTGTAATGAGCTGTGCCATCAAGGTGCCAGCTTTTCCCTCAGCTTCTTCAGCAAGCTGGTCAGCATCCTTCTGCAGGCTCGTAGATACCTGGACCAGAATCCTCTTCTTTTTTGTTAGGTCCTCGATGTCGTCTTCCAAAGCTTTGCACTTCTGTGCCTGGACATTAGTGATTTTCATTTTTTTCTGCTGATCAAGGTGCATTCTGTATCTTGATCTAGCAGATGCAGCGGAGGCCAGTAACTCCTTTGAGATAGGGACATTGAGGAGCCCCCCACAGATGCTGACATAATCGCACATTAGTCGATGACTGACCATTGTCTCCTCCTGCATATTGCAGGTCTCCACTTCTTTGTTAATGGAGAATCCTCTCTCCACTGTTGCCTGCCCATGGGACAGGAGAAACAGTTTCTTGCAAAAGCTCCATAACTCATAGTTGCTGCCCAAGAACTCCATGCAGGAATATGTCTAGCCTGGTTTCTGTTGGTTGGTATGAGAACTAAACTATTCTTTCCTACCAGCAGAAACACCTCCTGACAACTGTTGGGCTTGCAAAAACCTCTGCACCAGTTTTGTCATACTGCTCTTGCACCAGTCAGAGTCAGACATCATCATGCTGGGGTCCAAACAGGCCACCTGCCTCAGTACAGGATACTTTAATGGGCTCTTTTCCTGTACTTTTTGGATGATGGTACACATCACCTTGACACAGTCTTTCCTAAACTCCAGGGCTGTGAGTTCACCTATCTTTTTCTGTTTCTGTAGTTCCTGATGGGGGATGTAAACAACCTATTGTAAAATCAAGCTTTCAGCTGAATCCATCAAAATTACAATTTTATAGGTGAAATAATACCTCAAGGAGTGATTCTGCAGCCAATCCCATGTTTACTTCCTTTAGGTTGACCCAGCTCTGTTTGTCACTGACATCCAGCCTGATCAGCTGCAGTGAACTGATATCCTTGAGTACCCCTTTCTTGACAAAACGCCTCAGCTTTGACATAAGACACACAAAGAATGTTACCCAAATATTTCATTTAATTTATTTAAATTTAATTAATTGACATTCAACATAAAAAGACTACTGTATTCTACTTTTGTAACAAGTATTGTTCTTTTTGTTTGCTTAATACCCTTGTCCCCTAAGCTATGCAAACTTCCATAAGATTGCAATTAAAATGATCAGATTAATTATTAGTATTATCAGAGTAGAGTGCATAGAATTACCTTCATCAGCTCAGCCAAGTCTTTGGCAAGGAACGGAATCACTGGTACATCTGTTTGATAGAAGGTAAGACAAGGACTGAAGGTCCTCGTGATAGCCATGTAGAAATGCAGCTTTGCCAGAATAAGAGGGTCTTTTTCAGCAACTTCAAGAGTGTCATATGATGCTGTTCCCGGATTTGGTAGCTTCTTTTTCCTGACTGCATCCATGTACATGGTCACTGATGGCCAGAATTCCAAAGCTCTCTCCACGACTGGTAGATTTTCGAGCCACCTGTGTCCACAGAACGGAAGTGGAAATTTTGTGCATTTGGTTAGAGCAGTGAAATCCTCCCTCCTAGCTGGCGCATTGTGGAAGAGTATGTGCAAGGCCCTCAGAACCTTCTCTAGCTTCCACATGGAGAAACCATGTTTGCAGGCGTTATGTAGGGTGTGGAGGCCACAGCTCCGCACCACAATTAGCTGTGTGCTACCAAACTGCTCACGATGCTCAGTTCTAAAAACTTCCAATTGACATTCGGTCCATCCATAGAAACAGATTGCAAGTTTAGCTGCTGTGCACATTCCTAAAAAAAAAAAAGAAAAAAAAAAAAGAATGAGATCAAAGTTTGGAATATTGGTATGCCAATATTCCAAGGCTGCATTTATTTCATCAAAAATTGGGAAAAAACCCAGTAATATTATCAAATATTATTGATTCTGTTCAAAATTCCGTTTCACTTGGAAATACGTCACAACACTGGAGAAAAGTCGTTTGCAACTTCCGGTTCACTTTTTTGGAACATGTTATACTTTTGTCATGATTCATTGATAAATAAAAAGTTAAAAAGAACAGCATTTTTTTCCAAAATATATATATTTTTCTAACAATATAAATCGTTACAATCACTTTTGATTTATACTTTTGAACTTTTGAACGATAGTGAATATTGTTACAAAAGATTTATATTTTAAATAAAGATTGTTCCTTTTTTAACTTTTTATTAATCAAAGAATCCTGGAAGTATCACAGGTTATAAAATATATTGCAGCACAACTGTTTCCAACTTTAATAATATATATATACACATACATACACACTACATATCAGAAAAGAATAATTACTGCTAGCTAGAATGCATAAAAATTATTAGTGATGGGTTGGTACTTCTGAAGCAAATCCTGAGCTGTCCAATGAATTGCGAACCTAGGTATCTTGACTGGACGTGATCTTGTCCCCAATATCGGACATGCAAGTCCAATTGCTTATTTTTGGACGTTTCATTAAGGCTCTCGTCAAACATTAAAACAAACATTTCCACATCTGCAACGAGGAGCTTGGTTAAGTAATGTCCCCGACAGCATCATTAGCGTTATAGGACTGGTGCTTTGTTACAGTATGCAGACACCAGAGTACCTCGGCTCTGAGCGTTGCGGTGGAGCCAAACATTGTTCAGATGTCTTTTGGTGTAGAAACCGCAGTGCTTGAAGCTGATGCAGATGCCGGAGTAAGGCATGGAGCAGCGCTCTGTGGTACTGAGGTGGGCGCAACGGAACAGAACTGAGAAATACCTGGGGCCTCATATATAAACGTTGCGTACGCACAAAAGAAGGCGTACGCCGCTCTCTACGCAATAATTGGTATTTATAAAAAGCAAACTTGACGGGAAAATGTGCGGTCCTTCACGCAAGCTCTGACCCAGGCGTACGCACAAAAACGGGTGAAATGAGAAATGGCGACACCGTCGGCAGACGGAAGAAACACGTGAAAGTGTGTCAAAGTGTGTGAAACTTTAGACCGTTGTGTAAAAAAAATGACAATACTGCCTCTCATAAATAACATGAAGACTTTACAAAGCAAGTCTTACAATTAACAGCCTACACGAACACCCGTTTGATCGATCAAAGTGTAAAACAAACAAAATCAAACGAAAATTACAACAGAAATGCTAATTAACACATATTTGCAAAAAGAAAAGTGAAATATGTTCTGCAATAATATTGGCATGTTGTGCAATTCATCCTCATAAATAATATAGTAAACAGAACGAAATAATGTACAAAACTGATATTCTCGTCAATGTGTCCATCTGGCGGAGCAGATAGATGCAATTAGATAGATAGATAGATAATTAGGGAGATATATAGATAGATAAAAAGATAGATGTATTAATTGTCCACTGGGGAAAGTTGTTTTCATAGTAAAACATTTCTTCATCAGCTACGGAATCATGGTATTCATGCATATGCCTTTAGTTTGTTTTATTTTTGATAAAATAACGTATGACGTATGCCTCAACTCTGGCGATGCACTAGACGCTTTTTTGCCTCAACTTTGATGTCCGACCATTTCTTCTTTATTTCGGCCACGGTCGAGGTTGTGAGGCTGCAGCATTTACGCCGTCTGCAACCTTTTGCCACTCAAGTGCCTTTTTGGCATTAGTAATGCCCACACTGTGCCCTCCAAACAACATTTTACTCCTCTTTTCCACCTCGCCAACGATAACTTCTACTTCACATTGAGTGAAGTTACGTTTTTTTTTTATTTCCTCTCTGTGTTTGCCATGATTTCGCAATCAATGAATATTAACTTGTGGGCGTTTCACGGACTATTTATGGGCATCTACGGGCGTGACATGAAGCCGCAAAAGCTGCGCTACATTTAGAATTGATTGTGATTTATTAAGGGAAAACTGCGTAGGATGTGCGTGCGCACGGTTTTATAAATCCGAATATTTCTGTGCGTACGCACGTCCTATGTTTCATCCGTACGCCAAGTTTTATAAATGAGGCCCCTGGTGTTATTCGACAGGTTTCCGCAGCCGCTTTGTGTTTTTCACACTGCATGTGGGTCTCCAAAGCTTTGAACCCCATTGTTCCGAGTTTTAAAACTTTCTTGCACAATATACACCGGACCTCGAAAGCATTGCCACAAACTGGTCTTAACCACGACGCAAATTTAGGGTTATGTAACCAGTTTTCATTATATTTGCACTTCCCCATGGTTAAAGCGAGAAATTTTCACCATTTGCTAATATCCAGTCCACGCACCTAGCAAATTTCCACGCAAACTTGTAATTTGTTAGTTGGTTCCGCCTAGTTTTTTCTGCGTGACAAATAGACGAAATGTTACATGATTTTAAAACGAAAATAAAATCTTCTTTATGGTGTCGGTTTGATTGTATATTTAAGACCTTTGAAACACGGATTTAAGACATTTTAATGCTAATTAAGGCCTTATTTTTACTTTATGGAATTTAGGATTTTTCTTTTGTTAGGTAAGTTATAATTCCTCTTTAGTTAGAATCACTATTGTTTGTTATTTTGGCCTGAACCCCTCCTGAAGATTTACGCTTACTGTTATTTCTGTGTAAATAAAAAAAAGCTCTTTTTGATGCTATATCTCGTTCTGTAGTATTTGTGTGTGAGCTGGGACAGGAGAAGGGATATATCAATCCAATTGTTGATGTTTTTTTTTTTTTTGTCATTGGCATTCCTAACCCTAGACGGGGAGGTTGTGACAGGGGGCATTTTTGTTGTTTCTCAGAATTTCTTACCACAGCAATAGACCCCAACCCATTGACAACTTTATTTGAGGTTCTTCTGGATAATGTTAAACTTACAGCTTTAGAGATGGATAATATTGCACTTTGCACACTGCTGGCTAGATGACTTATACTAATTAATTGGAAGCTGCCATCTCCTCCAACCTACTGTACTTTTTGCCCTCAAACTTGAAAAGATTAAATTTGGAGTTAGAATGAAACCCGATCTTTTCTTAAAATCTTGGAGCCCATTTTTTGATTATTTTAAGGAGACAATCTCTGGATATATATAATATATATATAATATATATAATATTTAAACTCTGTAATTCTGGATACAAATTTAATGCAAGCAAACTGCACAATTATTGTTAAATTGAGCTTGCTGGTCAGACAGCAGGCCAACAGGGATCATGGTGGAACATGGTGGAACATATTAGGTCCTCCTGGGAAGTTTGTATTCATGAGGTTTTACTATTTATTTTTTTATGTTTTAAATTTTAAAACTATATTATATTGCTATATTATAATGTTCATATTTTGTGCAGGCATTAGCTTACTTCATTGTAAATAGAAAAGCCTGACAATGTCACTGCTACAGTATAAGTATTGTGGTATTCCTCAATGTTTTGCACTGACACACTCCTAACTCTTCAAGATCAGGGTTAAAGAAAATTCTGAGCTTCCTACTCACATTTTCATCATTGTGGTGGCGTTTATGTGGGTTCAACTCGTAAATACGATCTTTATGACATGACTTGAATGCACCAATAGCTCTAGCTTAGGGACAATCCACACAAATACTATTAAATTACATTACAGACTGTCGCAGCGAGAAGTTCTTTGTCCTGTATCAACGCTAAAGGCCTAACCACTGCAGTCAACACCTTGGAGTATCCATGCTATTAAATAAAGTTCTGTAGACAAGGGTTAGGGTTAGGGTTAGAGTTAACCTTAACCCTTAATTTCTAACCCAGACCCGGTTTCACATTACTGGTGTGCATCTTGAGACAAAACAATGGCACTGACATATTTTAAGATAAGTCAGTGCAAGTTGCTTTCAGGTAAAACAGCTGAAATGTGAATTTTAGTCTGGGACTACAGGCTTAAGCCTTGCTTGTGAAACCCGGGGACGGTATATGTTGCAACTTGTATAGAATTATGCCAATGTTAGCAAAGTGTTGTGTTGGACAAAGGATTAACCCTAAACCAACAGGTTGTGTAACAGTGCCACACAAGGTGAAAAGCAAGACATTATTAGGCATAAGAGTGTTTCTAAAGCAAAGGACAATAATTTGTTAAAGTGCAAAAGGGTCATTATGGGTCACATGGATGTAACTAATGTCACCCAGAGTATACCAATCCATTAGTTTTTCATGTCTATACAGAATTTTACATGAATACATATGCAGTGTTTGCTCTGTTTAATATATAATCTGTTTGCTCTGTTAAATAGCTGTTTAGCAGAGCAGTGGTAAATATATGTTGTTTATATATGTTGTTTTATATATATATATATAATTTTTAATCATACACTGCAATGAAAACACCATTTAACCAATTGAATAAATATAACAGCCAGCTTACAAATACAGCGAAATAAATAGAACGTGTATATTTTTTCCTATTCTTTCTTTTAAAACATGTCATCTTTTCTTGTAGTTGCAATGTTACGACACTATAGAGCTGGTAAGTCCCGCCCCTTCCGCTAACCCCACTGGACCTCTCGGTTGAAAAATCGTCAATGCAAGTGAATGTGAGAAAATAATTATTTTCTGGTCCCGTTTGAATTTTGCCATGAATGTGAACATATGTTGTCTGTGAATTTTTTATATACTTTTTCGTGTGAAGAATGCTACAATTTAGCGGGTAGAAGTTTGATACGGTTAGACTTTGTGTGAGAGCACTTTGTGGATTACAACTCTTCGCTGCTTTCGACGCATTTGATATCTAATCTGAAGAAAGAACAGCCCATTTGGTTTGAATGGTGACATTTGGGTACAAAACACACAGGCATCTCGATCCGTCTCCATAGATTATCGCAGCATTAGCACCGTGATTTGACAAGTGGAGGGAAAATGTGTTATGGGGTGACGTCACATAGGCCACATGTAGTCTTTCTCGTTAAGTCTTTTCCACAACTGCTAGCCAAAGAATCATACAATATACTGTCAAACTCGTGACATGAAAAATTATTTAAAAAATTCACAGACAACATATGTTCACATTCATGGTACAATTCAAACGGGACCAGAAAATAATTATTTTCTCACATTCACTTGCATTGACGATTTTTCAACCTAGAGGTCCACTTGGGGTTTTACGGATGGGCGGGACTTACCAGCTCTATTGGCTGTCTCTCCGAGTTGTTTTGAGCATGATTGGTTATTCAGACTGTCATCCAGGAATCTGGCCAATGACAGCTATGCGCGCCTTTTACTGGTCAACTTTGAATACGTCTGTTGGAGTGAGTGGTTGTGTGTGTGCTGCTGCTGCTTGGGATCTGTGACTTTTACGTTATACTGTTTAAAACATGGATTATTTTCAGGGGGGTAATCGAGCTCTCGATTTCCGTACCACCCCCGGCGGCCGCCATTGGCTAACAAGCCTTCACCTGCTGTTAGCATCCCATTGACTCCCATTCATTTTGGCGTCACTTTGACAGCGAATAACTTTACATCTGAGGCGTTTAAAGACTCCATTTATCCATTATTTATTTCTAAAGAAACACGACAATGTATAAAATGCTCCATTACCTTGTATCTTACGTTATGGCCATGTAGAAGCAGTTTTTGTAAAAACAGGCTAACGATTGCGTCATAACCATGCGACTCTCTGGAAATTACCGTACAGACAGGGGGGGGACGTGGAGGCATCGATAAAGTCAAGGGAGAAGCCCATAGAGAGTCATAAAGTTGCTCCTGCTCCTAGCTCATGGACAGCTCCTACTCACGCTCTCCGTCTCTGCAAGTTTCGGAAGGGAATGATTCAGATTTCTCTTGGCACAGCTCCTAGAAGACTTACAACTGTCAGACAGGCTGCTCACGTCGTCAAGCTCAGTTTGAGTCTGCGCAGTTCGCTCGGCAATCAGGAAATGAGTGCTTCTAATTTGCTTCACTTTTCTCCGTTGAAACCAAAGGGGTCGCTGTGTCCATTTTATATACTGTCTATGATTATTTTACATCGGACTGCTACATTTTTATTTTGAGCGAGTTGCGGGATGTAAATGAAGAACAAACAAGGAATATATATGGACAACGCATTTTAACAACGTGTAACGGACATATGGCAATCTGCGGAAGGTAAATAACTTTTTATTTTATAAAAACAATTCTGCTACATCAAAATATAGTGTGTTAAATTGATAATCTAAACGCGATTAGAGCAATATCGATATTAGTACATGTTTCAATGTATTAGGCTAGCATGTGTATTGTCAGCTAATGCATGTGTTGCTAGCATGTGTATTGTCAGCTAACTTAGGTAAAAAAAAAAAAAAAAAACTCAGCATAGGAGCTTTACAATGACTGAGAACATTGTCTCTTTAGACAGAGAGGAACTCGAACCACACTCTTTGACTCTAGAAGAATATGCAAACTAGGCTTTTGAATAGTTGTTGATCGCGGGATATAATGTTAGCTGCTAGGCCTAACGTTACCGATCAGTCATCATAATATGTTTTGAGTAACGTTATATGAGTTGGTGAGTAAAATTTTGCAAGCTTTCGCAAATGTCTCTGTTAGTAAAATGCTAATATACAAATAGCTAATATTGCTGTATATGTGTGTGTTTCCCTCATGATCCAGAAATCATTTGGAATGATCCAGCCACATGATCTTCAGATGCGGTGAGTATTGTTATATTAAAATACACGTGAAATAGAGACAGAACATGTAAAGTCTGCTCAAAGGCACACTGGTCCAAACCCTCCAGACAATATTTTACCTATCTTCTTGAGTTCACATGCCTAGCTGACCCAAAAATAAGTGTCCTTTCAAAATGAAAGTATTTTCAAACCTGTATGACTTCTGTGAAACACAAGAATGTTGGGAATAAAACAACATTGGAACCCATTGCATGGGAAAACAAAACAAAACAATGAAGGCATTTCTCAAGATATCTTAATTAAGGTTATACAAAATAAATTCATACAGTTTTGGAACAACATGCAGTAAATAATGAGAGAACTCTATTTTTTGGATGAGCTGTTCTTTTAAGGACGTGTTCCCAGGGTCCTTTGATAAATTAACCATGGTTTTTATTATAGTAAAAGTTTAGAAACCATGTTTTTACGGTGGATTGATTACAATACTTTGTTACCATTTAGTTAGTGTAGCAAAACCATGGTTAATGTTAGTAAGGGTTCTCCAGATTTATGTAACACTTAAGGAACACGTTAAAAAAGGGTCTTATGTCACCCAGATCAATAGTCTGTTGATAACCACAGGTAATAATTAACACACTTTTTAACTTTTTAAAAAATATATTTTTTAGATCAAGCCTTGGAACAATGTTTACGGAGCAGAACAGGCACCAACAGAGAAACAAGCCCATCACTAAGTATCCACTGCAGTAGGCCTATATAAAACAAAACAAAAATTATCTATTTTTTTTCTCCCTCGTGCCATCCCAGATGTATATCTGACTTTCTTTCCACAGAGATTTTTTGAGAAATTATCCATTATTGTAAGCCGATATAGCCTAAAGGCCCGTACACACCGGGACGAATATCGGCGCGCGTTATTCGCCAGTGTTTTTCAACGCGTTTTTTGTGTTCACACCCAAGCGATTTTCGCTGACGATGAGCCGAGTGAACATGCAAATTCATTCCCTGACATTAGATGGCGCTTAATGTAAAACAGAAATACAATACCACTCCATAACAGTCTATGCTCTGCAATACCACTCCATAACAGTTCTCTTTTAACAAGATTTTTGTAGTCGCTGTCGCGTTTGTCATATAGTTCTTTATTCCGACACCAACAGCTCTACATTCATCTTGCCTTGCATCTTCCTCGTCATTTCTTCCCGGCAGTGTCTGTCTATGGGCAGTGTAGACGCTACTTGGCGTATATCTTCTTCGCTGTTACGTATGTGTGCTCGGCAAGACCGTTTTGTGTTTGAGCGCCCCCCAAGTTGTGTTTTACTGTAACTTCAGAAGCTCCAGACACGTGAGCAAAAGCGCCAATCTCATTGGTCGGATAGTTTTTGACGCGGTGCGTCAAACCAAAAAAAACTAACCCGAGGCGTTTAAAAAAAAATTACGCTTTTACACGTGGCGTTTTTCGCGTCGATGTGCACACTCACATTGGCGCCCTTTGTTTAGTCACGAGGCGTTAAACGTCGGCGAGTATCGCGCGCGAAATTCGTCCCGGTGTGTACGGGCCTTAATGCAAGTGCATTCTCCAGAAACTACATACAGCCTACAAACAGCTGCTGTGTTGTTCACACAGGAAGTTTTCTGCACTTATCATATGAGCTTTACAATGCTCTTGGATTATTGTCAGGATGTGTGTTTGGACTTTTTTGACCTTCAGCATTTTGTTGTCTATTCACTTGCATTATTCGACACACGAACACAAGAGATGGATAATTTTTCTAAAAGTCTAGTTTATTTTTTTCAAAAATTTGTGTTCATCTGAAAAAAGAAAATCATATACCTTTTGGACGGCATAAGGGAGAGTAAATGAGGGGAGAATCCCCTTCCACAAATGCGTTAGCAAAGGGTACATGCGATGGTAAATTAACTGAAGTAATTTTATCTTGTAGTAATTTTTAGAACCGGGACTTTAACGCGTTAATTAAGATTAATTAATTACAGACTTTAACGCGTTAATTAAGATTAATTAATTGCACAAAAAATAACACGTAAAAAATTTTTTACGCATTTTAATCACACTTATTTTTGCACTGTGGAACGTTTCTCACTGGATGAGTTTCGGCGCACCGATTATACTGGAGCACCAACTAGCGTTCATGACTTCAGACAACAACAAACCGTGAACATGAACGAAGAAGCTGACGAGACCGCTTTGGTTGGCCCCGTGGATGGGAAATTTTGTTATAAAAAACGAACGGATGGAAGCGTCGATAAGAGCATGGTTCTGTGCAAGCTATGCAACAAGGAATTCGCATATCACCGCAGCACATCGAGCCTCAAGTATCACCTCAACGCAAAACATATAGCAGCTAGCGTGGACGTTAGCCCGAAAATGGCAAAAATTGCACTGGTCTGCTGGACTTGGTTGAACAAAAATAAACAATATTTTGTTGCTTAAGCTTACGTATTCAGTCATTATTCAATGGTATACTAAAAATCCATGTGAAAAAAAAAAATCTTCTCACTGTTCTCAGGTCAAATATTTATATGCAATTAAAATGCGATTAATTTAGATTAATTAATTACAAAGCCTCTAATTAATTAGATTATTTTTTTTTAATCGAGTCCCGGCCCTAGTAATTTTATTTTATATTTATGGTAATGTGACCTAGGATGGCAAGTCCCAGTGATTCATTTTAAAACTAGATATGGTGGAAGAGTTCAATTTAACAGAATAATTTGAGTTGTTTGTTTGGGTTTGCTATATTACACACATTTTCATCATTCATTTCATATAAAGTTCCATAGGTAAAACTATTAATAGATACGTTAAATGTAACTACCTGCAGGGTTCAAAGAAAAGACGTCAAGAACACACAAACTTAGGAACTTTACACAACAACGATGTACTAAAAACAGAAACGTTTTTTCTTTGTACAGATGACAACGTTATTAAAACGATTCCCGTTCGCACAGATCGGCGAAAACGTCTAAATCGCTGTGCTAGCATGCCACTGGTGATGTCACTCTGTAAAGAAAGACCACGCCTGTGCACATTCGCATTCACACACACATGCCTATAGACTAAACACATAATACGCATATGCTTGCCTTTACCGTTTTCACAGATTCACATTTCAGTAGTTTAGACCGAGACGATTTTAGTTGGAAACTGAGTCGTGTAAACGGCCCCTTACTAAGCATATATTAAAAACCCCAGGGCATAGGGATGCTCACTTTTGATTGGAATTTGCCCACTGTCGTGCAGATTTTAGCTCAAACCCTAATTAAACTGACCTGAACCAGCTAATCAAGATCTTCAGGATAACCAGACACAGTTTGGAACTACAGTACACTCTGCAGGACACTGGCCCTCCAGGAGTTTGGCACACATGAACTGAAGGGATAGTTCACAGTCAGGCAAACAAGAAAATTCTCCCAAATAATTTACTCACCCTCATGTTGTTCCAAACCTTTTTGGTTGCCAACATTCTTCAAAAATATCTAATTTTAATGCTTGACAAAAGAGAGACATTTCAGGTTTGAAAAGACATGATGGTGAGTAAATGATGACAGAATTTTCATTTTTGGGTGAACTATCTCAAGTACTTTAATAATCTCACACAATGAGAATATACCTTTAAAAAAAAAAAAAAAACATATATCATATATTTAATTCCCTGGAGAATGAGAGAAAGACCCTCATTACCCATATCACAGCAGTCTGAAAACACCCCCAGTTAATACAAATATTGTTGGTTTTATTTTGTAATACAAATTGGCATTTTTAGGCGTTTACCTTGCAATGATACCTCTGGAAAAGAATGTTCATTGTTGTGAATCTACATGTTCCTTCTTTTGGTGATGCACATTTTTCAATCGGACATAAGTTTTAGATACCAGACAAATCAGAAGACAAACAGACAATTTAAATAAAAATGTATTAAGCTTGTTTAAAGGAAACAAAAATAATTGAAATCATTTTGAGAGAATCATAGTGTGTCCTTTTTTTCTTCTTCCCAGATGCACCAAGCTGATTACTGGCCATTTGCTGGATTGCTGTTTATTTGCTGTATCTGTCACTTCTGGTACAATTTTGTTGTATGTTTTGATTTAACTTATTAATAAACTTGTATAATAAGGATTCTGAATGTAAAGACCATATCATATTTAATATCAGAACTATGTGACCCCCCAGGGGTCTGAATAATTCCATTTTATTTAGATTACAAGTTTACATTGTTTAAATACTATTAAATTATATGTAAACACAAGTGCTGCAAATTAAAGTTTGAGATGATTTTAATCAGTTTTATACAGTTTTTTACAGACTTATTTTGTCTTCTAAAATAAAACTGTTTTATTACATTCTTGAGCACGTCTTGACAATATTGAATGTGTTTGATCGTTATAATTCAGGAAAGGTCTGTTAAATAACAGTGTTTCTCAGTAGAACATTTAGTGCCGTCACTTTATTAAATTTCAGTTGGTATAGTCAAGAAATAAAGTAAACGATTCAGTCAAACATACAGCAGGCTACAACGTTAAAGTTAAATAGCTTAAATATATAAAGTTATGAAACTTCACTTTGCCCTCAGCCAAAACGATTTGCCAAGGAACAAATTATAGATTAATGAGACCAAAGATCGCCCGTTAGATATACACAAGACGAATTATTCTCATGTTTAACCACTAGACTAAAGACATCAGATCCAGCGGCGAACGTCAGACGCACTAGCCGAGGTAAGGCTGTTCTCGGCGGGGTACATGAGCGCTGAGCGCCCGGTGATCGCTGGATCTCACAACTCCGAAACCATCAGATAACATTTTTAAATAGGCGCTATCTTTATAAATAAACCACGGATTTGAGCTTTAAACAACTACATTGTCGACTGAAAAACTCTTAAAACTACATTTCGTGACACAATAACAGTAGTATTTTTAAATTTCGCGGCCTTTCTCCTCTGAAAATAAAAATAGTAAATGAAATACAACCAGAAACAAATTTTCAGTTTTGCTTGTGAAAGGTAATTCCCTGAGACCTGTTTTCAATTGTGTGGCGATTTGTAAAGCCCCAAGCAGCACACGAAATAGGCATTTTTCTCAATTCTCGTTATGAAATAACCCCTCGTTACAACCAAGGTATGCAGCAAAGCATTTGTGAAGCCACAACACGCACAACCTTGAGGCGGATGGGCTACAACAGCACCGAGTACCACTCATCTCCACTACAAATAGGAAAAAGAGGCTAAAATTTGCACGAGCTCACCAAAATTGGACAGTTGAAGACTGGAAAAATGTTGCCTGGTCTGATGAGTCTCGATTTCTGTTGAGACATTCAGATGGTAGAGTCAGAATTTGACGTAAACAGAATGAGAATGTCACGGGTGACAAAAGCGCTCAGCGAGCGGAACCCTTTGATGAGTCACGAGTTTCCTGAGGGAACGATTTGTGTGCGACACATCCCACTCCGGTTCCGGGTGTGGCAGGAATATTGCCCGGCCTGATTAGCGCTAATGCACTGCAGGTGCGAGAGAGAGAGGAGCGGCGTTTACACAGGCTTCCTGCTTCACAAGTCAAGGATAAAAAGGCCATTCAGAGAAGTTTCTGGGCGGCGGGGCAGTTGGGTTTTGCGGAGTAGTTCTGGGCACCCGCTTGTTCGGGGAAGTTGTTTGGATGTGAAGGTCTCCTGTTGAAGTCTCGTTGGGGTGAAAGCCGCCCATTGAAGCCTGCTGGATCAGAGTGTGTCTGTGGGAATCTGCTGGACTGATTTATCGATTGGATCTACGCTGTGAAGGGAGAGAGAGAGAGTTAAGTGAATTGATTTCATCTTATGAACATTTGAAAAGCTTGAAGAGGATGCAGTTAATGTAAATCTGACTGTTGGGGAAGTTATGCGTTTCAGAGTGTGCTGAAGAGGAACTGAGTATTGAATATCCCCCACGAGAGTGTAACGAAGGGATTGAGGCCTCTGATCAGCCTTATTGTGTGAGTGAATTGCAGTGCTTTTGTCTTATTGATACACATTGACTCATTGCTGTGGATTTGAAGTGAACACGAGTGCGGTGTGCTTTTGCTGAGAAGCGGCTGCAACCCCTGCTTACACGTTTGTGAGAAGTGATTATACCTGCTCTCCATTAGAATTTCGGAGTGATACAGCTGAGTTGGTGAAGTCTCTTTCTGTGTTATCCTCTCTCTCGAGCCGTCTGAGCTCTGAGTACTATACCGCCTCGCTGAAACCTCCCCTTAATCCACTCTCTCTCTTTGTTTGCGAGCTCTAGGAAGGAACATATTGTTGTGGAAGAATCCTTACCTTCGTACTTACCATCTGAGCTCCAAAGATATACAGCATCGCTGGTGAAGTAAGCTTTTAAACCACTGTCCCACTACTGTGCATTGACGAAAGTATTCTGTACTGAGAAGAACCCTTACCTGTCTACTCACCGTCTGAGTCCTGAAGAATGCAGCATCGCTGGTGAAGTAAGCTTTTAAACCTCTGTCTCACTACTGTGCATTGACGAAAGTATTCTGTACTGAGAAGAATCCTTACCTTCCTACTTACCGTCTGGGTCTGGAAGTAATGCAGCATCGCTGGTGAAGTAAGCTTTTAAACCACTGTCTCACTACTGTGCACTGACGAAAGTATTCTGTACTGAGAAGAACTCTTACCTGTCTACTCACCGTCTGAGTCCTGAAGAATGCAGCATCGCTGGTGAAGTAAGCTCTCGAATCATTATTCCACTTCTGTGCATTGACGAAAGTATTCTGTACTGAGAAGAATCCTTACCTTCCTACTTACCGTCTGGGTCTGGAAGTAATGCAGCATCGCTGGTGAAGTAAGCTTTTAAACCACTGTCTCACTACTGTGCACGGACGACAGTATCCTGTATTGAGAAGAACCCTTATCTTCCTACTTACCGTCTGGGTCTGGAAGTATGCAGCATCGCCGGTGAAGTAAGCTTTTAAACCACTGTCTCACTACTGTGCACGGACGACAGTATCCTGTATTGAGAAGAACCCTTATCTTCCTACTTACCGTCTGGGTCTGGAAGTATGCAGCATCGCCGGTGAAGTAAGCTTTTAAACCACTGTCTCACTACTGTGCACTGACGAAAGTATTCTGTACTGAGAAGAATCCTTACCTGTCTAGTCACCGTCTGAGTCCTGAAGAATGCAGCATCGCTGGTGAAGTAAGCTTTTGAATTATTGTCCCACTACTGTGCACTGACGAAAGTGTTCTGAACTGAGAAGAACCCCCACCTGTCTACTCACCGTCCGAGTCCCGAAGTGAGCCGTATCATTGGCGAAGTCGCCGCCAGGGCGAAACTGCAACGTTCGATCAGTACCTACCTGTAGCTGAAGGAACCTAGAAGACACGGAAGTCTATCACGCTGGTGCTCATTGATAAATTGTGTTCAATAAAGATTGTTATTCCTTTGAAATTATCTCTTGTCTGCGTTGTCCATCTGTTGCGGACCTGTGGTGTTGGCTCCCCACGGTGGTGTCTAAGTCCGGGGTGGCTGGCCATCCGAGTCCGCCCCGGCTCGCACCGGTGACAAGAACATGGATCCATCATGCCTTGTTACCACTGTGCAGGGTGGTGGTGGTGGTGTAATGGTGTGGGGGATGTTTGTTTTTTTTGGCACACTTTAGGCCCCTTAGTGCCAATTGGGCATCGTTTAAATGCCACGGCCTACCTGAGCATTGTTTCTGACCATGTCCATCCCTTTATGACCACCATGTACCCATCCTCTGATGGCTACTTCCAGCAGGATAATGCACCATGTCACAAAGCTCGAATCATTTCAAATTGATTTCTTGAACATGACAATGAGTTCACTGTACTAAAATGGCCCCCACAGTCACCAGATCTCAACCCAATAGAGCATCTTTGGAATGTGGTGGAACGGGAGCTTCGTGCCCTGGATGTGCATCCCACAAATCTCCATCAACTGCAAGATGCTATCCTATCAATATGGGCCAACATTTCTAAAGAATGCTTTCAGCACCTTGTTGAATCAATGCCACGTAGAATTAAGGCAGTTCTGAAGTCGAAAGGGGGTCAAACACAGTATTAGTATGGTGTTCCTAATAATCCTTTAGGTGAGTGTAAGTTGCTTGTGTTTCCGTTCTTGCCCGGGATGTTTTTTATTTATTTTTCATTTTTGTACGTGTTCATGTGCTCTAATGTTGTCAGCGTACAGAAGGAGACAGCACAGGTAATTCAAGTAACTGGTAGTTTATTCACAGGTAGCAGAGATCAAGCAGTATAAGCACGTGAGTGAGATCTATCAGCAGATAGATCATTGAGATGACTTAACTGGAATGGCAACAGTCTGTGTGTTTTTTTGCAGGTGCAGTCATGGTGACGAAGATCTGAAGATGAGGATGACGAAGGATGTAGACGAGAAGGGATCATAGAAGGTAAGTAGTTCGGATAAGTAAGTTTTACGGGGTTGTAACAACAAGACCAGACAATGGGGACGTGAAAGGTGACTGCTTAAGTACTAGGGGTGTAACAATACATAGATATGGATCGATGCATCGATCAAACGTGATGCATCGATGCCACACGTAAAATATCGATATGAGGTACCTTTATTTTGACACTCTCCACATCCTTACATAACGTCCGTCTAAGCATTTCCAAAACGCGTATTTTCGTTTACTCGCCATACTGTGTCTTTGTAACGTCAATCTCCTCAGCTGAAATAGATGCCTGACAAGTTTGACTGAACCCTAAATACGTTTTGTCACAAACGCCGGTATTGTCCACTGTCAAGGCTTCGCGAGTTCATGTTGAAACATGTATTTTGCATTGTTTGCTGTTGAATTAATTGATTGTTCAAAGTACTACATTGAAAGAAGATCATACTGTGGTGTTTCGGTGATTAAATCAAATGTTCTCATTACATATTACAATAATCTTGTGTTTGAAATAATTATTATGTGGACTGAAATGTGTATAACTGTAATGAATGCATGGAATCAGGTTTTGAAAGAATGACTACAAGTGTGATCAGTTTGGAAGAGTTTTGAAAATGTACATCTTACTTGTGAAAATAGTACTAAAGCAAATTAAAAAAACCTGTAAGTACTGTGTGCTAATGAGTGGGAGCAGGTGCGCTGGATTAATAGTCAGGTGAAGCTGAACGAGTGGGTGGAGCAGAAGGGTCTGGTGTTGATGATGGTAGTGCATCCGTGACGGATGTCACATGGCGATGACACAAACGAACCCCATAGCAACAAATATAATGAAACAAAAGAATGTAGAGATGTATCAATAGGTTTAAAATATGTACCATAAGTCAGCAAAGATACGTGGTCTATTCTCGACAAAATGAAGGATTACAGTTTCTATAAAATTAAAGTTACAGTGCACTTTACCATGATATAAAGAATAATTGATTCCTTATTAAAATGCTAATGTTCTGTAACATGTTTTCAGTCATGGATTTAAGCATGATTACAAAACTGTTAAATTAGATGAAATAAAAATATTTTGCTGTCGTTATTCAGCTTGTATTTATGCATTTCTTTGGGCTTATAGATATCAGTTATCATTTGGTGGAATACTTCATTGTTTCTCTGAATTGTTTAATGTGAGATTACTTGCATAAACCTGTAACAAATGTCCACTGAAGGCAAGTTGCAGAACCCAAGTGCAGTTTTATTAAGTCATGCTCAGTAATATGATGTTCAGTAATATGAAGTCATGGTGATAGTTCATCAACAAAAAAATGTCACCATAAAAATACTCTTCTGTGTGTGCATTAATAAGTTAATTATTCCTGTCTGTCCACTCTACATTAAGCAAGTTTCTTAAGTTTCCCAAGTTTCTTTTTTTCAAAATAAAGTTTGCTGATTTCATTTTGATAAACAAGACACACACACACACACACACACACACACACACACACACACACACACACACTTTATTAATGCAGTTATAACTGCTTATCAGTGATTTATATTGCATTTGTAAATGAGTTGAAAACCTTTATTAACCCTTTACAAAGGGTATAACCAGTTTTATTACACAAATATTTATTTGATTATAGGCCTGTATTTCTCATAAGCCTGCAGTATGTCTCCTAATGTGGATAATTATTCATCCAACACATGATGTTTCATTAACAAAGTTTGGGAGGAGCACTTTCAAATAATCAATCCAATCAACTCGTCATCAGCAATTACCATGTCTATCTTATCAGCATGAGAGGAAGCCTATGTATATACACAGTCGACTCACCGACATTCCTCGACAGTTTTCAGCATTTGGTCCAAGCCAATTGTTACGATGTCCGAGACTGAATTGTTCCCGTCTGATGACGAATCCCTCGTTGCCCAGAATCCTACACCACATCTCACCAATGCATGCACTCGCTTAAAAGGACACCGCAACCGAGTACCCCAAGACGTCGAGGCTTGCCCTCACCTCAACCATCAAGACATCCACCATCATCTTCAGCAACCTCCTACACCTCAGCACACCCCATAATCCCTGCAATAGAAAAATGGACAGTGTTGGGCTTAAGACAAGCGCTAATCAGTGCTTATGTTTTTTTCAAGGAGGATGAACAAAGCAGAGCAATACAACCTGTATGTTTCACTTCAGTCAGCATTTACATCTCCAAAATCCACACTACCTTCCAAAGCCACTAACAAAGCAAGAGAGTAAGAATCGCAAGGCCCCGAACAGACGCTCTCAAAAATCACTGTCACTGAACGGTTCTTCTGCGAGTGTCAGGTCGTGCCAGGCCTCAATGTTCTCTTCGATCCGCCGAGCTCCATGGCGCAGCTTTCATCACATGCACGGTCTGCAGATCAGTCGCTCACTCCATCACAGTTTGTCCCCTGATAAACCCTTCAATTCCCCCTGCTCAGATTCTTCACAGGCGAAATCAACAAGTTATGTCCCGCGGCCAGCAAACACCGACTTCAATTGCTCAGCTGCAGATTTCAAAAAGAGAAATACTTTCTCTTCCAGTAACCAGGTCTGCAACAATTTCAACGCAGGTAAGTGCACAAGACAGTGTTGCCGCTTAATGCACATTTGTAATTATTGCGCCGGTGCTCATGCCCGCACAATCTGCCCTGTCAAAAGATTAAAAAAAGTACTTGTCGGCTCCTGTGAATATTTCTTGTTTGTCTGCAGAATTGTCTTACCACCCTGACACTAACTTTACAAACTATTGACTCTAGGGGCTCGAGCACGGTTTCAAACCCGGTGTGGAAAGCCTCGCCACACAGAGCATTATTTGCGATTAATCTCCAGTCCACTCTCGCTGAGCCAGACACAGTTGACAATCGAATTAAAAAAGAAAGCGAACCAGGCTTTTTGATCTGCCACCTTTCGAATGTTTCTGTATCAGCCCTATGTGAGTGACTACCATGACATTTTTAGGTAAAAAACGATTAATAATCGACCTCTCAGCTCCGCACAATTCTCCGTTCCTAAGTGTAAACAGCTGTATCTCTCTCGAATAATTTTCTCTTCAGTACCACAACATTGATCAAACAATAACCTTGATCAAAAACACTGGGCAAGCAAAAAGCTTGGCCCTTGCTTGGCTCACAAAAGTCAACATCACTTCTGCATTTAAAGTGATGCCCATCCATCCGGATTTATGGCATTTATATTCAGCGTATGCTTTCACATAAAATGTTACTTCTGCCTAACCTTTTGGGTGTAAAAGCAACCCCAAGATTTTCGACATTGTCAAAAGCTATTTTGCTGGATTCTCTATATCAATCATGCAATTCCTTATGTTATTCACTTGCTTGACTATTTCTTAATCATCTCACCTCCCTCACCATTCCAGCCGCGCATCTTCTCACAGTCGGGATTCCAATCGCCTAGGATAAAACCATGGGTCCAGCCACGTCCATCAAATTTCTGGGCATTAACTTAGACACAGTCAATTTCCAAGCCTCACTACCCAAAGAGAAAATCGACTGGATAATTCTTGTCGCATCCACCCTTATGGACAGTCCAAACTGTTCTAAACGTGAGCTGCTGTCTCTGCACGTCCACTTAAGCTTTGCGATGCGCGTATTCCCGCAAGGCCGCCCTTTCATCTCGCATCTCCACTCTCTTGCGTTTTCAGTTTACGCATAGTTTGCTCTGCAATGTGCTCAGTGTAACGACTGAGACACATCAGACACAATTATTTGTTATATTTAACAAATAATCTCTAAAACTCAGTCTGGGATCTATGGTCCCATCCCCTCCAACTAGGGCAAGAACCATGACTACCATCAGATAAAATGGTTTTATTGCTGTCAGTGTTTCCCCTAGAAATTTTTCCAGTAGTGGTGGGGTTACGTGCTGGATGTTGTTACCAAGCCGCGCGCGGGGGGGTCCGGGTGTCACGGAGAGTGATGAAGCAGACAGGTGAGTATAATGTAACTGAAGTTTATTATGAACAGAAGCACGGAAATCAGCAGATGTAAATGGTGAGTTGAACACAATGAAGATAGTTGAATGGAACTTAGCTGATGAATAACAGTATTGTCCTTCACAGGTAGAGAACGGAACGAGGCTGATGGGAGATGTGGATGAGAGTCACTGACGATGATAGCAGGTTCGTGGAACGGGATCGGAAGACGAGGATGGCAGGTAAGTGGAACAGGTAAGGATCGAGGTAGAGTCTGTGTGTCCATGGAAAGACGAGATCAGACAATGAAGAGTGGTGCAAGTGAATGTATATAGTGAACAGGTGACAAGGTACATGTGTGGTGATTAGTAATCAGGGGCGAGTGAACGAGTGGGTGGAGTCTGTAGATCTGGTTGAGCCGTGACACCTGGGGCATGCACCTCCGGAAGATTTTTTTTTTAAATAACCCCTTAAATCAAGTCAAGTATATTTGTATAGCGCTTTTCACAATACAGATTGTATCAAAGCAGCTTCACAGTATTAAATTAAAATAATGACTTAAATTAATAATTAAATCATGACTTCTGGCAAGTTTTGTGGATAGAAATGGACACTGAGACAGACAAATATGACATACCATCAACAGATTCAAGGCATGATTATTGCAGCACGTACCTTGAACTGGTCACAAACAGAAACCTTCATTTTATAATTTTAGACATGATTATTCATGTTTTTCTTTTGTGTTAATTTTCAGCTATAAGGTAGAAATTGATAGGGGAAAAATGAAACGGCACAACCCAGAAAAAGATTTACAATTTATTGAAATAAATTGTAACGTTACAATTACAAATCGCGTCGCTTCTATTATGAGTGCTCTGCGCCGCTGCTGAATACATTGTAGGGGAATGTCACGGCAAAGAGCACAGAAGAGGCAATAGCAAGTAAAACTGGTTTATTGAGAACAATATCAGAAACCAGACTCAATGGATGAAACACTGTCAAAGTCTGATTTGTAGCGTAGGTTTGCAATAAAGCAACTCGGTCGTCAGAAGAGTGAAGTAAATCCCGGAGTGATGAGATGACGTGAAGACTGGAACTCAGACGAACAAACGGGAATCTGTGCCGGTGAAAACTTCTCACACGAAGAACAGACTGGAAGCACAGAGACACGAGGAGGAACAGACACTGCACAGGGAATCATCCAACAAAACGATTTGACAAACACAAGATGCAAGAGGTGAGAAAAAAAATGGTTTCTGGAGATTAGAATCAGCTGGCGCTGATTCTCCCAGAGGATCATCAGCGACTATGCCCACTACAAACACTCATGCACACACATAAACACAGCGCAAGGAAGAGTCAGTGAATACATCAACCGTGACAGTACCCCTCCCCCTTGGAGCGTCTCCTGACGCTCCCAGGAGAACTTACCTGTTGATTGTAATCATCAATAAGGGACTGATCCAGGATGTCCCTAGCAGGAACCCAACTTCTCTCCTCCGGACCGTAACCCTCCCAGTCCACCAAGTACTGAAATCCGCGTCCCCTCCGTCTTGAGTCCAGAATACGATTTACCAAATACATTGGCTCCCCATCTACGAGTCGCGGCGGTGTCTTCTTCCAACACTAACTTGACCGCCAACAACTCTCTGTTACCAATGTCATAGTTACGTTCAGTAGGCGATAATCGATGAAAAAAAAAAAAAAACGCGCAAGGATGCATCTTGTCGTCTGTGGAAGAGCGTTGGGAGAGCACTGCACCTACCCCCTCCTCTGACGCGTCGACCTCCACCACGAACTGACGTGATGGATCAGGGGCTATCAGAATGGGAGCTGAAACGAAGCGGCTCTTCAGGTTAGCGAATACAGCCTCGGCTGTATCGGACCACCTGAACGTAGTCATAGGGACGATGCGGAGGAAGAGAAGCAGCTCTGGACTAACTGAAAACTTCCTTCAGGTCGCGGTACTCCGCGGGCACGTTTGACACATTCACCGGCTCCTCCTGCAAAACAGAACTGGACAACGATGAACCAGCAGACATTAAACAAGACGCATAACAGTTAGTGCTCCAGGCAGAAACAGAATTATGTCCCCAGTCAACCCTGGGGTTATGCTGTACGAGCCAGGGATGACCGAGGACAATGGGGGTGTGAGGGGAGTCCAGTAGCAGAAATGAAAGTTCCTCGGAATGATTGCCTGATGTGATGATAGTTAACTGAGTGGTGGTGAATGATATGGTAGGTAACTCTTGACCATTGAGTGTGTTGACAGAAATCTTGTTGGTGAGTGGTATGGTAGGTATTTGAAGTTTGCATGCCAGAGTCCAGTCCATAAAATTACCTTCCGCTCCAGAGTCGAGAAGAGCTTGACAATGATGGGACCGAGTTGCCCATTGCAATCTCACCGGGAGGAGGGTGGAAGAGGGTTTTTGTATAGAGACCCTGCCCGACAGAATCCTCTTCTCTACTGCCGGGCCCAATCTTTTACGGGGCAGTTGTTGAGAAAGTGGCCCGTCCCTCCGCAGTAGAGGCACAATCCCCGGGACCTCCTTCTCTCCCTCTCCTCCCGGGAGAGCCGCTGGCCTGGGGGAGTCCGAAGGTCCTAGGAATCGGAGTCGTACGGGTGCGTTGCTCCAGGCGATGCAAACAAGCGTCCACTCGCAGGGCCAGCTCAATAAATCCATTAAGGTCCGTTGGCAGGTCCAGGGTGTAGATTTCCCGCTGGATGCTGTCAGCCAGCCCATGCAGAAACCTGTCCCACTGCGCCTCCTCGTTCCAGCGGCACTCAGTTGCAAGGGTGTGGAATTCGACAGAATAATCGGCAACTGGTCTATCTCCCTGCTAGAGGTCCGCGAGCTGTCGTGCCACCTCTCTACCTGCGACCGCCCGATCGAAGACCCTGTTCATCTCTTGAGAGAGTGCCGCGAACGAGGAACAGCACAGGTGTTGGTTCTCCCACACTGCCGTCCCCCACAGAGCTGCACGCCCTGACAGCAGCGTGAGTACGAAAGCCACCTTCGAATCTTCAGTGCAAAAAGTCTGTGGCTGGAGAGCAAAAAACATAGAGCATTTGGTCAAGAAAGCTCTACAATAATTGGGCTCACCCGAATAACTCTCTGGCGTTGGTAATCGTGGCTCATGTTGACAACTGGGTGCAGGAGGAGTGGGGGAAACCGGGGGCGGGGGTGGCGCAGTGGGCGTTGCCAGTTGTTGTATACGGTGAGCTCGGACACCTGTGCTACCAACATTTGAACCGCACGGCCAGTCACGGCTAGATTCTCCTCCTGTTGGTCCATGCGAGCCGCGTTGTGAGCGAGAAAATCCGCGAGCTCGGGCGTTCTTGCTGTCTCCATGGTGGTCAGATCGTTCTGTCACGGCAAAGAGCACAGAAGAGGCAATAGCAAGTAAAGCTGGTTTAGAAACCAGAAACCAAGACTCAATGGATGAAACACTGTCAAAGTCTGATTGGTAGCGCAGGTTTGCAATAAAGCAACTCGGTCGTCAGAAGAGTGAAGTAAATCCCGGAGTGATGAGATGACGTGAAGACTGGAACTCAGATGAACAAACGGGAATCCACGACGGTGAAAACTTCTCACACGAAGAACAGACTGGAAGCACAGAGACACGAGGAGGAACAGACACTTCACAGGGAATCATCCAACAAAACCATCTGACAAACACAAGACGGAGTCTCCCGGAGGATCATCAGTGACCATGCCCACAACACACACCCATGCACACACATAAACACAGCGCAAGGAAGAGTCAGTGAATACATCAACCGTGACAGGGAAACACTGGCTGTTAAAAATGTGGTCATGTGGTCAAGACTGAGGCCATAGGAAAGACCTACAGCCCTTAAAACAGACTTTCCTGCATTAATTTATAGACGAACTGATCTATTAATGAACATGCACTCCAGAACATTGTGTGTGATAATGTTATGTCTTATATACTGTCTCTTGCATTTATATTTATTTTATGCATGCTTTGAGAGAGAATTACTAGTTAATGTAACCCCACCTATATCGTGTCTCCTATGTAATTAATCCTCATTTAATGACTCACATTTTAATGTACATCGCCTTCTCATAAAATGCAGTGTGTGTTTGTTATATCTATCTGAGTATAAATGGACACAAACGGCAATGCCCATGTCTAACCACACTTGAGACAGAGTCATAAATCCTCACAACAGAAGAATTTCCCACTTGGAAATTCCACCTTTCTTATTGGTCGAGCCAACCATGAGAGGTGGGACCTTTCTCAGGCTTTAAATTGCCTTTACACAAGGCCTTTTTTTTTTCAAAATGTTCTCCAATGCAGCAGCAGTGATGTTCCTTCATGCTCCCACAGGAGCTCAGTTTCTTTGGAAAATGTTCTCCACTGCCGCAGCAGTGATGTTCTCTCACGCTCCCGCAGGAGCTCAGTTTCTTTGGAAGAATTCCTCCACTGCCGCAGCAGTAATGTTCTCCCACGCCCCCGCAGGAGCTCAGTTTTTCTGGAAATTTTCTCCACTGCCTCAGCAGTTATGTTCCCTCACGCTCCTGCAGGAGCAGTTTCTCTGGAAAATGTTCTCCACTACCACAGCAGTAATGTTCTCTCACGCTCCTGAAGGAGCTCAGTTTCTTTGAAAATGTTCTCTACTGCCGCAGCAGTGATGTTCTTCCATGCTCCCTCAGGAGCTCAGTTTCTCTGAAAATTCTCTCAAACTCCCGCAGTAGCTCAGTTTCTCTGAAAAATGTCTCCACTGCAGCAGCAGTGATGTTCTCTCACGCTCCCGCAGAAGCTCAGTTTCTTTTGAAAAAGTTCTCTATTGCCGCAGCAGTGATGTTCCTTCATGCTCCCACAGGAGCTCAGTTTCTTTGAAATTTGCATCCGCTGCCACAGCAATGATGTTCCTTCATGCTCCCGCAGGAGCTCAGTTTGTTTGGAGCTCACTGCCTTAGCAGTGATGTTCCCTCACTCACCCGTAAGAGCTCAGTTTCTCCGTTTTTTGAAAAATTTCTCCACTGCCGCAGTAGAGATGTTCTCTCAAACTCCTGCAGTAGCTCAGTTTCTCTGAATAATTTCTCCACTGCAGCAGCAGTGATGTTCTCTCACGCTTCCGCAGGAGTTCAGTTTGTTTGGAAAATTTTCTCCACTGCCACAGCAGTGTTGTTCTCGCACGCTCCCGCAGAAGCTCAGTTTCTTTAAAAAAATTCTCTATTGCCGCAGCAGTGATGTTCTTCCATGCTCCCACAGGAGCTCAGTTTCTATGAAGTTTTTATCCACTGCCGCAGCAGTGATTTTCTCCCACGCTCCCGCAGGAGCTCAGTTTCTCTGGAAAATTTTCTCCGTTGCCGCAGCAGTGATATTCCTTCACACTCCCGCAGGAGCTCAGTTTCTTTGGAAAATTGTCTCCACTGCCACAGCAGTGACGTAACCCTCTGCTCCCGCAGGAGCTCAGTTTCTCTGGAAAATTTTCTCCACTGCTGCAGCAGTGATGTTCCCTCACACTGCCACAGGACCTCCGTTACTCCATTCAAATTTGCTCCACTGCCGCAGCAGTGTTATCTCTTCCGCTCCCACAGGATCTCAGCTCTCCATCCAACTTATCCATTGGATAGTTCGTACATGCAAGAATGAAAAGCAAGTTTGGTCCCACTGCCGCAGCAGTCATCTCATCCACTTCCGCAGGAGCCTCGTTTCTCCTTTCAACATAGATCTACTGCTGCAGCAGTGCTACCTCCTCCACTCCTGCAGGAGCTCAGTTTCTCCTTATAACCCAGACTTCACTGCCGCAGCAGCGTTATCTCTACTGCTCCCGCAAGAGCTCACCTTTGAGCCCTCACAATCCAGTGACTAACCTCTCCCTATTATTTGCACACCTTCAGCTTCGAGCTCTTTTGGGGGCTAACAGAGTACTCTGGGTTCAGGCCAAATACCGAGCTCTCTTTATATACACAGATTTTGTGGCTCAGATAAGGTCCAGTTCTGGTTTATTTCTTTGCTCTTGGCTGACATGTTGTCATGATGGAAACACAGAAGCAGTTTGCAAGTAAACTCTCTCTCTTTATTGAGTAACATAAATGATGATAGACACAGTCCAGAGAGAAACAGGTTAGTGGCGCAGGGACTTCGATGGTCAGATGAGTGCCGTGATGAGAAGTGATGATGTGACGTGATAAATCCAGAGAACATCCACGGGAACACGAACAGGAAACGAAGAAGGCACAAGACTGGACGTAGACGAGATCAACACAACCGGAACTCACAAACAACGATCTGACAAAGGAGATGAGAAATGAGTGAGTATAGGTGATGAGATGAGCTGCAGCTGGTGACGGGAGTGATGAGCTTGATCGCTGATGAGCGTTAATCAGCCGGCACGCCCACACAATCAGCACACACACACACCCAACAACAGAAACACGAGACAAGAAAGAGGCATAGGATTTATGAACCGTGACACATGTGGCATTGATTTGGCCTGCTTGTGGCCCAGATCTGGCAAACAGGAGTGAGCCACCCAAGGGCCGTCATTCCACGCTGCATGTGGGCCAGATCATCTTTCCACATGTGCCAGATGTGGGCCGGATCTGGGATGTCAAAATGTAGCTATGTGGGTACTTGATCAATTAAACTTCCCCATAGCGTTGTTTTCATCTAAATAAACTTTTTCCACAAAAAAATAACCTTTTGTGTAATAAAAAGATTCCGTGAATGATAAAGGTTTTTCATAGAACCATCAATGCCAATAACAAACCTTTACCTTTATTTATTAAGAGTGCAGGGATTCATACACATGTGAATGTGTACACAGCATGTGGAAAAATTATTGTTTGCATGTTGTTTGTATGTAAGCATACTGCGTTTATGTACTTTTTTGACATTTTTTTTATCAATATGCCGAAGTCCAACCAAATCACATGCATTTTCTTATGTGTAGTGTACATTTAGAGATAGACCTTGTTGACATGTCATTTGTCAACCTCCAGCTCGATGGGATTTTCTCATGGTTCTGATCATGATTGGCAGCTTATGGGTGCATGTGATGTTTATAAGCACTGGTGTGTCTTCCCTTTCAGATGCAGTTGCTACAATCCCATAATGCCCTGCTCAGCATGCTGAGATTGGACACTGCCCGCTGGAATGTTCTAAATGAGTGCGGATTATGTGCATGTCTCTCTCTCAAATTGCGAGTAAAGCTGCAGCTCGGACGCTTTGTATCTCTGCTGCTTGGCTGGCCACAGGAATGAGCGCAGCAGTGGTGCACAGAGGATTCCTCAAGAAATATGGTAAAGTTTACACTTTTTGATTTCCCTTTCTTTTAAATCCCTGCATTCCACCTGTGCCGGCTGAGACTCTTTTTTTCTTATTTGGTTCACTAATGTTTTAGTCACTTTGTCTGCCACTCATTATAATATAGGCCTATATCAATCCATATGGTGAATACTATTTGACTAATGTCATTGATTTGTTTGTGTCTATGTAGCAAATTTAAAATTTTATGTTGCACAGACATTTGTCTGGTTCATTTAACTCCTTTTTAAAGGTTCTTGAATAGCTTATGACCTGCAATTGATGCAAAGAGAAAGGATGTGTCCTGTAGATGATCACGACACATTGATTGGAGATTAAAAGAGTTTTATGTTTGTGTTTCACACTGCCAACATTCAGTCCAGAATGTAGTACTACATTTAACATAAAATATCCACCAATGACATATCTCACAGCTTTAATAGAAGACTATGTAGAATAATGGCGTGAACATTTCTGTTACCGATCATTATACTGTAACGTTAATCTACCGGATGTTTAAATAAATCTATAATCTGACAGTGAGCTATTTATATGTGCTCTTCATCTATTGATTTCAGGCTTTCACAGCATAAAGTGTGTCAGCTCCACCTGTCCACATTGCTTCCACCCCTCTGTATGTCTGTATTTAGGTCAAATGATGATAATGGGGATGACTTAGTCTACAAAAAAAAAAAATATATATATACTAAATACTATATACTAAAAAAGATTGTCATATCTGGTTTGAAATATTTTACTTTACTTGCATTCAATTGTAACATATTTAGATGCAAGTTTAGCATGTGCACAATGAATATGCTTCAGTGTGTGCTAACAATGCGTCGTTAAGGGAAATAAATATAAACATTTGCTAAATTAGTTGTAATAACATAAAATATAAAATTCAAGTTACATTTATTTTGATAGCGCTTTATACAACATATTGTTTCAAAGCAGCTTTACAGTGATAACAGTAAAGTAATTAAATTATGCAAAAAAAAAATTCAATTCAAATAAAGCAGTTCTAAAAAGAAAAAAAGTGTCATTGTTCCATGTTAATACGGTTCTGTTGTAAATATTATCAATTAGGGAATGAGTTCAATTTGGCTATAAAGCAGCTCTGCAGAAAACAGTGATGTCATGTCCTCATCAGTTCAGTTATCATCAAATATTGTCAGTGCAGTCAGATCAATAATATTGTTGAATACTTGATATAATATTGTTGAATACTTGAAGTGTCCCAGGTTAGCAAGCCAGAGGCGACAGTGGCAAGGAACCCAAACTCCATCAATTGACAGAATGGAGAAAAAAACCTTGTGAGAAACCAGTCTCAGTCGCTCAGTTCACCTCTGGTCAACGGACGAACACGGTGCCATTATGATTCAGGCTACATCAAGTCAGAAGTCAGATTGTGGATTGGTATCATTCAAAATATTTCATCCAGTTCCTTCTGCTTGAAGATGGGATTTATCATGCCAGTATGTAGATGAAGCTGGCAATCGTGGTCGGTGCAGAGGGCTTTTCTGGTTCTTGTGGTCTTTGCTGAGGATCAGTGCCGAAGGCTGTCGTGTCGACGAAGCCTTCACTAGCTGACATGGTTTCTGCTGATATTCAGGGCTGTTGTGGTTGTGTCTACTGTAGGTGCAGGTCCTCCATCTGGATCTGGATATGGACCAGATCCAGCTGACTACGGTAACCTCAAGATAAGATTAGACAGACATACTAATATTAACATAGATGCCATTCTTCTTATGATATAATCTTATGGTATCGGGTGTGTTCCCGGTTCCGGCTAACCTACTTTATGCCGCCTAACAATCCTTTAACAAATTTGAATTTATAGAAATGTGATAATGTGTTATGTGTATGCCAGGTTAAAGAGATGTGTTTTTAGTATTTAACTGACTAGGTGTGTCTGCCTCTCGGACAATGTTAGGAAGACTGTTCTAGAGTGTGGGTGCTAAACAGGAAAAGGATCTGCTGCATGTTGATTTTGATAAATCAGGTATTGTCAACTGGCCAGAATTTTGAGATTGCAATAGACATGAAGGACTATAATGAGTTAAGAGCTCTCTCAAGCACTGGGGAGCTAAACCAATGCAGTGTTGGCAGAACCGGGCTAAGATGGTCATACTTCCTGGTTCTAGAAAGAACTAGCTATTGCATTTTGGATCAGCTGGTCACTGGCAGAGCTAGGGGGTGGCCAGGGGTGGCTGTGGCCCCCCTTGGTCTAAGCTTGGCCACCTCTTTGGCCACCCCTCTCACAACTGCTGTTTCTGTCTCTTTTTTTATTGACAAAAAGTGCGTTTTTTAAAGCGCTGAACCGTCTCTTTAAGACCACAAAAAACGTGAGACTTTAGTTTTCAGACGAACACGCGCCAGGCGCAAGTCAAACAAGTGCGGAAATGTGTAAGTGCCGAATGAGCTTCAGCAGAACATCAGACAGTGATATGCACATAGTAAATATAGAGTCAATATTTCTCAACTGGTGGGTTGCAAGACCGTTTTGAGTAAGTCGAATAGTGTGCAGTCAACAACAAACGTAATTCTCTTTTTTTCTGATGCTACTTTTATTTTAGAAGATGTGTGTGAAAGCTTGTGACACTTCTGTCAGATGCTGAGAAAAGGGCTTTGTCCTTGTTGGCTATCTTTGATGAGATGTTGTCAGGCCAAATGTCAGTAAAACTAACTAACTTTCCTGTCATACGGCTGATAGCCGTTGTACTGTGCTTGCGGTACGCACATCACGCGCAAATGCAGCGGCTGTAGCCGTAGTTGTCGTCAATTAACTCATGTAAGAATCAAAAAGGCTGTCAAAACTGCATGCATGTATTTGTTATATATGCGTCACATGTGTCTGGATTAAAATATTCTGCTATGTGAGATCACAATATAAGGCACAAACTGATATAATGTTTTAATGTCCAAATAAATGTGAGCACTGTGCATTTGTACTAGACGATAGGCATTAATTTTGCGTTAATTTGTAAAGGACACACAAAAATGGATAATTTTTAAATCTATAAAATAAATAATTTTACATTCTGGCAACATTACATTATGAAAAACATAACATTTTACATTATGTGCTGTTGACTTCCGCCTTGTTCACATTCTTGCACATGGGGATTCAAAAGAGAACTTTTGTTTTCCTTTTTAATTTAGGTATGATAGAACTGTTGAAATTATATATTTTGACAACTAATATAGAAAGTTAAACTTTTTGTTTGACAAACTCAGAATTGGTTGAAGAGTTCATTGATTATATAAAATGCATTGAATGTTGAATAATATTTGGACTACAGTAGTTATCTGCCTGTTATCTCATCCATGAAGATGCAACAATGTAGAACAAGCTATTGGATTTTTTGAGAACCAGAACCAAGCTAACTGAGCAAGGTTGAACTTTAGCTATAGTGTGTGCCCTTTTATTACTATTTAATTAATTTTAATATGAGGTGGTGGATAATAATAAAAAAAATATTCAACAAAATGTAATGTCATAGATTATTTTCCAGATATTTTCGGAATTAGTTGTTACTTGTTAGACTAAATCTCACAAATGTTGATATTCAGATGAAATTACACATTAAAGAAGAGTGTAGTCATTTTTTAAAGGTGTTGAGATGTGATTTCATGCCATCTATTGTCAGGAGAAAAAACTAAGGTGTGCACTTCTGTTTAACCATTATATTTCCTCTTTTAAAAATTGTAGCATGTTTGTAACATCATATATCATCCACTGCCTCAGTACCATAGTTTAGGTATTTGAAAAAAAGTAGACATACCTGAATGAGTACACAGATATTGACTGGTCCAATTATATTTGGTGGATAATCTTCATCCCTGTATCATTAAATGGTAACACATTTTGAATGTACCAGCCTGGGCTCTCACAAAATATTTGTGAAAGATGAATATCATGGATTATTGATATTGTGTTTCGTTGTTTTTTTCTTCTTCTAGATTTTACTTATAATGTGTGATTTATTGCAAGGCACAGTTAAACTGAGTGATACTACCAGAATTGACTGTTATCTGTTCAGTTCACTTTTATCTATTAAATCTGTTCGAATTTTGTTTATTTTTGTTTATTTATTTGGATCCCCATTAGCTTCCACAATGTGGTTGCTAGTCTTCCTGGGGCCCATAAAAGTGCTGAAACGTATGTACAATTAAAATACACAAATATAACATACATAAATATAACATAACATAACCACATGTATACATTTATACACATATACACATTCACACACATACAGCATTTGAAAAAGTCAGTACCTACAGCATTTGAAACAGTCAGTACCTATAACAGTCACAAATTAACTGATGTAATACTATTAATTGTAATCTGTTTTAGAGTCTTCTTAAAATTACATATGTTGGATATTTGCCTTGTTCTTAAGTCCAATTTATTCCAAGCAGATGATGATCTAACTAATACTGTTCTTGTCATACAATTGGACCTTGCCGATGGAACCACTAACACACCTGAGCTCACCTGACGCGTAACATGTCCGTGACAATACCCACTAAAAACCAATTTATCTACAAAAGATTTTGGATTGTTTTTAAATAGAGCATTGTGCATATAACAGAGAAGACTTATATTGAGTTTGTCCTCCACCTTTATCCAGCCCAAACAGGTATGCATTTTATCCACACTAGAGCGAAAAGAGCAAGTGATAGTGATAAAAACTTACTACCAGAACTGGGGTTGAAATAATGCAGCGCTATAAGGTTATGCTTCAGTTATGTGTTATGCATGTATAGTCTAGGATGATGCGGAAAGAATGGTAACTAGCAACTTTTAATGAACATGAAGATATATTAGAAACTACACATGAACATAACATTAACATGAGACAATGAGCAGAACAAGTATGTGAGTAATAAAAAAACCATGACAACTAATGAAGAACTAAAACACAAGCAAATAGAGACAATGAAAACCGTGACAAGAAAATAAACAAGACAATGAAACTAAACATGTCCGTGTCATAAGGTTAAAAATGATTCAAATTTGAATTAAAATGATTTGATTTAAGGAGCTCTACGAACCTGCTACTCTCAGCCTGAACAATACAATTTTGTGTGATGATTTATGGAACGTATAATTTCTATAAGTAACCTTTTCAAAACATAACAATGAATATAATTTTCTTGAAATTTTCTGCCACACAAATTCACTGTTTTCTGAGAATGGGGCAAAAACTGTGCACTTTCACGTATTCAAGTTTTTCCCTCTGTTTTTCTCTAAGGGGGCTTCATGTTCAAGCAATGGAAGGAAAAGTATCTGGTGTTGACGGTGGAAGGAAACCTGATGGTGTGTCGAGATGCAGACTCGCCACCTGACCAGGTGGTGGCGCTCCAGAGTAACTGTGAGTCCATAGTGGAGGGTAAAGAAATTTTGGACTTGCCCCGTTTACCCCCTGGAGGACGCAGAGACAGCTGCTTTGCCCTCATCCTGCCCCAAGACAAGTTCCTCCTCCTGCTCTCTGATAGCCCTGAAGAGTGCAGGTGGGCCAACAGCCTGGTTCATGTAAAGCTTATTGAATGATTATCCTTTGTATAAGTATATATTTGCAGGCAAAACATGCACTTTTAAATTTTTTTACAAATGTGAGTCAGTGTGATACTAAACTTTTTGTCTCCAACAGTCAATGGCTGAAGTTACTCAGGAAGGTGAAGGAGGTGAGTTATTACATTTCATAAACACCAAATATATTGTGTCAGAAAGAGTCAGAAAGTCTGAGACCACACTGGAAAATCTTGTATACCTGAAATAAACAGGCTTTAGATTTTACCGACATTTTACTGTAATATTGGGGTAATAAATATTTTACCGAAATTGTTCAAATGTGTGATGGAAAAAAATGCATTGAATTAAAAAAAAAGATTGCAAATAGAAGCATTTTCACTAGTAGTCTCATTAAGCAATTAATACACTGCAATTACATTTTTTTTTTTTTTTAAAGAAATTTATATTTTTCATTCAGCAAGGATACATTAAATTGATCAAAACTGACAAGTAAATACATTTATAATGTTACAAAAGATTTCTATTTCAAATAAATGCTGTTATTTTGAACTTTCTATTCCTCAAACAATCCTGAAAAAATACATCACGGTTTCTACAAAAATATCAATATAAAGCAGCACAACAGTTTTCAAAATTGATAATAATCAGAAATGTTTCTTGAGCACTGGTGTAATAATGCTGCAAATTCATCACAGGAATAAATGGCATTTTAAAATAAATTAAAATAGAAAACAACTCTTTTAAATGATCCAGTAATAATACTTCACAATATGTTTTTGCTGTATTTTTGATTAATAGGCTCTATGCACGAACGCTGCTAACGTATTTCCAGTAGGATCTCAGCCAGCGTCTTTACTTCCGCATAGAGCGTTCTATAGCGAAGTGTATAGCGGAAAAACTTTAATAAAATTAATTTTCTCCGAAACGGAGACAACGATTTTAGAAACTGATTCGCTAGTCGGATTTCGCGCGATATGAGAGAATACTCACCCTCAAAGTTGTCGATGTAGCTCGAAATTTATAATTTAAAGCCCTTCTCTTTCTTACTCTTATGTGTCACAGCTAACTGCCTCACAATGTTGTTAACATCATTCACGCAATCGTGCATAGAGCCTATTAAATGCAGCCTCTGTGAATATGAGACTCTCTATTTGATTTCTCTATGACACTATGTATGTTTATTGCTTCTTTGCCAAACAGCAGGATTATTCTCAATGAATGTTACATAATATGTCATGTGGCAGTGCCTTCTCCAGATCCTATATCAATGATAAGTGTTGTAATCTCTCATGAGAGACAACTGAACACTTTGCCATCTTTAATCTTTGGATTAGAAAGACGTTTTCGTGACAACTCAGCATACAGTATATTTGCACATTTCAATGGCATCCTCTTTTTGCTCAGGGTGTGACCTCACCACTGGTCCTGCAGAGACAGCAGAGCATCACACCCTGCATCACGGACCGGGAGCCGCTTCCAGACATCTCCAGTGACAAAGAGCCCACATCCCCGCATCTCAGCGACAAGGGCTTGAGCTCCCCGCGTGTCCGCTCCAGAGAGAACTCCATCAGACACAGAGGTGCAGCTCAGTTTTACTACTCATTAATTCAAATATGCAGTGATAATACTATGGTGCTTTGGATGTGGTGCTATGGTAATATCATGCTTTTTATAAGCCATTCATACAAATGTTCCTTATTGAGCAGTGATTCTCAAGCAGGAGAACTATTAGCATTCCCATTCAAGGGCAGTTGCTCCCCCTGGAACTATGTGATGTGAATTCTGCCATATTTGCTCATGGAAACTAAGTTCTAGATGCAGCAAATGCCATGTGACAAACTGCACCTGCAGGATGTGAAAGTGACGACTGCCTGAAGGCACCTCAAAACTACAACAGTCTCAAACCCTTGTTTATTTTGACATTTAACTGTATAATACTTCTAGCTACCTTAAACTGACTGTTTTTACACAGTTAGAGTTTATTGTATCGTTATTTTCTTTTGTGTAATTTTTTTATATGTTCTTCAACAGCCCAAGCATACATACGGTCGCTGTGATTTTGCCAAGTAAGACATGTTAAGACATTTATTGTTGATCCTGGAGCAACATTCCTGTCCAAAACATGGTCCTAACCCTAACCCTACCCCTACCCCTAAACCTAACCCTCTCCATAACTTATCCCTAAAATCAGAGGAAAATGAAAGGAGAATAAGAATGGAGTAGAAGCCCCTAACTGTTGTAAGCCTAAACGTCTCGGGTTACTTGATTGTAACCCTGAAGTATGTGTATAACACCTCAATGAAATTGTCATTGAACTTGGTAGCCTCAGACGGTGACGTCATTAGAATGCACGCTCGTTAGAGGCTATAATTAGATGTGCCACAGGTGCATCCTCAGGTATCTCTTTGTCTAAAGAGCGGTCCTGGCACATCCTCAGTGCGACAATGAAGCACAGAATCTCATTCCTACTATTTCAGGGAACAGGGTTACAGTCAAGTAACCTGAGACGTTCACTTTCAAAAGCTTCACTCTATGCTACGCTGATAGCGCAGAGTACGAGAATACCCACGCCACCACACTGGGGGTGTCTAGACCTCTCACAGTAGTGTAGTGTGTGCTCACAAGCACACGAAATGTCTCAGACATGAGCTTGTGATAATGACTCAAGGACGTGTGAGCCCGGAGTAGCATGAACATCCAAACTATAAAATTTTATGAATGTGTGCGGAGAAGACCAGCCTGTCGCATCACAAACAATAGCATCCCTCACCCAATGTGAAATTGTTTACTTGGTGGGGGCCGCCCCCCTGTTTCGGCCCCCATGACAAACAAATAGTTGCTCTGAATACGAATACTTTCGCCACTGGCTAGTTCGGTGTATGTAGGCCTGGGGCCTGATGTATAAACGTTGCGTACACACAAAAAAAAGGCATTGAAATGTGTGTACGCAATTTTCCACACACATATCGGGATTTATAAAAAATACACTAGTAATAAATCAAGCGTAGCATTAGTTCTGGCAGGTCACGTTAGTCAAGCTCGCATCAGTTGACTCAGCTGATCCACATCTACCTATAGGAATACGACACCTATCACTGTATACATATACAAGCTCCTTCACTATTATCAGCAGCTATCGCGTTTCTCAGGAGCTAATTACCCTCCTCCCTTCCCAGCTCCTCCTCTCGTCAGTCAGGATTTGGCATTCTGATTCCCCTTGAATCAGAATAAATTCTCGAATTATGTTGTACTTTAAAATCTTGAACTAAATATATTTGCAAATATTCATGTTGGTTCTGTTCTGTTTACCCTAAGGGGGGTTATTGCTCTTATCCATGCTAGATTGCATGGATGCGCAGTGAGTTCTCGCCCAGAACGGAACCATACCGCCAATCCAAACTGTATGCTAATTGTCAATCGTATTTGACTGTAGTGGTCCTGACAGAAATATGTGTGTAGCCCTCCCGCCGGGTAGAGTCTTGTGGATCACAAGGTAGGAATCTGTCTAGGGGATCTTAAATTTACCCACTACCCCGGTAAAGGCAAATTTCCCTTCAGTTACAGTATCTACACCTATAACCCAGATCTCAGATCTTCACCTGATAGTGTCAGATGTATGTTTTTTCTATTTGGAAATAATAATAATAATAATTAAAAAAACACTACTGTGTTTACCTTAAAATACAAATCCCTCAAAGGAAAATTACAAATTAACAAATCAGTTCTTTCCACAGGAAATCCCACAAAATTATAGCAGATCAATAAACATGTATTTATTCTTTTCAGTACTATTTTTCGTTTCTTATGACCAAATAATTCAATTCACAAAGTCATAACACAACAGCAATGATTCCCAATAACCACCATAACCCCAAAAAGAAAACAAAAACAAATGTCAATGTAATACTCAAATTTTACCCAGCTGGGATTTTCACAGATGGCGCGCTAGTTGGAGCTCTTTGATGCAAAACCATCCATCCATCCATCCATCTTCTTCCACTTATCCGGGGCCGGGTCGCGGGGGCAGCAGTCTAAGCAGGGATGCCCAGACTTCCCTCTCCCTAGACACTTCATCCAGCTCTTCCGGGGGGACCCCCAGGTGTTCCCAGGCCAGCCGGGAGACATAGTCCCTCCAGCGTGTCCTAGGTCTTCTCCGGGGCCTCCTCCCGGTGGGACATGCCCGGAACACCTTCCCGGGAAGGCGTCCAGGAGGCATCCTGAAAAGATGCCGGAGCCACCTCAGCTGGCCCCTCTCGATGTGGAGGAGCAGCGGCTCTACTCTGAGCTCTTCCCGAGTGACCGAGCTTCTCACCCTATCTCTAAGGGATCGCCCAGCCACCCTGCGGAGAAAGCTCATTTCAGCCGCCTGTATCCGGGATCTTGTCCTTTCGGTCATGACCCACAGCTCATGACCATAGGTGAGAGTAGGAACGTAGATTGACCGGTAAATCGAGAGCTTCGCCTTGCAGCTCAGCTCTTTCTTCACCATGACAGACCGGTACATCGACTGCATTATTGCAGAAGCTGCACCGATCCGTCTGTCAATCTCCCGTTCCATCCTTCCCTCACTCGTGAACAAGACCCTAAGATACTTGAACTCTTCCACTTGAGGCAGGAACTCTCCACCAACCTGAAGTGGGCAAGCCACCCTTTTCCGACTGAGAACCATGGCCTCGGATTTGGAGGCTCTGATTCTCAACCCAGCCGCTTCACACTCGGCTGCAAACCGTCCAAGTGCATGCTGAAGGTCCCGGTATGATGGGGCTTGTATGACAACATCATCCGCAAAGGGCAGAGATGAAATTGTGTGGTCCCCAAACCTGACACCCTCCGGCCCCTGGCTGCAACTAGAAATTCTGTCCATAAATATTATGAACAGAACCGGTGACAAAGGGCAGCCCTGCCGGAGCCCAACATGCACCGGGAACAAGTCCGACTTACTGCCGGCAATGCGAACCAAGCTCCTGTTCCGGTCGTACAGGGACCGGATAGCCCTTAGCAAAGGGCCCCTGACCCCATACTCCCAGAGCACCCTCCACAGGACGCCGCGAGGGACACGGTCGAATGTCTTCTCCAAATCCACAAAGCACATGTGGATTGGTTGGGCAAACTCCCATGAACCCTCCAGCACCCTGGAGAGGGTATAGAGCTGGTCCAGTGTTCAACGACCGGGACGAAAACCAGCACTGTTCCTCCTGAATCCGAGGTTCTACTATCGGCCGTGTTCTCCTCTCCAGTACCCTGGCATAGACTTTCCCGGGGAGGCTGAGAAGTGTGATCCCCCTATAGTTGAAGCACACCCTCCGGTCCCCCTTCTTAAAAAGAGCGACCACCACCCCGGTCTGCCAGTCCAAAGGCACTGTCCCCGACCGCCACGCGATGCTGCAAAGGCGTGTCAGCCAAGACAGCCCCACAACATCCAGAGACTTGAGGTACTCGGGGCGGATCTCATCCACCCCCGGTGCCTTGCCACCGAGGAGTTTCTTGACTACCTCTGGGACTTCAGCTTGGGTCATGGACGAGTCCACCTCCGAGCCCTCAGCCTCTGCTTCCTCAATGGAAGACGTGTCGGTGGGATTGAGGAGATCCTCGAAGTATTCCTTCCACTGTCCGATGACATCCCCAGTCGAGGTCAACAGCTGCCAACCTCCATTGAAAACAGCGTTGGTAGGGCACTGCTTCCCTCTCCTGAGGCGCCCGACGGTTTGCCAGAATTTCTTCGAGGCCAACCGGTAGTCCTTCTCCATGGCCTCACCGAACTCCTCCCAAGCCCGATTTTTTGCCTCCACAACCACCCGGGCTGCAGTCCGCTTGGCCTGCCGGTACCCGTCAGCTGCCTCAGGAGTCCCACAAGCCAGCCAGGCCCGATAGGACTCCTTCTTCAGCTTTCGGGGATTGCCGCCTCAACAGGCACCAGAGACCTTACGTCCACAGCTCCGAGTGGCCGCGTCAACAATGGAGGTGGAGAACATGGTCCACTCAGACTCAATATCTCCAGACCAGAGTCCTGCAACGGGTAGGGTACCCGCATAAAAGTGGCTAAAACGGGTGGAATGTGACATTCCTAAAAATCACGGGCGGGGACGCGGGCGGTAGCGGATGAAAAATATGTGCAATATTTGTACGTTTAAATTACCATTAGACATACGCAAATATGTGTTTTAGTCACGCCATCCTTAAAAATATTCTTGTTTTCCGTAACCCGACCGACCCTGTCAATTTAGGACTGACTCAATAAAAAAAATTTCCCCCCTTTGCTTTTAGTCTGACCGACTTGCCGGTTGTAAACTTTTTACTCTTCAAACAACTAATACAAATGCAATAAAATTATATTAATTATATTTGAGCAAGTATTGTATTCTTGGGTCCTAGCGGGCAAACCTAGTCAGGGGTCCATATTTGAGCATAAAAAGAGGACAGATGCTAAATATAAATATGCAATTAGATTTATTAGGAAGAATGAACAAATCATGAGAGCTGATTCCATGGCTAAAAAACGTTTAGGCAAGGACACAAAAGCCTTTTGGAAAGATGTAAAAATGATTAATAATAGCAAACCCTCTCTCCCCTGTACAGTAGACGGAGTCTCTGGAACAAATATGATTGTAGAGCTGTGGCGACAGCATTATAGTAAACTATTCACCTGTGTCCAGAGTGAACCTTACCAGGTTGATAATGTTACTGTAGTGGACACAATTAAAACTCATGAGATTTTTCAAGCAATCAAAAACTTGTCTGTAAATAAAACTACAGGTATGGATCTCATCTCTGCTGAACATCTTAAGTTTGCAAGCTTAAGGTTAGCACCTCTTCTTGCCTTATGTTTCACTGCCTTTATTGTACATGGTTTTATGCCAGACTCCATGATGAAGGTTCTCCTAGTCCCTGTAGTAAAAGACAGAGTAGGAAAAGTGGGCAACTCAGATAATTACAGACCCATTGCGCTTGCTAGTATACTCTCTAAAGTTATTGAGCATATCTTTCTGGCAAGGATTGACAAAATAATTCCTTCAACAGACAATCAATTTGGGTTTAAGCCCAAACATGGCACAGATATGTGCATTTATGCCTTAAAGGAATTACTAAGTGACTATAAGAGCAAGAATTCATCTGTTTTTATATGTTTTTTAGATGCCTCTAAGGCGTTTGATCGTGTGAATCATCGAAAATTATTTCATAAACTGTGTCAAGCGGGTGTGCCTAGGTATATAGTTAGATGCTTGTCATACTGGTATGCAAACCAGACTATGCAGGTCAAGTGGGCAAACTGTGTGTCTGCTCCTTTTCAGGTTTGCAATGGGGTCAGACAAGGAAGTATTTTATCCCCTGTTTTGTTTAATTTTTTAATGAATGACCTGTCTAAGCGGTTAAAGTATAAAGAAAGGGGACCAAGAGCCCAACTAAAGCAAACACTGATCACCACAATGGTGACACTTCAAATTAAACAAATATCAACATCTAAACCTCTGTTAATTCTCACTAAGATCATCTGACAGCAATAGTCAAAGTAATTATGTATAAATGAGACCATAAATGATGCTGAAAATATGTCCACAATGGCCACATCTGAACTAGTTTTAACCTTGTACGAAGGTTCGATGAACGTCTAGATATCGGACGTGCAGAACACGTCAAAAAAAGACGTCATAATTCTTGACGTCATTCTGGCTCCTCAGTGGACGTCTTTTCAACGTCCGACTTTTGTGACAAAGACGTTGAAAAGAAGTGTTTTGGACATCATTTTGCTTAGTGGGAAGTAATGAAGTATACAGAAAAATTACATCTGATATACACTTTTAGATTAAATACGCCACTCTCATTAATGGAGTTAAGCACTGACATTTTTATGAAATCAGTATCCAGAAGTTACAATATTTTTATATTCATTTAAATAGAAATATTTGTAGTGGATGCACTGCTTTTGAACACTTTTCCTGTGGAATGCTGTTTTTTAATGTTTTAACTAGGATACTTGGCTAGCGCATGATAATTCCTCTTTTAATTGTGTTCTAAATAGCAAAACTCATGTAGGCTGAAATCTACGGAAGGTTTTATACATGAGGCCCCAGAAGAGCAAGGACTGCCCTTACGGAACAAAAATATATGGGAATATACTGCAAAATATAATGTGATTTATTACATAATACATTTCCATATATGGGAAACTAGTGCTTATATTTTTTAAAATACTGCAATATATGCATTGACCATGTATGGCAATATTTTAATGAATATAAAGTATTTATAAATGAAGACAAACATAGCATTACTTGTACATGCAATTTTCACAATGTTTTATCCTTTACTGTGTACATATATTGCACATACATGTTTCCATATAAATGTGAATGTTGTTGTTCACACATATATATATATACACACACATTTACGGAATGAGTTACACCAGATTTCTAGTTCCCAGCATGCTTTGCTTCTGACTGACTTCTGAAAAGAGAGCAAATGTTAAAATTAAATGTTATTTAATGTGTTTAGCTCAATATTAATATAGGGGGAGATCTGTTAGTGTTTAATGTTCTATTATTTTGGAATTTAAAAAGGTTTTCTGGTATGTCTGAGTTTTTAGGGTTACCATTCTGCTGAAGAGTAAAGCCTGTGGTTCGGTTGATGATTGGCCAAAGACCATTAACATTTAAATGACTATAATTAAAACTAATGGCTGTGCACTTGTCAGCAAAGTGATAGTCTCATGGTTACATACTTTAGCACACGCAGGTGCTTATGATAACTAGCTTGAAAATATAAAACATGTATAATGTAAATAAATATAAGAAATGTATTACATTATATATTTTTCTATTTATGCATGTTTATTTTACATGAGTACATATATATGCAATATATTACACATGCAGTACAAAATCTGATGACATATACATCTATATACTATGAAGTATATTACTGAATATAAAATTACATAAATTATGATATATTAGTAAATATATCGTCACATATTTGTCAATATATGAAAAGCGACAATTTCTTATGTATTATTCAATATATTGTAATATATTAACACAATATATTAAATATATTATTCTGTATATTTTCAAATATACGGTTAAACCATGTAATATGTTGATCATTCATATGTGCAATATATTTTCGTTCCGTAAGGGCATGGACACAGTTGGTGAAGTTTCTTCTGAGAACAGCGGAGGGCAGAAGGCTTCAAGAGTGACTGGATGTACGGTCCAGAAAGGAACCTTAGGCAGGTAGTCAGGATGAGGATGCAAAATTGCTTTCACCTTTCCAGGGGCAAAGTCTAAGCATGATGGCCAGAAAGACAGAGCCTGCAAATCCCCAATTCTTTCTAGTGAGGTGATAGCCATAAGAAAAAAAAAATTTAGAGTAAAAAGCTTGTCAGTCACTGACTCTAGAGGTCCAAAGGGGGTCTCTACCAGCCCCTCAAAGACTATAGCTAAGTCCCATGAAGAAAACTTGGTTCTAGAGGGAGGCCTCAGCTGCCTTGCCCCACGGATAAAGCGAGCAAGCAGAGGATGTTTCCCGAGTGGTACCCCCGTCAATCAAGGCATGGCAAGCCGATAAAATGGCCACAGAAGCCCTGAGAGTGGCAGGGTATGTGCCTGCTGATAACTTTTCCTGCATGAAGTCCAAAACTGAAACAATTTGACAGTTAACTGGATCTGCATGATGTGCAGTGCATCACCGTTCAAAGACACCAGATTTACTGACATCAATTCTTGTAGTGGAAGGAGCCCTAGCACTGTGAAAAGTCTCCATGACTTAGAGTGAAAGTCCAGTGCCCCTGAGTTGGTACCCTTCAGGGGCCAAACATGAAAGTTCCACAACTCAGGCCGGGGATTGTCCCTTGCGCTTGAAACAGAAGGTCCCTCCTTTCCAGTATTACCCAGGGTGAGCAGTCGAGGAGAGATATTATCTCAGAGTAACCCTCATAGTACTCACACTCGCCCTGCTTCAACTTCATGCTCTTCCCCCAAATAAACAAAACAAAACTGGTGTGAATCGCATTCAGGGATGGGCCGTGAACATGGAGACATTACGTTGCTCATTTTTCTTTTTTTCTTTCTTTTTTTTAACCAGAACTAGAGAAGAAAGAGATAATTTTCTGCACACTGCCTTGTGAAAATAACTCCTAGCAGAGGGGCAGAAAGAGAGAGCTTGTCACACACAGACAGTATGGTCTGAAGACAAATAAACCTGAGGATGCACCTGTGGCACATCTAATTATAACCTCTACCGAGCGCGCATTCCAATGACGCCACCGTCTGAGGCTACCAAGTTCAATTTCATTGAGGTGTTACTTCACAGCTGGTCAATCAAAGATATTCCCAAAGATCTATCAACGCAGCATAGAGTGAAGCTTTTGAAAGGGAACTTGACTACCTAAAAAAAACTATCCCTCAAATATGATTGGTTGATTGGAATGTTGATCCAGAAACATGTTCTATTCCATGAAATCACCACATACATTCAGGCCTTTAGAATGGTGCGTAAAATAGATTTATAAGGGGGAGGGGGGGCCTGTAAATAATTAATCAGCTCCATAGCAGATTCTTCTGAGAACACAGGTGAAATTAGAAGCCACTGCCTGTTCTTGATGATAATGATATATACACAGCAAAATCCCCAGAGTTAAATTAACTCTGCTCAGAGAACATTTGGTCCTGAATCAGAGTTAAAGTTAATGAGATACGTAAGTGATTAATTAAGTGATGATTGTGCATTAATGATGAACACCTGCTGTCAACAAGCAGAATCACTGAAGGAAAGACAAACAACAAGAACAGAAAAAAGAGAAACACAAGAACTACAACTGACGTCCAACCACAGCCGTGGATGAAATCAAATGACAAAATAAGACATTAAGAGAGCTTTCACACTGGCAGTTTAGTGCGGACCGGGGCACGGTTCGCATGAAAAATCGCTAATGTGAACGCTGTCATCGGACCCGGGTGCGCACTAGAGTACCGAACCCGAGACTACCTGGAGGAGGTGGTCTGAGCTCGGTTGCTCCCGAACCGTGGTGCGGTTCGCGTTAATGTGCAAGCAACACGGACTCGGGTGCGTGCTTGTTCAGGAAGTATAGTATCCCGCGCATGCGTATCACTGTCGCATCAGTGAAAAATCTTCTGCGAGCAGCAGAAACACGGCGTCCCCTGGATATGTGCTGAATTACACCATGTAATGAACATAAACGTAGTTGTCTCTCACTATGTTGTGCATAATAGCACCAAAAAAACAGACAAATTACAGCTATGCTCAGTCGAGTTGTATTCTCCATGCGTTTTCCGTGTGCGTTTGCGATGACGTAAGATCACTGCAAACGCACCTGGGTTCGATACAATTAATTGAGTGTGAAACCAGACCAACGCTGCGGGAGGCGCCGGGAACTAGCGCACTCGGGTTCGGACCGCAGCAAACGAACCCAGTGGAAAAATGCCCTAAATCTCTCACGATCTCAGCAGGGGAGGATTAAACAACTCCACAAACAGCATTACCAGTGTGGTAGATTTTTCCCTAAACCTAACTACGTACCTGGGTCTCGTCTAAAATTGACGTCCCCGAACGTCTACAGTCAACGTTTAGTCTATCTGGGTCTCGTCTACAATCGACGTCCCCTAACGTCTACAGTCAACGTTTAGTCTATCTGGGTCTCGTCTACAATTGACGTCCCCGAACGTCTACAGTCAACGTTTAGTCTATCTGGGTCTCGTCTACAATCGACGTCCCCTAACGTCTACAGTCAACGTTTAGTCTATCTGGGTCTCGTCTACAATCGACGTCACCTAACGTCTACAGTCAACGTTTAGTCTATCTGGGTCTCGTCTACAATCGACGTCACCTAACGTCTACAGTCAATGTTTAGTCTATCTGGGTCTCGTCTACAATCGACGTCACCTAACGTCTACAGTCAATGTTTAGTCTATCTGGGTCTCGTCTACAATCGACGTCACCTAACGTCTACAGTCAACGTTGAGTCTATCTGGGTCTCGTCTACAATCGACGTCCCCTATCGTCTACAGTCGACGTTTAGTCTATCTGGGTCTTGTCTACAGTTGACGTCCCCGATCAATAGCCCTAACTTGTCCTCCTAACTAAGTTGCTTCCCTAAACTAACTTGCTGCGCAGCAATAATAAACAAACAGACTTAAGCAAATGTCCTTTAAATGCTTTAATCATGGCCGGGGGATCTCCCAAGCAGTTCTCAGAGAATCTCCCCAAGAAGAAGCACGGCCAGAGGATCTCAGACAAATTTCAGAGGGAATCCCACCAGCGAACACAAATAGCCTACAACAGTTTTTATAGAATAGGTGTATGGCGAAAACGACGATACATTACATAATTTCCCTACAATTTGATTGGTTCTTCATATACAAACCCTCTTGTTACTTAATCACAAGGTTTCATTTCCCATATTTGTTATTTTTACACTCACACAACCAAAGTAAAAGGGGTATGGAAACATTCAACATTCAAAAACAAAGAACAAAACGTTTTAGTACATTGTGTTAGTTAGAGTGTTAGGATTGTTAGGCCTAAAAAAGGAAAGTAAGGTTAGATGTTAGAGTTTTGATTAGTTTGATATATAGTTTACTATTTTATCCATTAAAAAATCCATTACACCAGCTTCACTTATTACTAACCAGATTGACGTTATTTCTGTCATACGTCTACAGAAGTTCTTATTGAGAATTAACAGAGGTTTAGATGTTGACGATTTATTGAAAATGTTTGGTCACCATTATGGTAACCAGTGTTTCCTTTAGTTGGGCAGTTTGACTCTTTGAAGTAATGGGAAATTAGTATAATTTTACTGACTCTCTTGGTTCGATCTCGTTCATCAAAATGAACAAATCTTTTTTCGAGTCATTTCGTTCATTTAAGGGGCTTTAAATGTTATACTTTTAACAGGCAAATTCCCCGAACACATCCACCTACGCAATCTTGATCATATTCTGAATTAAGAAATCATTATAATGCAGTAAAAACAAATTTACAGGGAACATAAATAATGACTTTACCTTCCGAGTCTTTCGTTCATTTGTCACGTGACAAACGCATGAACGACTCATCATTAACTCTTTGCTTTTTTTGTGAGTTTGTGGTTTTTGTCACAGTTTTTACCAAAACATGTAATTTGTTGCAAAGAAAAGCCAGAAGCAAAGATGATCAGGTGATATAGTTTTCAACAACAAAAAGAAGAATAAAGCACTTATCTCATCACTGTCCAAAAGTGGTTATTTGATACTAAAAAAATTATATTCACTAACAAAACTCTCTTGCCACAGATTGGACATTCTGAATAAAAAAATAAATAATTAAATTAAGACAGATGTCAAGAATCAGCATATGAATCTCAACAATGGTGACATGTTTCATGCCGCAATGCATCCTGGGAGCCATGAGTTTTATACCATTGTGGCTCCCAGCATGCATTGCGGCATGAAGCATGTCACCATTGTTGAGATTCATATGCTGATTCTTGATTTCTGTGTCTTAAAAACAAAAACAAAAAAACTTTAAAAATCCAAATTCAGAATGTCCGATCTGTGGCAAGAAGGTATTGTTAGTGAATATAATCTATTAACATCAAATAACCACTCTGGGGATTTTGCTGTGTATCAAAGCATCATGATATTATTATTATCATAAATCATCACTGTCCATGGTTAAGAGTACACTTGGAAAAACAGAATAAATAATCCTTACATGTTGCTGATTAAAAGAGAAAAATCTCCTGTGATGCCAATGCAGTTGTCCTGTGGTAAGCTCTCTCTCTCTCTCTCTCTCTCTCTCTCTCTCTCTCTCTCTCTCTCTCTCTCTCTCTGCTATAATCCGTTAAACATGTTTAACTCTTTTTTCAAGCTTATTCTCTCTGCTATGTTCTGTATTCTGTATTTAGGTCTTTCTTTCAATGGTGCACTAAAACGTGAGAACCTAAAGAGGTTTATTTGTATTTCTATTTTTTACTTGATTTCACCCATAACAATTATTTTGTTGTTATAATATTTTTTTATTCTATAAATTAATGTATTTAGGTTGATTCTTCAATTTTAAATAATATTTTTTACGTGAATACAAGTAATTTAGATGTTATGATGTAGATTGTGTGTGTGTGTGTGTGTGTGTGTGTGTGTGTGTGTGTGTGTGTGTGTGTGTGTGTGTGTGTGTGTGTGCATTTTAGGTTTCACAAACTAACAATGATTTTGAACAGCATTTATTCATTTTGGTTAATGTTAACTTATAATATATTGCTTTTATTTATTTTTTTATGTTCATTGATCGTTCCTATTACAGTTTTTCTTGATTGCTAAAACACTATAACTGATTAATTTGGCCCAATTTCCTAAATAATTGATTCAGTTCTGAATACAACACATTTCTCAAAACTATAAACACATTTAACCAGTTACCTCACACATTCCAACTTTCTGAATGTTTTCTGCAAAACTTCACACAAAAATGCCCTAATTTTGCACAGGTTTAACCATGTTCTCATTCAGAAGACACAAGTACAGATTATAATTAAATCAAGCCGTCACAATGTGAACATTTAACACACATTTCCCATGTATAAACATCATGTAGCAAAACTGATGACAATAATCAGGGCCAGTATCTGCTTTGGAAAATGCATTCTAACAATGGTGGGAGAGCGGAAAAGGGTGGGAGAGAGAGGAAGAGGAAAACAAGGGCAGGGGACTCAAAGAACATTTGAAGTGAAAGTGAAATGTGAAGGGCAAATATGGTAATCCATACTCAGAATTTGTCCTTTGCATTTTAACCCATCCAAGTTAGTGCACTCTAGTTGATCATGTTCTTATGCATGGAATGACCATGAAGGAAGCTGGCCTACAGGGTCATCTACAGGTTTTTATTAACAAGAAATAATTTGTAGAAGAGAAATATAAAGAATATTTACATAGATACATGAGATCAGCCGCGGCTCGTCTGTAAAATATTCAAAAGCAAAACATAGACCTCTATAGACACTGAATCAATAATAAATTGTAAATGTTTTCAACATTCTGCAACAAATATTATGTATTGTAAATATAATGACTATTTTAAGTCAACGTGAGCAGGATATAATAAATGTAACGTATGGCTTCAGCATGTATTATGATACTAAGCCTGAGTCCTCTCCAGCTCTACAGCGCCCCACAATTTTCCAATGTAAATCTGAGGTGAAAAATGGATCGGCAGAATGCTCTAATTGAGAGCCATTGGGGCAGATTTCAGGCTGCCCTGCTTATTTTCATGTTACCTCACATAAACCTCGCTCCAGACCAAGACAACATCAATCTGCTTCAGCTATGTGTATGACAGTCGGCATCAGGCATGATGTCTGTTCCATGTGGACTATAGCGTATCAAATTAATCTAAGTATAAACCCTTTCATTTATATGTGCTCATGTGAACATATAGCTCTGTTGTGTTTGTTTCATTTTTGAGAAAAGACATGACTTTCTTTTCCTCACTGGAATTCCTCCACAACTTTTAATATTTTAAAACAACATTCGAAGGCAAATAATAATTTATACTACATTAAGGCAATTCTAAGATAGCATTCTATGCATGTTTACTTAAAGCCGGTCAATCAACATTAGAGCGCCACCCTTACTGTGCGTTCACACCGGACGCGAATAGCGCGTCAAATTCGCGTCTACCGCGTCTAGTTTGACGCTTGACCACTTTGTGTTAATTCGCGTGTCTAACGCGCGTAAAAACAAAAGTTTGAAGCGAAATTTACGCGCGTCAGAGGTGAAAGTTTTGGCGGCCATCTTTTTTAGATGTTTATCGAGCATTAGCATTAGCATTAATCGAGAGAGTCACCGCTCGTATATGCTCTGGAGAGCAGAAACAGCTGCGTAGGGGACATCGTCGCTGTACTCGGGTCCACCAGACCCTCCGGAGGGTTTCAGGAGTTTCACAATTTGCTCCAGAAGCTAGGTTTGGTGGACCTAACGGTGAGGACGCTGACGAGGACAGCGTAGGCCGTATAAGGCCTCGGCCTCGAGTGGTCTATGCCTGTCGAGCCCGCGCTCTACAGCCCGGCGCGAGGTTCACCCTCGCCCGCACCCACCTAATCTGTCATTTATTTTTGTTTTGATAATAAATGGAGCCAGCCTCCAAAAGTGAAACCTGTCCTGTGATTTTTTTGAAAGTTTTTATACACTAAATTGTGTTTGTTGTCTTTACATTAGAATAATAATGTTTCATATAATCTAGAATAGATATGGAATAAATAGCATTCAATACAAAATGAGTATCTCTCATATATTGAAATCGAGTTTTTATGTGAAAGATTTGCTTTGTTGTGCATTTTAGTCATATTACAAAATAATTTATTGAGGCCAAACATAAAATAACATTATAAACTGTCACTTCACCACGTGACAGCAGCAAGCAGGCTCCTGATTGGTTAACGCGGCGTGAATTGACGCAGAAGTTCAGATTTTTCAACTCGGGCGGCAGACGCGAATTCGCGTCAAACGCGTGAATGCACAAATAGCACTAATAAAATCATTCGCGCGTAACGCGCTTAACGCGCCAGTCGCGCGAACTTGACGCGCGAATGAGGCGTATTCGCGTCTACCACGCCGCGCTCTACGCCTCATTCGCGCCGCAGGATTTTTTTACGCGCGTAACGCGTCTTTGCATTGACTTAACATTGAAATCACTCGCGCCTGACGCGCTATTCGCGTCCGGTGTGAACGCACCATTAGACTGAATAATGCAACCTCTGCCAAAAGTGTTCTCTGTGTGTTCAGAGATTACAACATAGAGCTTACAAAATGTTTATCATAAACTGCCGCTAAGAACCATTTTTTTTATCTGAAACAGTAGCGGCTCCTGACCGTAAATTTAGGTAGGGCAGATTACCAAAATGTATGGACAGATGCAGCTGGATGGGATAAAAAAAAAAAAAAATATATATATATATATATATATAAAGTTGCCATTTTCAAATGGGGTGGAAGATTCAAATATACCAAAGGGAAATGTGATTTAAATGAGTATGACGTATTATCTGGGTTAGTCCACACAGTGGAGATGAATGAAGCCAAATCTTTAGATGAGGAGAGCTGTAGCAGGTTGAAATAATCCACCAAATATCCCACAAACAATATGAAAATCCTTGTGCGGATACAAAAAGGTCACAAAATGGTACGAGGTAAGGACGTAGTCCTTATGTTAAGTAATCTTTTTCTTGAGAGTCAACCTTCCTGGCATCAATAGTCAGGTCCTTCTAAAAACAGATAAGTATAAACTTACATCAGTATACATGTGAATAAACATAGGCAATAAATAACATCATATGAATAAATTATCAATATTATAATTAAAAATGTACTTATTTTTTGCACAATTCACATTTCTTAATATTAAGCCTAAAATGTGTTTTAATATCACTATTTATAAGGATTGCATGATCTCTGTCAGTCTTTAAATGCAATATATTTAAAGTGTACCTAATGTATACTTGCAATAGTTCCACTTTAGCCCCATCAAATACGCTTAAGTATATCTTTAGTTGGACCTCAGCACTACTATAATTAAAGTGCATTAAGTACAAGATTAGCTGTTCTAATTTAGCAGACTTTAAGTATATCAATTTATCAAAAGTCTACAAAAGTACAATTGCAGGGTATTTATATTAAGCACATAAATATGTGAATGTATTTGTAGTTTACTTGTCATAAAATACATTTATTTCAAATACATTTTGGCATGTTTATTTTTCACTAGGGTATTTTAAGGATACGGCATTAGATGGCGCTGCATGTTCATTTACCAGATCCCCACACATCCTGATCCAAGCATTGCACCATATTATATTCTACTATCTAAACTTGTGCCATGTAGGAATGTAAAAAATCCGTTATACACATTTGTATATCCGTTTTACGTATACCTCTGAATACCCTCTGCACTTAACTATTTATTCTCTTTCACTAAGCTTTTACGATGCACCAGCACTATTTATGCATTATACTTATCACACACCAACAAAATATGCTCCACAGTTTCTAACATCCCACAGTTGTCACACAACCCATTTCTGTGTCTATGAAGCAGACTTCAAGTGATAACCATGGAAACACGACCACACACTGAATGGGATGATGGACACGTGGAATTTATTCACCTTTAATAGAGTAGTGAGGCAAGATTAGTATATAGACATCAGAAGGCCTACTCTCTCATTCCTCTGCTTCCCCATCCGCATACACCTTGCATCTGATCCCAAACACTTTAAATGGGACAATTTGTAATATTTAACATGTAAAAGTAGGTGTTGAATTACCCCACATAACATGACAGGACACATAGGAAAAACATAAATGGTAAATGCATAACATATCTGTAAAAGTTAACACAAATATGCTGTAAACTCACAGAAATACATGTATAATGTACTGTAAACTCTAAAGTAAATTAAAATTTGATTGCTGAACTACTGTGTGTATAATAAAGTCATTGTATGCACAAACACAGTCTCTTAGTGCATGAAAATATACCACGAGGAAATTAGTACAAAGATAGCCTTACCATATACTGAGATACAAGACTATCGATTTAAATTCACAAATTACATAATAAACAGTCAAATTAATAATCTCAAATTGAAACAACACACCTTTAACAGAGTAGTGAGGCAACCCTTACAGAACAAAAATATTTTCCCCATATATGAATAATCAATATATTAAATGGTTTAACCGTATATTTGAAAATATACAGAATAATATATTGTGTTAATATATAAGGAATTGCCGCTTTTCATATATTGAAAAAATGAGACAATATATTGATTAATATATCATAATGTATGTAATTTTATATTCAGTAATACACTTCATAATATATACAGTGGGGAGAACAAGTATTTGATACACTGCCGATTTTGCAGGTTTTCCCACTTACAAAGCATGTAGAAGTCTGTAATTTGAAAAGCAGAACTTAATATTTGTTACAGAAACCTTTGTTTGCAATTACAGAGATCATACGTTTCCTGTAGTTCTTGACCAGGTTTGCTCACACTGCAAGCAGGGATTTTGGCCCACACCTCCATACAGACCTTCTCCAGATCCTTCAGGTTTTGGAGCTGTTGCTGGGCAATACGGACTTTCAGCTCCCTCCAAAGATTTCCTATTGGGTTCAGGTCGTGAATTTTGGGTGATTTTAACCGGACCTCAGTACCCAATTTCGTTTCAGATCATGTACCATGCTTTGGAATGACAATAAAAAATCCTTAATCCTTAATCCTTAAGGTCTGGAGACTGGCTAGGCCACTCCAGGACCTTGAGATGCTTCTTACGGAGCCACTCCTTAGTTGCCCTGCCTGTGTGTTTCGGGTCGTTGTCATGCTGGAAGACCCAGCCACGACCCATCTTCAATACTCTTACTGAGGGAAGGAGGATGTTGGCCAAGATCTCGCGATACAGGGCCCCATCCAGCCTCCCCTCAATACGGTGCAGTTGTCCTGTCCCCTTTGCAGAAAAGCATCCCCAAAGAATGATGTTTGCACCTCCATGCTTCACGGTTGGGATGGTGTTCTTGGGGTTGTACTCATCCTTCTTCTTCCTCCAAACACGGCGAGTGGAGTTTAGACCAAAAAGCTCTAATTTTGTCTCATCAGACCACGTGACCTTCTCCCATTCCTCCTCTGGATCATCCAGATGGTCATTGGATAAACTTCAGACGGGCCTGGACATGCGCTGGCTTGAGCAGGGGGACCTTGCGTGCGCTGCAGGATTTTAATCCATGACGGCGTAGTGTGTTACTAATGGTTTTCTTTGAGACTGTGGTCCCAGCTCTCTTCAGGTCATTGATCAGGTCCTGCTGTGTCATTCTGGGCTGATCCCACACCTTCCTCATGATCATTGATGCCCCACGAGGTGAAATCTTGCATGGTGCCCCAGACCGAGGGAGATTGACCGTCATCTTGAACTTCTTCCATTTTCTAATAATTGCGCCAACAGTTGTTGCCTTCTCACCAAGCTGCTTGCCTATTGTCCTGTAGCCCATCCCAGCCTTGTGCAGGTCTACAATTTTATCCCTGATGTCCTTACACAGCTCTCTGGTCTTGGCCATTGTGGAGAGGTTGGAGTCTGTTTGATTGAGTGTGTGGACAGGTGTCTTTTATACAGGTAACGAGTTCAAACAGGGGCAGTTAATACAGGTAATGAGTGGAGAACAGGAGGGCTTCTTAAAGAAAAACTAACAGGTATGTGGGAGCCGGAATTCTTACTGGTTGGTAGGTGATCAAATACTTATGTCATGCAATAAAATGCAAATTAATGATTTAAAATCATACAATGTGTTTTTCTGGATTTTTTCGATTATGATAACAATGACAGACCTCTACATGCTTTGTAAGTAGGAAAACCTGCAAAATTGGCAGTGTATCAAATACTTGTTCCTATCTACACCACTGTAGATGCATATGTGATCAGATATGGTACTGCATGTGTAATATATTGCAGATAATTTTACTCATGCAAAATAAACACGCATAAATAGAAAAATATATAATGTAATACATTTCTTATATTTATTAATTAATTACATTATACATGTTTCATATTTTCAAGCTAGTTATCATAAGCACCTGCTCGTGCTTAAGTATGTAAACATGAGACTATCACTGTGCTGACAAGTGCACAGCCATTACTTTTATAGTAACTGATATTTTAATGGCCTGTGACCAATCATCAACCGAACCACAGGCTTTACTCTTCAGCACAACGGTAACCCTAAAAACTCAGACATACCAGCACATCTTTTAAATTCCAAAATAATAGAACATTAAACACCAACAGATCTCCCCCTTTATTAATATTGAGCAAAACACATTAAAAAACACTTCATTTGAACATTTGCTCTCCTTTCAGAAGTCAGTCAGAAGCAAAGCATGCTGGGAACTAGAAATCTGTTTTAACTCTTTTCGTGAATGTGTGTGTATATATATATATATATATATATATATATATATATATATATATATATATATATATACTGTATATATATATGAACATACATTCACATTTATATGGGAACATGTATAGCAATATATGTACACAATAAAGAATACAACTTTATGAATATTACATGTAATGCTATTTTTGTCTTCATTTATAAATACTTTATATTCATTAATGTATAGCCATACATAGTCATTGCATATATTGCAGTATATTGCAAAATATAAGCACTAGTGTCCCATATATGGAAATGTGTTATGTAATATATTGCATTATCATAGCTGCCAACTTTTGAGTTTTGCTTGGAGTGAGATTTATGTTTTTGGGGGGGGGGGGGGGGGGGGGGGGTGCAATAAAAAAAATTATTGCATCACAATAAGTGTATTGTGATTGTCAAAACATTTTAGTAACTAAACTGAATTTTATTAGGTTTAGTGACAACATGTTACAATGTTTACATGGTTCAATTTCTGGTAAGCTACGCTTTTTTATTATTTCAATTCAATTCAGTTATTGTGATTTGATTTAATATTGACTCATTTGGATAAATATTAGGTAGGCTACACAAGATAGGCATTCATTTTTCTCAAGAAAAAAACAACTCACCTAATGCTGTAAACATACAGAGAGCCCTATCAGCTGGCAGTATTATTTAAGGTTAAAAAATAACACAAATTAAATATAATGCGTTTTTTTTATTATAATAACAACTTTATTTAATGATATAAGTAAAAATATAATAAATATGCAATATAGTACACATATTTAGCCAAATACTCTCTATAGCTCTTTTTTTCTAGGCAACTAACGTGCTATAGCCTATATTATGGTCATTAAATGGCTTTCCTGAGGTAAATGTTATGTGACATGATTGTTCTCCAGCTGTTTTATTGACACCTTTGTTTGATTGATTGGTCGATATTATGTATGAGGAATATACATTTCGGTAAGTTGTACTGTATCTTTCAACAGTGTTCATTCGTGTTTAAAGTTATTTACTATCAGCTAGAGATGATCGGTTCACGTGCCGCTAGGGATCTGTCGCGTCACATTTACAAGCGCCAAAACAGTATTTATTGTCTGAATTTCGTAATAAAAGTGACAGAATCTGAGAGCTGAGATTTTTTTTATATCATAAGTAACCTGCTCTGTCTAGTCTGTCGGTCTCCGTGTCCTCTTTGCTTCGCGATTTTTCTGTGCGTGAGAAAATGGATGTGTGGCGTGAGCGCGTGTGAAGAGTGTCAATTGCGTGAGTCTCACGGTGAATGCGTGAGAGTTGGCAGCTATGCATTATATTTTGCAGTATATTCCCACATATTTTTGTTCCGTAAAGGATAGAAAAATTTAGTCAGTCAAATCCACTTATGCAATTCAGCTCTTGCCATAGCATGCTGTTAGCTGCAGTTATTTTAGTGTTTGTGATCTTGTCTTTTGCCATTAGGAGTTTAAAAAAATGTAATTACATTGTCTGAGCCTGGTCATTTCTTTTTGTTTGATGTTTAATAGGAGAAAGGTGGCAGCTTAACTGTGTCTGGAACAGCATTGTCAATAAAATAAAGTAGGCCATTGTGGTGCCGCAACTGCTCTCTGATCTCTGTAAACGTTGACTCGGCACATAATGAACAGCCTCTGTGATTTGATCATTGCATATGCACTATCCACAATGTCAACATGTTTATGTACACTTATCTACAAGTGTTTCTGTTGTGAACTTTAGGCAGCATAAACCAGCGGCCTCCGGGCAACCCCACAGTGGCTCCGCCCCTTCACTCCGCAGACTGCCTGCGCCACGGAAACAGCAGCGATGCACGGGCTGTGAGAGCCGTCTGTCTGCTGATGGGTGGAGCGGCCGCGTCCTCAGCGCTGGGCTACCTCAACTCCTGTCCACCCGCCTCCTCTAACCTGGCTGTTCACGCTCCTGAAATCACTCACTCCACAGGTTTCTCTGAGATGGGGGGAGGCGGTTCTTTCCATGCTTGCAGCCAAGCCATAGAGTCGCCACATATTAACAGCTTCGACTTTGAGGGAGACTCTGATTTTGATGCTTTCGACTGTGGAGGGTTTGCATTTTAATGGAATATGTTTACCTTATTCACAGGGTCCACACATTCATGGAAAAAGGTGGAAATGTTAGGGAATTTGAAAATTGTTATTCCCAAACCTTTAAAAAGTAACGGAAATTCCTGTAGTGAATATATTTAACTCTTAAATATTGACTAAATTTTAAATTGCTCTTTTGTGAGTGCGAAACCAATCATTTTTAAATAATTATCCAGTAATAAGGGCAACTTGAAGAGTCATACAAACCCATTGGTCTTAATATGTGCAAATGCTTTATACAAAGTTTGTTTGATAATCTCTTTACAGTAGAAGACCGTAAACTATGTGAATTAGAATATGCGAAGATGCAACATTGGAAAACAAAGCCTATTTTAAGACACCATGGGGTTTCTTTTAGTGTGTTTTTTTTTTTTTTTTTTTTTTTTTGTGTTACATTTATGTAAATGTAGCACCTTCCTGTCATGCCCATGCACTCCTACAAATACACAATCTTGTATTTTGCTTTTCATTTTAATATGAAATATGACCAAGAAATGCCCTTGGCAGGTTTTGTGAGGTTCATCCAACTTTGTCCCTATAACTTCTCTATGTTGTGGTTATTGTTTAATATATAATACACATTATCTTCCCATATTAAATAATACTAATAAAAATGTTGCTGTTCCTTAGAACTCTCAACCCTTTTTTAAAATTATGTATCCCATTCAAATTTAAGGGGTCAAAATCTTGTATAAAGTTTATTGAAAACTTTTCAGACGTTTGTGGATACACTTAGTTTATAAATGCAAAAATAGTTATTATCACTATTCTCATTGTAAAAAAATAAAATAAAAAAAAGTGGATTTTTTTTGCGTTTTTCAAAATTTGCCATGTGCTCTGTTCTGATTTCTGCTAACTTTGCATATTTCTTGAATTTAATGTACAATATTTCTATAAAATTTGTTATATTCACCTTTTTCCCTCTTTCTTAAGTCCCCTTTTGCTCACATTCTTTATCTGTCTGTGTTATGGAGAGTTTGTGTAAGTGAGAACATAGGTGAGTGTTCATTAAACGGGAATATAATGTTACATCATATTGAGTGTGTCAATCCATCTGTCATTCAGCTATATAAACAGGATCATGTTTACAGGGCTCTAAATGACTGGGCCAAGAGTTAAACAGAGGATGACAGAGCAGATTTGCTGGAGACAGTAAACTGGGGGATGAATGCTCATTTCTTCATGCTACATTTAGCTCACAAGTGTGTCACACTGAAAAAAAAGAAAAAAAAAATCTTCCTAAGTATGTCTTGTTTTCCAGTACAAGCATCTGAACATTCTTCAATCAAGACACATTTACTTGAAAAGCATAATTTAGATAATAAGACTTGTTTTCTGAAAAAAATACTTGCTTAGAATTTCATGCGGGGCCCAAATGGGTTTGACCTGGGCTATCTAAGTGGGGCCTAGCCAGTTTTGTTTTCATGTAGGCCTCACATAGGTTAGCCCAGATAAATTGAAAACTAAGTATGCACACTACAGGGTGTAAAATGTAACAATGAATCAGTGTTTGAGTTAATGAGATAATTAAGTGATTAATTGAGTGATGGCTGTCTTTTATTGAAGATAGCTGATGATAACAAGCAGACTCACTGAAGGAAAGAGGAACAACAAGAACAGAAACTACAACTGACTTCCAGCCACAGCCTTAGATGAAATCAACTGAAGAGAAAAGAAGACATTAAAGATCTCTCAAGATCTCAGCAGAGGAGGATTAAACAACTCCACAAACAGCGTTACCAACTTCACTTAATACTAACCAGATTGACTTTATTTCTGTCATACGTCTACAGAAGTTCTCATTGAGAATTAACATGTTTAGATGTTGATGTTTAATTGAAAATAATAGTTTGGTTTGGTGTCACCATTATGGTGATCAGTGTTTGATTTAGTTGGGCAGTTTGACTCTTAACTTTATCATTTATTTTTTTTGTTATGGCAAGAACAGCAGAGTAAAATGTGATTTGATGCATTCAGCTGCTTGATGATAAGAATAAAATCATCATGTATTAGCTTTATACACTGATATAATTAAACTGTGCTGGTTCTCTTCCTGTAAAAATACAACATAATATAATAAACAGTTATTATATTATGCTGTATTTTTACAGTAAGAGAACCAGCACAGTTTAATAAATAAATAAAAAATCTGAAATATTTTTAATACACATTTTGAACTCCTGCAAGTCCTACTCACACAGAGACATCAAGAATCAGCGTATGAATCTCAACAACGGTGACATGTTTCATGCCGCAATGCATTCTGTGAGCCATGGATGAGTTTTGTGTGATTCACCCAGAATGCATTGCGGCACGAAACATGTCACCATTGTTGAGATTCATATGCTGATTCTTGATGTCTGTGTGTTTCTAAAATTATTATTTTTTTTTAATCATTCAGTTTATCTGATTAAAACCCTTCTGGATCTCACGCAGTAGTTTTACTATCCGATTGTTAAGTCTGACGTCACGCGTGACGTTTTGGGTCCAAGCGCTCCTCTCGTCCAGAAATAACAACGGTGGAACCTGTAAATTTATTTACGATCACGTCCTTCTTAGTGAGGCACCCTTGGCGGTCAAAAAGTGTTTAAATTCCTTTAACACCAACAGAGTGGTTAGTGTAGCTCATCACTCAGGTGGCATAATTAAGGGTAGAGTCCAGGCATCAATGAAAAAGAAGATTTACGAGGTTGAAGTGAGTTAGCTCTGGACACGGGACACAGCACTGCGGCATTGTAAAAACACTCAATAATAACCAAAACACTAGCGAAAGCGGTAGGTAGGTAGAGAGGACCTGGACTTTGGACCCGGAAAGAGTATTGGTTACGTCACGACTTAACAACCGAATAATCAGTAGTAGTGGTGGAAATTTTGATTCTTTCCAGAGACTCGTTCATTTTCAGTTCGTTCACCAAAATGATTCGTTCAGATTCGTTCACTGATTCGTTCAGTGACAATTTCTTCCTATTACATATATACTGCAGCAGGTGGTGAAAAAGAGTGTATTTTATGCTATGTTTTAACGAACGTATTTACTTGTTACAGAAAAACTGATTTGGCTTTGTTCAAATTTGTGCCTTATTTACTAAATTAATAAAATAAGTCTAAATAAGAGGTTCAGATGACCAAACCAAGGTTTTCTTGCATAATTAACATTTTAATTGTTTGGTCAGACATACACATTTATAAATCTGGGATTATATTAAACGTTGAGTTATGTTATGTATGTTAAATATGATAAACAATTATGCACACCTATAACTGCGCTTTGAATGAGATTGAATCACATGCTAAATGACCGATCTACCCAGTAGCCTACTCTCATTCACGGACGAAATGTACCAGTTTGATCAATTCGTTCACGAACGAGATCTCTCTCTCTCGTTCAGACTCGAAACAGAGCGATCTTGGTCAGTGATGGGCGTATTCGTTCAGTAGATCCAACCAATTACATGCCCCTTCACAGCCCGAACTGAAATGTTATTTGCTGACGTTACGCAAATGAGACCTAACCAATACGGTCATATTTTTTGGTTTGTTTTAGTTTTTAGAGAAGTGCATATGACATGAATAAAACGTAATTAATTCATTTTTTATCATACAAAATGAACACAAGTAGTAAAGTAAATTTTTCAAAGTGCAAAATACCACAAAACTAATTAAAACACACAAACAAAAGAAAAGAAAAGCAGGTAAAGAGAAGTGTAAATTTAAATCAAGTAAACAGTCAAGTACAAAATGACAATGTTAATTTGTCTTTGTAAGCCTATATTTAACCATGCTTGCGTTATTAAATTGTTTTCATTACAATGGTAAAGTGTAAATTTCCTTCTTTGATGCAAATATGCTGACTACACAAACCCAGCTCTATCGGTTTAGTCATTCTTGACAGGTTGAAAACACAGAGCTACCCGGTTCACTGAGCTGCGCATGCGCTGCTAATAGCGCCGCGCGGCTGTGGAGGGAGGAATTTCAGTGAACGAGAAATATGAGTCAATGGATTACGTGAACGAGAACGATTCGTTCACCTAAAAGATTCGTTCAAAAAGAACGATTCGTTCACGAACGTAACATCACTAATCAGTAGTGATGGGGTGGTTGATACCGGGGCTCCGAAGCTCTATTGTGTTATTGTACTCTATAAGCACTATTGTATCATGTTATACTTCCCTATAACATAAATAGTAAAAAAAAAAAAAAAAAAAAAAAAACAGAACACAGCAAAAAAAAAATTCAACTACTCACATCAATTATGAATTATAATCACTTGTATATTTTATATTATTGATCAATATGTGAATCCGTTGACCATTGACCAATATGTGAAATCCGTTGTCTCGTTGTCACAATTTAATTTAGATGAGATTAGATAGAACTGTATTGATCCCAGATTGATTCCACTATTGTATGTCACGGACTTCCGAAGCTTTGTTTGGTCACATGCTTTTTCTGCTCTGATTTGTTAGATATGGTGGATAAAACAAGTCTGACCACCAGATGTCACTAATGCGCATTGTGTTAAAAGCTTAGAGTAATCAACCTTCCCTTTCTTGGTCACTACGAGTTACGTCGTGATGACGAATGGGGTTTCGCTTAGAAAGCTTATCACCTTCAAGAATTAGAAAACGAGCCAATGGCAATGAAATGCCTTGGGTCTGCGGAATTTGCATAACGTAACTCCGCCCCACCTCATGGGTATTTAACCCTCTGGGGACCAAGCTGTTTTTGTGGCCCTTGAGATGTTCTGACATGCTCTGACATTTGTGCTTTTTTCAGTTATTTATAAACATGTTAATGGCAAAGGTGTAAATTCACTCTATATAGCACAAACAGGCCTACCATAATATGCGAGCAACATGTATGTAGATGTTTGTATTTTTAAGAGAATAATGTTTATGCGTGGTTATTTAAAAAAATAAAAATGAAAGTTGCTGAAATAAGACCACAAAACTCATACAAAATATGTGCCCACAAGACTTTTGACTAATGGATGTTGTCCCTTTCAGTTCTAGCTTCAAAATTATGTGAAAATAGTCTTGCTTTATCGTTCACAAAAAAAAATACATTGATTTAAATGGTGTAAAACAGGTTTTGCTTGGAAAGCCAATATGCGAGGGGGAGGAGTAGTTTACACCTTAGTCCCACCCACTCTGCATAATGACTCTGCATAATTAGCCATTCATTCAGGTGTGACACTGACTGAGCCACAATGCAAAGACAAAATATATATTTTGAAGAAGACTTATATTGACCATTTAAGATTTTGCTTACATCTATCTTGTAAATATGTTTTGCTATTTTATTAAAAAGGTTACAATTACAACAATAATTACAATTTCAGCAATATTTCTGCAAAAAAGTACTCTTTCTTTGTAAAAAAAAAAAAAAAAAGATTATAGGCCTACATTTTATCATATGTATTCATTAGTTTGAATATAGCCAACATTGGAACATCTTAGTCTATGACTTTATTTTTGACAAAATAGTATTTTATATATATTCAGAAAAGCTTATTTGATGTGACAGTATATTCTACAGTAAAAACTGTACCCAAATCTAGTCAACAAAATGTTGTCTTTCATACTTCGCCTGACTGTAACGCAGTAACTGTAACTGTAAAAGCAGTTTATTCTTTCACACACAGACGCGCGATTCATATTTAGGCTAAACACTCTTTACAAATAGACGCGCGATTCATATTATAGAAACGCGATTCATCTTTTTGTTTACATAAGCCTACAACGTTATTCCATAACGTTATTCCACATTAACACTTGAGAAAGGATAACTTAGCCTACCTCACTCCTCAGCGGGATCTGCTCCTCATATCAGCACGGAAAATTTTCTCCATAAGGTAGGCTATATTATGCCTCTTTGTTTACAGCTGATGTGGGGGCGTTTCACAGACTGAAATGGTTCTCAGAATTTGCGTTTGAATAGCACGCGCTCTCCGGGGCGTGGTCACATTACTTTTGAATGGCTCGTAATGAGCTCGACTGGAGTCGCTCTCTTTTTATACAGATTACAGAAGCTGATAATATTTGTTTTTTATATAAATTACTTCATTTAAAAGCTGCGATCTCAAGCTTTATGCCCGTGGGTCTGTTTGCCTGTTTGACTGAATTTTCGCGGAGTTATAGATAATTTTCGAACGCGTTTCAAATGGGAGTTTACTGACAGAGAGAAGGCAGAAATAGCATCATGTTAGTTTTTCTTTATTTGTCAAAAAGCAAAACACTTTATTTGTATTGTGAGTATACAGAAAAAAAATAGAAACTGAACAGGATCGATTGATGTATTACACGAAAATGAAAGATCAAAATTAACAGAGCATTTTGTGTTTATTTTTCATTGCTAAAAAAAAAACCGAGCAAAACGCGCGGGCGCGTTTTTGGTCCCCAGAGGGTTAAGGAAGTACGCTGGCAACATGCAGTTATGTTTTCGCTTCGGTGCCAAGAGTTTTCTTCACTCCCACAAGCCATTCTGAATCATCTTCACTCTACGAGACGAGCGGCTCTTCAGTGTGTTGGTGCGACGGCGCGTTCCAGCGAGATCGCATTGCCTGCTGCTGGTCTGTGCAGTAATCTGCCGACAGTATGTGTGTTTCTCCCTGGGCACTTCGGCACTCTGCTGAGCTTTTTCCTCTCTCTAAAATAGCTGCACGCTGCACGTCTTTTTTAAGACGGCTCGCCCGTGTGTTTTCTGGATGTGGGCGCGTGATTTATCTGCCTAACGGTCACGAGCACTCTGCCACATCCAAATCTATCTCTTCCTCGAGAGGGGATACTTTGGCTGGTGGCCAGGGTGATCTGAGGGTTATGGTGTGGCACAATAACCGACGAGTCATTCCTCGGGCAACGCCCCCCTCCAGTGTTTTATCCAACATCACCAGGTTCCACTCCTTTTGAGCATTTGGATGCTACTGTCAGACTGTGTAAGCCTTTGAGGATAATGCCAGTTGAACTATTATCCTTTCCTTTGAATCGTCTGACCATCTCTTGAGTAATGGTATCCAAAAAGGTGTAGTATACCCTTGTTCGATAGAACTCCTCCAAATTCTCAGGGTGATGGTCTTCTCCTGTTGACTTGGAACTGTACTTATACCTTGCAGGTATTTTTCTGGGTCTTGTCTCACCAGGTATTTTGTCAGCAAACTCAATTCCAGCAACCTCAGCCCTCTCCTTTGCTTTTTCAAACACAATTTTGAATTCACCTACTGACCTCAGTTCCTGAAGCCTTTTTAGCACTCCTTCCACCACTGTGTATGACACTGCCAGATCCACATCTTTACACTGAAGAGCAGCTAATGCAACAGCAGTCTCCTGAAACACTGGGGTGGCCACCTCCAAACAAAGCATAAACTCAAAATTTATGCTGCGAAACAACATTAGAGCATCACCTGCAGCTGGATCTGGTGGATTGCTGTCTGACATTTTTTTCAACAGCTGCATAGTGCTTTTAAAGCATTTTCTCAACAGGCCCAGCGTGTGTCAGTCAGCTGTTTTAATTCCCAGGTTTTCTCTCCAGCATATAACAATTTTTGCATTTCTATGAATGCAACATGGCACTTGCTAGAAGAAGACAGGAAAGTGTAGAGCCTCTCTACCAAATAAAAAAAATGCACAAAATGGGGGCTTGATTTAGCGGTCTCCGCTAACACTAGGTTTAAACAGTGTGCGTGGCAGTGCACATAGAGTTCTTTTTCATTTTGGCTCTGAATTCTGGCCTGCAGCCCCTTGTAACTCGCACTCATGTTAGCTGCACCATCATAGCCTTGACCCCGGATATTTTCAGCGTTCAATCCATTTTGAAAGAAGGGTCCATCTGAAAGAAGGGTCATTACCACTTCCTCTAGGTCTTTGCCACATGTTGATTTTACCTTACACACTTGGATGAAGCGCTCCTTTATTTGCATATCATGGACAAACCGGAGCACAAAGGATACTTGCTCTGAGTGTGACACATTCATCCAAAAGAATTGAGTTGGCCCATCTCAACATACTGATCATATGGGCTTCAGTGGCTGCATGCTCATTGATCTTTTCAAAAGCCTTCCTCCAGTTAACAACTCCAGCTGTTCTCCATGCTGTTCTGGCTTTAAACTTTTGTTCTGTCAAGAAGAGACGACAACTAAAGCAGTACATGGCATCTTTTTGTGATGAAACAGAGAGGTCCAGAGACGAAAAGCAGGTACAGTTCTTTTAATAGAAACAAGGTAAACGCCGTACTGGCTGATAACAGAAAGTCACTTCTCAAATAATCAAACAAAGGTATTGTTCGCTGCTTCTCTCAATGTATGTAGAAACTGAAGAGAAAACTGTCGATCTGGACCACTCCTGAGTAGCGAGGACTGGGTAGCAGGTGAGCAGTGGAACCCTCTGCTATTCTCCACGGAGAACACTGGGTACAGTACAGAAGAGGTAACTCACAGCAGTTGATAACAGTTGCACAGTATTCAGCAGGACAAGACAAGACAAGACAAGACAAGACAAGACAAGACAAGACAAGACAAGACAAGACAAGACAAGACAAGACATTCCTTCAGAGCAATAACAGCCGACATGCATCACAGAGAAACAATAATCCGACAATACAGACACGAAAGAGAGAACTAGATATAGCGAAGACAAAAGTGAAAGATAGAGAACAGGTGTGTAGATGGGATGCGAATGAGAACCAGCTGATGGTGATGGGATGAGAATGAGAACCAGCTGATGGAGATGAGGTGAAGCGTTAATGAGTGTGTGCGTAAGTGTGTGAGAAAGGAGGTAGTTAGGCGTAAAACAGCCAGCAGAGGGAGACAAAGGAAAGAAAAAGAGAAGGAAAGAAAAAGAGAAGGAAAGAGCCATCATGACACTTTTGCCACAGAGTACTCTAGCCAGTTGTTTCCAGCATACCACTGGCTCTGAAAAGACCGTCCTTGAGGATTTTTTGGAAAGACAGATACTGGTTGACATGGCCCAAGAGAGCAGCAGAACTGTATATAGTTGCTATCAACTTTAATTTGATGCTGATCAACATGAGCTGGGTCTGTTGGAAACTGTAAAACATGATTTTTGGTAATTGTAAAAAGAATGAAAATGTAAGAATAGCAATTGAAGGAACTGATATTGAAAGAGTTAATGAGATAAGATTTTTAGGTGTTATTTTGGATGATAAATTGAATTGGAAATATCACATAGTTTATATTAAGAGTAAAGTTTGTAAAAGTATTGGGGTCTTGTATAAAGTTAAAGATGTTTTAGACTATTCTTCGTTGCATATGGGCGATCCAGCGATCTCTGGATACCCATACTGTACCAGCATTGTGGAAAAAGTCTTACATAATACCAATTCCTAAAAAACCTGGTGCTAGAACAAATAATGATCTTCGCCCTGTCGCTTTAACTTCAAATGTCATGAAGTGTTTTGAAAAAATCGTAACTTCATTGCTGGAAAAAGAAGTAAAGTCACAATTGGACACCTGTCAGTTTGCCTATAAGCAGAACAGAAGTACTGAGGATGCTGTTCTTAGCATTGTTCATCTTGTGTCTAAGCATCTTGAAAATACTAAAGCCTATGCTCGTATTTTATTCGTTGATTTTAGCTCAGCATATTTAATACTGTGCAGACACACCTGCTTTTGGAGAAGCTGTACGGTATGGGTGTCAGTGCTTTTTTAATTAAATGGTTTTATTCTTTTTTAAGTAACAGAACTGAGCAGGTCAGAGTCAATAAATACTTTCTGAAGTGAGATACAGTAACACTGGAGTGCCACAAGGTTGTGTGTCATCACCTGTGCTTTTTGCTTTGTGTACAAATGATTGCAGGAGCACACATAAGAATAATAGTATTATAAAATATGCTGATGATACTGTCATTCTGAGTCTCTTACACAAGGATATGGACCTATCATCCTACCATAGTGAAATAGATCGATTCATTCAGTGGTGTGACAAGAACTGTCTTGTGTTAAATGTACAAAAAACACAAGAAATGGTCCTTGACCCAAGAAGTGTATCTGAACATAAGTCTGTGATCATTAAAGACACAGTGATACAGCAAGTTACATCTTATAGATACCTGGGGTTTTATATGGACAATGTTCGAAGACACACATTGGCAGTCTGTGCACACGACTACAACAGAGGCTTTACTTTTTAAGAAGACTAAGACTGTATGGGGTGGGCAGCAGGGATGTAGTTGAGGCTAAACGCACGTAAACGCCGTTTACGCACCTCCCAAAATTCGGAAATAGCGTTTTCCCACCTCCAAAGTGCGTTTATCCACCTCAAATTGCGTTTATCCACCTCTAAATTTCACGTTATTTGAGCTTTTCCAGTGCGTGATCGCCGATCGGTACATGATTCGAGCATTTGGGCCGTTAATGACAGAGCAGAACGTTGAGCAGAGAGCGCAGCGCGCCGACACACACACACACACACACACACACACACACGGAACAAAGAGAACGGCACACACGGAGCAGAAAACACATGCTCGTTACTATACAAGCTGCGCGAGAATTAAACTTGATCGCAGCCGCAACAGAAAATCATTAAAACTAGGCAAAAAAGTTTTTTGTTTTTTTTTTGTTTTTTTAAACAATTCATTACATGCAGCTGGTTTAATGTAATGAGCATGTCAAAACCCAACTGTACAAGACATTCAGAGGGAATCAAGCCTGCACCAGGTTTAAGACTTTTCCCTCTACAGGGAAACACTGATCCACATTTTTCTGATAGACCAAACAACTAATCAATTAATCGAGGAAATATTCAACAGATTAATCGACTATGAAAATAACCCCAAATCCCTATCATTATGTTCAAGTGCATTGCTTTGGAAGCCCTGGGTATAAGCCTCCCTCTCTATCTCTCTTAAATGTTGTGTTTTAGAAAGAGCCGAGACAGCGATCACACAGCCTAGCAGGTACATAACTGAACTTTATTCAACACTCGCAGAGTACAACAACCCCGCTTAGGGCGTGGCTCACTCAGTAGCGATCCCACCCATCATATATATCACTACATCTCCCCTTCCCCAAACAATGAACTTAATGAATCAAGGGGATGTTTTGTTCTGGCATATTAAACACCTGGTACTCTAAACTTTCAACCAGTACTATACCATACTTCTATAACAAAAAAGAAAATTCTTGCTTTAATAAACATCCTTTATCATACAATATATCTTTTTTTCTTTTTTTTTTTCTTTTTTTTTTTACAATAACCTTGTGTTTACTCCTTTTCTTTTCTAAGGAGGTCAGGGTGGACTACCTGAGCACTCCTGGCACAGTGAGAGGATTATTCTGCCTCTATAGTCACCGGCCATGAATTAAAGGTTCATTCGTCTTGGTGGAACAGACAAACGTCCCGACCTTGTGTAAGTTCCTTGTCGGGTAGGTATGGCAGACTGCGGACTTGGAGCTGGTTGAGGAACTGTTGTTGCTTGACAGTCAGGTACCTGATCATCCTCACATAAGTCAGGCAAATCAACTGTTTGTTCTTTTTCTCTTTCAGGGTGGTGGAGTCGCACCAACACCCGTCTGTTGCGTCGAATATTTCTGTGTGAGGTTTTCAAAACAAACGACCTTGGGGCCTGCTGTCGGATCACTTTCGCAGTGATGGCTTGGTCCTTAATCCAAACAGTCTGTCCAGGTTTCAGTGGTGACAAAGATCTTGCTCTATGTCTCTTATTGTACAAATCTCTTGTTTGAACACGTAAGTTTGATTCAAACTGTTTCAGTTTGTCTGCATCTGGGAGTTTAGGTGTGAGAAGAGACGGCAGAGTTGGTAAGCCTGTTCTCAGTCTTCTGCCCATTGACAATTCCGCTGGACTATAGCCATTTGCTAGTGGTGTAGAGCGGTATGCAAGCAAGGCTTTGAACGGATCTGATGTTTTCCCCAGAAGTTTTTTGACAGTTTGCACCGCTCGTTCAGCTTCACCATTCCCTTGTGGATACCGTGGGCTGCTTGTTATGTGCTTAAAGTCATATTCCCTCGAAAACTCCCGGAATTCAGCGCTGCTGTACTGTGGCCCATTGTCAGATATTAGTATCTCAGGAACTCCATTTCGAGAAAACACTGCTTTCAGATGTTCTATTATGGTTGCAGAAGAAGTTGATGCCAATTTGACAACATCGACATCCCTTGAATAGTAATCGACAGTTAAAAGGTACTTTTGTCCCTTTAGTTCAAACAGGTCTGTAGCTGCTCTCTGCCATGGATATGGTGGGAAGTCTGTAGGCTGTAGGGGCTCTACAACTGTCGATGAAGCCTTTCTACACTCATCACATTGTTGCACCATAGTTCGCAATTGTGAACTCAGACCGGGCCACCACACAGACTGTCTTGCCCTTTGTCTACATTTTTCTATTCCTTGGTGTGCCTGGTGAATGTGGAGGAGAACTGAACTTTGGAGTGAAGCAGGGATTATCAATCTTGTCCCATGTAGGAGCAGTCCGTCAAGGATGGAAATCATGTCTCTTTCCAGCCAGTAAGGTCTGAGTTTGTCACTGGCCTGCACAGTTCTCGGCCATCCATGCACATGGAACCTCATTACTTGACTGCATACAGGGTCTTTCTTTAACTCTTGTCGAATGTTGTCTAGGCGGCTCTTTGAGGCAGGGAAGCTTCTCCCTATTTGAGCGAGGTATATATTTGTGTCTTCCATGAGAGTTGAGTCATCAGCCGTTATATCGCTCATACTGGGCATTCTTGACAGTGTGTCTGGAGTTATGAACTGTTTACCTGGAACGTGGCTGATCTCGTAGGAATATCTCATAAGTCTCATTCTGAACCTTTGCAGCCTTGGTGGCAAGTCATCCAGATGTTTTGTGCTCAGTAAGCTCAGAAGTGGCTTATGGTCTGTCTCAAGAAAGAAATGCTTTCCAATAAGATAGCAGCTGAAACGCTCGCATGCCCAAACAAGAGCTAGAGTCTCCTTCTCTATCTGAGCATATCTCTGCTCAGTTGGAGTTAATGCTCTAGACGCGTATGCAATGGGTTTCCATGCATCACTAGACTTTTGGAAAATCACTCCTCCCAGACCAAAGGACGATGCATCTGCTGCGACTTTTGTTTCTTTGCTTGGATCAAAGAGTGCTAAAGTTGGCATTGTGATCAGCTCTTTTTTCAGCAATGCAAATGACTCCTGCTGTGGTGCGTCCCAGGACCACATACTTCGTTGTGAGAGGAGGTCTCGCAATGGCTTTGTTTTCTCTGCCAAGTCTGGAATGAACTTCCCCAATTGGTTCATCATCCCAAGAAAGCTGCGTACCTCAGACACATTGTTAGGCTCACGCATATTTTGAACCGCAGCCAGTTTGTCTGGGTCGGGCTGTAATCCAGCTGAGGACAGCTTGTGGCCTAGGAACTTGACTTCCGTCTTTGCAAATTCACACTTCTTTTTGTTAAGCGTCAGCCCAGCTTTCTGCACCCTCTTTAATGCTGCGTCGAGTCTGATGTCATGTTCCTCTGGAGACCTTCCATATATGAGGATGTCATCCATGTGGCATGTGACTCCATCCAGTCCCTCCAAAATCTGACACATTCTCATTTGAAACAACTCGGGAGCACTGGAAATCCCAAATGGAAGTCTTTTAAACGAATAACGCCCAAATGGCGTAATGAAGGTAGTCAATTGTTGAGACTCTTCAGCCAGACGGATCTGCCAAAATCCAGAATTGGCATCTATTTTGGTGAAGATTTTTGCTCCCCCTAACTGGCCTAGTGTATGATCTACTGAGGGCAAAATAAACTTCTCTCGTCTGACAGCACTGTTTAATTTAGTCAGGTCAACACAAATTCTCACTGTGTCATCAGGCTTTAGAACCGGGACCATACCAGAACACCAGTCACTAGGTCCTTCAACTTTCTTGATGATGTCCTGCTTCTCCATCCTGGATAACTCCTCTTTGACTTTCTCCATTAAGGGCACTGGGATTCTTCTGGCTACATTTACGGAATAAGGTGTTGCATTGGGTTGTAACTTAATACAGTATTCCTCTTTTAGCTCACCTAAGCCTGTGAAAAGCTCTGGATATTTCTCTTGCCACTGGCATTCTGTGATGTTATCCAGTCTTGTGATAAGGTTAAGCTTTTCAATGGCATGTCTGCCCAGAAGTGGTGTGAAGAGATTTTTGACCACATAGATGTTTTCCTCTATATTTTTCTCATTTTTCGAGATGGTGGTAGAAAATACTCCTTTCACATCCAAGACATTCTTTCCTGGTCCCATCAGTACTTTGCGCGTTTTCTTAAGGCCCGTGTTTTTATTTGAGGCAAGCAGCACAAATATGGATTCAGGTATTGCTGTGACGTCTGCCCCAGTGTCCATTTTCATTTTCACTGGTCGCTCCAAGATCTGAACGGTTGTACACCAGCCTTGAGTACTTGAATCTACGGCTCCGAGGAATGCTTGCCCATCATCTGAATCACAGTCCTCTTTAACCTCATGAAGCACAGTCTTTGAATGGCATTGGCTCATATAGTGCCCTGTCCTATTGCACTGATGACAGACAGCTTCTTTGGCTGGGCAGAGATCCTTTACATGGTATGGTGATTTTCCACATCTCATACAGATTGATTTCTTTGGTTTCTCTTTGTTGTTTTTCTGGAAATTTTTCCAATTCCCAGCTTTTCCTGACTTTGGCTTTTTGGTTGAATCCTGACCATACATCTCTTTGTGTACAGCGTCTAACTTTAGGTCTTCGTCTTCTTCCTGCCTAAGTTCAGCCTGCTGTTTTCTCACTGCTTCGCTTTGCCTGGCCATATTTATGGCTTTTTCCAAGGTTAAGTTTGCATGCAATTGAAGGCGCTCTGACAGTTTGACATCTTTTAATCCGACAACAATTCTGTCTCTAATAAGTTCTTCTCTCAGAGTTCCAAAAGCACAGCGTTCCGACAATGAATACAGTGCAGTGATAAAATCATTAACTGGTTCATCTGGCTCTTGTTTCCTGGAGTTAAACTTTGCTCTCTCATATATCACATTTATTTTGCCAGTGAAGTACTCTTTGAATTTATTCTGCACAGTTTCATAATTTCCACGTTCATCTGTAGTCATGGCTAATCCGCACAAAATGTCATCAGCTTTGTCCCCCATGCAATAAATCAATGTATTAACTTGGTGCAAATCTGATGCTTGTGCGAGATTACTTGCAACTCTGAACCTTTCAAATCGTCGGAGCCATCTTTCAAAGTCGTTTGGCTTTGTAAAGTCAAATGGATCAGGAGGTCGGATTTGATATGAAGTTGTGGGTGCTGGTAATTCATCCATTTGCTTTGATGATTATTTTCCTTTTTTTTTTTTTTTTTTTTTTTTTGAGCTCTTTTCAAACTTCATCACTTTGTTTAACTTTTATTAATCTTAATATACGCTTCCAAATTGTCTCTGACGCTTCTCTGGCCTTTTTTTTTTTCTGCACCCAGGTTGCCTCGCAACCGTACCCCTCCCCGCTCTAAACTTACGATGCGGTAGTTGAGAGAGTGTGTTGATCCGCGTGCATTCTTTCCTTGTTTATCTTCTTTTTTTTTCGTTGGAAACGGCATACAATGCGGTCCTGCTGTAGCGTTTCTCCTACAGCGAGGCTTATGGGCTTATTCAACAGTTTATCGTTTGTTGGAGACTGTTCTAGCCGCTTCTGACACCATGTTGTGTTTTAGAAAGAGCCGAGACAGCGATCACACAGCCTAGCAGGTACATAACTGAACTTTATTCAACACTCGCAGAGTACAACAACCCCGCTTAGGGCGTGGCTCACTCAGTAGCGATCCCACCCATCATATATATCACTACATTAAATATTTTTGTTCTCTCTGTTTTGTCATTTAGTAAACTTTATAGATTTCAACCATATTATTCCTTCTTGAGTCTCTTTAACAAGAACTTCGATTAATGTATGAATTGAATAGTGATTTTGTGACCTATGATGAGGGAACAACCAGTGATACCCTCCTTGGTAGTACCATCAAATGATAGCCTATAGCGATGTCATCAGGATACACATACACCGGTAGGCAGTGGCCCACCTTACCGGGTGATCAAGTTGTGGTCCACCAGAATTTATAGTTTACCCACCTCTTTTTTTACCACTACACCACTGGTGGGCAGTGACATTTCACTTGTTTTTTACCGAGCCTTACTTGAAAGTCTTATTCGTTATGGAATTATAGTCTGGTTTGGAAATTTGTCTGTTCAATTGAAAAGCAAATTGATCCATATCCACAAAACAGCCATGAAAGTCATAGGATTAAAACAATATGAACCCATACAGACTCTATACGAAGAGGCAATGATAAGGAGAGCAACGAGTATTAGTACTGACTCTGAACATCCTCTTTTTAGTGAATACCAGCCGCTGCCATCGGGAAAGAGACTGAGAATGCCAATATGTAAGAATAATAGACTGAAGCTTTCATTTGTTCCTGCCTCGGTAAAACTGCTGAATATGACCCGGAGCAATGCACCTATAACACATTAGCAGTAGCATTTCAATGTGTTAAGTATTTTACATATTTTGTATTTTATTTATTTTGTATACATTGGTGTGCTGTGTATACATTGTTGTGTTGTGTATTGTGTTGTGTGTTGTACTGTAGCACTTTGACAGAGGTAATACTTATCGGTTCAAAAAACCGCCCACAAAACCTCGCACAATACAACTTTAACATCATAGGATGTCCTGTTACTTTATCCTCTACAGTAAAAGACCTGGGTGTTATACTCGATTGCAACCTGTCTTTTGAAAATCATATTTCATATGTTACAAAAACAGCCTTTTTCCACCTTAGAAACATTGCTAAGCTACGTAATATGCTATCAGTTTCTGATGCAGAAAAGTTAGTTCATGCATTCATGACCTCGAGACTGGATTACTGTAATGCTTTATTAGCTGGTTGTCCTGCATCCTCAATAAACAAGCTACAGTTAGTCCAAAATGCCGCCGCTAGAGTTCTTACGAGATCAAGAAAATATGATCATATAACACCGATTTTATCATCACTGCATTGGTTACCTATAAAGTTCCGTATTAATTATAAGGTATTGCTACTGACATATAAAGCCCTAACCGGCTTAGCTCTAGTCTATTTAACGGATCTTCTATCGCCCTATAATCCATCGCGCTCTTTAAGATCACTAAATTCAAGGCTTTTGGTCATACCTAGGATATCCAGAACCACCAAAGGAGGGAGAGCATTTTCACATCTGGCTCCAAAACTCTGGAATAGTCTTCCTGATACTGTTCGTTGCTCAGACTCGCTCTCCCAGTTTAAAACTAGATTAAAGTCGCATCTCTTCAGCCAGGCATTCATATAATCCTACAGTTCAAACTACAATCCGGCCTCTAGCTCATAAATGCCAGAGGAGAACTGGCCCCCGACTGAGCCTGGGTTCTCCCAAGGTTTTTTTTTTTTTTCTCCATTAGGTCACCTGATGGAGTTTTAGGACACCATTAGATCACTTGATGGAGTTTTTCGGTTCCTTGCCACTGTTGCCTTTGGCTTGCTCAGTTGGGGATATTTTGGGGATATTTAAATTAATTTTATTAATCAATAAATTCCTCTTGAAACAAACTTTGTTGTATTATTTTAATTTAATACTGTGAAGCTGCTTTGATACAATCTGTATTGTGAAAAGCGCTATACAAATAAACTTGACTTGACTTGACTTGACTTTGCCCAGGACAAATTTCCCTTCGGGGACAAATAAAGTTGATCCTTATCCTTATCCTTATATGTTGTACAATACCTTAATACTCCCATATTTTGGATACTGCACAGAAGTCTGGGGTAACACATACCCTAGTAACACAAAACCTCTGTTTTTGTTACAGAAAAAAGCATTAAGGATTATCAACACGATAGGCTACAGAGAACACACTAACAGATTATTTGTAAATTCTGGACTTCTAAAATTCAAAGATTTGGTTGATTTGAAGATTTTGATTTTTATGTGGAAAGCTAAGCAGAGAGTTCTGCCTATGGTTTTACAAAATGTATTTACTCTTGTATCAGAGGAAGTTGGCCATAGAAGGCAATATCGTTTTAAAACTCTTTTCGCACGTATTACACAAAAACAGATGTGTTTGTCTATTTACGGAGTTAAACTGTGGAACACTTTGGACTATGATATGAAGTGCTGCAAAAGTGTTTGTAAATTTAAGAATTTGTATAAGGAAAAAAATACAGGAATGTTACAAGAAAAATGATGACTAACACGCTTAAAATGATGATAATTAAGTGTAAAGATAGGTATTACTGAAAATGTTTGGTGTTTGGGGTGAGGATTGGGGTTGATCCATTCATAATGCAGCTGTTTTTATATATATATATATATATATATATATATATATATATATATATTTTTTTTTATGTGCACAAATAAGCGACAGGTACCATAAGATTTTCTTCTTCCTGTTCCTTTTTTTCTCTCGTTCATGCACGTTATGAATGAATGAATGAATGAATGAATGAACATTTATGTATGACTTGTGCAAAAAATAAATAAATAAACTGTAAGGCCATCAAGGATGGGTAAACTTCTGGTGCTTTTGGACTCAGAACCTGGTATTCAGTATCTGCTGCTGCAGCTCCTTCCTCTGTTATCTCTCCTCCTTCCTCCTCACTTGGCCTAATGTCTCCTTGCATTTCCTGACTCATCTCACTTTCTTCCTCATTGGCTCTAACCTCTCCTTCATCTTTCTCTCTTGTCTCAATTGCTTTACCTTGGATCTCTTCAATACTCTCCTTATCTGGACTGCAACTCATATACAAAAAAGTATAAGTTTTACAGGGATAGTTGGCCCCAAAATTAAGATTGTTTCTTTTGTGGAGAATACAATTAGATTATATAATTATTGAGTCCATATAATGAACAGGAAAGGGGACTCCATTTTGTTCCCCACTGGCTTTCAATATATGGATTCAACCATTTAAAAAAATATTCCACAGAAGAAAGTCAGACAGGTTTGGAACTGCATATGGGTAAGTAAATTATCAATTTGGGAAAATTATAATTTATAATTTATAATTTTTTTAGGCCCTATAATTAATGATGATTGATGGGTTGACCTCTTGACCTTGCCACGTCCCCTGCCCTAGCAATGACCTTGACCTCTCCATGACATTGTCACCTTTGACCTTGATTATATTGAATAATTGGATAATAGGTAAAATTGGATGTCTAAATGTCTATGACCTTGTGAGTATAAGGTGTCCATTGATTAATATTTGAACTTTGACACGATATAATGGAAATCATGAGGATTATTTTTGAGCTCTGACATCAGGTTGGGTCTGTGTGGCGCATGCAGGCAGCATGGAGCTCGCTCCCACCCTTCGCATTCCAGAGCATAGGGGATTGCTGGGGACAGTGGAAGTGAGAAAAAGAGGTTTTCTAATAATGAAATATTTCACAAGATTTCACACTAACTAAATTTGAAAAACATTCTGTTCTTTAAAAGAATATAAATGAAATGATTATATCCTTCAATTTAAAAATAAACATCTTTTCTAAATTTACTGCAACACAGTGAGAGGGAGCTTCAGAGAGAAAGAGAGAGAGCAACAATGAAAACATTTAGAAACTGTGAAGCCTCAGGCTGTCCCCATTGATAGGTAACGTTGTTACTCCAGAGCGTTTTAGTTGGAAAAGCGCAGAAGGCGTTTATTGCTTTGTCGGTGCCTGAAAGAAGGATTTATAAAAGCGTGAAAGATGCTGTGCTTAAAGTATATGAGTTAGTTCCAGAAGCATATAGGCTGCGATTATAGAACTGTGAAGCCTCAGGCTGTCCCCATTGATAGGCTGCTTATAAGGTACATCTAATCGCCAGCGTATCTTCTGAGAAAGAAGTTACTTGACAATCAATAATGTTAGCTTCAGGATATAGGGTGACAGACCAGATGAGCCTCTGTGCATCATGTCACAGCATATGTAATGTTAGTCTGCTAACGCCTTTCCAGAGCGAAAGTTTTGTTCATACTTAATTTATTTCAAAGCATAATCGTAAAAGTTTAATAATTGTAAAAGTTTAAATATGATCTTTTAAAATGAAAAGATTGTTTAAATTAAATCTTTAAAGTTTGAATACATTCATATCTTCTATTTATCTTATAGAAGATTACTGTAATGATTTTGTTTAACGGTGACCTAAAGTATTATTTTTATTAAACAACGTCTGTTGCCATAGCCATAATGATTTTTGTACTGTAACTGCATTTTCTATCCCGTACACCTACACCAACACGACCATCACAGAAAACTACATTTTTACATTTTCAAAAAATAGAATAAATAAATAAATAAATATAAATTCTAAGCTGTTTTGCACACACACACACACACACACACACACACACACACACACACACACACACACACACACACACACACACACACACACACACACACACACACACACACACACACACACACACACACACACACTCATTTGGTAAAAAACGAACTTTGCCTGCGCAAAATGAAATACATCCTAGCTACTTTCTAAATTCTTGTTACGGAACATATTGCGAACAATTCACCCATGCATATGTAAAAAAAAAAGAAAGAAAAAAAGGAATAGACATCTCTCTGGTGGCATATGCATAACTTCTCCATGACGCTACTTCAGATTCAATGTGGCTTTAATCCTATATAGCTGTTTACGGCGTCATGACTAAGATAAGGTCCAGTTCTGGTTTATTTCTTTGCTCTTGGCTGACATGTGGCATTGCTATGGCCTGCTTGTGGCCCAGATCTGGCAAACAGGAGTGATCCACCCAAGGGCCGTCATTCCACACTGCATGTGGGCCAGATCATCTTTCCACATGTGCCAGATGTGGGCCGTCACAATGTTGCTATGTGGGATTAGTTTGCATGAACTAATAATGAACTGCACTTATACATAATTTATTTATATTTGTTAATGTTAATTTCAACTTTTACTAATACTTGATTAAAATCTTGTTAACATTAATTAATGCACTGTGAACTAACATGAACAAACAATGAACAATTTTATTAACAAATAAAACATTAACAAATATTAATAAATACAATAACACATGTATTTCTCATGGTTAGTTCATAGTTAAAACATTAGCTAATGTTAACTAATGAACCTTATTGTAAAGTGTTACCAAAATACCTCCTTAAAGCAACAACTGCACATGTTCACTTTTTACAGTGCACATAAGAATAAATGGAAAAAACAAACACACAGCATAAGCGACCAATGAGAAAGATCTATGGTGCGCTCTGATTAAAGTGCACAATGTTTCACCTCTGTCCCACTCATACTGGAACCACCTCTTATTGCTCTGTCCCACTTTATATAGAACATGAAACTGAGAGAAGGACATAGAAAGATATAAACTGGGCTAGTCGGCTGTAAGGAACATTTTGGAGAAAAGGGATGGAACTATTTGGCTCATTGGTGTTGGTTTTAGTCTTGGCTGTGTTGGTGTTGGTGAAATGGAAAAGAAAGGCGAGTGGACTTTCCTTTAAGGAACAAAAATATATGGGAATATACGGCAAAATATAATGCGATAGATTACATAATACATTTCCATAAATGGGAAACTAGTGCTTATATTTTTGAATATACTGCAATATATGCATTGACCATGTATGGCTATATATTAATACAAACATACCATTACATGTAATATTCATAAAGTTGTATTCTTTATTGTGTACACTGCCAATACATGTTCCTATATAAATGTGAATGTATGTTCACACATAGATACACACACATTCACAGTTTTTGGGGTTACCGTTGTGCTGAAGAGTAAAGCCTGTGGTTCGGTTGATGATTGGCCAAAGACCATTAAGAATAGCAGTACACTCCTCAGTACAGTGATAGTCTCTTGAATAAATGCTTTAGTACATGCAGGTGTGCATATGCTTTTGTTAACTAGCTTAAAAATATGAAATATTTATAAAGCAAATAATTATAAAATTTTGCATGAGTAAATGTATCTGCAATATATTACACATGCAGTACCATATCTAATCACATATGCATCTATATATTATACTGTATTACTGAATATAAAATTACATACATTATGATATATTAGCATTGTCACATATTTTTCAATATATGAAAAGCGGCAATTCCTTATGTATTATTCAACATAGTGAATAATACATTAACAATATATTATTCTGTATATTTTCAAATATACTGTTAAACCATTTAATATATTGATCATTCATATATTGGGGAAATATATTTTCTTTTCATAAGGGTTCTTTGCCCCCAGGGCCGCTGGCACTGCCACTGATTGGGAACTTGTTTATAATGGACAAGCGTGCACCCTTTAAAAGCTTCATGAAGGTAAGCAGGATCATGTTCTTCTGAATGTTATGCTTCAAATATGACCACATGAATTGCAGGGTATTGTTCAAATATGACCACATGAATTGCAGGGTACTGTAAGGCATTACATTTGAAAATTGTGCAGATGTTTACCAGTGCATCACAATGCAGTTGCCTTTGATGAATAAAAATACCATAGAGAGATTTCATTGTTGTTTGTGAAACATTGGTTTTAGTTTAGCAAATTACATGAAATTCGCAGAAACACCTGATGAGTTTGCACTGGTGTGTAACAGTAAATTCTATTCTCCCAACAGTGGAGTAAAACCTATGGGTCTGTGATGACGGTGTACCTTGGACCCCAAAGAACGGTGGTTCTGGTCGGTTATGAGACAGTGAAAGAGGCTCTGGTGGACCAGGCAGATGACTTCAAAGGCAGAGCCCCCGTTCCCTTTCTGGACACAATTCTGAGAGGCTACGGTGAGATTATTGTTTATTGTTGTCAAAGACAGATGTTGTCAGTTTAATGTAGTTCAGTGTAGATTTCGATCTCTCTAAAATGTTTGTAGGTTTGACCATCAGTAATGGAGATCGTTGGCTTCAACTGAGGCGGTTCACTCTCACCACACTGAGGGATTTTGGAATGGGACGCAAACGAATGGAACAGTGGATTCAAGAAGAGAGCAGGCATTTGCTGAACAGTTTTGAAGAAACAAAATGTAAGGAAAGAGAGCATTTGACATTTGCATCCTGTGAGTTCAGTACAAGTGCAGTGGTATACATTGAGTGTTCTGCACTCACAGCTGTGAGAGTTGTATGCTAAAAAGTTTTTCTCCTTTAGCGACACCAGTGGACCCAACCATCTTCCTGAGCCGGGCTGTGTCCAACGTGATCTGTTCCCTGGTGTTTGGGCAGCGCTTTGATTATGATGACAAAAGCTTTCTGCACTTGCTCCAGATCCTCTCCAGACTTGTGCGCTTTGTCAGCAGCCCTTGGAGCCAGGTGAGCAGAAGTTTCAAAAGTGGGCATTCTGTTTTTGTATGCAAAGACCATGTCCTGTGTGAATGTCTTCTTAACTATCTTCTCAACCCCAACAGCTGTACAACATCTTCCCTAAACTAATGCAGTTATTGCCTGGTAGTCATCATACCATGTTTAGAGAGGTAGATGACATCAAAGCCTTCATTATGACAAAAATCACGGAGCATGAGCAGAATTTGGACTTCAGTGACCCGAAGGACTTTATTGACTGCTTCCTTATCAGACTCAAACAGGTACAGAAAGGTTGTTTCTTTTCTTTTCTCTTATCTCTTCAATAAACACATTGTTCAGCATTTACTTAGACAATGTATACAATTCCTGTTCTGTTTCTTTGTGTGCTACGGCAGGAGAAACACAATCCTGACACAGAATTCCACAAGGAAAACATGTTGGCGACTGTTGTAAATCTGTTTGTAGCTGGGACAGAGACCACAAGCACAACTATCAGATATGCCCTGATGATGATGATCAAGCACCCCTACATACAGGGTATGTAAGATATCCCTAATCGCCCTCCTTAACTTGCTGTTAAGCTAAGTGCACACTACAAGACTGAGAATCACTGTTCTACTCACTTAAAGACACACTGTCTCATTTTGTGTTGTGTTTGTGCACACACAACACAAAAATATAGATAAGACAGTGTTTACTAAGACAGATGTTTGTTTTATTTTTTGCTACCACTTCCCATTGTCTTGTTTTCTAATGCACTCTTTCACTATCAAAGTCTCATAGTTTCACTGTTATTCATTGCTACTTTTTCGCTTGTCAGTACAGTGCACACACATGAAGAATAATTCATAAAACAAGTTTAAACAAGTCTGAAATATATTGTATCATAATTTTTCACGGATATGCATACTACAAGAGTGTTGGACTTTGTTTACAAGGGCAGTGCACATTAATAAACATGGCTGTATATGTGCGTAGATTTGCCCAAAAGGCTATTTTTCATCTGTAGACCCTTGACAGAACGTCAGAAAAAAGTAGAGAGAGAAAAAAAAAACATTAACATTATCAAATACATAATAAAAATACAAGTACATGATTCCACTTCTTGTCTAAAATATCAGAGAGAAAAAAGGCTTGCATTTGTAGTGTGATTTTAGCTTTACAGGGGTCAGGACTAACACAAGAAATACATTTTTAGCCTAACACTGAGTGTACACCCCGCACTCGATCGTTGTCACGTCGCAACAGCTACAAGCTGTCCACACCGGATGTGACAACGTGACCATTGAAAATCCATTTGTTCTTCATATCAGAAGTAGCGTGAGCGCTTAAAGTACGTCAGAAATAGAAAGGGGCATCAGTTTACCGTGGCAAATTTGTTGTGATGTATCGCATCCAGTGTAGACAGCATCACTGATTATAATGGGTTCTATGTGTTTTTGTCGCGCCGCTCTCGTCTGGTGTAGACACGGTGTAGCTGCGATAGTATTCTGTACTTATATTATTTGCTTTCTGTCTTGTTTTTTAAAATTATTTTGTTATCATTTTTTTAAATTATTGATCATATATCATTTTAATCAATTAATATTTGGTGTATTTGATCTAGAGCAAATTCAGAGGGAGATTGATCGAGTTATTGGACAGAACAGGGTCCCTACAATGGATGACAGGAAGTCCCTTCCTTTCACTGACGCTGTGATTCATGAAGTACAACGGTACATGGACATTGCCCCACTAAGTGTTCCCCATTATGCCATGCATGACATCTCGTTCAGAGGTTACGTAATACCAAAGGTAACAATGAACACATACAATGGTCATCTCCTCTTATCTTGGAAATTACTAGATTTGTGAAAATGCATAAAATATTTCCCAATAATCTCTAGTTGGTGTATTGTGTTGAATCTGGGTGTTTCACGAGTTCACATCTACATATAATTAGTACAATAAGTTTATGCGTATTTGGCGTGCTGTCCGGGGGGGGAGGGCTCCGAGCTCGGAGTTAGGCCCGAACCCAGAGTACTCCCCCCAGTTGGTAAGTGTAGATGGAACTGGAAGTGAGGAGATGGGGTGGAGGAGGGATGCTGACAAACTTTCAATGAACAGAGATAGGTCTGCTGTGAATTTATACTCTGTCATTGAGTTGATTACTGATTAATCTCCAGCTGTGCATAATTTGGTTAATTATCTGAACCTGCTCCTCCCGAACTTTGTTAATAAAACATCATTTTGTGTAATTTTGAATTTATTTTATTTCCCCAGGACACAGTAATTCTTCCCATGCTGCACTCTGTCCTCAGGGATGAGGTACAGTGGGAAACCCCTTGGACATTTAACCCAGAGCACTTTCTGGATGCCAATGGCAACTTTAAAAAGAATCCAGCCTTTTTCCCTTTTTCTGCAGGTAAACTCTGTAAAGTCTCTCATGTCAATCCAGAGTTAATCAAAGTTATCTTTCTAGCTTTGCAAATGAGTTTGAAATTGTGGGACTGAGTGCACTCCCTATCTACATTTCAGTACAAACACACACACACACACACACACACACACACACACACACACACACACACGTTTGGTTTACTATCTTTGTGGGGACTATCGATATCAGAATGGTTTCTATACTGTCCAAACTGTATATTCTCTCCGCTAACACTAACACTAACTCTACCCCTAAACCCACCCATCACACAACACTTTCTGCATTTTTACATTTTCAAAAAAACATCATCCTGTATTATTTATAAGCTTATTTCCTCATGGGGACCAAAAAATCAGATATTGTCCTGACAAACTAGGATTTACCAGGGCCACACAGTCACTCACAGCATGAAAAACCATGCATGAATTTATTTTCCACCTTTTAAATCAAGTTTTACCAATATAATCAGAGAATAGCTTTAAATTTTAAGCTCCAAATTGTGATACTAAAATGTATTTCATAAATAACGTGAATAATTGTATTTGGTCTTGCATCTCTGCAGGTAAACGTGCTTGTGTGGGTGAGTCTCTGGCGCGTATGGAGCTCTTTCTGTTCATCGTGTCTCTGCTTCAGAAGTTCAGCTTCAGTAGTCCAAAGGGTCCAGATGGCATAGACCCCAGTCCTGAACTCAGCAGCTTTGCCAACATGCCTCGATTCTATGAGCTCATTGCCTCCCCCCGCTGAACAACATGGATATTGCTATTTGTCTCATTTTACAAGAATGTGGATATACAGTATATATGGAGAGAGAGTGGCCATAATAAGCACAGAGTACAAATTGATCCAAGGATATATCTTTTGCATATACGATTTTTTGATGAGCCTATTTTGTCAAAATTACCACCATAAATCTGAAAAGCATTAATGTAATGTAAAATAAAAAGCATTAATGTAAAATAAAATCATTAATTCTTACATGAATGCACTATAGTGCAGTGGTTCCCCTGATGTACTCCCTTTCGAAAGGGAACTCTATGAAGGTAATATGATGTAATATGATTTGAAAAAAGTGTACATAAGATTGCAAGCGTAAATTAAATTTGCACGTGCAAGAAAAGATTTGTAAAGGTGTAAAGTGTAAGAAAAAGATATTTGCAACATTTTACTGTTATTCGTAAGTGTAATACATGTATTATGAAACTGCAGCTTCATGCTTACGCAAAATAAATATGATCTGTATTCTTCCGACTTTTTGGCACATTTTTTCCACACAAATACGGCCAAAAGCACTGCAAGCCTGTGAACAGCAATTTGCAAGCAAAAACAACAGTCAGGAACTGCAAAACAGACTGATCTCGTAAAACCAACCTTTGTGTAAAAAATAAACTGTTGCAAATGTCTAAATCACTTGTGTAGGGGGAGACCGGGGATGGTTGTAACACAGATCAGTTGTAACAATTCCAATCTGTCCAATCAGGAACTAGTTACAAATCACCTGATTCACTTAACACATGCTCAGTTTAGTCCTCATTCCACATGTGATAAAGTAGAGCCCTGTGGCAAACACAGCAGATGTTAGAATGGAATAAAAACTATTTTGAGATATGAAAGTAACTTTTTTTCTTTGTTTATTTTTGCTATGGGAATTTCTGCTTTATAGTTAAACTCATCAAATTGAAATTATGTTTATTGTGTGTCTGTGTAGATATTTTCCATGCAAGTTGTTAGTGCTCATGTTCATGGCTACATGACTCGGGGTTAGTTGTAACAACAATGAAACGTTACAACCTAACCCTAACCTTACACACACACACACACACACACACACACACACACACACACACACACACACACACACACACACACACACACACGTTCAAATTTAAATTTTATTATGGCCAATACTATAACTGACAGTAACAAACGTGCTTACACAAACACAATGTTCAAGTGTTCAACTTAATTTTATTATGGTCAATTACTATGACTGAGAGTAACACACTTTAACAAACAAACAAACACACACACACACACACACACACACACACACACACACACACACAATGTTATATTTTATTATGGCCAATACTATGACTCACAGAATCAAACATGCTTACACACAAACAGTGTTTGTGTTCAAGTTCAAATTATAATGGTCAATTACAATGACTGAGAGTGACAAACACACTGAGAATGAGAGGGACACATACACGGACACACACATCAGTTATATTGAAAAGTCAGTGTTGAATAAAAAGCTTTCAAAATCAAAATTTTTGGGTCAAAATCCTTATTTCATTATGTTACATATCACCCCGGTGAATATCATAATGCTACTGTACATCTCACCCCAGGGTATGTTACAACTAACCCAGACTATAGGGTGAATTGTAACATTTCACTCCTCGTGTTTGAAACTAAACCATGCATTTTCTGTTTGTGTTGCAAAGATAATAGCTATGCCATTTGACAGCAGACACTTGTAACTAGTTTGAATCACATTTTGAACACACTGGCTTAAAAGTGCTCCAAGATATAGACAGAAAGGTAAAAAATGTTACAACCATCCCCGGTCTCCCTACATGGGGCATAAAAGTTCCCAAAATCACCTGATTTGTACAGTTGTTTCTTTCTTTTAGCTGCGCTTACAGTTTTGGCACGATTCTCTCACTCATTGAGTTTTGCAAGCGCGTAGAGGAGGGCGGGTCCACCTTCTTCATGTAGCCAATCAAATGAGCTTCTCGCTGACTCTCGATTGACTCTTATCTGATTGGTTCAATAAACACACCAGTCGCCAGAACACAACTTTATCTTCTTTTGGCTCAGCATCGTTCTCGTTGCCGAAATGGTACTTTTAAAGTGCCCCTATTATGCTATTTTAAAGTTTCCTAATGTTGTTTTGGAGTCTCCTACAACAGGTTTACATGCATCAAAGGTAAAAAAAAACATTTCATTTTCTCATAATATACATTTGCACATCACCACATTTTCAATGATTCTCAAACAACTCGTCAGATGAATCAATCCCTCTAAATCCCTCCTTTCCACGAGCTACTCTGCTCTGATTGGCCAGACAGCTCAGTCTGTTGTGATTGGTCTACCGTGTACAGCGCGCGTCAAAAACGCCCATTGCCTTAACAACGTTAGCTCTGATTGTCCTGAGGCTTCCTACACCGTAAACTAAACACAGTAACGAACAATGACATCGATTTTACCATTTAACGAGAGGTACATTATGGGATGTTGCAACTGTAATTCCTCACCATCAGCATCAACAAGTGCATGTCCATCAACAAACCGATTTTTTTTATGTGTATCTGTATTTATTTACAGAGTATTTTACTAATTTATTGCGGTGAACATGTGGAAACTGTATTAATAACAGTGCATACATTAGCCGAGTTCTAGCATGAATGACTGATGTAACATAAACGTTGGTAAAACAAATCTTGCTCCATGCTTAATCTTTCCTCAAACGAGAACAACAGTCAATCTGCATTAATAGACACAGTTTTAGGTAATAGTGGCTCAGAACTGATAAGCAGAAGTATTTCAGTAAGACAGTGATAACGTGAGTTAGCCAGTTAGCAGGAGACCTACACAATATAAAACTCAAAACTACGTTTTTTGAACACCATCTTTCAAGAGCAAGCGGTTTGCGAATCCTGCATTGAACTCTGAGATTTGAGAAGCAGTCGTCAGTGAAATAAAGGGAAAACAGCAAAAGTTTAGGATTATACTGCTGTGATATCATGGTAAAGATTAACTTTAACCACTGATTCTTCACATGCTTGTCCTTGGGCAGTGAAAAAAAAAACTGGCTTTACCTTCACATTGCAGAGCACAGCGTCTTCTCGACATGATGCTGTCCAGTATCCACAGTAATCAGCTGCTGGTTTGAGGTTCAAGTTTTCTCTGGTGTCTGCGCGAGTGCGCACGCAATAAGTGGGCGGGCAATATGCGAATGTTTCGTCTTGACGTCACAACGTCATTGACTCAGAGTCGATTCGTACTTTCGAAAGACAATAACTTTATACACGGTGCACTTTCAGATTTAAAACTTTGCAGGATGTTTTCATTCACTTAAAGCTATGTTACTCACTACATGAAAGGTCATTTTCAAAAATCCATAATAGGATTTAAATCCATAATATGAGTTCATACTGAAATTCGGGCTGGTGTGTAAGAAAGAAAATGTCTGTATATTCAGTGCATGTCTCCTGCTCGTCATCATCCTCCTCAGCAGGACATATTACTTTGTAAACTTTATGCTGCTGAATAATAATAATTATTATTATTATTTTACTAAAATTAGTTATAATAATATATTTTTTCTCTTTAATATATTACAATATATTGAGCCTAATATCTGCACTACTGCATGCATACTTGCACCTGTCTGCTGATCAGGGGTGATTCCAGAATTATTATTATTATTATTATTTTACTAAAATGAGTTATAATAATATATTTTTTCTCTTTAATATATTACAATATATTGAGTAATACAAAAGGAATTGCCTCTTTTCATATATTGAAACATATGTGACAAAATATATCATAATGTATGAAATATATTTATTTTTTAATTTTTTAATATTTACATCATAAATGTTTAATATTTTCAAGCTAGTTAACAAAAGTACAACTGCATGTACCAAAGTATTTAGCCAAGAGACTATCATCATACAGACAAGTGCACTGCCATTACTTTTAAAATATAGTTATTATAGTCTTAATGGTATTTGGCCAATCATCCACTGAACCACAGGCTTAACTCTTCAGCACAATGGTAACCTAAAAAACTCAGACATACCAGAAAACCTTTTAAATTCCAAAATAATAGAACATTAAACACAAACAGATCTCCCCCTATATTAATATTGAGCAAAACACATTAAATAACACTTAATTTTAACATTTCCATTGCATATGCAAATTGAACTTACATTCACATTTATATGGGAACATGTATGTGCAATATATGTACACAATAAACGATAAAACTTTGTGAATATTGCATGTAATGCTATTTTTGTCTTCATTTATAAATATTTTATATGTATTAATATATAGCCATACATGGTCAATGCATATATTGCAGTATATTGAAAAATATAAGCACTAGTTTCCCATATATGGAAATGTATTATGTAATATATTGCATTATATTTTGCAGTATATTCCCATATATTTTGGTTCCATAAGGGTGACTTGACTAAGTGCAGTCTTGTGCATTTTCAATCATTGTCATCAAAATCGTATAGTTTACATCAGGTAATACAGAGTACACTGTCGTTTTGATAGCATGACTAAGCATTTTGACTATCTTGTTTGTGTGAACAATGACACAAGGACTTTTCATTCTGATAGCACTGATATGTTCATTGACATAAATACTGAGTTTAGAGATGAACTAAGGGTTTTAGGCAAATTACAGGCATTTGCAGATAATCCATTGTGTGGTGCTGTTTGTACAAGAATTGTGATTCAAGAAATGTACTAAAGCAACTGAGAAAAACTGTTGTCATGATCTATTCTAGTGCTGTGAAATTGAGACCGTTTTATCCAGTCACACTGAGACATTTAAAATGATGCCAAATAATGATTTCACAAGTTACATTATATCTTAGTGAACTTTCAGTAACTTGAGGCATGAGGGATAGGAGAGGGATGTTAGTACAATCACAGTAATATAAGGTTTGTATATTCTACATTAATATTAATGAATACGATCTGAAATTAAATCATGATTCAGGGAACGACTTGATAGTTAGCATTGTAGGCTATGTATTGTTCCTGCCTTCCATAGTATACAAACAATGTTTGTTTTTGTTTTTTTAATCACACCCCCAACCACTCTCTCATTCCTGCTGATATATTAGGGTTCACCCTGGTTAATGTGTATAAGCATTTCACATTCCTCACCTCTGTCCCATTGCGGCTTGAACCTGCCCCTTCTTGCTCTACGCCCACTGTGCATATAAAAACCTTTAAAGCCACTGGCAAAAACAGATTTAAAGAAAAAAACTGAACTGAACATAACATTTTGGAGACGAGGGATGGAACTCTCTAGCTCACTGGTGCTGGTTTTAGTCTTGGCTGTGCTGGTATTATTCAGATGGAAAAGAAAGCCAAGTGGACGTTCTTTGCCCCCAGGGCCGCTGGCACTGCCACTGATAGGAAACTTGCCAATAATAGACAAGAGTGCACCCTTTAAAAGCTTCATGAAGGTAAGAGAGACGGCAGGACTTTGCGTCTGAATTGAATGTTTTAAATAGAAGCATGTGAGACGTATCATAATCACAATCGTAAGGACGTTGCAGTGTTAGGCAGGTGTTCTGCAAAGTGCAATCATCTGCACTAATGAATTAACTTGAAATTTTGATCATTTTAACTTTGCTAACATTATTTTACACCTCAAGATGCTTAGTGATTTATACCTGTTGCTTTTACTGTACTGTATGATTCATTAGAATATGGTCTACATGAGGGGGAATCACATAAGAGAGACATACTGTAATGTGTGCTGTAGGTGGTGCTCAATGACCAGGGTACAAACTGAAAAATGGTAGTGAAGAAGGCACTGCCCCTGCACACATTAAATATACTTTACTATATGATTGGCAGTCTAATCAATCCTGTCTTTGAAAATGAATTGTGCCGCTCCATCTAACTTTGGTGGCTTTTGTCTGCACCATAAAAGTGTATAGATGTAGTCGCACAGCGATAAAGACTTGTGAGATATACAGTTGCTATTATTTTTTATTATTACTACACTCAATAGTTTATTATTATTATTATTATATTTTTTTTAATGTGGGGTCTGATCAGGGAAAAATTCTCCAAATTCTTATATTCACACTGGTAATATTTATCACTCATGGAGACAATCATGCCAATATACCATTAACGTATATATGACATCACTGATATTTTTTAGATTTATAGTTTAATTGAATTACATATTTTCTGTATATTTTATCTTTTTTTTCCTAGCAAGGCAGAAAGGTGTGCCAAAATACAACTGGTCCGGGGTCTTGTCTGATCTCATCTAGGGCTCCATGTTATTCGGCAATGCTTCAGAGCAAGTCCTCATAAATGCTTCTAATGTCTGCAACGTCAAAGTCTGCTGAACCAAAAGCAACATTAGCCCCACCCTAAGTGGACAATGAGGAGAAACAATATTGTATTAGTTGTTATCAGAGAGTAGTCTATTTACAAAAATGAACCTGTCCCAGTCCTTCGAATGAGACGTTAAACCGAGGTCCCGACTCTCTGTGGTCATTAAAAATCCCAGGATGTCTTTTGGAAAAAGAGTAGGGGTTTAACCCTGGCATCCTAGCCAAATTTACACATTGGCCTCTGTCCATCATTGCCTCCTAATCATCCCCATAAATACTGATTGGCTCTATCCCAGCTAACAGATTTTTTTTATAAGAACGTTCCCATGATGGTGACGTCAAATGAACCAATCATTCATCAACATCTAAATCTCTGTTAGTTCTCAATAAGAACTTCTGTAGACGTATGATATAAATAAAGTCAGTCTGGTTAGTAATAAGTGAAGCTGGTAATGCTGTTTGTGGAGTTGTTTAATCCTCCTCTGATGAGATCTTGAGAGATCTAATGTATTTTATCTTCAGTTGATTTCATCTAAGGCTGTGGCTGAAGAAAGTTGTAGTTTGTGTTCTTATTTCTCTTTCTTTCAGTGCTTGTTCACAGCAGGTGTTTGGATGATTGAAAGAATGTTTCAGGAACATCATAACTAACCTTTCAATAACATTCTATTAACATTCAGGAAACTGGACATTTTTATGTTCTTGGAATGCTTCAAATCAACGTTCCTAGAATGTTTAATTGTTAATCAAAATTAAGTTGAAAGAATGTTTAAGGAACATCTTACCTTCAAAAACACGTTCCTCTAACGTCAAGAAAACTGGACATTTTTTACGTTCCCCGAGACAACACTGAATATTTGGTGAAAGTTCTTGTAACAAAGCTCTGTTAGCTGGAATCACTCTGTCTCCTCTCCACCAATAAGCTGGTGTGTGGTGGGCGTTCTGGCGCACTTTGGTGGTGGTTGACGAGATATAAAAGTGTAAAAGTGCTTTGAGTACCCAGAAAAGCACTATATAAATGTAAATGTAATGAATTATCCAACCTTGCACTGGTGTGTGATAGCAAAGTCTGTTTTCTCAACAGTGGAGCAAAACCTATGGGCCTGTGATGACGGTGTACCTTGGGCCTCAAAGAATGGTGGTTCTGGTCGGTTATGATACCGTGAAAGAGGCTCTAGTGGACCAGGCAGATGACTTTGCACCCAGAGCCCCGATTCCCTTTATAAACAGAGTTGTGAAAGGCTATGGTACAAGTGATGCTGGTTTACTTTTGTTTTATAAACACATACTATCAGTTCGAAGTAATTTAGTCTAGATTAAATGTTTGTAGGTCTGATCATCAGTAATGGTGAACGCTGGCGTCAACTGAGGCGGTTCACTCTCACCACACTGAGGGATTTTGGAATGGGCCGTAAAAGAATGGAACAGTGGATTCAAGAAGAGAGCGAGCATTTGCTGAAGAGTTTTGAAGAAACCAGATGTGAGGAACTGACGAACACACTCCATTTATTATATACTAGGATTTGTATATGTTGACAGTTCTGCGCTAAAAATTATAATGGCAAGGTTTTCTCCTTCAGCTAAACCAGTCGACCCAGTCTTCTTCCTGAGCCGGGCTGTGTCCAACGTGATCTGTTCCCTGGTGTTTGGGCAGCGCTTTGATTATGATGACAAAAGCTTCCTGCACTTGCTCCAGATCCTCTCCAGACTTGTGCGCTTTGTCAGCAGCCCTTGGGGCCAGGTAAGCAGAAGAGACAGGACACAAGAGAACTAAAAGAACAGGAAAGTATTATTTCAAATTCTGTTTAGGACCACTGCAGCTGTGCCCTGGAACAAATAACTTGATGTTTAAGAAACATAAATAAAAAGATAGAGAAAAGAGGAAAGATTGAACAGAGTAAATTAGCTAAACCTCTTTAGCTAAACCTCTTCTAAACTTTTTTTTTTCCCCTAGCACAGGTCAATCGTCAAAATCCTAACATTTTGACAGACAGCACCCAAACCGAAATTTAAACCCTGTATGATTGATTTGAAATGCCCTTCATAAGGAGCAGCTTCATCAACAGTCAGTCTTATGCTCTCACATGAATAACACAAGATTGTTGCACAAACTGTTTGTAAGGGTGTGTTCACACTTGTAGTTCGGTTCACTTGGTCCAACTGTATATATGTATATACAGTTGCAGCAGGTTTGAACTTTACATGTACTTTTGTCCATTTGACAGACACTTTTATCTAAAGTGATTTGCAATTCATTCAAGATACAAATTTGTTACTATCATGTGCATTTCCAGACCATCAAACCCATAACCTGGCATTGCTAAAGCTATTCTCTAAACCAGTGTTTCCCAATCCAGGTCCTGGAACAGTCCCATCTCTGCACATTTTGTCTCCCTTATCTAACACACCTGATAAGTGAAGTGTGTTATTTGACTCTCCTAAAATAAGGAGAGTCAAATACTGTAGTGTAAATACATTTTTAAAAATGTATTACAACTCAATTTTCTCATTCTCAACAGCTGTGCAACATCTTCCCTCGACTAATGGAGCTCTTGCCAGGGAGTCATAACACCATCTTAAGAGAGATAGACAACATCAGATCCTTCATTATGAATAAGGTTAAGGAGCATGAGCAGAATTTAGACTTCAATGACCCAAAGGATTTTATTGACTGCTTCCTTAACAGATTAAATCAGGTATCTAATGTTTACAATGATTGTATATCAGTTTTTGTCATTGTCTTTTTGCTGTGTGACACAAAAAAGCAACAGTAGTATTTGTAAAATTCTGGTGGGTTTGCTCATCAACCATGACACTCGCTGAGAGAAATGTTGCAAGTGGAGTGATACAAATGGCTAAATGGGTGATACTGGAAGAGTATCGTATCTCTCTCAGATTCGAGAACCAGAACGAACTGTTGTATAAATAAATAAATAGAGTATGTGTGTGTGCGTGCGTGCGTGTGTGTGTGTGCGTGTGAGTGTGTGTGTGTGTGTGTGTGTGTGTGTGTGAGAACAATAAATTGAAGAACTGTACAGCACAAGTTAACAGTACATTGAAGGACTGTAGCCTACATATAATTTCTGTTCTGCTGTTTCTTTGTGTGGTACAACAGGAAAAAGACAATCATGACACAGAATTCCACAAAAATAACTTGATGGCGACTGTTTTAAATCTGTTTGTAGCTGGTACGGAGACCACCAGCACAACTCTCAGATATGCCCTGATGCTGTTGATCAAACATCCCCACATACAGGGTAAGACAAAGGTTACACAATTAATGTCAAACCTAGTGTGATGCTATTATTTGTTGGGGTCTACATTGTCTCACGTAGCCAGATCTTTGAATCATGGCAAAAAGTCTGGGTAGGGTTGCACCTGTCATTCATAAGTTCATACTTATAATGAAATTTAAAATGTAATGTAAATTCCACACTTTGTAGTCTCACATAGCCAGAACTTTGAGTGATAGCATGGTCTGGGCTCTTTAGCTGCTTCAATTGGCCAGGGACCACCTATTACGTAAAGTATACGTGGATGCAAGATGCAAGTAAAAGATCTCTTTATTGGGAAAACAACAATAAGTCCAAAACGCTGCAGACAGCAGGAGAGTGGTGACGCAGGGACTTCGATGGGCAATCCCGGAATGATGAGTGATGATCAGAGTGTAGAATTCCCCAGTGTGATGAGTGATAATCAGAGTGTAGAATCCACAATGAGACTGGAAACCGGAATCAGCACGACACGACGAACTCAAAAGCATATGAGAGAACACACGAGGAGAACAGGAACAGGTAACGACACGGGGAAGCTTCAACAACGATTTGACAAACACAAGACGAAAGACAAGGCATTAAATAGGCTGGCTGATGGAATGCAGCTGGCGCTGATGTGAGAATCAGGTAATCAGCGGTAACGCCCACACGAAACAATCAGTACGAACACCACACACACACACACACACACACTCACACACACACACACTCACACACAAGATGAGAGAGAGACAGTGGATCTAACAACCGTGACAGTACCCCCCCCTCCTAGGAACGCCTCCTGGCGTTCCCCGATGAACCTACCTGCCGATTGTAATCATCGATAAGGGAGTGATCCAGGATGTCCCTAGCAGGTAACCAACTTCTCTCCTCCGGACCATAACCTTCCCAGTCCACCAAGTACTGGAATCCACGTCCCCTCCGTCTCGAGTCCAGAATACAGTTTACCGATTATGTTGGTTCCCCATCTATGAGTCGCGGTGGTGGGGGAACCGGGGCCGGCGGATTAATGTGTGAATGAAACACGGGTTTAATTTTGGATACATGAAAGGCGGGATGAATTCTCCTGTACGCCGGAGGAAGTTTGAGTCGGACTGCCACCGGACTAATGATCTTGGTGACAGGGAACGGGCCAATAAATTTGGGAGCTAACTTGTTAGATGCGGAATGTTCTTGGTTGAAAGCCACACTTTTTGACCCACGACGTATACGGGAGGCTTCGACCGGTGGCGATCGGTCTTAGCCTTGGTGCGCCCAGTAACTTACAAAAGTCCTGCCAAAATTTGGACACAAATTGGGGTCCCCTCTCGGAAACCACGTCCATCGGGAGGCCATGTAGCCGAAAGACGTGATCTACGACAGTTACCGCTGCAAGGGGATAAAATGAGCCACCTTCGAGAGCCGGTCCACTACGGTCAAAACAACCGTCTTCCCCTGGGAGGGTGGGAGGGCGGTAATGAAATCTAGTGCTATGTGGGACCAGGGTCTCGAAGGGACAGACAGCGGTTGGAGTAGCCCATCTGGGGGTCGATTGGAAGTCTTACCAGTGGCACAAACCGAACAAGCCAAAACAAAATTGCGAATGTCGTGAGCCATCAATGGCCACCAGAATCGTTGCTTGACCAAAAATCTGGTGCGATTAACTCCTGGATGACACACAACGTTGGAACAATGCCCCCACTGAATGACGTCAGACCGTAACCCCTCCGGCACAAACAATCGATTCGGTGGGCCACCGGGTGGAGGCGTTACCCCTTCTAAGGCCGTTCTGACCCTCGATTCGACCGGAGACCACTAATGTCTCGGGTAAAATGTGACCCGTCACGGAAACCAGGGACACAAGTCGGCAGCACAACTTTCGAGCAAAATGAGAAAGAAGCGTTTTTTTTCAAAATTAGTGATTTTCGTTTTTTTTGCAGAATCTGTTAGTTGAGATCACGAAGAAGCCTCTCCATGTTTGAGATAGCAGTATTGGTATATTTAAAAGCGATAATTTTGAGTTTGAAATCGGCTTGTTTTTCGGAGATTCTAGCACGCAGTATGGGCGTGTCATTGTCGGTGTTTATTTCCATACTGAATAAGCCGGCGTGGCTACTTATTATGCAGCACTCTGGCCGGCTCTATCTGATTTCAAAATTCAATGAAGATGGACGCCAATAACATTACGATGTCCAGCAATCGATTTAAATAGTAGCTTACATGGGGTTTAATTTGTCGTTTAATGAAATATAGCCTAATACATGTTGTGAGTGTGAATACATAGATCCGCCTACATTACAGACGTGTGTCTTAATGGTCCAGTGGTAGAGCTTTCGCCAGCCGTGACAGAGGGTTTGTGTTCGAATCCGCCCTAGTATAGGGTTTTTTTTTCTCGTATAGTTTTTTTCTCTCATCAAAACGATTATGTTCATCAGTGGTTTTATATCAAGCAGGGACACGCAAACGTTTGCATTATGTTTTGTTATTTCAAAAGAACGAATAGAGAGTATCCGCAATGCAACAGATTGAAGCGCGCGTCGAGTGAAGACAATGCGGTGTGTGCACGAGCCACACGAGAAAACACTGTATCTGCGCCACTGATCGCAGCGGCAACGAGCACTTTGATCACTTGATTTAAAAAAAAACACATTTCAGCGCTAGTATCTTATTTAAAAAAAAAAAAAAATATATATATATATATCACATAGCACATCCTGTTTTTGATTTGAACATTGTCTAGAGTTTATCTTATTTTTTTTTCAGTGTACACAAGAGTTGCCTATACAGTTTTATCGGTAGATGCTAAGAGACATTTATTTATATATTACCTGTTTGCAAACTTTTTTTTTTTTTTCTTCTTTGATGGCATATTTTCCTGACCTTTCTGCTCCCCCCTGTGCTTACAGCTTTACAGGGGGGAGCTTTACAGGGGGTATGGCTTATCTAAATGAGATGTAAATGAGCCCTATTGTCACTCCCAGCAGGAGAGAGAGGTGAGAACTTCACAATCTTTAGAGGCTGTTTTCTACCCTTTGAGGTTTTTTGAGTGCCTACCTTCAAATTGCCATAACTTCTCCAAATATTATCAGATCTCCATGTGTTACACATCGTTGGAAAGCTTGGAGACTACACTTTCAGAATTTGTGAATAACTCAAAATGCCCCAGAACCGACTTGTGTCCCTACTTTCCGTGATCGGTCACAAATACACTCGGGAGAAGACGGGCGTTCGGAAGGATCAAAAATACGCGACAAAGAATCGGGTTTGACGTTTTTGGAACCCGGGTGGTACGAGAGAGAAAAATCAAATCGTCTGAAAAAAAGTGCCCACCGAGCCTGCCTGGAGTTAAGTCTTTTGGCAGACCTGATATATTCCAGGTTTTTATGATCAGTCCAAACGATAAAAGGTACCCCGACCCTTCTAACCAATGACGCCATTCTTCCAACGCTAACTTGACTGCCAACAATTCTCTGTTACCAATGTCATAATTACATTCGGCGGATGATAAACGATGGGACAAAAACATGCAGGGATGCATCTTGTCGTCTGTGGAAGAACGTTGAGATAGAACTGCACCTACCCCCACCTCTGACGCATCGACCTCCACCACGAATTGACGTGAGGGCTATAAGAATGGGGGCCGAAACGAAGCGGCTCTTAAGTTTGGCGAATACAGCCTCAGCTGTATCGGACCACCTGAACGTCGTTCTGGGGGAGGTCAAGGCGGTCAGAGGCGCGGCTAGTTGGCTGAAATTGCGAATGAAACGCCGGTAAAAATTGGCGAACCCCAGAAACCTCTGTAGGGCCTTACGGGAATCTGGACTTGGCCAATCTACCACAGCCTTAACCTTGTCAGGGTCCATACGTACTCCCTCAGATGAGACGATGTATCCTAGAAAAGAAACAGACTGTGCATGAAAATCGCATTTCTCCGACCTTGACAAAAAGCCCATTCTCTAGCAGCCTCTGAAGCACTCGTCTGACGTGCTGAACATGTTCCTGGAGAGAAGATTAAAAAAATCAATATGTCATCCAGGTAGACATATATGAACAGATCTACCATATCTCTCAGCACGTCATTAACGAGTGCCTGGAAAACCGCCGGGGAGTTGGACAGCCCGAAAGGCATGACCAAGTATTCGAAGTGTCCCCTGGGGGTGTTAAAGGCGATTTTCCATCCATCCCCCTTCCGAATGCGAACCAAATGATAGGCGTTACGTAAATCCAATTTTGTAAAAACGGATGCTCCCTGCAACCTCTTGAAAGCTGAAGACATCAACGGCAAAGGATAGGTATTCTTTACCGTGATGTTGTTCAGCCCTCGGTAATCAATACAAGGTCGCAGGGAACCATCCTTCTTCCCCACAAAAAAGAAACCCGCCCCCGCTGGAGAAGAGGAAGGCCGGATGAACCCCGCTGCCAGAGAATCAGAAATATATTTATCCATGGCCTCCCTCTCAGGAACAGAAAGAGAGTAAAGTTTGCCTTTAGGTGGAGACTTACCTGGCAGTAAATCTATAGCACAGTCATAGGAACGATGCGGAGGAAGAGAAGTAGCACAGGACTTACTGAACATTTCCTTCAGATCAAGGTACTCCACGGGCACGTTTGATAACCTCCTTCTCCTGAAACACAGAACCAGACACAGACAGACAAGCAGACATAAGACAGGACGCATAACAACGTTCACTCCATGTTGAAATGGAGTTCAGGCCCCAATCCACTCTAGGTTTGTGTTGTACCAGCCAAGGCCCAAAACTACAGGTGCAAACGGGGAGTCCATGAGAAGGAACGTGATGATTTCTGTGTGGTTGCCAGACGTAATGAGAGTTGTGGGACTGGTGTGATGGGAAGGTGAAGTTTGTTAGCAAAGTGAAGGTCCATGAGTCCAGTAATGTGTGTGGTTGGCCCATCTCAGTCTTACCGGAAGGAGAGTGGATGGTGAGGACTTCTCGGCGGAGATCCCACCCGATAGTAGCCTCTTCATTACTACCGGGCTTGCTCTTTTACCGGACAATAATGTATGAAATGGCCCGTTCCTCCACAGTAAAGGCATAGTCCTCGGGATCTCCGCCTCTCTCTCTCCTCCCGGGAAAGACGAGCTCTCCCTACCTGTATGGGCTCATGATCGACGACGGGGCCGACCGTGTCTCCCTTGCTGGTCAATCAGCCTTCAGCGCCCCCGAGTCTGCGGTTAGGACGAGTGTACTGCTCCATGTGGTTGAGACGAGCATCCACTCGCAGCGCCAGGTCGATTAGTCCGTTAAGACTCTGGGGAAGGTCCAAGATATATATCTCTTTTTGGACACGGTCGGCCAGCCCATGCAGGAACATGTCCCACTGCGCCTCCTCGTTCCATTTGCACTCTGCCGCCAGCGTACGGAACTCGATGGAATAGTCGGCGACCGGACGATCACCTTGTCTGAGATCTGCGAGGAGTCTGGCAGCGTCCTTGCCCGCCACCGCACGGTCGAAGACCCTCCTCATCTCGGTGGAGAGTGCCTGGAACGAGGCACAGCATTGGTCTTGGTTCTCCCACACCGCCGTTCCCCATAGTGCCGCTCGACCCGTGAGAAGGGTGAGCACAAACGCCACATTGAGTCCTCTCTTTCAAAAGTCCTGGGCTGTAGGGAGAAGTATATGGAACACCTGGTAAGAAAGGCTCTGCAAAAATTGGGCTCACCAGCATAGCTCTCAGGAACGGGTAGGCGTGGCTCAGATCAATTGCTTGGCTCCGGTGGTGTGGGGGGAACTGGCGGTGTGGGCGTCGCAGTGGGATTTCTCAGGAGTTGGAACTGTTGGGAGAGCTCGGACACCTGCGTCACAAGCGCTTGCACAGCGCGCCCCGTGCTGGTGATACTCTCCTGCTGCTGATCCATACGAGAGATACTGTGGTTGATGAACTCAGTCAGTGAAGCTGAACTTGCTGCATCCATGACGATGGTCAGATCGTTCTGTTTCGTAAAGTATACGTGGATGCAAGATGCAAGTAAAAGATCTTTAATTAAGCAAGCAACACCCCGAGTGGAGTGAGCTCTCACCCCTAGGGGGCACGGCTCGCCTTGGGACTGGTGCGCCAAGGCAATGGCATCCACTATCCAGCTTGCTTGCAAGTTCACCACCTGGTCCCAGAAGGGAGTGGTGGAAACTTTGGGCACGTATCCAAGCCGGGGTCTCAGGAAGACGTTAGACAAGGCCGGTCCGAATTCTAGTCACGATATGCTGACCGAAAATACTTGCAGGTCCGCCACCCTCTTGAAGGAAGCGAGAGCAGTCAGGAGCACTGTCTTTAAAGACAGAACTTTAAACTCAACTGACTCTAGAGGCTCAAAGGGAGCTCTCACTCTGATGGTTGAAGTGTTGTCCGTCCGGATCAGTTCTTGCTTGACTTTGGTAAAGACCTGGGGAGACAGGGACAGCCCGAAGGACCTTGAACTGATATGCTCAACCCTCAAACGCAAAGCGAATAAAGGGACTGTGTCGAAGGGAGAATTGAGACATGAAAGTTCGCATCCTTCTGGTCGATCGAGAAACACATGGACGGAAAGACATCTTGAAAAAGATGCTGACCGCCCATGCTGCTCTTTTAGAGAAACTGCTCGTTTACCTTAAGCACCCAGGGACGAATTCTGTGCTCTCTTTGCCCAGTGCGCTGAACCATCGCTGGAATGCGGCTTCACACCAGCCAAGTAGAACCCATGACAAGCTGAGAGGAAAGCCAACAGTAGCAATAACAATTGCTGTTTTCGGAGGAGAACTCCTAATAGGAGAAAAATGAAATATGAGCGATCGCTTGACAACCGCTTGGCTCCGAATCAAAATATGAATGAAGAGAGTGTTCCGATCCTATTTATACCCGTATGTCTGGGTGGGTGTGACTCAGCATGCAAATCACACTGGCCAATGTCCATTGGCTCATTTTGTTACCACTTGGAGGTGATTAGGCTCCCAGACGAGACCCCATTACGTCAGTATCGATGTAACGTCGAACGTGACTGACTGAATGGGAACAGACTGGGGTGCAAACATATGTCATTCACTCACTAATTTCATTCATTGACATTCAATATGTCATTCATTCACATTCATTAATTCTAATGACTGACGTAAAAGTTAAAGCAAATTGTTAGCGATCGTGCTCGCGATCAAAGGCATAATAAGATGAAGGCGACAGGAAATCCCCGTTGAGGTGAATTTATTGTGCAGACAGTGCAAATCCCACAGCAAAAAAATAAATAAAAAATAAATAAATAAATAAATAATAATATTTATAAGTCTTTTTGTGGGAATGTAGCCACAACAGAAGTTGTATAGTTTGGAAAACAAATCTTCTTAAACACAAGCTTCTATTGCTTTACTTCAAATCCACACAACCAACCTGACCCTCTACTCACCATGTACTAACTCTGGCAGCCACAGTGGTTCCCAACCCTGCTCCTGGAGTACCCCCAACACTGCACGTTTTCTTTGTCTCCCTAATCAAACACACCTGATTCAACTCATCAGCTCATTATCACATGTGTTAATGAGCTGATTAGTTAAATCAGGTGTGCTTGATTAGGGAGACAAAGAAAACGTGCAGTGTTGGGGGTACTCCAGGAGCAGGGTTGGGAACCACTAGGCCATACCCCTGGAGTGAATGTAATGGTGCTATGTTTTAGCCAACAAGACAGTGATTAAGGTAATATAAAGTTAGATTTGGTGACGTACACACCCAACTCAGAAACCGAAAAAAAAAAAAACCGTATGATGAAAAAAATGTACTTTCATGGTGTCAAAACACTCTTTGTCCAGTATCTTCACGAAATTCTATCAAAACTTTCCACAAATCCGCAGGAGACTGTCTTCTGGCAGCGAGAGAAAATAAGCAGAAACACATCCTGTTTGAACCTGACTAACTATGTAAAACAGGGGTCGGCAAGTAACTTTGGCCGCGGGCCAATATTTTTTTTAGCCAGTAGATGGCGGGCCAGCTACACAGAGTAGGCCTATGGATACAAATTAAATACTTTTATATAGGCCTATAATCGCGGAATATGATGGGTCCGTCACCGTCCGTAGATCATTCGTTCAATCGTTTTTGAAACGAATGAAAAACGACTTGTTTTTCCATTATTTATTTCCTGAACTAAAATGAAAAAACGAATAACAATGGGTTTTCTGATTTTCTGATTGTGCTCAGATCAAAAATAGAAAAAATTAATTACTGGATTAGACAAATTTTTATTTAGATTTTTAATTTAACACCTTAGGCATATATCAAGGAAATCATTTTAAACAGATCAAGTACTATTGTGTTAACAGATTACAGCCATTTTAATAAAGGTGTGAATAGCAATCATACTCATTCGCTTACAGTCCGACTTTTGAACTTTATTCCTTTTTTTTGTATTATTATTTATTCGGGACACACACATACACACCTAAGGTTTAAGGAGTTCTGCGCGGGACTGTTTTTTTTCTGTCCCGCTCCCACAAGGTTCTATTCAGCAACCGCTTAAAATACACTCGGTGTTCACCCGCTTTATTTCCCGACCTGACAGTTCCGCAAAATTTAGATCTCGTTTCCATAATCTCACATTCAAATGTCTCTAACAGCAAGAATGAGATTAAGTAGCCTATAATAAATGCTATACAAAAATTGTGTTCGTGTCAATATAAATATTAGGCTATTTTAACATTGTACTGTCAGCAGAGAAAAAAAATGCCACAGAAAAAAATTATGAAATATAAATAGCCTAACATAAATTAAATAGGACAAAGCCTATCCATCAAATTTCTAAGCAACATAAACGAAAATCATATTGCCCTACTGACAAATGAAGTGGGCTATTTTCTGCCGAACTATTTCAAACATCCTTGCAAAAAAAGAATGTTGTTGACTGACAATGGTTTCAGTACCAAACAGCTCCTCAGAGCTAGGTGTACAGGTGGTCAGAATTAAGTGCGGATACGCTGTCAAAAGATGTCGGGAGTGGGCTATTGTCAGTCAGACCGCCCGCTCCGTCCAAAGTAGCCTACCGCAACCGTCTTTTGACGCGCGAATGGACACAAAGTGGTCAAGCGTATAACTAGACGCGGCAGGCGCGAATTTGACGCGCTATTCGTGTCCGGTGTGAACGCACAGTTATACTTTAAAATGTAATCCCGCGCCGCATGATTCCCTATGGGTGTTTCACACAGTATGCGGCGGTGAAATCGCCGCGCGACTACGGCTTTTCTCAAGTAGTGGAAGAGTTTTGTGCAGCATTTAGGACTACCAAAATAATCCGGCGGGCCAGAAAATATTGCTGGCGGGCCAGTTTTGGCCCGCGGGCCGCCAGTTGTCGTTCCCTGATGTAAAAGGTCCGTGTTAGGTTGTGCCCCGTGCTCCCCTACATATCCACTACACATAACGAGAGTTTTTAACATAACGTTTTTTTTAACCCCTTGTGCGCTGTTCGGGGTCTTTTTGACCCTAAATGACGTTTGCTGAAATAAAAAAAAACTTCTCTTTGTCCAAATGGCTTGAGACTTTGTACAGCTGTCAACACTTTCTAGATCTACAAAAATAAATAAATATAATAATAATAATAATAATAATAACAACAATTGGAATGATATCTGTTTTTTTATGTTAGTAAAAAAGTAACACTTCTGCTATTTGGGGTCTCCAGAGAGCGCAAGCAACAAAATGTAATTTTGTAACAAAAACATTTTTTTTTTTTTTTAAATGTAATTTTACTCGGTTTATTAATGTTTTTTACTTCACATATGTGTCGTTTTTGGATGATTATTTATTTATTTATTATTTATATAAATAAATGTAAAAAAAAATTTTTTTTATACAAAAACAGCTTTTTTATGTCAAATTCTCTTTATAAAAGACCCACGTTTCTAACTTTAATTCATGGAGATAACATGGATAATTTGACATGGTTTAGTGTAAGATTTTGTGTTAAGATGGGTGTACCTTATTTTGCCACACTGATGTGCAACCCTAATGTGTAGTGACCGCATGATGTTATTTGTCTTTAAGAAATAAACCCAGTCTGATCGTTATGTATAAGTTGGGGGAGAATCTTTACCAGTCTTTTGGCAAGGATGTCTTTGTGTAATTTGTAATCAACGTTCAGCATCGAAATTGGTCTAAATAAACTGCTTTCCAATTTATCTTTTCCCTCTTTTGGGATAACTGAGATCACTGCCTCGGTCCATGATGGAGGCATTTTGGCCTGCATTAAAGATGTATTGCAAGCCCGAAGGAGGCTTGGTATTAATTCAGGTCGGACGACCTTATACCACTCCGATGGGATGCTGTCCGGGCCGGGAGACTTATTCGCCTTGAGCCCAGAGATGGCGCTATTTAACTCTGTCTGAGTTATTGCAGCTGTTAATGTTTGATTTTGTTCCTCTGATAAAACTGGTAAATTGAGGGAATCAAGGAGTTTTCTGATCTGTTGCTTATTTTTTCCCTTATTTTGTATCCGCTTGTTGTTTTTGCAGTTTCCTTGGCAGAATTTTATTTTATTTGGAGCCTGATTCATTATTTCTGTTTTGTAAATACCATCTTCCTTTCAGTTTCCTGTGAATACAATATATTTTTCATTTCTAATTTTCTTTATTTTAGTCATCAGATTTGTTTTTTGTTCCTTTTTATGTTGGGTCTCAAGATCTTTTAGTTCATTGAGATTCATTAGTCTTAATTGCTTCAATTTCTTTTCATAGGCACAAAATTATATAACTCTCCCCCTAATGACTGCTTTTAAAGTGTTAGTTCACCCCAAAAATTTAAATTCTGTCAGTAATTACTCACTCTCATGTTGTTTCAACCCCGTAAGACTTCATCGTTCATCTTCGGGAACACAAATTGTCTGACTGCTTCATAGGCTTCTAAGCAATTTCATTCTGCCGGTCCAGAAAAGTTAGTAAAAACATCGTTAAAATAGTCCAAGTGACTACCTTTTGTGTGCACAAAAAAAGAATACTTTTTGTGCACAAAAACCCCCCACAAAAATAACGACTTTATTCAACTATTCATTTTCTTCTGTGTGGGCCTCTGAGTGAGTTCACGAAAGCCATGACGCATGCGCGAGAACTGAGATACCTTCCCTTCACACAGATACCCAAGACGTTCGCAGGGCAGTTGGATTCGACAGCAAGTCAATTCAAGTCCAAATACATGCTTTTTTATTTCAATAGCTACAAAAATATGCAAGTATCCAGCTGTTTATAATAATGTTGCAGACTGGTCTAATTATAGTTGGTATCGGCTACACTCACATCATCCGCCCACAAGAAAGCTTAATCCTGCTTTGTTTGCATGATACCTATTCATTAAGGTAATATTTCACTTTATTTTCTTTGACCAAGTCTGCCTTTTTTGTTGTTGCACAGAACTGTTGTTAATGTCTGTCATGTTTTCTAATAAATTTTAGTACTTTGTAATTTATACTAAGTCTAGTGCACTTTTCAGCAAGTTATCCAGAAAGCCATCCATATCAGTTCCTTCTTTATTTTCGGGTATTCCATAAATTGTCTCTGCGTGCACGGCCCTCCTGATCTATTAACCTGGCTTCCAGGTTAGCCTGGCGCTGTGTTAGCCACTTGATTAACGTTGATGTTGCTTGAAGCTCGGGAAACTCTGCCTTCTCCAGTCTGTCGTTTGTTCTCTTTAGTTCTTGTTTAACGTCGGAAAGCTGTACCCTATTGTCCCTTCTGAACTCCCGAAGTTTGTTGAGAATACATCGCCGGCTAACTTCGGAACCATCTTCACCATGTGGAGATGAACTCAGAGAGCTACTTCTGCTACCTTGCCTCACTTCAGGGTCATTTTCTATCACGGGCATCGTTGTTCTACTTCTAGTAGTAACCCCTTTCTCCATTGGTTACACAAAATACTCACTAGGGTTTACAAAACTAAGTTTTTTGGGGTTATCTCACAAAACCGTCAGGGAGCTTGAAAATTACACTGTCATGCTCTTGGTGGCGTAACCGGAACCAAAAACAGCGTTTTCATTTCAAAACGCTCTCCGTCCACACTAGCATTTTTCAAGCGTTTTCCAAAAGTTTCTCATCCACACAAAAACATTGGAAAATGCTAAATTCACCTTACTGCACATTCGTAAACCAGCGTAAACACTCATAAAAGCTCACGGAGATGATATACGGAACATAATAAAGTTATCACGCTTCTGTTAGGATCATTTTATTTAGCAAAATATTTCACCATTTACTGATGCATCCAGGTCGCACTCATTCACTGTCATTATTTGTTTGGTCTAAAACACAACTGCTCTCATGTTTTGCCGCAGGACAGTACATTTTCTGTCATCTTTGCAGGACTTTGATATGAAGAGTGTGCAAAGTAACATTTTAGCAACTGTGTGAAAGTGAATAGCACATAACGGGCACAATACCGGTATAAACATGAATATCTATCAGTAAAATATGCATCACGTGACTAAAAATGCACCAGCGTTTTCAAATACCTCAGTTTACACAGTCCACACTACATTTTGAAAACTATGTTTTCAAATTTATCCACTCAGTGTGGATGGAAGGCCAAAACGGAGAGAAAAAGATGCGTTTTCAAACGAAAACGTATTAGTGTGGACAAGGCCATAGTCGCATATGATAGCAGCCTTTCCTTACTTGAAATACATTTATTTTGTGCCAAGTATACTACAAAGAAGACTGTCATACTGATAAAGTGACCAACCACAATTCTCAGCCACAGACTGCATACCTCTGCTTTGAATCAAATGTCCACCTATGTGAGACAACCTTCAAAATAATTCTTGATAAAAATGCAGAAACAAAATATATAGTTTTGCATAGAGGTAGCCTGCTCACTTAGTGTACTTTTTCTATGTTTATGTTACTTTTGTATTACTTTTCTTTTTCTTCATTAATTGCATTGAACTTTTCACAATTAAGAGAGAAAAAAAAATGTTTGATCTTTACAAAAACGTTTTTTATTGTGTTGCTTTAGGGCAAATGCAAAGGGAGATTGACAGAGTTATTGGAAAGAACAGGGTCCCTACAATGGAAGACAGGAAGTCCCTCCCCTTTACTGATGCTGTGATTCATGAAGTACAACGTTTTCTGGATATTGTCCCACTAAATGTTCCCCATTATGCCATGAAAGACATCACATTCAGAGGTTATGTAATTCCAAAGGTAACAATTAACCACATAATACTCAGCTGTTTATTTTATTGTATAGCTGTTGAGTATTGTTGAGTTTGGAAATATTCATATCATTTTAAATAAGCTTTCATTCTTTCAGGATACAGTGATCATTCCCATGCTGCACTCTGTCCTCAGGGATGAGGTACAGTGGGAAACCCCTTGGACATTTAACCCAGAGCACTTTCTGGATGCCAACGGCAACTTTAAAAAGAATCCAGCCTTTATCCCCTTTTCTGCAGGTAAACTCTGGACTGTCTACAATCTCATACCAAACAAAAGTTTTAAAGTTGTTCATTTAAAAAATAAAATTACATATTGTGAAAATAGTTAAATGTCTTTTAATATTCATATAAAAAAGGCATTATTAAAATTTCTTAAAATCCTTAAAATCAAGCATGAGTCAAATGATGTTTAACACAGACCTATAGCACTATAGAATAGCTCCAGATGTACATAAAGCTTCTTCACACAATTTAAGCTTGTTTAAACAATTACTTCAGTCAATGTGGCTAATTCTTGTTCAACACTTGTTCAAGTTCAACAAGCTTGAATCCAATGTGACATTGTAATAGGAACCAAGTAATGGGCACCAAAAAATGTCTGGCCCAATTAAACAGAGGCAATACAAAAAGTTTGAAGTATAAATGACTATTTATCCAAACGTGCAAAATCATGAAAAATCCTAAGGGACCGTTTGGTATTTAGGGAATGGACCACCGGAGGAAAATAGGGGAGGGTCATGTATTTTTATTCTTTGTTGAGGGGAGGGTCATCCAACTTTTTTTAGTGTAGAGGGAGGGTCACCCAACTTTTGTATTCATGAAAATAACAAAATTTCAAAGTGGCTTGTTTGGTGCATATTTTTTCCATGTAGCTCCATGTACCTCTCTCGGTCTGGGCCCCCCATCGCTATCAGATGGGTCTGACCCAACAAAAATCCAGTTTGGCGCTGTTTGACAGTGTACTGAAGTTTGGCACTTCAGTACGCGCTCAGAAAAAGTGCATCATGTCAGAACAGAACGCCAATGAAATGTTTACCTGGCAAAGCTTTATAGCACGAGCAAATAATGAACTTTTGTGATTGCAAATAAGTGCAGTGTCCTGTGAGTGTAACTCTACCACTGCATTAACATGTGGTGTGAATGTACGTCGAGTTTTACAGTATTGGGACTGAGGCGCCAGAACTACAGCTGATAGAATGTGCGCTGTAGCACGATACTACCATATTTTAGTTTCCATTCTTATTGTGTATCCACAACAATGTTAGTGAGTAAATCTACTGAAATTGCCAGCATAACAGTGGAGTGTGATGTGCAAGATATAGGGCTACCACATCTTTAAATTAGCCTACTATTAATATTATTTGAAGTTAACATAATAAAATACATAGACCTACACCAAAAAACTAGTTGAGGATAAATTCTTTAAAATTGGGCAATTCCAGCGTTATGGACGTGACATTTGCAGTCAAAACTTGAAATATAAATTATCAGAAAATGCATTTAATACCAATATATTGAACCGTCTGTTTATATATCCATACTCCCTTAATAAAGTCCAGACATTAGAACAATATCAGTCTACACATGCGTTTTATATTTAATATGAGGGAAATACACATGCGATTAAAAATCTTTAATTACACTGCGCAAAACAAAAGTAATACTACCCACCGAATGAAGAAGGATCAGCCTCCACAGAACATAAAATATTACTTTTATTTAATTTTTCGTGTTCGCATTTATGAAAAAAAAATAAATAAAAAATAAATAAAAAATGTTACGGACGTGACAGTTCTCCATTACGGACATGACCGCTCTGAAAGTGACTTTAAAACTTTCACAGAGACCTCAAACAGAAAGCACAAAGCCTTTCTTTAAAGTGAATTTCGTTTTTTATTAATTGTATCTTAATTTTAATCAACGTTTCATCTACCAATTGCCTGGATTTAATAAATAAGAAGTAAAATAGATAATCATGACACGGAGGCGCCGGCGCGTGAACTGGACTCTCGTCTCATAAATGAACCGAAACTCAGCGTATAAGGTACTTGCCTCACAGACCTGAGAAATATATAGAAAGCTTGAAATGTCTACTTTTAAACAGAACAATTCAAAACGAAAGAAAACAGACAGCTCTGCTCTCTGCTTATGTAATCCGTATGAAATGTGCATTTCTCTCTGGCGCATTCACTACTGTGAAGATCGTGAGTCGGCATCGTCAAATTCATCTTTGCAGCCGACACTGACACAGAAAACACTTGTTTATTAATAAACAATTAAAATGTCTCCTTGCTATAATTTGCCATATTCATAATCATTACTTTTGACGGTTCTTTGTGGCAGCTTTTAGATGCTTTATTGGCAGCGCCACCCTTACATGTTACATGAACGCATCACCACTGCATCAGCACCAAAAACATGATTATTTTTTTTTTAAATCAGAAATCGTGATACGAACCGAATCGTAGGTTTGGTCTATCGTTACAGCCCTAGTAAGATGAGAAAGCAGGAGTTTAGTCATTTGTCATGGTTGTAAAAAAAAAACAATGACTATCTGAACATCTTTGCCAAGCACAAACCAGTACAGAAGTAATCAATAAATGATCGGGGAGGGGATCGGGGAATGATCTTTATTGCTGGCGAAGGGAGGGTCAAGTCTTTTTTGACTACAGATCTAAAAACTTCTCCGGTAGCCCCTTAAATAAAAAACGAACAGTCCCTAACCCAAATATATAACATGGAAAAATTAAACAAAAAGGGAAGAATCTTATCCAAATTAGATTTAAAAGCAATAATGCTCAGTGCAAATTTTCCCCCAAAAAAGAACTTCCTAAAAAAGAACATAAAGAAAGACAAAAAAGACAAATCGACAAAGTACAAAATACCTGCAGCACTCAGACCACACTCTCCACTGCAGCAACCAACACAGACTAACTCCATTAAACACAGAGCACATTTATACTGGCGGCCAGAACCATTACCCCATGGGGATGGACCAACTCACATACTACACTTTACACATTTTCTCATAAATATAGAGTCATACTATTCAAAATAGATAATCTACTCTCTTATGCAACAGTTGATATCATTTACAATACATTGAACAGGAAATAACAGAAGCAACTCGGCCACGTTGTCCCTGAAACCCCCATCCTCAATTAATAAGTGGTAGATTCCAATCCTTAGCGGAACCAAAGATTCCCGCCACCGTTTCCCCGTCGGACCTCTAAAATAATGGGACAAACAACACTGCATAAAGACAACAGGTATTTCATTCACTAATTTCAATCGATAATCATAATATAATCTTATGTCAGTAAACAGTCTCTCTGTGTGTGCATTTATTAACTCAAGTCCATGTTAAATGTGCGGTTAATCCGTGACCGTCACAGACATCCACACAGGGAACGAATGCCTCACGCAAAACTCTAGACAGCAATGAAACCAGCTGAAGGATATCTGAAATTATAACTTAAATTGGAGCAATATCATAAGCATTGTATTCCTAAGTAGATCAGATATTGAGTATCAACTGGTGAAGTGTAACTGATGTGGCCTGTCTGACTGACACAATACACTTAACAATATGCTAAACACTTAAATGCAAAACTAAATATTTATATTTAAAATTATGATAAATAATTGTTTATAAATAAATAAAAGTGTATTTGAGTTATCATTTCTTCTTCTTTCTTTTTTTTTTTTAGCACAACTGCCTGTTAGAAACGGATTTTGAGACATGTCACAAGTTCATCTCCTCTGCTTTCTATCTCTGCAGGTAAACGTGCTTGTGTGGGTGAGTCTCTGGCTCGGATGGAGCTCTTTCTGTTCATCGTGTCTCTGCTTCAGAAGTTCAGCTTCAGTAGTCCAAAGGGTCCAGATGGCATAGACACCAGTCCTGAACTCAGCAGCTTTACCAACATGCCTCGATTCTATGAGCTCATTGCCTCCCCCCGCTGAACAAAGACACATTACCACAATTCATACTAATTACATGTTCTTTGAAGCTGGATCAGTTTAGATTTGTATATAATTTGTTTAGATCTTTTATTTAACAAATTTAGAAAAAACACCATTATTTCCAAATTTTCTGCGAAATAGTTACAGTGAAAACTGAAAAATTATTAATGAAAAATGCGTCAGCATGCTGTGAGCAATGTTCTCGTTCTTATTTCAGAATCTACAGGTTTTTTTGAGAGTTGTTGTGAAGAGATTGAGGGAAAGTATTCTTTCTGGAGTCTGTTTCTGATTCTTATATGTGTGTTACTTGCTCCTGGGTGTCAGTCAAATGCTCCATTAATAAATAGCTCAGCAGTCAACACCAGGATGAATGACTAGAAAGAGCATTTGGAATATAAAAGGGGGCACATTTGTCAATTTACCCTAACATGTACTGTAACATTGCTGATATTCTGATTGTTTTTTTATCAACAACATCACCAAATAAAAATGTATCATATGAAAAATAAATATCACAGACAATTTTGTGTATGTTTGAAATACGTAAAAATGAATATGAAGTTAATAAAAAAAAAACAAGGATTGGTTCGCCCACAATTGAAAAATCTGTCCTTTACTCACCCTCATGTCGTTCCAAACCCGTAAGACTTTCGTTCATCTTAAGAACAAAAATTAAGATGTTTTTAATGAAATCTGAGAGTTTTCTGTACCTCCATTGACAGTCCATGCAACTACCACTTTGATGCTTCAAAAAGTTCATAAAGAGATTGTAAAATAAATCCATATGAATTGAGCGGTTTATTCCAAACTGTCTGAAGAGACACGATTGCTTTATATGATGAATAGAATTAATTTAGGCTTTTATTCACATATAAACATTGATCAGTGCACACATCAGTTATGGTAAATGGAAGCTCAAGCATGCAAGAACCAGTGGGGTTCATTCTCGAGTATCACACAGCACGTTTGAGCTTCCGCAAGAACCAATGAGGTTTGTTCTCACAGTTGAGATTATGTTTATGTTCATTGTAAGATAATTTTGTGATTCTGACAGGTCAATTTAGCTCAAAAGGAATTATTAATTAATTTATAGGGAATTCGAAAGAATCACTTATTACGACCGAGCAAATGACTCGTCTAGGAACCGGCCGCAATTATCAGCTCTGCAGCGGATATAAATATCCAAACTATAGTGAAACACTATGTATTAGCAAGGTAACTTAGATCAGCAGTTTAAGACATTAAATTCATAAGCACATAACACAAGTAACACTTCTCTTTAAAATACAAACAAGACTTTATTGATTATTCTAACACATAAAACTAATATCTAACACAAACACACGCACACACATTCATACGAGTTGCAGAAAGAAAGAGAGTGAGGAAAGAATGAGTTTTAAGAGTGAGATGATGAAATCCCAAGTTTCTATTATGCACTTATAAGACCTGGGGCCTGTTTCAGAAAGGAGGTTCAACCAACTCTGAGTTAAAACTTGAACTCTGAGTTGACTTACCCTGATATGGGAAACTCTGAGTTTTCGGTTACAGAACAGCTGAAATTAGTTAGTTCAATCAACTCTGAGTTAAGCGCGTGCACCACAACTATAAAAAGCCATTATCAATGGAGCACAGATATTATGAGTCACCATGGCAACAGCGCCAGACAAAAAGAGGTCTGCACGTTTCTCACCTTTACATTTTAATTAGTTATACAGTGTTGGGTGTAATTAATTACCAAATAATCTAAATACTGCAATTTAATTAAAGGGATTACTCTTAATTCTTCTGTAATTTAAAGTAAAATCTGATGTAATTGCATTAGACTATAGAACAATTCTGTATATTTAACATACATTTTTAAAAGGTATATGTTTTATGTAACCTTCTCCCTCTACACACTTTGGTCAATTCAAGAATAATTCATGCAATTGTATATTGTTTATTTGAAAGCATTAAAAGTGCAGTTTCTTATCTCTCCTTGTATTGTTCAAGTGGTTGAGGTTGATATGGGATTTAGTAATTAGAAATAAGTAGACATTCATCTAATTACACTGTTGAAGATGTCATTTGTAGTTAGTAATACAAGTAACTTACCCAACTGTTATAATATCAGAGGTGAAAGAACAGTATGTTATTCAACCTAATTTAAATTTTCATGTAGGTACAATCCTGCAGGCATTAAAAGAACATGGCAGCAGCTGAAAATGAAATATAAAAACATAATTCAATTAGGTAAGGCTTGAGCATATCATGGGTGTAGGCTACCTGACTTTACATTTGACATAAATAACTAAAGAGCATCCAGTGTCAAGCAGTGCAGCAGCATTTTCGGCTGAGGGAATTCCTGGAGGGACTTCAGAGCCAGTCACTCCCGAAGATCCAAGGGCCTTCATAAAATGTAAGAGGTTTACATGTGTCATTTATAGGCTATTTTTGATATTTCCATTTATTTTACTTTGGGTTGGGTTTTTTGTTGGTCCCAACATATGGTAATGATGGTAATATCTGTCTTTTGGAGCCTCCTGTCCCAACAGAACCCCAGGCAGTTGTAAGTAGTCTACTCAATACACCAGAAATTATGATAAATAGTGTTATAAAGTGTACTCAACCAAATGCTCATCTTCACAGGACAATGAGGATAAAGAGTTTCTGCTGCCACAGAGAGGTAATGTTAATATTATGGCATATTATGGCAATATTATGGACACATCACACAATCTACACATTCAGATTTTTTTCACATATTTATGTGGAGTAGCCTATAGAATATAAGTTTATATCCAAGTATTATACCCCCCCCCCCCACAAATTTGTTTAGAACTAAATTATGTAACTCTAATCTACTACTGTATTTTCATTTGCAAGTTAATGAGTTATATATAGACTTCATCTTATAAAAAATTAAAAAACCAGCAGTAAAAATAGCAATATTTTATTTATTATTTTTATTAGTAAAAATGTACTGAAAGAATGAATTAAGTGTTTAAACACCACTTCCTCTTTAAAAAAGGGGAGGAGACCGAAAGAAACTCTGGGTTTACCGAAGAAAACCTGCTCCTGACCAGGTTAGGTTCACAGAGTAAGTTATCATGGTAACTGACTCTGAGTATAAGTTACCTCTCTTTCAGAAACGGGCTTGACTTACTCTGCTTTCTCAGGTTTAACATACCTCCCATTCTGAAACAGAAAACTCAGAGTTTCCCTCATTTCAGGGTTAACATACTCAGAGTTTTCACTTAACCTCCTTTCTGAAACAGGCCCCTGACCTGAACGAACCATCAATCATCAATTTAACCCTTCTATCGTTTCTTAGGCGGGTTATTAAATATATATCAATGCACCAGTTCAGCTTAAAAGTCTGGAGGCTACTTGTTTGTTTTTGTTCCTTTTGGGGATTCCCTTTTGTGGTCATAAAAAGGGGTTTGTTGGCTGGCGTTTCCTCGTGCCTGGATAGAGGTCTGGGGCGGCCAATCACGTGGTGTGCTGGCGGATGAATGGAAAGTCTTTGAAGTGGGAAGCAGGCTTTGCAGTCGAATCGTGGACCGAAACTTTGTAGCAAAACTTAACTTAGAACCGAGACTCACAACGGAAAAGAAAAGAAAACTAAGAAAAGAAAGAAAATTGAGACGAGAGTAGTTAGATGGCTTGAATGAAGCTGTTTAACCCATGTTCTTCTGATCTTGATTTGGGTTCTTTCGTCTGCTCCTCTACATAGTTACTAGTCTGCCTGGTTACTCCGTCATGGCTTCTCCATGATCATTTTTGAATCTACTTTTTCTTTATCTATCTTCTTCTGCCGCCCAAAGCTTTGTTCGGGTCCTAAGATTTTAAACTCAAATGTTTGTCCAGCCTCCTGGATGAGTTCTGACCAATAGACACTGTGTTTACTTGAGAGGTGGCATTTTCTTCACTTATCATCGTAAATCATGCATTATCTGTGATCCCCTTACTCTCCAAGCTCTAGCAGAGAGTACAGAGGCCACAGTTTAGACATCATTACTATTATAAGAATACAAAACATTTTACACAGATTTCAATCAAGCCATATTTTGAATCAAGAACATACGATCATACTGATAGGAAACAAGACACACTTTCATTCAAACATCTAACAGTTACTGACTTATATGGGATCTAAGCATATTAGACACACATATAGGTTGTAGACACAATATAGAATTATGTAGTTGAACGATGTTTGATTATAAGTCCATCAAGAATTGTTTTGGGGTGATTTTATGTATTTTTATAGTTTAAAGTCTCTGTCTCTTTGGTTTTAAGAGATTTTAACCTTGGGGTCATTGAGAGTTCCTTAAGAAGAAGGAGGTCTGTTTTGTATATCTGTCGTGGGATCGAGCAACTTCTGCTGTTATCTTGATCGAGCTCTAAACGGTGCAATCTCTGAACCAATCAGTCTTTTCCAAACCATCTAACATTGACAAGTTCTTCCTTTAGTTGGACTCATCTCTTTGAAGCTTGCATGGCCATAAAGTTCTTAGCTGGGGGGTTTTCGTTGGTTAGCGTAGACTGGCTGGAGCCTGGATTTTATGGTTCTGGATTGGTGATTTGGGGTCTGGAATGTTAAGTTCCGTGTGGAATTATGTTTGAACAAATCACCTGTAAGATTCATTTGTGTTTGGTTCGCCCTCAAACCCTACATCACTGACTAAGGTTTATATGTGATTAAAAGCCTAAATTCAATCTGTTCATCATATAATGCCCAGAAAGGCCATGGCGACGGCAGAGCAACGACTGAACAAGGCGGAGCCACAGGGATGAGGAAGCCTGGTGAAGTCGTAGGGACGATGGTCACAGGTGGAGCTGAGGGAGTGAGTAACCAAGGTGGAGCCAACTGGTCAACGGGCCGAGTTGGAGTTTAGTTGGTCTCTTGACACTTAACTCCTTAGCATTAGTTTTTCTCTGGCTGCTGTAACTGTGAGTTCGTAAAACATTATACAATTTTCTAAAATTGTTATGGCAAGAAAAAGTCAAGAATAAGATGATCAGGTGTTTCTGGCTGTTGTGATGATGCCATAATCATTTTGGACATGTCTGATCCTCTGATCTCATCCTGTGTATAAGCTTTGAATTTATGGTTGCTTAAATTGTATCCTATATCTGTGAATCAACAACATAAAATACAATGGTTGTGTAATCAGTTATTCTGAAGAATAACTAAATCATATAATGCATTAAAACATTTTGAACTTTGACTTGATCACACACAGACATCAACAATCAGCACATGAATCTCGTCAATGGTGACAATCAAAAGTTTCATGTCACAATGCATGCTGGGTTCCAGGATAGTATAAAACTCCCAGCATGCACTGCTGCATGAATAAATCAATCAAACAATTATTACCATCATTGTTGAGATTCATGTGCTAATTTTTGACATCTCTGTTTTTCTACATGACACTGTAGCTGTTTTTTTGGGGGGTTGTGCATGATGTGTTAAAAAAATTCATCTTTGAAACTCATTGCTGTAGTTATAATGTGTTTATTAATATAATAATATATAATGTAGCCATTACTAAACTGTAATGGCTGGAAGTCAGTTGTAGTTCTTGTGTTTCTCTATTTTCTGTTCTTGTGTTCCTCTTTCCTTCAGTGATTCTGCTTGTTAACAGCAGGTGTTCATCACTAATGCTTAAAAAATCACTTACACAGTAAATTCCCCGGGGTTAAATTAACACTGCTCTGTGTTTATATGGGAACCACCAGCAGAGTGCACTGAAGCAGTGTTAGAGTTACTAAGGGCGCTTTCACACTGGCAGTTTAGTGCGGACCGGGGCACGGTTCGCATGAAAAATCGCTAATGTGAACGCTGTCATCGGACCCGGGTGCGCACTAGAGTACCGAACCCGAGACTACCTGGAGGAGGTGGTCTGAGCTCGGTTGCTCCCGAACCGTGGTGCGGTTCGCGTTAATGTGCAAGCAACACGGACTCGGGTGCGCGCTTGTTCAGGAAGTATAGTATCCCGCGCATGCGTATCACTGTCGATATCATTGTTTGATTGCGTTTGCGATGACGTAAGATCACTGCAAACGCACCTGGGTTCGATACAACTAATTGAGTGTGAAACCAGACCAACGCTGCGGGGGGCGCCGGGAACTAGCGCACTCGGGTTCGGAACCGCAGCAAACGAACCCAGTGGAAAAACGCCCTTAGATAATTAAGTGATTAATTGAGTGATGATTGTTCAATTATTGAAGACACCTGATGATAACAAGCAGATAAACTGAAGAAAAGAGAAACAAAAGAACTACTACTGACTTCTAGACACAGCCTTAGATGAAATCAACTGAAAATATGTGAAATCTCTCTTATTATAAATCAGTTTGATCTTATTTCTGTCATTCATCTACAGAAGTTCTTTTTAAGAATTAACAGTTTTAGATGTTGATGTTTCATTGAAAATTGTCACCATAATAAAGTCAAACTGGTTAATAATAAGTGCAATAATGCGTAATGGCTCGAAGTCAGTTGTAGTTCTTGTGTTTCTCTTTTTTTCTGTTCTTGTTGTTTCTCTTTCCTTCAGTGATTCTGCCTATTAACATTAGGTGTCACCACTATGGCCAATCATCACTTAATTAATCACTTAATTATCTCATTAACTTAAACACTGCTTCAGTGTAGTTGGACATGTCATAACCCAGCTCAAAGGTCATGACAAATGCGAAGAGGACACGGAGGATTGCCAAAAGTAAACATATTTATTATAACAACTTAAACAATAAACTAACAATTAACAATGTTAGTCAGTGGCATCAGTGGTGTAAATGTGGATGAGTGACTAGAGTGACGTTTTGGTGTTGAGAAGCGGTAACAAAACATAATATAACAAAACAAAGATGTGTTGCTGCTGCTGGCAGGAGTGGAACCAAATCAGAGAGAGCGCGATATTAAAAGAGCCGGAGTATTTATCCTCCCCACAGTGTCTAGCGCAGGTGCTTCCAATCTGGTTTACGGGCGCTGATACCTTCAGGGACAAAAGGAGACTGTAAACTGCCCAACACCACACAGTTAAACACCTAATTATGCATGACCGTCACAGACACATATGTACACTGAGTGTTAATTCAACACTGGGGATTTTGCTGTGTAGATTTATAAATTTAGAGAAATATAACACTCAGAATACTTCAGGCTAGAAAAAAAAAACAAAAAAAAAACAACAACAACCGGTAACGAAACACACAAACTTATCAATGAAACGAGCATCAGGTGAACAACATAATCCGATCAATCAGAAACCAAAGAAAAAAATAATCAAAACACAAGACACTGAACTAAGAAATGTGCCAGACCAACCCGAAACAAAAAACAAGAACTGACCACCCGTGACAGTCCATGCAGCATTGTTCCTTACAACCACATGATTCTAAGACTGCAATTCGATGACCTAGATCCAGGAATCAGATTCGAAACAGCACCAGGCCACAGCCTGTTTGCAGACACATGCTGAGTCCCAATTGACCTACTTATACTACGACCTAAAAGTATGTACTTTTTTGTGAGGAAAAAGTACATACTTTTGAGTGTGTAGCAAAAGAGTATGCACGTTCTGGGACATACTTCGATGACGTCATGCAACGAGAACGTGGTTGCCTAGTCACGCACACCGCACACACGCACACACACTTGCATGACACAAAACATTTTATATTTCATTCATTCTTATATGTCCAATATAATTGCATTTACTATTCCCATCTTTTTTTCCACAATACATTTACAATGTGTTTTACCAAATTGAGGAGTGAAGCAGGGCGTCGTAGATCAACCAAACGCAGGTCGTTTGTGAGGCGGCTGGTTCTGATGTTCATGTGCAATGTGTGTAACGCAAGCTACTTATTTTCTGAGTTAAAATATTTAAAGTTTATAGTGTAACTATTGTTTAACGTATTTTATACTTAATTTTATACTTATGTATAATACTCAAAAATACCCAGATGAAAATGAACCATGCTTTTACTATAGTAAAAGTGTAGTAACCATGTTTCTTTGGTTGGACTGATAAAGTTAACATTTGTACAGCCACAGTACTACAAATAAGTCAGTGTGGTTAAACTATGGTTAGTGTAGTAAAAGGTGTTTATTTTCATAAGGGTTTATAGTAAGGTATAAATCTAAGACAGAAACATCAAACGAAATAAAATAAAAAAGACACTTGCATGACACTGTAACGTTACTAGAGCCTTTTTATGTATTGTTTTGTAGCCTGATAACTTTAAAAATAACTTTAATTAGGGTTAAACATTTGAATTCTTACACTTAAAAACTGAGGGCGCATCTCCGCTGCTGCATCCGGCTGCCATGTTTACATCACCACCATCACCACATAGCTCCTCCCTCCCGCACGCAATGGGTTGTGGGCAATATTAGCCCTTAGAGTGTGCATTGATCTGCACTTCGAATTCTAACCGGAAATAGTAGACCATCCGGGTATCTTTGGAATACTCATTTCAACATACTACGATTTGGGATGTACTAATTCTAGTTTCGCATACTATTTAGGACGGATAGTATGCGAATTGGGACTCAGCCACACTCTATAATCCAGAAAAAGGGATGCAATTCAATTCATTCCATGTTGTTCAGTGCCTTCACAAACCAAGAGCTGCTTAGACTTCATTCAGAAACGAGCAGCTGACCCAGCCTCAGGTGACAAGCCGGAAAATCAGGTCCTGAATAGATCCTGATCGCAGATTCAGACAAAACAACGCCAATCTCTAAAAAATCTAACGATAATAAACAACAAACCAGCAAACATATGTAACCAGGGGAAGAAAAAGTATCTTACATGTAAATGTGTAATTGGGATCAATGTCATATAGTACTAGTAATGCATGAATGATGTATACAGATACCTGTTCAATTCTGTTAAATTATGACGCTGGCCCTTTAAAACTTCGGTGGGTGAGATCTCGGCTGAGAGTTAGAGTTGAATTGGCGCAGTTTGCAGAGTGTGTATTGCATTATCTGTGCTTTGGAAATATACAAGTGATAACTGGATAAAAACACCAAAATGATATTCCGAGCCCCTGAAGGGACCTTTGTAAAAATAAAAAATATATACAGACTATTGCGTGCTCACAAGAAATTATCACGTGCTCATGCGTTACAATTTCCAGTTTGCGTTATGGTGTCATTACTACAAATGTGGGAATAGGGATGAGATGAGAGTGTGCTTGGAGCATGCCTCCAGAGATTTGTCTTATTATAGGGAGATGAGAGGGTGTCTCTTACCATCGGAGAAAGCGTTCTGCTTACATGGATCACACGAGACACCTCAGCCTATATGTAATGGCAGTGACGTCAGTGCACGCAGTTCAAAGTTTTATGACAGTCAGTTTCTTGTGGAATATTAGCGTGTTGGTCTTATAAATAAATTTGGTGTTATAACACGAGAAAACTTTAGCGTGCGCACGACAAAACTATCGCATACTCACACGTTACAATTTCCAGTTTGCATTATAGTGTCATTACTACAAATGTGGGAAAAGGGATGAGATGAGAGTGTATGGATACAGTTGGATGCATAAAAGCCACTAGAAGACAAGCCTGCAAACTAATATTACAGTAGGCCTACATTACTGTTTTTTTGTTTGTTTTTTTTTCAGTTAGCTTGTTTACTGTTTAAAAGTCTTGCGGTTGTGTAAACACTTTATTGTTTAGTGCAAATTAGCACATATTTGATGAGAATGCCTAATTTGCATATTTAAACATTAAATTACAGTGATAAATACAATTTATTGATGGTCCCCCAACAGACATTCTACTTTGTAACAGTCACTGGCTGTCACATGGTTTATTTGTTCTTAATGTCAGTGCTATGTTCATCCCATCCACTAGGGGACACCAGTAGCACCTATAACTTATGTATAAAAGAGGAAGTAGAAGAGTAAGAGGTAGCTTCTACATATATATACATATTTATATATGTTAGCATTTGAATCCGCATTGAAGCTCCACACCCCAAACAGTTGGTGGCGGTAATGCACCAAATTGGTATGCCAACCGCCAATAAATGTTAAAGAAGAAGAAGAAGAAAAGGTAGCTTCAGTTTGAGTAACCACATGGTATCTGCTGTTCTCTTAAATAATCCTGGCTTGAGAAACTTTGTTTGTTATTCTTATTTCATCTTTTGTGTATGCTTTGTAAAAATGTTAATGAGTTGTTTTCTTTTGTAGAGGATTTTTGTATTACATGGAACTTATATTGCCTTGAGTGCTGGATTGAGTTTGCTTGGGTGCATAGGACAAAGCAACTGCCCAAGGATTGTTTTCAAAGACTCCCGGGCTACAACCAGAAGGACAAATACTTCCTTTCATCAATTCCTACCATTTGCAGATAAGACTGTTCATTCTAAAGACTGCTCACTTTATCAACTCCATTATTCGTCAACATCTTTATGGGACATTTCACACTCATCCACTCACACCATTACTTTTTGTGTGATTTATTTAATGTTTGAGTTTGTTTGTTTGGTGTTTGTGGTGAATTGTTTATGTAAAAATTCAATATATGCTGTGAAAAGATTTTTCTTTCTCGTCTTTTGTTGATTCATGTATACCCTGAACACAGTATCCAGTAGGATAGAGTGCAAGATTGATTCCTCCTGATGTGCAGTGCACCACCTTTCAAAGACACCAGATTTACTGACATAAATTCTTCTAGTGGAAGGAGCCCTAGCACTGAGAAAGGTCTCCATGACTTAGGGTGAAAGTCCAGTGTCCCTCAGTTGGTACCCTTCAGGGGCCAAACATGAAAGTTCCACAACTCAGGCCGGGGATGACGGCCTGAGGCAGGGATTGTCCCCTGCGCTTGAAACAGAAAGTCCCTCTTTTCCAGTATTACCCAGGGTGAGCAGTCGAGGAGAGATATTATCTCAGAGAACCAAATTCTAGTTGGCCAACACAGCACTATCAGTAAGAGGCAACACCCTTGTTGACGAACTCTCGCTAGAACTCTGGAAATGCGTACAGGCCCATTCCAGTGCGTGAATGCAGACCACCCTGGTGATTTATGTAAGAGACTGCCGCTTTGTTGTCCAACCGCACTATGACATGGCAGCCTCTGAGCTGCTGGAGGAAGTATTTCTGGAGGCGCAGGTCTCCGTGAACAGCCGATGGCACATGCCGTTTGCTTGGTCACACAGAGGAACATGTCTTTGGCTCAAGGAAACTCAGAGAACACCTCCTCGACGATGGAACCTCCCGTACCCAGGCCCTTCAGTAGGTTAGCCTGGTACGCCTGCAACACTGACATGGTTCGTTTGGGGGTCTCTTGCTCACGTGGTTGGTCTAGCTGTAACCTGGCCACTGTGTGAGTAGTTCCTCATACGCTTTATCATTGCATGAGTAACACTCAGAGACAGGAATCTCAAAATCCATAGTGGATGCAAGAGATACGCTGTATACACCGGGGAACGCTTTAGGATCGCGCAAAAGGACATTCAGATCTGGAGAGAGAGCAAGCGATAGGGACAGACCCGTCTCCTGCTCCTCAGCCAGTTCCATACGAGCGCTCCACGATGGTAGAGTGGGTGCTGGCCTTAGGAAGTAAGCAAGATGAGCGTGTAGCACTTTAACCAGAAAACCCTCATAGTGCTCACACTCGCCCTGCTTCAACGCAAGGGCAGCATGCTCTTCCTCAAAATAAACGAAACAAAACTGGTGTGAATCGCATTCAGGCATGGGCCGTGAACAGGGAGACACACACCACTTATGTCGCTCATTTTTCTTTTTCTCTTTTTTTTTACCAGAACGGGAGGAGAAAGAGAGAATTTTCTGCACCATGCCTAGTGAAACTAACTCCTAGCAGAGAGGCAGAAAGAGAGAGCTTGTCACACACACACACACTATGGTCTGAAGACAAAGAAACCTGAGGATGCACCTGTGGCACATCTAATTATAACCTCTACCGAGCGCGCATTCCAATGACGCCACCGTCTGAGGCTACCAAGTTCGATTTCATTGAGGTGTTACTTCACAGCTGGTCAATCAAAGATATTCCCAAAGCGCTATCAGCGCCGCATAGAGTGAAGCTTTTGAAAGGGAACTTGACTACCTAAAAAAACTATCCCTCAAATTTGATTGGTTGATTGGAATGTTGATCCAGAAACATGTTCTACTCCATGAAATCACCACATACATTCAGGCCTTTAGAAGGGTGCGTAAAATAGATTTATAAGGGGGAGGGGGGACCTGTAAATAATTAATCAGCTCCATAGCAGATTCTTCTGAGAACACAGGTGAAATTATGAAGCCACTGCCTGTTCTTGATGATAATGGTATATACATAGAAAAATTCCCAGAGTTAAATTAACTCTGCTCAGAGAACATTTGATCCCTCTCTACAGAGAGTTAAAATAACTCTGAATCAGATTTAAAGTTAATAAGATACTTAAGTGATTAATTAAGTGATGATTGGGCTTTAATGATGAACACCTGCTGTCAACAAGCAGAATCACTGAAGGAAAGAGAAACAACAACAACAGAAAAAAAGAGAAACACAAGAACTACAACTGACTTCCAGCCACAGCCTTAGATGAAATCAAACAGCATTACCAGTGTGGTAGATTTTTCCCTAAACCTAACTATGTACCTGGGTCTCGTCTACAATCGATGTCACCGAACGTCTACAGTCGACGTTTAGTCTATCTGGGTCTCGTCTACAGTCGACGTCCCCGATCAATATCCCTAACTTCTCCCCCTAACTAACTTGCTCCCCTAAACTAAACTTCTGCGCAGCAATAATAAAAAAAAACAGACTTCAGAAAATGTCCTTTAAATGCTTTAATCATGGCCGGGGGATCTCCCAAGCAGTTCTCAGAGAATCTCCCCCAAGAAGAAGCATGGCCAGAGGATCTCAGACAAATTTCAGAGGGAATCCCACCAGCAAACACGGATACAACAGTTGTAGCAGAGTTTGTGCTGAATACAGTGTAATCAGACTTTAGCCATGAAAATGTCAAGTAACAGAAATAAACACAAATGTCAGCGCATGTCAGAACACCTCCAGGGCCCAGAAAACACCTCGGACCCCAGAGGGTTAATATTGAGCAAAACACATTAAAGTCCCTCTAAAGGCAATTCAAAAAAAAAATTCTAAACACATTATAAATGTTAGAAATGTATTGCTAAAACATATTACAAAGACTGTGACCTGTGAAGTACTGAATTGTGGAGTTAGACCGTTAAACAGTTTTTCACCATTGCTGTGTTCCGGATTTTTTGGGCGGGGCTAAAACGGGGGCTCGATGACGCACCGGAGCCCCTGAGCTCCTGGACACGCCCCTACTTGATGACGCACTGGAGCCCCTGACACTGGCCCCTCCCCTAACAATATAAATAGAGCACAATCACATCAGTTTGCCGATCGCGAGTTACTGTCAGTACTGTTACTACAGCCTACAGTTTGCTAGCTAGCTATGCCTTCGTCACGGAAATGCGTACTACCTGGATGCGATCACGTACAAAACAGATCGGTGTCCTTATTAAAATTTCCGAAAAACGATCACATCAAGAAGAGGTGGATTAATTTTGTGAAGAGCCACCTTGATGGAGAGCTGAGGATCACCGCCAAAACCCGCCTCTGTAGTGATCATTTTACACGGGATAGTTTTATAAACTTTCATCGAAGACAACTGGGATTCACTGATAATCCGCTGTTACTGGTAAATGGGGCCGAACCGACTATCAACCACCTCGGCGTTCATCATCCCGTCGCGCCGACAACTGGTGCCATCATCGGCAGTGCGTGCCCACCAATGAGTGTAAGTTGCCTTGTGTGCTTATGTTATAATTATAGTAGGTAGTCCAGGCTTGAACATGTATGGCTGTGTAAAACCAATTAAGCTACTAGGAGCATCCATTCCGGCTGTAGCGGTGACAGCTGAGTGTGGCGACGGTAGCTTTCCCACGAGTGGGAGAGCAGAGACTACTGCTCATTTTTTCAAGATTTTGATAGCTTATTTTATGTACTTGCCGGCTTTTTTTGTCATTCAAATTTGGCTGGGTGGCTAATAACACATTTTTCTGTGGTGTGACAAACTCAGAACACATACTTAATTTTGACTTTACAGGGACTTTAAATGACATTTAATTTTAACATTTGCCCCCCTTTCAGAAGTCAGTCAGAAGCAAAGCATGCTGGGAACTAGAAATCTGTTGTAACTCATTCCGTGAATGTATGTATATATATATATATATATGTGTGTGTGTGTGTGTGTGTGTGTGTGTGTGTGTGAACATACATTCACAGTTATATGGGAACATCTATAGTTGATCCCTGAATCGTGATTTACAGTTTTTACAATCACTTTGCTTCTATTTTCAGAACCTTGATGTCATTTTTCAAAACTCTAGACACAAAACTCAAAACGGTTATCACTTGTAACACAGGCTGTCTAATGTTCAAAACATTGCACATTCACATCTTTAAAGAAATATTGCACTTGCACAATCATTGGTTCAAAAAACAAATTTACTGTGAAATACCATTGAAACATAACTATAGATCACCCACACACAAGCAACCGATAGTTTCACTGTGTCATTGTTCGTACAATCATTAAATATTGTAGAACAAAATAGGTGATACAGGTTTCATTATGGTACTACATGTACAGTAAATACATCTCTGTAAAAGTACTGCAGTAGTAGAGAGAATACTACAGACACAGTGGAATCATTGAACAAAGTTTGTAATATATTGATGCAAAACACTACAGTACAATCACAACATAGGTTTATTTGAATCAAAGCAAAAATAATTAGCTATGAAATAGAAAAGAAAACCTACAGCTCTACAAACCTGATCGAGCTCATCAAGAAAGGTGACAAGGAGAGCTGCATTATATGGTCCAATATGAGGTCTGCGTCCCACCACACCATCTTCTGATATAGCCACACACATGGTAATGTTGGCCCCATGTTGTCCAGGTACTTGGATGGTTGCCCACTGGCCAATGAAATTTCGACCTCTCCTCCTTGTCTTTGCCAGATTAAAACCTGCCTCATCCAAATATATGAATTTGTGATGGTCGTCATCAGCATCCAGCTCCATCACCCTCTAAAAATACATTTTGGAAAGAGATTTAGAGATTACTGTACAATGTAGAATTTTTGGGAATGTTTTTACAACAGCCATCTTGAAACTGAACTTACCTGAACATACTCAGTCCTCATTTGCTTCACTCTGTCTGCATTTCTTTCGAAAGGCACACGGTATAGTTGTTTTATAGATACCTGGTGCATTTTCAGTATGCGTGCAATAGTCTGCAAACTTATGGATCCCACATTGTTGAACATGTCTTCATTGTCCAAGATATGCCGGCGAATTTCTGTAAGGCGAAAATCATTTCTGGCCTGAACCAAATCGACCACAGCCTGCTCTTGTTGGTCAGTTAGAATTTTGCCTCTGCCTCCACTATTTGACCTGGTCTCTATAGGGATAATATTATATAATATTCTACAGGGAACATTAGAGTAAGAAGACACTTGGTCACATCACCTATTCTGTGATACACATTGGTATGCAGTCATTTGACAATTGAGAGTAGTATAATGTTTAGTTCATGCTGATAACTTACCGGTTCTCATTGCGGAAAGTTCTGATTATTGAGGCCACGGTTGACCTTCTGAGGTTTGGTTGTATCATTGTAGCCGCCTCAGTCATTGTCATGCCATGATTTATGACAAGGTCTACAACTATTGCCCGAATTTCATTGGACACTATGCTGTTGCTGCCGCTGTCTTGGTCCGTGGCCTTGTCCTCTACCACGTTCCCCCACACCTCTCAAACGAGGCCCACAACCACCTCTCAGAAGGGGTGCCTGTCCTCTACCACGTTCCCCCACACCTCTCAAACGAGGCCAACGACCAACTCTCAGAAGGGGTGCCTGTCCTCTACCACGTTCCCCCACACCTCTCAAACGAGGCCCACAACCACCTCTCAGAAGGGGTGCCTGTCCTCTACCACGTTCCCCCACACCTCTCAAACGAGGCCCACAACCACCTCTCAGAAGGGGTGCCTGTCCTCTACCACGTTCCCCCACACCTCTCAAACGAGGCCAACGACCAACTCTCAGAAGGGGTGCCTGTCCTCTACCACGTTCCCCCACACCTCTCAAACGAGGCCCACAATCACCTCTCAGAAGGGGTGCCTGTCCTCTACCACGTTCCCCCACACCTCTCAAACGAGGCCCACAACCACCTCTCAGAAGGGGTGCCTGTCCTCTACCACGTTCCCCCACACCTCTCAAACGAGGCCAACGACCAACTCTCAGAAGGGGTGCCTGTCCTCTACTACGTTCCCCCACACTTCTCAAACGAGGCCCACGACCACCTCTCAGAAGGGGTGCCTGTCCTCTACTACGTTCCCCCACACCTCTCAAACGAGGCCCACGACCACCTCTCAGAAGGGGTGCCTGTCCACTGCCATTCCTTTGACCAACACGTCTTCCTCATCTTCCTCCCACCACTGCTTGACCTCCATTGTGACCTGGATCACCTGCTGGCTTCATGTTACGTATCACTATGCTCTTGAAATTGGATCCCAATCAACTCTTTATATACTCATTCCACAATGTGCACTCAATCATCAGTAACGAGTTGGCAGAATTGGACAAGCAATTACAAGGGCCATTTGGGACCATAGACACAATAGGCTTGTTTGAGATTAGCAAAATCTGCGCAGAAACGATCACCGGTGATCAGCGCGAGATGCATGCCGGTTAGAAATGTGTCCGAGTGCGGTCCGCCTTGCTCTGATGTCATGCTGACGTATGTCAAAAAACTCTCGCGAGCACAAGGCGCACGTGTCGGATTCTGCAGTCGAGCGCAGTTGCTCTCCACTGACTGCGCTGATCAAAAGCATGATGGGAAACGACTTGCTGACGACACAGCTTAATGCTCATTGGTTTAAACAACTGTGATGTATTGTTCTCTTTTAAAATGTTTGATTTTAAAACTCTAATATCATGTTTTATGTGTATATGTTATGTTTGAATATTCCCCAACTATCTGACAGTGCGATCTCTTTGGGTTATGCAATTAAATTTTTATAAAAAAAATAAATAAATAAAAACACATATGTCTGTATTAAAGAAAAAATGATTGATAAACATGTATTTGGAATGAAATTAAATAACAAGTACTTTGGGTGTCTTGTTCATTTTATTTATTTTCATATAAAAGCAATATAACTTGAATTACATCCAGTTTATTAGCAACACTGTTCACAAGCGTGAATCCCGCGATATCCATCTTTGATCTCGCAGGTGTCAGATCCACTACGAGAAGAGAGATCTGTCCGGCTTGCCTGTGCTTTTTTTCACTCCTCCTCTCACTGCAGCCGCCTACTCTCGCATACATTTCAGCCGAGGCAAGGCGCATCTCAAACAAGCCTCGTGTCTGATGAAGCATTATGATAAAATATTAGGCTACATCCATTGACATTGTAGTCTAATTGGTTCATGCTCCACGCTAATTGGTGACAATGAATCTCGTTATCTTGAAACTTTCATGATTTAAACATGGAAGATTGTTTGTCTGTTTCCATACAACTATGCATTAAGAGTAATGCAACAGTTACTAATCATTTTGAGCAGTTGTATCAATTGATAGTTAGATCATTGTAAGGAAATGAATAGACACTCATTTGAAAAGTAATGTGTGAATTGCCTTTTGAAATAGTAGTACTTTGATTTTAAGTTGTCATATTGAACAGGTGATTTTTGTTGAATGATTTAAGTTTTATGTGTATTGTATCCAAGTAATTGAGAAAAGGGTTGGAGTTGTGAAAAATGACATCAAGGTTCTGAAAATAGTAACAACGTGATTGTAAAAAACTGTAATTTCAGATCTTATTTATTAATATTAATGTAGAATATACAAACCTTATATTACTGTGATTGTACTAACATCCCTCTCCTATCCCTCATGCCTCAAGTTACTGAAAGTTCACCAAGATATAATGTAACTTGTGAAATCATTATTTTCCCCTCTCTTGTTTGGCATCATTTTAATTGTCTCTGTGTGACTGGATAAAACGGTCTCAATTTCACAGCACTAGAATAGATCATGACGACAGTTTTTCTCAGTTGCTTTAGTACATTTCTTGAATCACAATTCTTGTACAAACAGCACCACACAATGGATTATCTGCAAATGCCTGTAATTTGCCTAAACCCCTATAGTTCATCTCTAAACTCAGTATTTATGTCAATGAACATATCAGTGCTATCAGAATGACAAGTCCTTGTGTCATTGTTCACAAACAAGATAGTCAAAATGCTTAGTCATGCTATCAAAATGACAGTGTACTCTGTATTACCTGATGTAAACTATACGATTTTGATGACAATGATTGAAAATGCACAAGACTGCACTTTAAGTCAAGTCAAGTCACCCTTATGGAACCAAAATATATGGGAATATACTGCAAAATATAATGCAATATATTACATAATACATTTCCATATATGGGAAACTAGTGCTTATATTTTTCAATATACTGTAAAATATGCATTGACCATGCATGGCTATATATTAATACATTTAAAATATTTATAAATGAAGACAAAAATAGCATTACATGCAATATTCACAAAGTTTTATCCTTTATTGTGTACATATATTGCACATACATGTTCCCATATAAATGTGAATGAAAGTTCACACAAATACAGTGTAGCACACACATTCACGGAATGCATTACAACAGATTTCTAGATCCCAGCATGCTTTGCTTCTGACTGCATTTTTGCATTAAACTTGACTGTTTGATTTGTTTGATCACATTTACACTGTAAAGCAGATAAGTAAAATATGAAAAATCATGTGCATTTAAAAATACTGTTTCACAGACAGAAGTTAATGACATAAGGTGAGTATTTGACAAAGAATACAACAATGTATATTTTAAAACAATAAAGAACATTTCTGCATTTTACTTGACTGTTTGATCACATTTACACGGTAAAGCTGATAAGTAAAGAGGAAAAATCATGTACTTTAAAAAATACAACAATATAATTTACGTTTAAAGGGATAGTTCACCCAAAAATGAAAATCCTGTCATGCTATTCCAAACCTGTATGAGTTAGTTTCTTTTGCATAACACAACATAAGGTATTTATAAAGAATATGGGTACAGTGTAAGTCAATGGCTACCATCAACTGTTTGTTTACCCATATTCTTCAAAATATATTATTTTGTGTTATGCAGAAGAAAGAAACTCATACCGGTTTGGAACAACATGAGGGTGAGTAAATGATGACAGGATTTTCATTTTTGGGTGAACTAACCCTTTAAGAATATTCCTGCATTACAATTCAAAGCACAATGTCGTTTTGGTTTTGATTCTGTTTACACTCTCTTGTTGCACAAAGCCGGTAAGAAACAGCTAAAAAAAAATTTTTAAAAATCAAGTTTACCCTTCATCTCCTCCCATTCATCTCTGTTGAAATAGATGCGTTCAATGTGGTTGTCATTTTTTTATTTTACAAAAAAAAAAAAAAAAAAAAAAATCACACCATGTAAACCCACTAATCCCCATTTGTCCAAAAACCGGAGAGTACTACTGTTTGTTTAGCAGTCATGTTAGCAGATAACTTTTCAAAGTCTTTTACTCTACAACAGACTTGCTTGAAAGATGTTGATGTAATCCTCTCTGCACGTAGTCGATGCCAAGTGGTGCTGCTTTGGTCCCTGGTTCCACTTCCCAGGTGTAGTGATTCCTCTGGTGTAATTATCAAACCTCCATAGAAATCATGTTTACATTTACATTTATGCACTTGGCAGACGCTTTTATCCAAAGCGACTTACATTGCGTTATCCTATACATTTATACATAGGTATGTGCAATCCCCTGGGATCAAACCCACAACCTTGCGTTGTTAACGCAATGCTCTTAACACTGAGCTACAGGAAAGCATGTTCTCTCTGGTTTATAACAGTTGTGTAGGAGAGTGGTTGTGGAGGCAGAGACAGTTCAAAGGACACTGTCTGCTGGGGTAACTGTTAGGTTAAAACAGACCCTAAAGGTAGCTCACCAAACTCTGTGGAGACCAGTTCTTTCTGTTGCTTTCCAGCTGTTAATAATTTCAGCTTCCTAATGTTTTTAGGTTTTCCCTCAGTTTATCTTCAAATTCACCGCAGGGCAATGGAAGAGGGACTGGGCAATAAACATTTGGGAGAATTCCAGCACTCGTCCGGTTAACTCTTTGGGGATTTGCATTTGGTGGTTTTACTTTGGAAACTGATGCTCTGCTGGTTGACTTTGGCTTCAGTCCTAATGTTCTTGATGGCACATGCCATGTTTGAGGCAAAGAGGTTTTACTTGTTCTGGGCGGTACAGATTTGTGCCCCATTTTTAGGTAGTGAGTCAGTGTGTACAGTAGTCCCAGTAAGTGGTTGCAGTGCCCCAATCCTGCTTTACAAGTGCAGTGGGTGTCTTGGATAAATGGGCTTTCTGAAGACAGATCCACCTGCAAAAAACAAACAAACAAACAAACAAAAAAACAAAAAAAACATTGTTAGTAACAAAGTCAGTATTAGCACTGAAGGGGTGGATTCTTGAAACATTTCAGGACTTGCCAAATACCAGTGTTTTTCAGAGTGATAACGTAGGCTACACAGTAAAATCGCCAGAGTTAAATCAACACTGCTCAGAGCAAATATGGTCCCACTCTACAGAGTGTTAAAGTAACACTAAAGTGGTGTTAAAGTTAATGAGATAATTAAGTGATTAATTTAGTGATGATTGAGCATTATTGAAGACACCTGATGTTAACAAGCAGAATCACTGAAGGAGAAAATCATAAATTGTAAGCCACCATTATGGTGATGGGTGTTTGCATTAGTTGGGCTCTTGACCCTTATATGTTTACTTTAAATTTTACTGTTGTTTGTCTGCTTTTATTGATTTATAACAGTTAAATTAACAAATTAAAGTGTGATCTGATAGTGTTGGTTATGTTTTGAAGTAATCATGCTGTGATTGGAAAAATGAAAATTATAGAGATAGTTTGGCTTAGCTTTTTACCAGCAACTTTGTGATTTTAACAGCATATGATTATCAGTACTTTATAATCCAAAATATTTCATAAACATTGTTTTGATCAAAAGACTTTCAAATAAATTCGTTTAGAAACACAGACATCAATAATCAGCCTGTGAATCCCAACAATGGTGACAGTAATAAAGCATGTTGCAGTGGCTGCCACCAATCACAACTCATTAATGGCTCCCATCATGCATTGCGGTATGAATAAATTATGATCTGAATTGTCTATGTAATTTACTTTTCCTAATTGAATATTCTGCTCATCACCATTGTTGAGATGCATAGACTGAATCTTGACGTCTGTGTGTGCCTAAAAGAAGGATTTTTGTTTTGTTTTAAACAACTTTTAAGAAATCCTTTATATTATATCAAAAATTCTAGATATTTATGCAGAATCACAGTTATTCTGTAACCAACAACATAAATCAAAGCCAGAAAGAAGGATCTTAATGAGTTCAGTGATCAAGTTCAAATGATGAATGTCATTATATAACCAACACCATCAGATCACTTTTTTTCTTTGTTCATCTGGCAGTTATAACTCAGATACAGCAGCCAATCAAAATCTAAAGTTAATAATATAAGGGTCAAGAGCCCAACTAATGCAAACACCCATCACCATGACGGTGGCTTACAATTTGTGATTTTCTCCTTCAGTGATTCTGCTTGTTAACTGCAGGTGTTCATCACTAATGCTCAATCATCACTCAATTAATCACTTAATTATCTCATTAACTTTAACACCGCTTTAGTGTTACTTTAACACTCTGTAGAGTGGGGCCATATTTGCTCTGAGCAGTGTTGATTTAACTCTGTGGAATTTACTGTGTACTAGTGATGTATGTCTCGAGACCGGTCTTGGTCTCGAGACCGGTCTCGAGACCACTTTTACGTGGTCTCGGTCTTGTCACGGCCTTGACGGTCTTTGGTCTTGTCTTGGTCTCGGACCTCTCGGTCTTGTCTAGGTCTCGCTGTCTCAGACCAACATAGTGGTCGGGGAATTTAGCAATACAATACTACAATATCCACGACGACACAACGTTCGATAATGCAACATTATTATCCGCAACGGAACGGATTGAAGCGCGCGTCCGAGTGAAAGTTCGGCGTGTGCGTGAGCCACACCAGAAAACACTTTATCCGCGCCACTGATCGCAGCGGCAACGAGCACTTTGATCACTTGAATTAAAAAACACATATCAGTGACATCATGATGGGTTTTAACTTCATTCAGGAGAGTTTGGGTAACTGCACAACTGACAGATGACTTTGATCGCACCGCCAACGGTGTGTGTGTGTGTGTGTGACGTGTGTGTGTGTGTGTGTAACCATAGCGACAAAACGACCAACTTTCGGATCCTGCACTTAAGCCTATAATTTCGTTTTTAAAAATTGAATTATGTGAGACTCCGAAATCGGCAGAGATAGGCAGGCATTTGCTTAGATGAATTTGTGACTTTGATATCTGTGTGTGTGTGTGTGTGTGTGTTGTTTGATTACAGTATTGTATTTAAGATGGTGTTAGACTAAATAAATGGTCTTTTAAATATCATATGCATATCTCCGTTGTGTTGACTAAACATTAGGCCTAATCCAAGTTTATAATTGTGTATCTTTAATTTGATGTTACGATTTCATCTACACATTAAGTATAATTTCAATTGGTTACATATTTCTCATTCTTTAGACAGTTGTTGGAGGAGCAAGATGGTGTTGGAGGTGTTTGATGTTTTGTCAGATGAACCATCAGTACCAGTAATGTCAGTCCTCAACAGTACACAAAAGTTAAGGGAGTTTCAATCCTCTAATAGTGCAGTAACAGCCGTCATGCAATTGCTACACATAGGCCTAGTTGATCTCACCCAGTCTGCAAAAACATTTACAGTGAGCTCACAGTCACACACATGACATGGTCTGTCTCTGTATTGTTCTGCCTGTGTAGTTGAAGTAATACCGTCTAATATGTATTGAATGTAAACTGCGGCTGAAACCTAGTATGCTGCTGTTCTTGAATTCATACAAGTTATTGCTTAGCTTCAACACTAGTCTGTTTTTTTTCCCCTCCGGTCTCGACTTGGTCTCGGTCTTGGTCTCGACTTGGTCTTGGTCTTGACTTGGTCTTGGTCTTGGTCTTGTCTTGGTCTCGATACCCTCTGGTCTTGGTAGTGTCTTGGTCTCGGTTTAGGCGGTCTTGACTACAAGTCTACTGTGTACTAATAAAATTCTGATTTCACTTCTAACCCATGGACATTTCCTGTTTGTTTTCCAAACAACAGTTGAAGACACTTCAGTTCTAACCAACATTAACACGACTGTCATAATGCTATTATCCAAATGTGGAACTTTTTATAATTTTAATGGAGAAATTAAAATACTAAGTTACAACAGGAAATGTCAGCCTATTACTATTGTTTACATCCCTGGAAATGGTTTATAAATACATTACATTATACTGAATGTGTTTGTTTAAATGTATACAAGTACATGCATTTATATTAGTAAAAATAATTACGGGGTGGGGTGGGTTAAGCTGATAGTTTATGTTTTGGAACATGGTAACGTTAGCAGGTTTAAGCTTAACCTGTTTTTTCCACTAACTTCCTTATACTACTTGTAACAAATGTACTTAAATTGGAACAACCACTTATCCATATAAATAACCTATATTCATATCACCTTTACACTCTGTAATGACTCGTTATACCCGAAATACCTGGTATGTATTTATTATGAACCAACACAAAAGGTTGAAAAAAACAAACTTAAAACCTTGAACTTCATATGAACATGGAGGGTGCAGAACATTGCAAAAAACGAGCTAAAACCTTGAACTTTATATGAAACATCCTAAACATGGAGGGTGCAGAACATTGCAAACAAAAATACAGAATAACTGTTACCTTCATGGTGTAGCTACTACTAACGTTACCTCGTTCTTTCACATCGAGCCCTAACACTACAGCCTGCTTTGTTTCTCTTCACTGTACATGTATCACATACATCAAATACTACAGTTAACTGTTTTTGAATTGGCTAATATTGTCATCACATATACAATCGGTAACGTTACATACTTTCAGCATAATTTTACTAGCCCGTTCGGCAATATTAGCTCTGTCAGCTCGCTAAGCTAACCGCACAAGAAAGTCGAAAAAAGTAGATTTTACCTTCAACGTCGTGGATATACCCCTCAATCCAATTGCTGTATCCCTTCAGGAGGATGGACGGACCTAGGTATGTTTGAGTCTTTGTCCGCCCATGACTCCACTAGGTTGATAGTAAGAGGAGGAGGAAACGTTAGATTGCTAGTCCACACATATCCTGTTGTTGTTATTTCATGTTTCCCCTCACAGCTCGTTCTGGAATCAAAATGACGGCAGGCTGAATAAGGCGTATTCAAAATTAACCTCTGTCCCATTCTGGCTTGAACCTGCCCCTTCTTGCTCTACGCCTACTGTGCATATGAAAACATTTAAAACCACTGGCAAAAACAGATGTAAAGAAAAAAACTGAACTGAACATAACATTTTGGAGACGAGGGATGGAACTCTCTAGCTCACTGGTGCTGGTTTTAGTCTTGGCTGTGCTGGTATTATTCAGATGGAAAAGAAAGCCAAGTGGACGTTCTTTGCCCCCAGGGCCGCTGGCACTGCCACTGATTGGAAACTTGCCAATAATAGACAAGAGTGCACCCTTTAAAAGCTTCATGAAGGTAAGAGAGACGGCAAGGACGTTGTGTCTGAATTAACGTTATATGTTTTAAATAGAATCATGTGAGACGTATCATAATCACAATCGTAAGGATGTTGCAGTGTCAGACATCCCAAGTCTCCCAGAAGTTCCGGGAGTCTCCCGCATATTGATAGCTGCTCCCTGATGCCCGCAAATGAGGTAAAATCTCCCGAAATCTAGAGCGAGCGAGCAAGAGCGCGCATGGGAGACAGAGGCTGTTTCTCAAAACCAAGAATGCAAAGAACGGACTTGTGTTCTTGGGGAGAACGCTCTTGCTAGTTGTTCTTGGAAGAATGAACTCACAAGGTGACGAGCACACAGAACGCTTCTGACAGTTTGAGACGATGTGTTCTTGCTGGTTTTGCGCAATAATACCCCCGCACAGACGCCGTCTAGCTGCAGTACCGAAACATAACGCGATTTAAATAACGGTTTAAACGGGTTAAATAACGGGTTTAAATAACCCAAACATAACTCCTTCCTCGAATGCCGAAATGAATGCTGGGATATTTCTGCCGTCAAGTTCACACAAGTTACCAACCTATGCATCCTCGGTAAAATGGGCGTGTCAAGAACACTTCCGGAATTTTTAACCGTTCTTACCAAAATGCAAACTTGTGTATTGGGACAGTACTTGGGCAGCGAATGATGACGTTTCACAAGTTCACAAGAACACAAGTACAGACAAGAACGCATATTGAGAAACGGCCAGAGACTGTGCTCCAAAAACCGTGTAGCGCGTGCACGGCAGAGAGGGAGAGGGAGCGAGAGACCTTGTGTGTGTGTTAGTGTGCGTGTGTGCCTCACCCAAGCGGCTGAAGCGGGTGCGGTAAAGTAGGTTTTATGTTGACATTCGTTAGACATTCGATCTTTTCTTCAGCATTAATCGATATGTGATGGCTTAATAGTCGTGGATGATGCTGTATCTCGTCTAGGTAACACTGTAAAGCATAATATCAAAAGTGAATTTTAATATTAATCGAGGAAGTAACTGTTTTAGGAATTGGAAGTGAAAAAGTCCTTTCAACGATCCCCACTTGGGCACTTCAAGTTAGGGAGTGTCTCAAAAGTGCCAAATCGACAACAAAGTTGGTTAAGTATGTGAATTATTCCACAAAAACACTAAAAACGTGATCCTTTTACATATGTAGTTGATGTTAGTAAATAGATTAAAAATAGATTAAGCCCATTTTTAACTTTTATATGATTTATATGTTATACATTATGTAATTAAACTGGATGTCTTTAATGAAATACATCTATTTAACTTTGTGGTTGTTTTATGTAAAGACCTCAATTGACCCTACAATGTATTTATACACACTTGCAGCATATAATAGACACAAAAAAAAAAAATACAAAAAAAAAATAATGTTTTACATTTATTATGAATTTTTTGAAACATACACATCTACTTCCTGCTCATGTGACCTGATGATGTCACACCACCTGTAATTTATTCACTAACCCTTGTGATAAATCATACACAATTTGGATTTTGAAAATCTTATTTTGTCTATTTTAAATGCATTTTTGAAATATACAAATCTATATAGGCTTGTTCGACTTCATGCAGCTCTGCGCAGACCAATCGGCGGCTGATTTGAAGCAGTGCATGCCGGTTAGAAATTTTGTCCGACTTGATACAGCGCCGACGCCACGTGACTGTGACGTATGCCATCAAAGTACCGCGAGAGCGATTCGAGAGTAGCCGGAGAACTCAGCCAGCGCAGCTTCTCAAGAGCGGCTGCAGGAGGGCTGACGACGACACAGCTGTTCCACGATTGGCCGGATTCACCGCATGACAACGATCACGTGTGTTTCGTGTTTATTCGAACACCTTTAGTTCCTCTAAAGCTCACAAATCAGTTTTTTATAACAGTAAACACTCTTTTCATGTCGTTGCGATGTTATATTGTATCATGTAGGCCCTATCAAATTAAAACTGATTAAAAAACGTATAGACTCCACTTCATTGATAGTAGCTTATGTTGAACTTTATTCTTGTTCAAACAGACGCTGTATGAAGCGGTACATAAAGTATTGAATGAAAATGTCTCTGAAACATCTGTGTATTATTTGGCAAATATTACATTTATTTCACTTCAGCTGTGGTAAAGTACGCGAACACCACGTGAGCGGTCACTACGGGAACCAGAAAGTGTCCGACTTCACGTCTCCGTTTGCAGCTCCTCCCCGCCTGCACGCGGCTACTCTCGCCGATCGGTTACATCCAGCCGATGTCCAACACACCTCACAACTTCCTGGTCATGTGACCTGATGATGTCACACCACCTGTAATTTATTCACTAACACTTCAACTATATATTTATATATAAATGACTTGTTGATGCAGTGTATATACACATATATTACACGCATATTATTGTAGTGTAGATTCCTGCTTATTTGACCCAATGACTTAGCATAACTTTAAATAGGCTATGCAAAAAAATAAAAAAATAATCTACAGTTTGCAATGAATGACTATTTCTAAACATGTTTTACAGATATTCAAAGTTACTTCGCTTTACAGAAGGTGTGTCTCTAGCGCCGTTTATGTGACCCAATGATGTTACAACCCCTGTAATATATTTACGCATATTTCTCACCAATGACTTTCATTTTCTTTTTAGGCTTTTACAAATTGCTGTAAAATTTACAGCAATTTACTGGCAATTTTGGTTGCCAGTAAGCCTGTACATTTTACAAGATAACTGTAATCATAAACTACATTTCTACTGTAAAATTATACAGCACACCTGCAAAAGCAGCAAAACAAGAGCAGCTTTGTATTTACAGTTATTTAATGCAATCTTTACAGTATGTTACTGTTATTAATAATGCACTGAATTAAAACCTGAGATAACTTTCATTTGAGGAAATTGATTGGTCTATTACCATTAAATATTTATACTGTGAGCTATTTCACTAAGAAAAAGACTTAAATGAGTTAACTAAAAACATAAATTTAACTAAATCCTACTAGTTTACATGAATGAGTTGAAGAACTTAACAAAAAGATCATCACTGCATCAGCAAATACACAGTCACTGCCTTTAAATAAATCAACGTGCATCATATCATCAGTGTTTCTCTGCTCATCCTGGACTGAAGCACAAGCTCTTCAACACAATGATGACCCACAAAACTCAACAAAAACCCTTTAAATCCCAAACAGAACATTAAACACTAACAGATCTCCACTATATCATAATGTACAAAAACACACAAAATCACATAAAGTAATTCACAGAATTAAAAAAAAAAATTTTTACTACAAAAAAGTCACATCAAAAACAACAACAAAAATAAAAGCACATGGTAAGAATAAAAGAAAATAAGACAATTCAGCTGCATAATTTGTGCATGCAATGCATGCTGGGAGTTCTGTACTATGGTGGTACCCAGCATGCATTGCGATATGAAGCTTTTCATTTGAGTGTCAACATTGTTGAGATTCATATGAAGATTGTTAATGTCTGTGTATGAGAAAATATTAAAAACTTCTTTAAACTGTCAATGCATAATGTTTTTAAATTATTCAAATTATTAAATATATATAAAATCACAGGACTGTTATAATCAATCATAAGGAAAGACATATTAAGAGAATAAACTCTGGATGAAATGAGGTGATACTGATTTATAAATTCTATTGATGGCATCATCAACATACAGCCATAATCATCAGATCACCCGTTTCTGCTATAACAGGTGTGCCTTATAAACACACAAATAAAGCAGCCAAAGAACAACTATTGGTCAAATGTCAAGGGCAAGAGACCAACTAAAGCCAACACTTATCACCATCATGGTGGCTAACATTTCTAAACCTCTAAACCTCTGTTAATTCTCAAAAAAAATAAAAATAAAAAAAAAAATAATAATAACTTCTGCTTATGACAGAAATAAAGTCAGTCTGGTTAGTAATAAGTGAAGCTGGTAATGCTGTTTGTGGAGTTGTTTAATTCTTCTCTGCTGAGATCTTCACAGATTTAATGTCTTCTTTTCTCTTCAGTTGATTTCATCTAAGGCTGTGCCTTAGATTCCATCCAAGATGGCGCCGCGGATGGCTGCCTCGGTGTGGAGCTCTCCAGTTATTGTGTTGTTTTTGTTGGTTTGTTCTGCGTTTAGTCATTCTTTTCCTATCAGTTTCACCAAAGACGAACTACTGGACATTAGGAAACACACACCAGACAACTTTTTCACAGATTTTGATTACTCAGACGTTTTACTGGACATTCTCGTCGGAGGGGCAGCGGTGTTGTTCAAACGCGCGGTCAGACGCAAACGCGGGAAGCGCGCTGGCGCGCTGGTTAAACTCCGCGAGCGCGGCCTCCGCACTGCACTCCCTAGTATTCATCTTGCGAATCTCCGATCTCTTCCTAACAAAATGGACGAACTTCTTCTCCTCACCCGCACTAACAAGGACTTTTTAAACTCCGCTGCTCTGTGCTTCACTGAAACCTGGCTGAGTGTAGCCATACCGGACAACGCACTACATCTGCCGGGCTTTCAGCTGTTCCGAGCGGATCGCATCGCGGAACTAACGGGGAAAACGAGAGGTGGTGGATTGTGTTTCTACATTAACGAAAGTTGGTGTTCAGATGTAACAACACTGAAGAAGATGTGCTCTCCTAATTTAGAGGCACATTTCATAAACTGTAAACCTTTCTACTCGCCGCGGGAGTTTTCCTCATTCATTCTCGCGAATGTTTACATTCCTCCAGACGCGTGTGTGAGCGCGGCGATACAACAGCTGGCTGAACATATAGCTGAAATGGAACAAAGGTACCCAGACTCTCTTTTAATCATTCTTGGGGATTTTAACAAAGCAAATCTCTCCCGTGAACTGCCAAAATACAGACAGCATGTTACATGTCCTACCAGAGACAGTAATATATTGGACCACTGTTACACCACGATAAAGAATGCGTATCACTCCGTCCCACGGGCAGCTTTGGGGCTCTCTGATCATTGTTTGGTTCATCTTATACCGACCTACAGGCAGAAACTGAAATCAGCTAAACCTGTAATAAGGACTGTAAAAAGATGGACCAACGAAGCAGAGCAGGATCTACAGGCCTGCTTCGATTGCACTGATTGGACTGTTTTTGAAGCTGCAGCCACCGATCTGGATGAGCTCACAGATACTGTAACATCATATATCAGTTTCTGTGAGGATACATGCATTCCTACCAGGACATTCTTATCATTCACTAATGATAAACCATGGTTTACTGGGAAACTCAAACAGCTTCGTCATGCCAAAGAGGATGCTTACAGAAGTGGGGATAAAATCTTGTATAACCAGGCCAGAAACAGACTGACAAAGGAGATCAGAGTTGCTAAAAGAAGCTACTCTGAAAAGCTGAAAACCCAGTTTTCAGCCAACGACCCGGCATCAGTCTGGAGAGGCCTGAGGAACATCACCAACTACAAATCACCATCCCCCCGATCTGTGGAGAATCAACAACTGGCTGACACTCTCAATGCATTCTATTGCAGGTTTGAGAAGCCCAGACTCACACCTCACACCCGCTCTGATGTGCACTTCACACATCCACCATCACCTCCTGCAACCCCTCTCCTCCCCCCTTCTGCCATCCAACCTGAGCTTAAGGTCTGTGTGGAGGACGTGAGCCGAGTCTTCAAAAAACAGAAGACTAGGAAAGCTTCAGGCCCAGACGGCATCTCATCTGCTTGTCTAAAAGCCTGCGCTGACCAACTGGCCCCAGTCTTCACGCAGATCTTCAACAGATCATTGGAGCAGTGTGAAGTTCCCTGCTGCTTCAAACGCTCCACTATCATTCCGGTTCCCAAAAAACCTAAAATCACTGGACTTAATGACTACAGACCTGTCGCTCTCACGTCTGTGGTCATGAAGTCGTTTGAAAGACTGGTGTTGGCCTATCTGAAGGACATCACTGGACCCCTTCTGGATCCCTTTCAGTTTGCTTACAGAGCAAACAGGTCTGTGGATGATGCAGTCAACATGGGACTGCACTATATCCTGCAACATCTTGACAGACCTGGGACTTATGCACGGATCTTATTTGTGGACTTCAGTTCGGCCTTCAATACCATCATCCCTGATCTTCTCACAGCCAAACTGACTCAGCTCTCCATGCCATCCTCAATCTGTCAGTGGATCTCCAGCTTCCTGACCGACCGGCAGCAGCGAGTGAGACTGGGGAAGCTCACATCCAGGACCCTCACCATCAGCACTGGCGCCCCCCAAGGGTGCGTTCTCTCCCCACTGCTCTTCTCCCTGTACACTAATGACTGCACTTCTAAAGACCCCTCTGTCAAGCTCCTGAAATTTGCAGACGACACCACCGTCATCGGTCTCATCCAAAATGGTGACGAGTCTGCTTACAGACTGGGGGTTGAACAGCTGGCTGTCTGGTGCAGCTATAACAACCTTGAGCTGAACACGCTCAAAACAGTGGAGATGATTGTGGATTTCAGGAGAAAATCCCCAGCACTCCCCCCTCTCACCATCATGAACAGCACTGTGGAAGCAGTGGAGTCATTCAGGTTCCTGGGCTCTACCATCTCTCAGGACCTGAAGTGGGCAAATCACATTGACTCCATTGTGAAAAAGGCCCAGCAGAGACTGTACTTCCTTCGCCAGCTGAAGAAGTTCAATCTGCCACAGGAGCTGCTGATCCAGTTCTACTCAGCCGTCATTGAGTCTGTTTTAAGCACTTCCATCACTGTCTGGTTTGGTTCAGCTACCAAATCGGACATCAGGAGACTACAACGGACAGTCCGGACAGCAGAGAGGATTATTGGTGCCCCCCTGCCAACCCCCCAGGACCTGTACTCTTCCAGAGTGAGGAAGAGAGCAGGTAAAATCATCACAGACTCCACTCACCCTGGACACCCCCTGTTTGAACTGTTACCGTCAGGACGGCGACACAGATCACTGGCCACAAGAACATCCAGGCACAGGAACAGTTTCTTTCCACAGGCCATTTCCCTTCTGAACACTTAACATGCCCCCCAAGGCATATGCCTGTAAGTGCAATACTCCCACTGTCTAGTGCAATATTCTCTTAACTCAGGTGATATTTATATTTATATTATTCATACTACTCAAAATACTGTAAATATGTTCATAATCTGTAACATGCACTAGACTCCCACTGTCTAGTGTAATATTCTTTAACTCAGGTGATATTTATATTTATATTATTCATACTTCTCAAAATACTGTAAATATGTTCATAATCTGTAAATGTTTATTCAGACTAAACCCAACTGTGACCCCTCTTTTTTTTTACTTTTTATACTATTTTTATTTTATTTTTTTTAAATATATTTTATTCTTAGAATTTGTATTACTATGTTTCTTGTTGTATTTGTATTTGTATTTGTATATGTGCACTGGAAGCTTCAGTACCAAGAAAAATTCCTTGTGGGTGCAAGCACACTTGGCAATAAAGCTCTTTCTGATTCTGATTCTGATTCTGATTCTGTGGCTGAAGTCAGTAGTTTACTGTAAAATCTAAGTCACATTTACTAAACAAAATAAGTTATTTTCTGTGAATGTATTTATGTGAACATAAATGTGAATATATGTGAATGACTACTCAGGAGAGTAAATGTTGAAATGAAGTATCCCTTTAAAGGCAGTGACTGTGTATTTGCAGATGCAGTGATGATTTTTGTCTTTTTGTTAAGTTCTTCCTCTCATGCATGTGCTGTTGTTAACTAACAATTATCTGCACGAGGACTGAGTTAAATTGATGTTTTGTTAACTCATTTAAATTATTATTTTTTTAGAAAAAATATTTTTTTAGTGTTTTACAGTTATAAGACATGTAACTCCTTATTTCACTGTTATACTAGATGTGATATTACAAGATTCCAGTCCATGGGTGATAAATATTACATAAGAATTTACATAAGAATCTCATGAATATAAGAATTTGGAGAATTTTTCCCTGATCAGACCCCACATTATAAAAGTATAATAATAATAATAATAATAATAAAAACTATTGAGTGTAGTAATAATATCTCACAAGCCTTTATCGCTGTGCGACTACATCTATACACTTTTATGGTGCAGACAAAAGCCACCAAAGTTAGATGGAGCGGCACAATTCATTTGCCATTTTTTTTATATAAGAACATTCCCATGATGGTGACATCAAATGAACCAATCATTCATCAACATCTAAACCTCTGTTAGTTCTCAATAAGAACTTATGTACATATATGACAGAAATAAAGTCAGTCTGGTTAGTAATAAGTGAAGCTGGGAATGCTGTTGTGTAATCCTCCTCTGATGAGATCTTGAGAGATTTAATGTCTTTTATCTTCAGTTGATTTCATCTAAGGCTGTGGCTGAAGAAAGTTGTAGTTTGTGTTCTTATTTCTCTTTCTTTCAGTGCTTGTTCACAGCAGGTGTTTGAAAGAATGTTTCAGGAACATCATAACTAACCTTTCAATAACATTCTATTAACATTCAGGAAACTGGACATTTTTATGTTCTTGGAATGCTTAAAATCAACGTTCCTAGAATGTTTAATTGTTAATCAAAATTAAGTTGAAAGAATGTTTAAGGAACATCTTACCTTCAAAAACACGTTCCTCTAACGTCAAGAAAACTGGAATTTTTTTACGTTCCCAGAGACAACACTGAATATTTGGAGAACGTTCTTGTAAAAGAAGCTCTGTTAGCTGGAATCACTCTGTCTCCTCTCCACCGATAAGCTGGTGTGTGGTGGGCGTTCTGGCGCAATATGGCTGCCGGCGCATCATCCAGGTGGATGCTGCACATTGGTGGTGGTTGACGAGATTACCCCCTTCCACTATATAAATGTAAATGTAATGAATTATCCAACCTTGCACTGGTGTGTGATAGCAAAGTCTGTTTTCTCAACAGTGGAGCAAAACCTATGGGCCTGTGATGACGGTGTACCTCGGGCCTCAAAGAATTGTGGTTCTGGTCGGTTATGATACCGTGAAAGAGGCTCTAGTGGACCAGGCAGATGACTTTGCATCCAGATTCCCCATTCCCTTTCTAAACAGAGTTATGAAAGGCTATGGTACAAGTGATGCTGGTTTACTTTTGTTTTATAAACAGATACTATCAGTTCGAAGTAATTTAATCTAGATTAAATGTTTGTAGGTCTGATCATCAGTAATGGTGAACGCTGGCGTCAACTGAGGCGGTTCACTCTCACCACACTGAGGGATTTTGGAATGGGCCGTAAAAGAATGGAACAGTGGATTCAAGAAGAGAGCGAGCATTTGCTGAAGAGTTTTGAAGAAACCAGATGTGAGGAACTGACGAACATGATCCATTTATTATATACTAGGATTTGTATATGTTGACAGTTCCGCGCTAAAAAATTATAATGGTAAGGTTTTCTCCTTCAGCTAAACCAGTTGACCCAACCTTCTTCCTGAGCCGGGCTGTGTCCAACGTGATCTGTTCCCTGGTGTTTGGGCAGCGCTTTGATTATGATGACAAAAGCTTCCTGCACTTGCTCCAAATCCTCTCCAGACTTGTGCGCTTTGTCAGCAGCCCTTGGGGCCAGGTAAGCAATCACTCTTATGCTCTCACATGAATAACACAAGATTTTTGCACAAACTTTTTGTAAGGGTGTGTTCACACTTGTAGTTCGGTCCGCTTGGTCCATTTGGTCCAGACCAAAAAAAAAAATCCTTTCAGTATTCTCGGTCTGGTCCGTATGGCAGCGATCACACATGTTAAAATGAACCGCACTAACAGAGCAATCGCACCAGGATTCGTTTAATCAAACCAAACATGCCAAGTGTGAACACACACTAGTTTTGATTGCAAGGGTGTGTTAACACTTGGCATATTTGGTTTGATTGAAACAAACCCTGGTGTCGATTGTATGGAGTAAATTTTGTGCCATAATGAAACAATCGAATCCAGCATTTTGCAAACAAACTCGATCTGCTTTGGGAAGGAAAACTCAACTCACAAACAAACAGAAAGCAATGTGCAAATACAAAGGTCAATTTTAGCGAAAACGCAGAGGTGAAACAAATATGTAATAATTCCTTTTTATTTTATAATAATTCATTTTATTTATGGGTGCCTTTCAAGACACTCAAGGAAACATTACAAACAGTAAAACACATTAACAATGAATATAAACATGAACAAAAATGTAAATAAAATACACATAGGCTATGTCAATCAGAATAAGATAATAAAAAATAAAAAAAGTAAGACATGATATAAAAATTGAAAGACTAGAACTATTTCGTATGTCTTGAGGTAAGGTATTCCAAAGACTCGGAGCAGTACAACTAAAAGCTCTACATCCCATGGTGGTCAGACGTACAGATGGTATAACTAGAGTCGTAGTAGAAGAAGACCAAAGACATAGAGTATGTGAATACACATGAAGTAGTTGCAAATATGAAGGTTCTAGATAATGGAGAGCCTTATAAGTGAAAAGTAAAATTTTAAATTGAATGTGATATCTAACTGGAAGCAAATGGAGTTGCCTTAAAACTGGAGTAATGTGCTCAAAGAACGGTGTTCGTGTAATGATCCGGGCTGCTGAATTCTGGACCATTTAAAATTTGTGAAGAAGTTTCTGTGAAACACAATAATTGCAATAGTCAATACGAGATGTAACTAATGCATGTACGAGGACAGCAGTACTGTTAGCGGAAAGAGATGGTCGAAGACAATTAATATTTCTCAGATGATAATAAGCTGACCGTGTGATGTTGTTTGCATGTGCCTCAAAAGATAAGGTGCTGTCAAGGATGACACTCAAACTCTTAACCTGAAGGGAAGGAGAAAAGACAGAATTATCAATAGTCAATGTTAAACAATTTTGCAATTTTGATTTAGTGCCTTCTAATAGAATTTCAGTTTTCTCACTGTTTAACTTAAGAAAATTACATGTAAACCATGATTTAAGTTCAGATAAACAAAGCAAAAGAGAGGAAGGTGGTAACTTTGAATTGGGCTTTGAAGACATAAAGAGCTGGGTGTCAGCAAAACAGTGAAAATTTAAACCAAATGTATGTAAAATTTGTCCTAAAGGCAATAGATAAATAATAAACAGAAGAGGGCCCAAAACTGAGCCCTGAGGTACGCCACTAGTAATTTGAGATGCCCGTAATTTAACATTTTTAATTTGAACAAACTGAGTCCGACCCGATAAATAAGATCTAAACCAATCAAGTGAAATTCCAATGGAAAGCAACCTCTCAACTAAAATACTATGAGAAATGGTGTCGAAAGCTGCACTTAAGTCAAAAGAATTAGTATTGATAAAAGTCCAGAATCCACAGCCATCAACAAATCATTAGTGACTTTAATAAGTACGGTCTCCGTGCTATGAAATGAGCGATAGGTAGACTGAAATTGCTGAAACAACATCCACTATATTCTGCAATTGGTCATTATAATGTGAGATCAATTCATCAAGGCTAAATAGTCCATCTGTGTTCATATAAGTTATCCACTTCATTAGAAAAAAACAGATAAATCAATATTCTTAATGTTACAAAATGAGATAATATGACTTTAAACATTCTTTGACACTACTAAATTGGCACTAAAAGACACCAGTTTATGATCAGATATAGACAGGTCACGTGCAATTCAATTAAAATGTATTATTCCAGTGCAACAAATAAGATCAAGTATGTGACCTTTTGAATGAGTAGGAAAATCAATTAATTGATTCAGTCCAAAGCTGTTGTCTCAGTGTCACTTGCCTTATCAATATGGATGTTAAAATCACAGACTACAATCACATTTGGAGAAATATAACATAACAAAGTTTAAAAAGCTGAAAGTTAAATTAAACGTTAGTATTAGATTTAGGAGGACGGTATATAGTTATTATGATAGTAGGTATTGGTCTATTAACTTGTAACACCATAAATTCAAAAGTAACATAAGAAGGTACAGCAATAGTAGACACCTTCCATTTCTTATTGTAAAGCATCGATAGACCACCACCTCGACCCGAGACATGGGGTTGGCAAGCGTAGGCAAAACCCGGCGGAATGGACTGATTCAGCTGAGAAAAGTAATTTTGTTGCTGCCATGTCTCAGTTAAGCAGAGAAAGTCAAACTTACAATCCTAGGGGATCAATTTACCGCTAGTTTCCCGGGAGAAGCACTGATTTGAAACACGCTTGCCTTTTCTTACAGCTGAGGATAATGAGCGGTGATCAGGTGAGTTTCTGTCTTACTGTATCTTTAATTAACCTTTTTGAGGTTTGCTTTTGCAAAATGCTTATTACATATCTAGACAGAAATCCACATTAGCACTTAGTAGCACTCCACCCCACATAAAAACATTGTGACGGCCCAGATCCAGCCCACATCTGGCACATGTGGAAAGATGATCTGGCCCACATGCAGCGTGGATTGACAGCCCTTGGGTGGATCACTCCTGTTTGCCAGATCTGGGCCACAAGCAGGCCATAGCAATGCCACATGTCAGCCAAGAGCAAATAAATAAACCACAACTGGACCTTATCTGAGTCACAAAATCTGTGTATAATAAATATGGAGTCATCTCAGCCTTAATAAGCCTGTTACTAGCAGAATCACTGAAGGAAAGAAGAGAACAGTAAGAGACGAGCAGAAACACAAGAGCTATAACTGACTTCCAGCCATAGCCTTAGATGAAATCAACTAAAGATTAAAGAAAATATTAAATCTCTCAAGATCTCAGCAGAGGAGGATTAAACAACTCCACAAACATCATTACCAGTTTCACTTATTACTAACCAGATTCACTTTATTTCTGTTAGACGTCTACAAAACCGGACCAAACGAACCAAGCGAACCGAACTACAAGTTAAACCCTAAGCCTCAAACCTCTTAGCTTAGACAATATCGATTATATATATATACACAGTTGCAGCAGGTTTGAACTTTACATGTACTTTTGTCCATTTAACAGACACTTTTATCTAAAGTGATTTGCAATTCATTCAAGATACAAATTTGTTACTATCATGTGCACTTCCAGACCATCAAACCCATAACCTGGCATTGCTAAAGCTATTCTCTAAACCAGTGTTTCCCAATCCAGGTCCTGGAACAGTCCCATCTCTGCACATTTTGTCTACCTTACACTGTTAACCCTTGCTGTAAAAAAAAAAAAAAAAAAAGGCCAAATTCTGACAATATCATTCAATTTTCCATTAAAACAGTAATATACCGTAATAGAATAATAAAAAAAATAGCCTACAGAAATATACTGTAAATGAACAATGCTCAAAATCGACACTCAGAGGCTGTGTTCCAAATCACACCCTCTACCCTCATTCACTATTCCCTAAATTAGTTCACTAATATAGTCCCCTTGACAGAGTGAATGCAAAGAAGTGAGTGAATTGAGAAACTGATGAACACCTGATAAGCAGAATCACTGAAGGACAGAGAAACAAGAACAGAAAAAAGAGAAACACAAGAACTACAACTGACTTCCAGCCACCGAGTGTGAAACCAGTTTACAAACCAGTTTACGGTTTATTTCAACTTTTACAAAAGTTCTTGTTGAGAATTAACAGATATTTAGTTGTTGATATTTTATTGAAAATAATAAAGTTTGTTGTCACCATGATGGAGATCAGTATTTGTTTTAGTTGGTCTCTTGACCCTTGACTTAATAACATTAGTTTCTCTCTGGCTGCTGTAACAGTGAGTTTATAAAACACATTTGTTATGGCAAGAAAAAGCCAAGCGGAAGATGATCAGGTGTTTTAGGCTGTTGAGATGATGTCATAATCATCCTGGACATGTCTGATTCTCTGATCACGTCCAGTATATAAGCTTTGAATGTATGGGTATTTAATATTTATCGTACATCTGTTAATATACAACATGAAATACAGCAATATTTCAGAATTATTCTAAAGACATTTTGAACTCCTCGTTAACTCAGACACACACAGACATCAACAATCAGCACATTAAACTCAACAATGGTGACAATCAAAAGTTTCATGTCACAATGCAGGATAGTAGAAAACTCCCAGCATGCACTGCTGCATAAAAAATTTAAAAAAATAAATAAATAAAAAATAATAATATATATATATATATAGCCACCATTGTTGAGATTCACATGCTAAATTTTGATATCTCTGTGTTTCTACAATACAGTGTAGCTGTGTTTCTTTGGTTGTGAATGATGTGTTAAAAAATCATCATTGTAACTCATTGCTGCAGTTTAACAGTGGTGGTGTAACACTTTTGATACAGGATTAAACTCTGAATGAGTTTAGTGATTAAACAGGCTATATGATGATTTTGGCATCATAATTAATATAACTGCAATCATTCACTAACCATGTATGTATGCACAAGTGTGACCTGCAAATTCACAGTTCAAACAGCAAGAGAGAAACTTATGCTAAAAGGTCAAGAGTCCAGGGGCCAGTTGCATAAACATAGCCATTATGTTAAGACTGTGTCTTAAGAACTAGTATGATCAACTAGAAGTTAGTTAGGGGTAATCAGTCTTACTGTTCAGTGTCAAATAAGACCAATCTACGTTTTTATGTTACTGACTTTAAGAAGTTATTAACAGTTTTAAAGAATAAAATTGGATGACTAACTTGTAAGACTAGTCTTAACAGTTTATGCAACTGGCCACAGAACCCAACTAAAGCAAACACTGATCTCTATAATGGTAACTTCAAACCAAACATTTTCAATTAAACATCTCAATAACAACTTCTGTAGATGTATGACAGAAATAAAGTCATACTGGTTAATAATAAGTGTAATAATGTGTAATGGCTGGAAGTCAGTTGTATTTCTTGTGTTTCTCCATTTTCTGTTCTTGTGTTTCTCTTTCCTTCAGTGATTCTGCTTGTTAACAGCAGGTGTTCATCACTAATGCTCAACAATCACTTACATATTCCCTTAATTATCTCACTGCAACACTGTCTCAATGTTACTTTTACTCTTTGTAGTGTGGAATTTCCCTGTGGGGTTGAAAGGGTTAACAGTGTAAGATGAAATTACACACCCACTGAATGTATTTTAATAGTAATATACTGTAAGTTATAAAACAGGTATGCCAGTAGTTTACTGTAAAATGTATTTGTGCAGAAGAGTAGAGCCTGTGCTTCAGTCCTGGAGAAGACCGAGAATCATTGATGATATGCTGCATGTTGCTTTATTTAACAGGCTGTGTAGTCTGTGTAGTATATTTAACTACACTAACTGTGTAGTTGCTGGTCCAGAGGAAATCTTTTTATGTACAATAGTTTTTTTAGTGGCCTCAAATGAAATAAGTTCACAGTAATACTTTGCTCACATTATTAATGCATTATACATTTTAGTTAATACATTTAAAGGACAGTTGGTCAATTTAAGGCAGTCGGTTTCCCCACAAGTGAAATGAGTTAACTCGAGTTTTAATTTAGTGCATTTTTACAGTAACATACAGTAGATTACAGTAAATAACTGTACAATTAACAGTAAATTACTGGCAACAGTGTTGCCAGTATTTTACTGTAAAAAAAACCTGGTACGGTCTAACAGTGTATCTAACAATACCTAAAATAAGGAGAGTCAAATAAGAGACACAGACTGTTGTGTAAATAATTTTTTTTAAATGTATTACAACTCAATTTTCTCATTCTCAACAGCTGTGCAACATCTTCCCTCGACTAATGGAGCACTTGCCAGGGAGACATAACACCATCTTCAGAGAGATAGACAACATCAGATCCTTCATTATGAATAAGGTTAAGGAGCATGAGCAGAATTTAGACTTCAATGACCCAAAGGATTTTATTGACTGCTTCCTTAACAGATTAAATCAGGTATGTAATGTTTACAATGATTTTATATCAGTTTTTGTCATTGTCTTTTTGCTGTGTGAATATATATATATATATATATATTTTTATTTTATTTTATTTATTTATATATATATATATATATATATATATATATATATATATTGCGTTTATATACAGCACAAGTGTGTAAATAAATAAGAAACAACAATGGAGTGTCTTTAAAAACCCTCATTTGTGCGGAACTACTGCCTTCTGCCACAGATTCAAATCTCAAGTTGACAGTTTAACAGCTGAGCCCAAGCTTCAGTTACTAATTCTAAAACATCAATTTACTACTAGCAATGAAGGAATGCTGAGTTGCTTCATTGAAGTGTATTGTACTATGTGTATTACATAATAATTAGAGATTGACTATGCAAGTGCATTACCTGCATCTAGCTGATATTCTTCAGGTCAATCTTATATTCATAATCACAAAATCAGTTTGAATGTCCGTTGATTAAAAAGTACTAACTTGCGAGCAGGGACTTTCTGAGGGGGAAATGTTTACCAGGAACTTCATTTAGACCCTGGTCCCTGTGGTCGAAACACACTGAGTACAATCCAAAGACCCTAGTTCCTGGGGGAAGGTCCTGCGGAGGAAACACGGCTAGAAAGACCCTGCTCGCAAGATAGTACTTTTTCAAAGTACATGAAATTTCAGGGGTGGGACTTGGGCGCTGAACATGCTGATTGGATGAGTTCACGCAGAATTTGGATTGGTTGACTACACGCAGCATTTTATTTCAACCACCATTTTTAAAAGTCTGTTGTGGTGCGTGCATTTAGAGTTGTTTGCTATTCGAATCAACAATGGAGTTGTTGGAGCAAGTGCTCCAAAAAATATGACCGATAGACAGACGACAAGGTTCAGGCTTTATTAAGCTCATATGCAGAGAAATCCAGCGGGAACTGGAGAGTCACACGCAGTCCTACGTCACCGGACTAATTTGCCTAATCTTCAAGTACTTTAGACTGGAAAGGAAACGCAGACAGCAAAAGTTCAAGGGACACATTTTTCCCGGTAATTTCAGTTACCTGTTGACTTGGCAGTGAGATAATTAAGTGAATATGTTAGTGATGATGAGTGTTAGTGATGAACACCTGCTGTCAACAACACATCATCTCTGAAGAAAATAGGAATAAAAAGAACAGAAAAAAAAGAGATGAGCAGAAACACAAGAACTACAACTGACTTCCAGCCAGTACACCTTATTATTACACTTATTACTAACCAGTTTGACTTTATTTCTGTCATACGCCTACCAACGCTCTTATTGAGAATTAACAGATGTTTAGATATTATTGATGTTTACAATGTACAAGGCACATTGTTATGGCAAGAGAAAATTAATTGGATGAGTTTGGCTGTGCTGTGATGTAGTTGTAGTTCTTGTGTTTCTGCTTGTCTCTTCTCTTTTTTTTTTTTTTTTTGTTCTTGTTGTTCCTCTTTCCTTCAGTGATTCTGCTTGTTAACAGCAGGTGTTCATCACCTACTGTTATTTTGTGTTTTTGCATATAAAGATATAGTGGAGATCTGTTAGTGTTTATTAATGTTCTGTAGGGATTTAGAGGGTTTCTGTTGTGTGAGTTTTGTGAGTCACCATTGTGCTGAAGAACCTTTGCTTAAGTCCAAAGAGCCTTTGCAAAAACAAAGAGCCTTTGCTTAAGTCCAGGAGAAGACCAAGAAACATTAATGTTATGCTGCATGTTGCTTTATCTAAAAGGCGGTAACTGTAGTTGTTGATGCAGCAAAAATCGATTAGCTAGTTCTAGTTGCATGTGCATGTGTCCTGTTGTTAGCTAGCAGTTGTTTGCGAGATATTTAAGTTAATTTGATGTATCTAGTTTTAATGATTTTGTGTAATTCAGTTAATTTTAGGGTATGTTTACACTAAAACATGAAACTTCTTATGCATTTTGGCCATTCGTTTACATGACAACAGTGTTTTGGCTGAAAACGCAAAGTTTTGAAAATGGTTTTCAAGTGAAAGTTTCTGAAAGCAGTCTCCATGTAAACAACAGACAAGCAAATCTCTGAAGACGATGATGTCATGCACGTGCGTATTACATGTTCAGTCTATAGTGTTTCATCGCCATCTAATGGCCTGGCACAGAATACAGTGTTTTAAGTCGTTTTCACGTGAATGGGGATCGTTTTGACAATGATGTTGTCTGTGGTGTTTGGTGTTTTAAGCCCCCAACGGCGCCTTCCAGGCAGCGAGGGGATGGGTAGGTTTAAGGTTGAGGGTAGGGTTAGCTGCCTCTAAGGAGCCATTGGGGGCTTAAAACACCATCGAGCGTTGTCTGTACGCGGAAAACTCAAAGGAAAAACTTCTCAGCTTTAAGCACATCGTTGTCGCGTAAACGTACCCTGACTTTAAGAAATACTTTTTTAGTGGACTCAAATGAAATAAGTTTACAGTATTAATATGCTCGCATTATTAGCACATTATAAATATTAGTTTATAAACTTAAATGCCAGTTGAGCAATTTAAGGCAGTTTTTTATTTTGTATTTGTATTCACTGAAATCCTTAAAGAAATTAAATAATAGGGCCCAGTTTTCACCCACTGTGTTCCCACAATAAAACCTTAATGGGGACATTAGTGGGTCCAGTGTGATCACCCATGTGGGCCCAAAAAGGTTTTGTGTGTAGCCCACCTCGGCCCCGTTATTAGCACCCATTTGCGACCAAAGTGAGCCCATATAATGAACATCTAAATGGGCCCCACTGAGAGCCCACTATGGACCCATCATGTGCCTCTATGGGCAAACATACATTTGGGTTGCCCGAGCAGGGCCCAAGTGACAGTCCATCAAAAACCGACATGGGGACCTCATGGACATGTTGGCTGGGATGGCACCAAATTTACATATACAATTATTTATTGAAAACTAATTTTCAAATAAAAAATATTAGCCATTATAAAAGTATAAGAAGTTTACACAATAGGAAATAAACACAAGCAAACAGTTAAAAGCACAAAAGCAGCGCTAATTAAGGTACAGGATTTTAGTTTAAAATATAAAGTTATTAAAATGAACTTTGCCCTTAACTAAATCCATTTTCTCTAGAACAAGTAATAGATCAATTAGACCAAAGATATTTGATATACCCAAAATAAATTATTCCTTATGTTTAAACACTATCTACATAAGCGGAAAATTCCCGAAGGACTGGTCGAAATAAAGCTGTTCTTGACGGGTACATGAGTCAAGTCAAGTCAAGTCAAGTTTATTTGTATAGCGCTTTTCACAATACAGATTGCATCAAAGCAGCTTCACAGTATTAAATTAAAATAATACAACAAAGTTTGTTTCAAGAGGAATTTATTGATTGATAAAATTAAATTAAATATCCCCAAAATATCCCCAACTGAGCAAGCCAAAGGCAACAGTGGCAAGGAACCGAAAAACTCCATCAAGTGACCTAATGGTGTCCTAAAACTCCATCAGGTGCCTTAATGGAGAAAAAAAAAAACCTTGGGAGAACCCAGGCTCAGTCGGGGGCCAGTTCTCCTCTGGCATTGGATATAGGCCGGATTGTAGTTTGAACTGTAGGATTATATGAATGCCTGGCTGAAGAGATGCGACTTTAATCTAGTTTTAAACTGGGAGAGCGAGTCTGAGCAACGAACAGTATCAGGAAGACTATTCCAGAGTTTTGGAGCCAAATGTGAAAATGCTCTCCCTCCTTTGGTGGTTCTGGATATCCTAGGTATGACCAAAAGCCTTGAATTTAGTGATCTTAAAGAGCGCGATGGATTATAGGGCGATAGAAGATCCGTTAAATAGACTGGAGCTAAGCCGTTTAGGGCTTTATAAGTCAGTAGCAATACCTTGTAATTAATACGGAACTTTATAGGTAACCAATGCAGTGATGATAAAATCGGTGTTATATGATCATATTTTCTTGATCTCGTAAGAACTCTAGCGGTGGCATTTTGGACTGACTGTAGCTTGTTTATTGAGGATGCAGGACAACCAGCTAATAAAGCATTACAGTAATCCAGTCTCGAGGTCATGAATGCATGAACTAACTTTTCTGCATCAGAAACTGATAGCATATTACGTAGCTTAGCAATGTTTCTAAGGTGGAAAAAGGCTGTTTTTGTAACATATGAAATATGATTTTCAAAAGACAGGTTGCAATCGAGTATAACACCCAGGTCTTTTACTGTAGATGATAAAGTAACAGGACATCCTATGATGTTAAAGTTGTATTGTGCGAGGTTTTGTGGGCGGTTTTTTTGAGTGCTGAATGGCCGCTGACGGCCTGGAGATCACATCTCTGGCAACGTCTAGACAAACTGTCACACAGCTATATTTATATGTTGCATATTTGAGGTCTAAATAACTACATTCTCACCTAATAAACTCTTAAAACAAATTTTTTTAGACACAGCATCAGTAGTATTTGTAAAATTATGGTGGGTTTGCTCATCCACCATGACACTCGCTGAGAGAAATGCTGCAAGTGGAGTGATTCAAATGGCTAAATGGGTGATACTGGTAGAGTATCGTATGGCTGGAAAGGCTCTCTCAGATTCGAGAACCAGAACGAACTGTTGTATAAATAAATAAATATATACAGTATATGTGTGTGTGCATGTATGCATGCGTGCGTGCGTGTGTGTGTGTGTGTGTGTGTGTGTGTGTGTGTGTGTGTGTGAGAACAATAAATTGAAGAACTGTACAGCACAAGTTAACAGTACATTGGAGGACTGTAGCCTACATATAATTTCTGTTCTGCTGTTTCTTTGTGTGGTACAACAGGAAAAAGAGAATCATGACACAGAATTCCACAAAAATAACTTGACGGCGACTGTTTTAAATCTGTTTGTAGCTGGTACGGAGACCACCAGCACAACTCTCAGATATGCCCTGATGCTGTTGATCAAACATCCCCACATACAGGGTAAGACAAAGGTTACACAATTAATGTCAAACCTAGTGTGATGCTATTATTTGTTGGGGTCTACATTGTCTCATGTAGCCAGATCTTTGAATCATGGCAAAAAGTCTGGGTAGGGTTGCACCTGTCACTCATAAGTTCATACTTATAATGAAATTTAAAATGCAATTTAAATTCCACACTTTGTAGTCTCACATATAGCCAGAACTTTGAGTGATAGCATGGTCTGGGCTCTTTAGCTGCTTCAATTGACCAAGGACCACCCACTTAGAGGTATTCTGACTGACATGTAAAGCGATCAGTAACAGTTTGTTTTGTTTAACGTCATGTTTAGTGTTGGAGAAGCTATTCTGAAACTGTAGCTTCTCATAAGTTAAAGTAGTTAAGATACAGTCAAGCTACCATATTGAAAAAGTAGTTAACTACTTTACAAGTTACTATTAAAAAGTAGCTAGCTACATTAAAACTACATTTTACAATGACATTGTATGTTACAAATAAGTGAATCATTTTTAAAGAAGAATCTTTTAAGTTAAGATTTGGGGTTTAAACAATGTAATGCAATACAATTATGATATCAAAGAATATTGTTTAATTTTGTAAACTATCTCAACTGACTGCAAGAATAAATACAAGTACAAAATGTAAGCAAATTAAATTGGATACACAGGAGCAGTCAAAAATGCACGATTAGGCTCGCAGTATTTACTGAGATGCGAATCATGAGCTTCTTGTGTGAACACAGTGTAGAACACACTCTGAAACCAGCCACAACCTATTTAATTAGATCACAGCCTTTGCCGTGTGACAAGCGCACTAAGCTACATTGTGATTTTGTTTTCTGTTCGATTGACAGATGCTATGCCAAAGCAATGGTTCAAAACACAATGTTAGTGACCTTTTAGGTTTATTACAAAACTGTGGTGAGACAGAAAAAAACTATGATGGGTCATTATTGTAATTAAATCAGAAATAGACATTTGAAATAGAGTGCAATAAAGCAGGATAATTAAGGAAGCAACACGCCGAGTGGAGTGAGCTCTCACCCCTAGGGGGAACGGCTCGCCTTGTGACTGGTACACCAAGGCAATAGCATCCACTATCCAGCGGGCCAACCTCTGCTTGGAGACAGCCTTTCCCTTCTCTTGACCTCCAAAGCAGACAAAGTGCTGCTCTGAGCTTCTGAAGCTCTGAGTGCGGTCCACGTAAACATGCAGTGCACGAATGGGGTGCGCAAGGACTGGGTCTGCCTTCTCCGGGGGCTTTGCTTACAAGTTCACCACCTGGTCCCGGAAGGGAGTGGTGGGAACTTTGGGCACGTATCCAAGCCGGGGTCTCAGGAAGACGTAAGACGAGGTCGGTCCGAATTGTAGCCACGATACGCTGACCGAAAATACTTGCAGGTCCGCCACCCTCTTGAAGGAAGCGAGTGCAGTCAGGAGCACTGTCTTTAAAGACAGAACTTTAAACTCAACTGACTCTAGAGGCTCAAAGGGAGCTCTCACCCTGATGGTTGAAGTGTTGTCCGTCCGGACCAGTTCATGCTTGACTTTGGTAAAGACCTGTGGAGACAGGGACAGCCCGAAGGGGAGGACCTTGAACTGATATGCTCGACCCTCAAACGCAAAGCGAAGAAAGGGACTGTGTCGAAGGGAGAATTGAGATATGAAAGTTCGCATCCTTCTGGTCGATCGAGAAACACATGGACGGAAAGACATCTTGAAAAAGATGCCGACCACCTGTGCTGCTCTTTTAGGGAAACTGCTCTTTTAGCTTAAGCACCCAGGGATGAATTCTCCGCTCTCTTTGCCCAGCGCGCTGAACCATCGCTGGAATGCGGCTTCACACCAGCCGAGTAGAACCCACGACGAGCTGAAAGGAAAGCCAACAGTAGCAATAACAATTGCTGTTTTCGGAGGCGAACTCCTAATAGAAATGACAATTATTGTTTTGCTCTCTTAACTTTCTTTGAAAATTTGCACTCTTCTGTGAAGAAAAATGAAAAATGAGCGATCGCTTGACAACTGCTTGGCTCCGAATCAAAATATGAATGAAGGGAGTGTGCCGGTCCTATTTATACCCGTATGTCTGGGTGGGTGTGACTCAGTATGCAAATTACACTGGCCAATGTCCATTGGCTCATTTTGTTACCACTTGGAGGTGATTGGGCTCCCAGGCGAGACCCCATTACGTCAGTATCGATGTAACGTCGAAAGTGACTGACTGAATGGGAACAGACTGGGTTGCAAACATATGTCATTTACTCAAGATTGACGTAAAAGTTAAAGCAAATTGTTAGCGATCGCGCTCACGATCAAAGGCATAATAAGATGAAGGCGACAGGAAATCCCAGTTGAGGTGAATTGAAAATAGAGAAAATAAGCGGAAACACAACCTATGCGGTAACACTTTAGAATACTGTATCTTACTTATTGCATAACTAATAAGGAATTATTGAGGAACTAATAGGTAATTCTTTATTAACACTTAAGTCACTACTGTTAACTACTAAGGAAGATGTGTTAACTTATTAGTATGTAATAGAATTGTATGATTGTGTTAAGTTTCAGTTAGTTAATCAATAACTAATGAATTGTCATAACTCTTGAAGAACTATTATTAATTATCTATTAATTAATGTTCAAGAAAAATAACTAAGAAGTAACTACTAATGAACAGTCATACACAGTAGTCACTACAATAAACCGTTTATTTTAGCAGTGGAGTGGTGGATGAAGTACACAAATCAAGTACTTGAGTAAAAGTACAGATAACCCAATAAAATATTACTCCAGTAAAATGATAAACTATTGGCCTATTCATTTTCAAAATTACCTTAGTAAAAGTACAAAGGTAATTACTTGAAAAGTAAAAAGCACTGATCAATGTTTTTTATTTTATTTTCTAGCCAGTTTTAGTCATTCTTCAGCACTAATAAGAAAGATAAGTGCAGACATTTACTAGGCTATATATTGATCTGCAAATAAGCAAACTTTTGATTTAATTAGCAAAATGTATCATAATGTATGATAACTTATCTATTTTACAAAGGTTTAGATAATACCGTTAATAATGTGTTTTTTTACAGTAAGTTTGATTTGAGTCAGAAGTATGTGGTAATTCTGTATTAATTACTAATGAGTTCCCTATATTCTCACTTTAGAATACTGTTCCAGGTTCCAAGTAATTCCTGAAGAATTATCTAATAATTATTTGTTAATTACCAATTAATTTCCTTATATGTTCACTTTAGAATACTGTTTCAGGTTATACGTAGCCTAATTCCTGGATAATTATTTGATAATTATTTATTAATTACTAATGAGTTCCCTATATTCTCACTTTAGAATACTGTTCCAGGTTCTAAGTAATTCCTGCAGAATTATTTGATAATTATTTATGAATTACTAATAAGTTCCCTATATTTTCAGTTTCCCTCAGTCATTGCCTCAAACATGAATTTACTCAATGGCATTCTATGCTGAGGAACACACACACACACACACTACTGTATATAAAATATAAAAACTAATCTGAGGTTAGTTTTGTATGACTGTTCATTAGTAGTTACTTCTTAGTTATTTTTCTTGAACCTTAATTAGTAGATAATTAGTAGTTCTTCTTCAAGAGTTATGACAGAATTCATTATTTATTGATTAACTAACTGTTACTTAACACAATCATAAAAATATATTACATACTGATTAGTTAACACATCTTCCTTAGTAGTTAACAGTAGTGAAGAAGTAGTTAATGAATAATTACCTATTAGTTCTTCAATAATTACTTATTAGTTATGCAGTAAGTAAGATACAGTATTCTAAAGTGTTACCACCTATGCTATACCCTAACTATGTAAAAGGTCCGTGTTACCTTTAACTCTGCGTTAGGTTGTGCCCCGTGCTCCCCTACATATCTACCAGTGATGCGCGGGTCAATGTATAAACAACCCGGACCCGACCGACGTTTTCAACTAACCCGCCCGCAACTCGGACCGCAAAAAAAAAGAAAGAAAATATTGTACCCGACCCGCTTCCTGACCCGCATTTTTTAAAAGTAGGCTAGTAAATGCATAGCAAGAAATACACATGACAAAGCCAGCACTTTGGTCATTATCTTTCATTATTTCGGCAACTTTGCTCTTTCTGTTTGTGTATTGTGTCTTCACCTTTTCTCTTGCCGCCTCCATCTCTACCTGCAGACTGAGCTCGTGCGTCATCTTCGCGCCAGTTATTCAGCCAATAAAGTGTAGGCCTATGTATTTCATAGAAAATTGCATGTGAGCGGAGTGGAGCGGGAGCAAGCGGGCGGATCTTGGACAGAACGCAGAGCGGCATTTTTAAAAGGATGGAGCGTCGCCCTATTTCCCGCTCCAATTTCGCTCCGCGCACAGCAAGATTCTGAAGCATGCTCAGCCTGACTCAGTCTACTGTTGATGACTGCAAGATGGATTCTATTTTCAGTCAAAACTCGGCTCAATAATGGAGTTCAAAAAGTAGGCTACTTCAAAAAGGAAAATAAGAAGTCATACAGGTGTAAAACTAACTATTATGTGGTAGAAGAAAACGACATCGTTTCAGTCAGTAGGCCTAAAGATTAATTTTGGAATCTAAAAAGACACATCTCTCGAAAACATGCAGTGTGATATGTGAACACGCTGGGAAGAAAGCAAAAGGTTAGCAAATTGAATACGGTAACTTAAAGTGTAGCCTAAATTAAATACAGCGTAAAATGCAAACAATTGATACAAGCCCATTTAAATTTTAATCCTGCGCGCTGCGCACAAGTTCAGTTATAAGAATGTTGTCCTAATAGTTAATTTAGCCTAGGCCTACTTTTAAAACGTTTATGTATTATTTTATATTTTGGTTTATATAAATTTTATTTATATTATTAGGCGCATTTATTCGTTTTATTTTACAGCAGTTTGTGTGTACAATGGATATAAGCCCATTTCAATTTTAATCGTGCGCGTTGCACAAAAGTTAACTTATCAAAATTCTGGCCTAATAGTAAATTTACTTTTAAAATTTTTATGTAGGCTATATTTTTGTTTATATAATTGTTATTCATATTATTAGGCCCATTTATTCGTTTAATTTTACAGGACTTTGTGTAGGCTATATTCCTTCTTACATAGGCCTAATTTGTCATTTGAAATAAAACATTTCTATTTGAAAAATGTTGTTGTTGCTCATTAGTTCTTTAGGAGGTAAGGCTGTGGTCTAAGCTACAGTGATATAGGCTACATGTAGATTTTTTTTCCCCTTTTTGGAGCGAGCGGGGGGCGATTTGAGTGGAGCGCGGATCAAACTGCGTTGAGCGCTGATCGAGCGATAATGAGCGGAGCGGCCTGATGAGCGGGGGAGCGGAGGGGTGGACAGTTCCGTGAGCGATGAGCGAAGATTCTCACCGCTCCACTCCGCTTATGCTCTCTATACTACTATATAAATTACAAAGGTTTAATTGGCATCTTTATTTCAAACGACCCGACCGACCGCGACCCGAATATCATTAAAAATATTTTTGGATGACTCGTAACCGCGGGTAACCGCGGGTGACCGCAGGCACCCGCTCATTTCGGATCAACCCGCGCATCACTGATATCTACTACACATAACGAGCAAATACACATCGTATCCTCACATATCTTAAACACATTATACACAATACATCCAAACATTCACAAACATTGCACAAGTCCGAGTATGCATGATATCAGTGTCAGTTAACAGACCGTGTTAATGCTGCGACTATATTTGTGTGTTAGATAGGGAGTACGTGCATACAGTCCATTCATGATCACGGGGTTGATCCGACACACAAATAATGGCACAACAATCTGCTCAAAAAAAGACCTAAGAAGTTACATGGAGATGTCTGTAAAGTGTGTTTCCAGAATTGTTATATATATTGTTACAAAAGAAGCAGGAACTGGCAAACTGGTTCAACATAGTTTAATCACTAAATAAAATAAAATGAACTGAATCAGAAGCCAACTTACAGCACAAGCCTGGTTTTCTCTCGCCCTTCACTGTTGTTTCTCCATCTTATATTCTTCCGGAGCTCCTCTGTGGGACTTGAGACAGGTGTGTCTGCGTTTTCTTTTCTTTTTTTTTATTCTTTTTTTTTGGTGTAGCAGCATAAACAACAGCATTTCAAAGCAGAGGTAGTTGTATTTTTCACTGCCATTTAAAATTAATAAATTAAAATAATAATAATATAAGGATAAAATAAATTAAAATAATAACAATAACAACAACAGTAACAGTAACAACAATATTTTTTACAATTTGGGGGAGGATAAATGTATACTCAATGATCCAACTCTACACTGAAGGGTGTTAATTGTAAGTTCTTAGTCCATGGTAGAGACTGTGGGAGAAAGCATACTAGTTTCCAGTGTGGTAGTGGAGAGGTATGCAAAGAAGATTACAATGATATTTTTCATTCAAGAGGTAAGGGTCATTTGTTCTATACTTCCACAGAGTCTGGCTGTAATGGCCTTACATATTCAACCCACTTGGTCCAGAATTTAATAAACACATTTTTCTGAAGACGAATGGAAAAAGTGGTGCACCACACCAGACTATTATCACTCCCTCACAAACTACATTTCCCATAACTCACTGCCCGGACTCTTCATCACTGATTGCATTCACCTGTGTCTCATTACCCTGTTAGTCTCAGCCTATTTATACCATGTTCACTCATTTACTCACTGTGAAATTTGTATGTTGTTGCACTGCATTTCCGAGCATTTTCCCTGGTTTCATGTCTCTTGGTTTTTGGATTTTTTGCTTGTTCCGTGGATTACTAGTGGTGGGCAGATCGAGGCTTCGTGACGCAATGAAACAGTTGAACCAAATGGTCCATATTGTTTCGAGGCTTCGAAACAATCCAACACCCGTCTCAACGGTGACACCTAGTGGTCACTTGCAGGTAGTGATGGCAAAATGAGGCTTCCTGAACCACTGATACCTCGCAACCCATTGCTTCAGCCAAATGTTCATTACTCGAAGCTTCATTCAGCATTGCTCACTAGTGACACCTAGCTACTGTGCAAAGAAATAGCAGACAAATTAACTAATTCTGAACCAGTGCCCCCCCCCCCCCCCCCCCCCCAATTTTATACAAAATATTTTTTATATTAAAAAAATATATTTTAGAAACATATTTGTAAATAAAAATATTTATTTATTTATTTTGTACTCGCTATTGATGTATGTAACCTTTCATTTGCAATAATAAAAAGACATGAGCAGACATTTGTCCATTACTGTGTATAATATAAAATATGTATCTTTCTCTGTCTGAATTTACTTGTGCAGAGTCACACACACACAGTTAATTAATTATTCATTAATTGTTTGGATAGTGACAGTATGAACAACAACAGTGACACTGTGTTGAGTGCTGTGCTTATGTTGGAGGGAGTGTAATAAAGTAAACTGCAACAGAATAGTCTGGAAGGAAGGATTACAATAGATTTTTATTGAGAAACAGAATTATTTCAAGTGTGTTGGGGTAACACACTTATTTAAAAAATGCCAGTGCCAACTGGTATAAATGAGGATACTGATGCTTCTGTTGAGCCCAGACAGGGGAGGATTCCCTCTTTCTTGCTGGCTCTATTACCAGGAAAAAGGAAGAGTCACAGCAAACAAATCCAAAAGGACAATCCAAATCAAAAAGCAGTCCAATCCAGATCCAAAAATCCAGAGCAATCCAAATAATCTTATCTTATTAATATAACAAGACTATAATAGCTAAGCCTACTATAATTAATAATAACAATATACTATAACTATTCTAACCTGATAATGTAATAATATACAGCCCTAACACAATAACGACAATGACAATGATAGTTATCTAACTCTCTGACTCTCTGACACTACTACAATTGCTTCTACTACTCCTGACAACACCCACAAGGTGGCGCGAGTTTCGAACCCCCTTTTTCCGGAAGCGACACTCCGACCGAACCGATGACGTATCCACACAAACCGAGGCCTCGTTTGTCATTAGTCACGTGATTTTCACGTTAACAACACAAGCCTCGAATCGCGGCTTCATCTGGCACGCCCATTTTTTCTCGACACAAGCTCCGACGCCTCGCTTCAAATGTCACATCACTACTTGCAGGTGTTGATCTGAAACAACCTTGACAAGCCATTAAAAATTTTTTTTGTTTTTTTATTATTGTATTTTTCTAATATGTGAAGCTTGTAACCTATAGGCTCCTCACTGTGCATTATGTTATTTTGGTCCTGCAAAATGAATATTAATAAAATAAATAAAGCCACAATGTCTCACTTTTTTAGAGATTTTTATTAAAAAATATTAATTTCTCTGCTGTGGAAGGACTTAGCCTACTTCTTTTTTTACAGATAATTTCTCCAGCCTTTGAAAAAATCCTCTCACAAGGGACACTTGTTGCTGGCATGCAAAGATATTTTTTAGCTAGGACATACAAATGAGGAAAGATTACTGCTCTCTCTTTCCAGTAAGTTAGTGGATCATGAGTTCTGGGCAAATACGCAAATTTCAAATTCTCCTCAAATGGCGCATCATGGATGATGTATTGTTGCAGTAGGCTAGCTGCCGATCACAATACACACATCTCACTTTATTTGGGGTTTCTAAACGGAAATGCTCCCACACCACAGATGTACGGCATCTCTTCTGGGGAGCCTCCATTTTATCTATCTATCTATCCAAATCTATCTATCTATGTATCTATCTATATGAATCTATCTATGTATCTAGATATATATCTATAATCTATCTATGTATCTAGATATAATCTATCTATGTATCTATATATGTATCTATAATCTATGTATTTATATATGTATCTATAATCTATCTATATATGTATCTATCTATTAATCTAGCTTGATATATATATATATATATATATATATATATATATATATGTATCTATTAATGTGTGACTATGTGTATACTCTGTCTGTCTCTAGCCTATCAGTCAATGTGTTGTGTAAATTTAAATGTAAGCCTAAATAGCCTATAACTAATCAAATCGCACTATGTCACTATATCACCAAAAATCCGCTATCTCAAAATCAAACTCCCCCCACAAAAACCCACGAGGTCAATATGCGTTGATTTCACTTTTATACAGATGTGCGATTGTGTGGTCTGTTCCCGACCCTGTCAATCAAACGCTGATTCGGCGGACCACACCTGATGAAACACTTAGTGAAACACTTCGAGGCTTCGTTTGGCCATAGTCACGTGACATGGGTGTTTTGAATCACGCTTCGGATCAGTGTTTCGAAACATCTGCGCTTCGGGATCTCGCAAAGCTTCGGAACGGCTGTTTCGCGTCAGCCATCCCTATGGATTACTCTTTTGCCTCTGACCCCTGCCTGGTTTGTTTGTTTGTTTGTTTGTTTGTTTGTTTGTTTGTTTGTTTGTTTGGCTATGTCACCACACCAAGGTCCAGCAGCGACGACTGACCAAAGGTGAATCCAGCAGCACAGATTATGTGTCTCTGTCAGGGAGAGAGGCCCATAGAGGAATACATCATGGAATTTTTGGAGCTGGCTCACTTGATCTGTATGGACGAGTTATGTTTAATGATCTTTTTCCGTGGAGGACTATCCGAGCCGTTCAGCTCCCTTATGCCACTTCATCACCCTAGCTGGAATCTTCAACATTATATTGTCCATGCTCTTTTGCTTGCCGGATCAACTCTTACTGTGGGTTTTGCAGAGGAGTCCTGCAAACTGACAGTATACGCCGAGCCTGAGCTTCACGCCACGTCTGCCGATCCAGAGACGCTTCACGTCTCGTCTGCTGATCCAGAGACGCATCCAGAGACTGTTCATGTCACGTCCGCCGATCCAGAAACTGTTCACGTCACGTCTGCCGAGCCAGTGTCTCCGGACAGGATGGCCGCCGCAGAGCCAGTGTCTCCAGACAGGATGGCCGCCGCCACGTCGCCTGAGCCCTCAGCAGAGATGGCCGCCTCCACACCTGTTCCTGAGCCGGTGTCTGTTCCTGCCCATAACCCCATAGCCGCCCTCAAGGACATTTTTTTGGGGGGGCAGGAGGTCCCTTGATAGGACCATGGAGGCAGCGCCTGGTCCCCTGAACCGTCTGATCCTCCCTGGCCGCCTGAAGGGTCGTCTCCGCCTTGGCCGCCTGCTCCGCCCTGGCCGCCTGAACTGCCTGTTCTGCCCTGGCCGCCTGCTCAGCCTGCTCCGTCCTGGTCGCCTGCACTGCCTGCTCTGCCCTGGCCTCCCGTCTTGCCGCAGTCTCCAGGTCCTCTTCCGCTCCACGGGCCTGGCCCTCCATCCCGCCCCGGGGTCCGCCTCCACTCCACCTCCCTCCTGGACAATTTTAGAGCGTCTGGAAGCCGCTCCTTTGAGGGGGGGCTATGTAACGGTCACCAGCTGGAGTGCCCTTGAGAGCCACCAGAGGGCACTCCACACCAGACTATTATCACTCCCTTACAAACTACATTTCCCATAACTCACTGCCCGGACTGATCATCACTGATTGCATTCACCTGTGTCTCATTACCCTGTTAGTCTCAGCCTATTTATACCATGTTCACTCATTCACTCACTGCAAAATTGTGTATGTTGTTGCACTGCATTTCTGAGCGTTTTCCCTGGTTTCATGTCTCTTGTTTTTTTTTGCCTGATCCGTGATTACTCTTTTGCCTCTGACCCCTGCCTGTTTTGTTTGTTTGTTTGTTAGTTTGTTTGGACGGCCTACCTGTGTTTTGACCTATTGCCTATATATTGGATTACGTGTCTGGATTGCCCCTTAATTAAAGCTGCATTTGGATCTAAACCTTCGTGTCTCGGAGCAGTTCGTAACAGCAACCAACACCTAGAGAGCACCTTTTTACCAGCAGATGTTAAAATGCCAAATAAATATTCATCCTGCCATTTTGCCAGGAAATCTGCATTTCCTAAAAATAATGTGGAAGGGCAGGGCAGTGTTAAGTATGCTTTCCACTGCTTTATGAAGCTCTGCCCAGAAAGGTTTTTATCACTGGATACTCCCAGAATATATGCCAGGGATTGGCTTCCCAAAACCCACACTGTCTCCAACATTTGTTTTTTCTTTTTTCAACTTTTTCTTTTGTTTCTGAGGCCTTTATAAAAATTTTATATGACACCTTTATTTAATCATATTGGCAGGCACCTGTAAATATCCTCAATATTGTGTCAAAGTCTGTTTTATTTTTAATATTATGTTCAAAATCATTACGTATTTGAAGATGTCTATAAAAATCTAATTTATCAAGTCAATATTCTTTCTTTAAGTTTTCAAAGTCTTTTAAGTTTCCCTTTTCTGTAAGTGAATAGAATGTTGTTGTTCTTTTTAAAACCCAGGACTTGAATCTATGGTCCATTCTATTAGGTTTGAATTCAGGATCATAGGCACTTCATTTAATTATTTGTAGTCTATGGTCCAGTTTATATTCTTTTCTTATCATATTCCAATTTTTTTTTATTGGGCTTTAATTCATGGGTTTTGCACCTTATCTATACATCTTCCCACGTTTTTTATGTGTTAATACCGCCTGAATTGGGGGATCATTCATTATTGAGAGTTCAATATCTTTCCACCTAGCATGATATGTTGGATTGCATATGTTAATTAAAGGTTTACTCTGGGCTGCATAGAAATAATCCTAAAATGGTGTAATGCCATACCTTCTTCCTCTGTTGAAAGCTGTAATGTTTTCTATTTAACCCTGGGTTTTTTCCCTGGCCAAACAATCTGGAAATTATCTTATTTAATTCAGACCATTGTTTTGAGGAAATTTCTACAGGAAGTGCTTGAAATAAATAGATATATTCAATTTGGGAAGGATGTTCAATTTTACGGAATCAATTATATGACTGAGGTCAAGGACTGTCTATATATCACTTTTAACTTTTGTTAAGAGTGGGTCAAAATTGATCTCTGACAGTGTTGCGATATCTTTCTGTAAATATATTCCTAAATATTTCAGTGAGCTCTGATCCCAATTAAAGGTATAGTGGAGGATTTTCTTTTTTCGGGTGGATCATCAAGACTATTGGTTCTCCTAATTGTCAATCATTCTGGTGATATGTTTACGTAAGGCCGTCGTACGTGCTCGTCCTTTCTGCGCATGCGCACTTTCAGGTGTATATGTGTGGTGAGCTATGGTTTCAGCCATTCATTGAAGCTCGCCGTTCTCACCGGGTTTTTTCAAAATGTCTGAGGGTCGCAAGAGAACAAGTGTGTACGAATTGTATGACAAGAGAAGAAAGGCCTCTGAAGAAAGAAACAAGACCATTTGTTTTTGGGAGAATATTTCACACGCTGGCGTGCGCTAAAAGCACAGGTTGGGCTTCCCACTGATGCCTCAGTCGCGAAGTTTCTACTCGACAGGTAAAGTTTGGCATGCTATTTGGAGAAATCCATTTAAAATCACTGCTAGTAAAAGATAATGTAAGCTATGATTAGCGATGCTTGCGTTTAATAGGCGTTCCCTCTCGGGAGCAGTTAGAGTCAAGTCAAGTCAAGTCAAGTTTATTTGTATAGCGCTTTTCACAATCAGATTGTATCAAAGCAGCTTCACAGTATTAAATTAAAATAATACAACAAAGTTTGTTTCAAGAGGAATTTATTGATTGATAAAATTAAATTAAATATCCCCAAAATATCCCCAACTGAGCAAGCCAAAGGCAACAGTGGCAAGGAACCGAAAAACTTCATCAAGTGACCTAATGGTGTCCTAAAACTCCATCAGGTGACCTAATGGAGAAAAAAAAAACCTTGGGAGAACCCAGGCTCAGTCGGGGGCCAGTTCTCCTCTGGCATTTATGAGCTAGAGGCCGGATTGTAGTTTGAACTGTAGGATTATATGAATGCCTGGCTGAAGAGATGCGACTTTAATCTAGTTTTACGCAGTGTTGCGCATGTGCATTTTTTCAAAAAGTGGAGAGGGCGGTTCTTTTCTAAAATTCAGGAAAATCCTCCTTTAAGGTAGAATTTATCTCTAATGTGTTTTGGAGGTGTATAATTAAAAGTCAAAGTTTGCGTTTTTTGTATGTTTAGTTTGTATCCTGCATATCTACCAAATTTTTCTAGAAGGTTCATTAATTCAGGAAATTAGTTATTGGGTTTACTTAAATAAATCAAAATATCATCAGCGTATAATGCCAAGTTATGGTCTTCTCCATTTATGCAGATACTTTGATGTTTTCAGTCTGCCTTATCCATTGTGCGTGAGGCTCTATATAGAGTGCAAAGAGTAACGGTGAAATTGGACACCCCTGTCTTGATCCACGTTCTAATATAGGCTAATAGAATAGAATAGAATGAGGCATTTATATAGTGCTTTCATATGTACTACTGTACACCCAAAGCGCTTTACAATCATATCAGGGGATCTCTCCTCAACCACCACCAGTGTGCAGCATCCACTGGGATGATGGTGTCTGAAAGAGACCCATTTATTTTTATCCTGGCTGATGGTTTATTATAAAGTGTACGGATGCCACTAACAAACTTTTCATACATGCCAAATCTTTCAAGAACCTTGAACCTTATATAGAAAAGGCCAACTCACAGATTCAAAAGCTTTCTCAGCATCTAAACTAATTAAAAGGGCTTCAAGTTTATCCTGTTGAATTTGATTTAGTATGTGTAGTAGGGTTGCCACCCGTCCCTCAAAATACGTAATCGTCCCGTATTTACAAGTAAAATGATGCGTCCTGTATTTTACATAGACCCACACATAGTTGAATAAAAACATAAGGATTTTGCAGTGTGGAGGATACTAATAGTAAATATAAATAAATCAATTTCACAATAAGTAGTAGAGAAGCTCATTTTCGTTTGATTGCATTTTAGTGGTTTTGTTTCCATAGCGACAGAGTTTTGTGAGCATGCGCTGTAAACCTGCACGTTTTTTCTTAACCCCTGTTCGGGGTCTTTTTGACCCCAAATGACGTTTGCTGATTTTTTTTGATTTTTTATTAAAAATATATTTTTTAAAACAAATGTCATTTTACTCAGTTTATTAATGTTTTTATTTCACATTTGTGCAGTTTGGGGAGGATTTAATATATTTTTTACATTTATATAAATAAATGTAAAAAATATTTTTTTTTATACAAAAACAGCTTTTTATGTCAAATTCTCTTTATAAAAGACCCACATTTCTAACTTTCATTCATGGAGATAACATGGATAATTTGACATGGTTTAGTGTAAGATTTTGTGTTAAGATGGGTGTACCTTATTTTGCCACACTGATGTGCAACCCTAATGTGTAGTGACCGCCTGATGTTATTTGTCTTTAAGAAATAAACCCAGTCTGATCGTTATGTATAAGTTGGGGGAGAATCTTTACCAGTCTTTTGGCAAGGATGTCTTTGTGTAATTTGTAATCAACGTTCAGCATCGAAATTGGTCTAAATAAACTGCTTTCCAATTTATCTTTTCCCTCCTTTTGGGATAACTGAGATCACTGCCTCGGTCCATGATGGAGGCATTTTGGCCTGCATTAAAGATGTATTGCAAGCCCAAAGGAGGCTTGGTATTAATTCCGGGCCGGGTGACTTATACGCCTTGAGCCCAGAGATGGCGCTATTTAACTCTGTCTGAGTTATTGCAGCTGTTAATGTTTGATTTTGTTCCTCTGATAAAACTGGTAAGTTGAGGGAATCAAGGAGTTTTCTGATCTGTTGCTTATTTCTTCCCTTATTTTGTATCCGCTTGTTGTTTTTGCAGTTTCCTTGGCATAATTTCATTTGATTTGGAGCCTGATTCATTATTTCTGTTTTGTAAATACCATCTTCCTTTCAGTTTCCTGTGAATACAATATATTTATTTCATTTCAAATTTTCTTTATTTTAGTCATCAGATTAGTTTTTTGTTCCTTTTTAATGTTTGGTCTCAAGATCTTTTAGTTCATTATTGAGATTCATTAGTCTTAATTGCTTCAATTTCTTTTCATAGGCACAAAAGGATATAACTCTACCCCCTAATGACTGCTTTTAAAGGGTTAGTTCACCCAAAAATGTAAATTCTGTCAGTAATTACTCACTCTCATGTTGTTTCAACCCCGTAAGACTTCATCGTTCATCTTCGGGAACACAAATTGTCTGACTGCTTCATAGGCTTCTAAGCAATTTCATTCTGCCGGTCCAGAAAAGTTAGTAAAAACATAGTTAAAATAGTCCAAGTGGCTCAACCTTAATTTAACAAGTGACGAGAATACTTTTTGTGCACAAAAAAAAAAAAAAAAACACACAAATAACGACTTTATCAACTATTCATTTTCTTCTGTGTGGGCCTCTGAGTGAGTTCACGAAAGCCATGACGCATGCGCGAGAACTGAGATACCTTCCCTTCACACAGATACCCAAGACGTTCGCAGGGCAGTTGGATTCGACAGCAAGTCAATTCAAGTCCAAATACATGCTTTTTTATTTCAATAGCTACAAAAATATGCAAGTATCCCGCTGTTTATAATAATGTTGCAGACTGGTCTAATTATAGTTGGTATCGGCTACACTCACATCATCGTCCACAAGAAAGCTTAATCCTGCTTTGTTTGCATGATACCTATTCATTAAGGTAATATTTCAATTTTTTTTCTTTGACCAGGTTTGCCTTTTTTGTTGTAGCACAGAACTGCTGTTAATGTCTGTCATGTTTTCTAATACATTTTAGTACTTTGTATTGTAATTTATACTACGTCTAGTGCACTTTTCAACAAGTTATCCAGAAAGCCAACCATATCAGTTCCTTCTTTATTTTCGGGTATTCCATAAATTGTCTCTGCGTGCACGGCCCTCCTGATCTATTAACCTGGCTTCCAGGTTAGCCTGGCGCTGTGTTAGCCGCTTGATTAATGTTGATGTTGCTTGAAGCTCGGGAAACTCTGCCTTCTCCAGTCTGTCGTTTGTTCTCTTCAATTATTGTTTAATGTCGGAAAGCTGTACCCTATTGTCCCTTCTGAAGTCCCGGAGTTTGTTGAGAATATATTGCAGGCTAACTTCGGAACCATCTTCACCATGTGGAGATGAACTCAGAGAGCTACTTCTGCTACCTTGCCTCACTTCAGGGTCATTTTCTATCACGGGCATCGTTGTTCTACTTCTAGTAGTAACCCCTTTCTCCATTGTTACACAAAATATTCACTAGGGTTTACAAAACTACGTTTTTTGGGGTTATCTCACAAAACCGTCAGGGAGCTTGAAAATTACACTGTCATGCTCTTGGTGGCGTAACCGGAACCGAAAACAGCGTTTTCATTTCAAAACGCTCTCCGTCCACACTAGCATTTTTCAAGCGTTTTCCAAAAGTTTCTCATCCACACAAAAACTTTGGAAAATTTAAAATTCACCTTACTGCACATGCATAAACCAGCGTAAACACTCATAAAAGCTCATGGAGATGATATACGGAACATAAAGTTATCACACTTCTGTTAGGATCATTTTTTTTTAGCAAAATATTTCACCATTTACTGATGCATCCAGGTCGCACTCATTCACTGTCATTATTTGTTTGGTCTAAAACACAACTGCTCTCATGTTTTGCCGCAGGACAGTACATTTTCTGTCATCTTTGCAGGACTTTGATATGAAGAGTGTGCAAAGTAACATTTAAGCAACTGTGTGAAAGTGAATAGCACATAACGGGCACACTAGCGGTATAAACATGAATATCTATCAGTAAAATATGCATCACGTGACTAAACATGCACCATCGTTTTCAAATACCTCAGTTTACACAGTCCACACGACATTGCGAAAACTGCGTTTTCAAATGTATCCACTCAGTGTGGACGGAAGGCCAAAACGTAGAGAAAAAGATGCGTTTTCAAACGAAAACGTATAGTGTGGACAAGGCCATAGTCGCATAATATGATAGCAGCCTTCCCTTACTTGAAATACATTTATTTTGTGCTAAGTATACTACAAATACATTTACATATTTATGTGCTTAAAACCCTGCAATTTAACTTTTAGTATACCAAACTGGTATGCTTAAAGGCTAAAGTGGAACTATTGCAAGTATACTTTAGGTACACTTTAAATATCTTGCATTTAAAGACTGTACAAAGATCATACAATCCTTATTAATAGTGATATTGAAACACATTTTAGGCATAATATTAAGAAATGTTCAGTGTGCAATAAAGAAATACTCCAAATAAAGTTTAATTATAATTTTATATCAGTAAGTCTTAAGTTATGTCAATAAATATGTATTTTAGTGCTTTGTGCTGAAGTAATTCATGACATAATGTTCTCTCTCCTAAAATGTAGAAAGAGATTGTGGTCACATTTAAAACATGAGCTTAATGATGCAGTTTTATTCTAACCGTTACCCCTGGTCGGAGGCTTCTGTAATAATTAGTTTGAATGCAAAGTTGTGTTTCTGCTCATTTTAATGCTGCAACACACAAATATTAAGAAGTGCATAAATTGTAACGTAGTGCCCCTTTATGCCACAACTTGCGTATAGTTGGTGCAACTGGCCCCTGGTCCTTTTCACAGCTTATTCTGGTCAAGAACCGGACACTTAGAAAGAAAAAGACTGTCATATTGATAAAGTGACCAACCACAATTCTCAGCCCACAGACTGCCTACCTCTGCTTTGAATCAAATGTCCACCTATGTGAGACAACCTTCAAAATAATTCTCGATAAAAATGCAGAAAAAATAATATTGTTTTGCATAGAGGTAGCCTGCTCTCTTAGTGTACTTTTTGTATGTACTGTATATGTTACTTTTGAATTACTTTTGTTCCCTTTCGTGATCACTACGAGTTACGTCAGTAACGACGAACGGGGTTTCGCTTAGAAAGCCTCTCACCTTCAAGTATACAAAACGAGCCAATGGCAAGAAAATGCCATGGGTCTGCGGAATTTGCATAGCATAAGTCCGCCCCACGTCGTGGGTATATAAGGAAGTACGCTGGCAACATGCAGATATGTTTTCGCTTCGGAGCCGAGAGTTTTCTTCACTCCTACAAGCCATTCTGAATCATCTTCCTCTACGAGACGAGCGGCTCTTCAGTGTGTTGGTGTGACGGCGCGTTCCAGCGAGATAGAGTTGCCTGCTGCTGATCTGTGCAGTGATCTGTGTTTCTCCCTGGGCGCTTCAGCGCTCTGCTGAGCTTTTTCCTCTCTCTAAAAGAGCTGCAAGCGGCACGTCTTTTTCAAGATGGCTCGCCTGTGTATTTACTGGATGTGGGCGCGTGATTCATCTGCCTAACGGTCACGAGCGCTGTTTTGCGTGTTGGGCTTAATCACGCTCGGCAGCGCTCGTGGATGAGTCATGTTTTCATTGCGGGAACATGACCATCGCGATATTTATAGATCGAGACTCAATGATCTCCGTGTGAGTAGAGTCCCCTCTGCCACACCCCAATCTAGCTCTTCCTCGAGAGGGGATACTTTGGCTGGTGGCCAGGGTGATCTGAGGGTTACGGTGTGGCATAATACCGACGAGCATTCCTCGGGCCACGCAGGGACGCTATGCCTCCCATGTCCGGGCTGGTCGATCCACCACGCAGAGTACTGACCTCGCTCTACGGGCGACATCGGTACCTGCGTGATCCCTGGGCCAGGTGATGTCCACAAGTGTGGTCCAGGAATGGGCTCAGCCAGGTTGATGTGAGGGGGTCTGAGAATTCATTTTCTCAGCTCCCCCATGTCCCAGGCTGGGCTCCTCGGCGGTGTGGTTGAGGACTGTACCCTACAGTCTCCGACCCCCCCAGAAGCAGACTGAGGTCTTCTGCACCAACGGTCATCCGTCCGTGCGGGCTCCTTAGTCTGCTTCCCGCTGAGGCCGCCTCCCTGCGGCCCCTCCCCTCGAGCCTTCACTGGCCCCGAGCAGGAGAGGGTTGCAGGAGGGCGGCACCACCCGTCTCCGCCCCTTAGCCGGCTAAATGCCTGGCTAGGCAGCACTCTTGAGATGGGCGGCTTGCTCGGCGGTGTGGTTGAGGACTGCACCCAACAGTCTTCGGCCCTCCACTGAAGCGGACTGAGGCCTTCTGCACCAACGGTCATCCATCCGTGCAATCTCCTTAGTCTGCTTCCCGCCGAGGCCGTCTCCCTGCCCCAAGCAGGAGGAGGATGCAGGAGGGCGGCACTGCCCGTCTCCGCCCCTTAGCTGGCCAAATGCCGGGCTAAGCAGCACACTCGAGACGGGAAGCTTGGAGTTAGGGCTCAGTTATTCTCAGGAGCTAGTAGCAGGGCCACTCCTTCCCCTGGTGGAGGGCCGGGGGAGAATCTCTTGTTTCAAGAACTGATGCCCCTTCTTCCGAGCCCCAAGAGGCTGTGGAGGACAGTGCTCACGAGCCTCGCCACTCTCGTCCCCCTCTTTCGCCAGACCCCTGCCAGAGCACGCCCCCGTGGAACGCTGGTCCTTCCCTGGCCTCCTCTGGCAGGACGCGGCTAATGACCGTGCCCCCACATCGGGCCGCTATGCCACCCACGTCTGGGCCGGTCATTTCGCTTCGCTGCACCACCGAGGGTACGTCTGTGGTTCGCATGACCCTGCTGGCACAGTTCTTGGGAGCCTGGCAAGAGCTCCCAACCTGTTCCGCTGGGTCTCCCGAACCATCAGGCTCGGCTATGCGATTCAGTTTGCACGGTCTCCTCCCCACTTCAGGGGGGGCCGCGGTTGGTGGCAATGCCCCTATCATGAGAGCGGAGGTTGCCACCCTACTGGCGAAGGGTGCAATCGAGACTGTCCCTCCAGCCGAAATGAGGTCCGGGCTTTACAGCCCCTACTTCATTGTCCTGAAGAAATCCGGTGGGTTTTGGCCAATCCTGGACTTCCGCGTCCTGAACCGCTCCCTTCACAGGCTGCCGTTCAGGATACCACGGCCAAACGCATTTTCTATGTGTGCGGCCACAGGATTGGTTTGCAGCGATCGACCTGAAGGACTCCATGTCTCCATTCTACCTCGACACAGACCGTTCCTACGGTTTGCTTTTGAGGGGCGGGCAAACTAGTACGCGGTTCTCCCATTCGGGCTAGCCCTGTCTCCTCGCATCTTCATGAAAGTCATCGAGGCAGCCCTTGTTCCTCTACGGGAACACGGGGTTCGCATCCTTGCGAACACAGGGACCTAGTGCTCCGTTACCTAGCTCGTCTGGGCCTTCGGGTCAACTGGGAGAAGAGCAAACTCTGCCCCATGCAGAGGATCTCTTTTCTTGGTAAGGAAATCGACTCGGTCGCCATGTGCACGCAGCTTACGAGCGAGCACGTGCAGTCACTGCTGACTTGCCTCCATCAATTCAAGGGCAAGAGTGCGGTTCCACTGAAATTATTCAGAAGCTCCTAGGGCATATGGCATCCGCAGCCGCAGTATCGCTGCTCGGATTGCTTCATATGAGACCGCTTCAGCTTTGGCTTCGCGATCGAGTCCTGAAGTGGGCATGGCAACACGGCACGCTCCGAGTTCCAGTGACTCCGACCTGCCGTCAGACCTTCACCCCGTGGACGAACCTCAGTTTTCTATGGGCCGGGGTACCCTTAGAACGAGTTTCTCGGCATGTTGTTGTATCAACAGAGGCCTCCACCACGGGCTGGGGCACCATGTGCAATGGACATGCTGCCGCGGGCTCCTGGAAAGGACCCTAGTGCCTTTGGCATCTCAATTGCCTCGAGTTGCTGGCTGTACGTCTCGCCCTGCACCGCTTCCATGCGTTGCTCAGGGGTCAGCACGTACTAGTCCGGTCACACAATACTGCGACAGTAGCGTACATCAACCGACAAGATGTTCTGCGCTCCCGCCGTATGTCGCAACTCGCCCGCCACCTCCTCATATGGAGTCAGAAGCATCTGAGGTCGCTTCGAGCCATTTATATCCCGGGAGACCTGATCCGTCCGGCTGTCGAGCTGTCTCGGCTTCGGCCTCTCCCTGGAGAATGGAGACTCCATCCCCAATCGGTTCAGCTGATTTGGGATCAGTTCGGGGACGCACAGGTAGATCTGTTTGCCTCCCACGACTCGTCCCACTGCGACTTGTTTTATTCCCTGACCGAGGGCACCCTTGGCACGGATGCACTGTTGCACAGCTGGGCGCAGGGCCTCCGCAAGTTTGCGTTTCCCCCAGTGAGCGCAGACCCTGCGCAAGATCAGGGAGGACGAGGAGCAGGTCATTTTGGTTGCCCCGTATTGGCACAACCGGACCTGGTTCCCCGAACTAGTACTCCTCGCGACAGCACCTCCCTGGCCAATTCCTCTGAGGAAGGACCTCCTTTCTCAGGGACGGGGCACCCTATGGCACCCTCGTCCCGATCTTTGGAACCTCCACGTGTGGCTCCTGGACGGGACGAGGCAGGTTTGAGTACCCTACCACCAGCGGTGGTGGCTACCATCACTTCCGCTAGAGCACCGTCCACGAGACATGCCGATGCTTTGAAGTGGAACCACTTCGTCAACTGGTGTTCTTCCCGTCGTGAAGACCCCACAAAATGCCAGATCAGTGTCGTGCTTTCCTTCCTGCATGAAGGGTTGGAGCGAAGGCTGTCTCCCTCCACCCTGAAAGTGTATGTTGCCTCTATTGCCGCACATCACGATGCAGTTGAAGGTAAGTCTCTGGGAAAGCACGACCTGATCATCAGGTTCCTGAGAGGAGCGAGGAGACTGAATCCTCCTCGCCCTCCTCTCGTTCCCTCTTGGGACCTCTCAGTGGTTTTAACTGCCCTGCAGAGTGCTCCATTTGAGCCTCTGCAATCAGTGGAGCTTAAGTTCCTGTCAATTAAGACAGTGCTCCTGGTTGCATTGGCCTCCATCAAGAGGGTAGGGGACCTGCAGGCATTTTCAGTTGACGAAGCGTGCCTGGAATTCGGGCCGGCTAACTCTCACGTGATCCTGAGACCCCGGCCTGGATATGTGCCCAAGGTTCCCACCACTCCCTTTTGAGACCAGGTGGTGAAACTGCAAGCGATGCCCTCGGAGGAGGCAGACCCAGCCTTGGCACTGCTCTGTCCAGTACGCGCCATCCATGCTTACGTAGACAGAATGCAGTGTTTCAGGACCTCAGACCAGCTCTTTGTCTGTTATGGTGGGAAGCTGAAGGGAAAGGCTCTCTCCAAGCAAAGGTTGTCTCACTGGATAGTGGACTCAGGTGAGCCTCCCCACAGGCCCTGAGTTCCTCCAGCGCTGCTGACGCCAACGCCAGAGTTATGCCACCGGCAGCTTTCGCGCTTGGCTAGGTGCCTCCATGTGCATGGTTCCCCCTCCGGGCGACCCCCACATGTGTATTTCCACTGTAAGCCTCTCTGAGCTTGTGTCTTTCCCTTAGCAAGCCACCTTGCCACCCCTGGGGTTCCACCTGCGGCTGGACACCCCAGTGATACTCCACATGCAGCCCCTCCAGGTCATATGTGCATTCTAAGTCCCCCACTTCGGGCTGGGCGTGATTGCATATTTCCGCTGAGATATGCTTCCCAGTGTACCTTGGTTTTCCTGTGATAAGTAGGACTCCTTCGTCCATGCCAGTCTCACGACAGGGAGCTCAGACTTACGCAGGGCATTGGAAGAAAGCCTGATTAGCATGATTAGACTGGGAACCCCATTCGTCGTCACTGACGTAACTCGTAGTGACCACGAAAGGGAACGTCTCGGTTACGTATGTACGTCTCCCTGCCACTTCTGCTGTACCGCTGGAACGCTGGAGTTCAGTCTCGGCTCCTCAGCAAAGAAACATATCTGCATGTTCCCAGCATACTTCCTTATATACCCACGACGTGGGGCGGACTTGCGCTATGCAAATTTCGCAGACCCATGGCATTTTCTTGCCATTGGCTCGTTTTGTATACTCGAAGGTGAGAGGCATTCTAAGCGAAACCCCATTCGTCGCCATTGACGTAACGTCTCCGTTCCCTACTCAGGGAACGAGGGTTACATACGTAACAGAGACATTTTTCTTCATTAATTGCATTGAACTTTTCACAATTAAGAGAGAGAAAAAAAATAAATAAATTGTGTTTGATCTTTACAAAAACGTTTTTTATTGTGTTGCTTTAGGGCAAATGCAAAGGGAGATTGACAGAGTTATTGGAAGGAACAGGGTCCCTTCAATGGAAGACAGGAAGTCCCTCCCCTTTACTGATGCTGTGATTCATGAAGTACAACGTTTTCTGGATATTGTCCCACTAAATGTTCCCCATTATGCCATGAAAGACATCACATTCAGAGGTTATGTAATTCCAAAGGTAACAATTAACCACATAATACTCTTGAAAAAATGTATTTTATTGTATAGCTGTTGAGTATTGTTGAGTTTGGAAATCATATAATTTGAAATAAGCTTTCATTCTTTCAGGATACAGTGATCATTCCCATGTTGCACTCTGTCCTCAGGGATGAGGTACAGTGGGAAACCCCTTGGACATTTAACCCAGAGCACTTTCTGGATGCCAACGGCAACTTTAAAAAGAATCCAGCCTTTATCCCCTTTTCTGCAGGTAAACTCTGGACTGTCTACAATCTCACACCAAACAAAAGTTTTAAAGTTGTTAATAAAAAATAAAAAAAAATCACATATTGTGAAGATGGTTAAATGTATTTTTTAATTTTAACATAAAAAAAGGTATTATTAAAAAAAAATATTTTGAAAATCAGTCCTTAAAATCAAGCACGAGTCAAATAATGTTTAACACAGACCTATAGCACTATAGAATAGCTCCAGATGTACACAAAGCTTCTTCATGCAGTTTAACTTTATATGAAGTAACTCTAATTTAAGCTGCTTGTTTCGAAAATTACTTCAGTCAACGTGGCTAATTCTTGTTCAACACTTGTTCAAGTTCAACAAGCTTGAATCCAATGTGACATTGTAATAGGAACCAAGTAATGGGCACCAAAAAATGTCTGGCCCAATTAAACAGAGGCAGAGTGAATACAAAAAGTTTGAAGTATAAATGACTATTTATCCAAACGTTCAAAATCATGAAAAATCCTAACCCAAATATATATCATTAATGGAAAAATAAAACAAAAAGGGAAGAAACTTATCCAAATTAGATTTAAAAGCAATAATGCCAAATATGCAACTTTTCCAAAAAATAACTTCCGCAAAAAGAAAATCAAAAAAGACAAATCAACAAATCACACTCTCCACTGCAGCAACCAACACAGACTAACTCCATTTAACACTGAGGTGTTACACTGAGGACGGCACCCCACTTCTAGTCTTCGGTGACTTCAACATTCATCTCGAAAAGCCACATGCAACAGACTTCACCTCTCTCCTAGCCTCTTTCGATCTCAAACGACTCATCACCACAGCTACTCATAAATCAGGCAACCAACTGGACCTGGTTTACACACGCAACTGCACCACAGAAAACATCCTGGTGACACCTCTCCACGTTTCAGATCATTTCCTCATTACTTTCAGTCTACAACTCTCTACCCCTGCACCACCACCCCCACCACCAGTCACTTTCAGACGAAACCTGCGCTCACTTTCCCCCTCCCATCTCTCCTCTGCCGTGTCATCCTCTCTTCCCCCACCCTCACAATTCTCATCTCTGGATGTGAATACCGCAACGGACACCTTATGCTCCACTCTAATCTCTTCTCTAGACATTATCTGCCCTCTCTCCTCCAGGCCAGCACGCGCTACTCCCTCTAACCCCTGGTTATCTGAGGTTCTTCGGGAACACCGGACCGAACTCAGGGCAGCGGAGAGGAAATGGCACAAATCAAAAGACGCATCTGACCTGAGTATGTATCAATCTCTCCTCTCCTCCTTTTCTGTTGATGTTCATGCTGCAAAATCTTCATACTTCCACAACAAGATCAACAGCTCCTCCAACACACGATTACTCTTCAAGACATTCAACTCTCTCCTCTGTCCACCTCCACCACCTCCCGCCTCCTCCTTAACTGCTGACGATTTTGCGACCTTCTTCACCAACAAAACAACAGCTATCAGCAGTCAGTTCTCAGCTCCACACACACAGGAACCCCGACCGACCCCTTCCACAGCCAATACCCCTCTGTCCTCCTTTTCTTCGCTAACCGAGGAAGAAGTATCTACACTTCTCCTCTCCAGTCACCCTACCACCTGCCCGCTTGACCCCATCCCCTCACACCTTCTACAAGCCATCTCTCCCACACTTCTACCATCACTCACACACATCATCAACTCATCCCTCCACACTGGCACCTTCCCTACAGCATTCAAGCAGGCTCGGGTTACTCCACTGCTCAAAAAACCAACGCTAAACACATCATTGGTAGAGAATTACAGACCTATCTCTCTCCTACCATTCATTGCGAAGACACTTGAAAGAGCTGTCTTCAACCAACTAACATCCTTCTTGTCTCTAAACAACCAGCTGGATGTCAACCAATCTGGCTTCAAGAAAGGACATTCAACTGAGACTGCATTACTGTCAGTCACAGAAGCCCTACGGATCGCAAAAGCTGCTTCCAAATCTTCAGTCCTCATTCTCCTGGATCTGTCTGCTGCCTTCGACACGGTGAATCATCAGATCCTTCTGTCCACCCTCTCATCACTGGGCATCACAGGAACTTCACTCCACTGGTTTGAGTCCTATCTCACAGGTAGGTCCTTCAAGGTCGCATGGAGAGGTGAGGTATCCAGAGCACATCAGCTGACCACAGGGGTTCCCCAGGGTTCAGTTCTTGGTCCCCTCCTCTTCTCCATCTACACCACATCACTGGGACACATCATACAGGCACACGTTTTTCCTACCACTGCTATGCTGATGACACACAGCTCTTCCTCTCCTTTCAACCAGATGATCCCACAGTAGCTGCACGGGTCTCAAGCTGTCTGGCGGACATCTCCACATGGATGAAGGAACATCACCTGCAGCTCAACCTGGCAAAGACTGAGCTTCTCATCCTCCCTGCCAATCCATCTCTACAGCACGACTTCACCATCCAGCTAGAGTCATCATTAATCACCCCATCAAGATCGGTCAGAAATCTTGGAGTAACGTTTGATGACCAGCTGACCTTCACAGATCACATTTCAAAGACAGCTCGATCATGCAGGTTTGCACTGCACAACATCAGGAAGATCAGGCCTTTCCTAACTGAGCATGCAACACAACTTATCGTCCAGGTCCTGGTCATCTCTAGGCTTGACTACTGCAATGCCCTTCTGGCTGGACTCCCAGCATGTGCGACCAAACCCCTACAGATGATCCAGAATGCTGCAGCTCGTCTTGTCTTCAACGAGCCCAAGAGGGCCCACGTCACTCCTCTGTTCATCTCTCTGCACTGGCTACCTCTAGCTGCTCGCATCAAGTTCAAGGCACTGACGCTTGCTTACAGAACTATCACAGGCTCAGCTCCCTCCTACTTTCACTCACTCCTACGAGTCTACATCCCTACCAGACACCTACGATCGGTCAACGAGCGACGTCTCGTGGTACAATCACAGAAAGCCACAAAATCACTTTCCAGAACATTCTCATTCACAGTTCCATGCTGGTGGAACGCTCTCCCCACCCTCATCCGGAATGCAGAATCCCTGACAACATTCAAAACACAGCTGAAAACCAATCTCTTCCGTGAGCACTTAACCTTATAGAAAAAAAAAAAAAAAGAAAAAAAATCCTTTCCCTTTGAAACATCACTTATCAGGCTTATGCTACTCTGAATAATACCTGAACTTCGTATTTTGAGCACTTCCTGCGTTGTTGTTGCTTTTGCCTCTTTATGATGACTCGCTGAATTTAGTCCTAATTTGTAAGTCGCTTTGGATAAAGGCGTCTGCTAAATGACTAAATGTAAATGTAAATGTAACACTGACGAGCACATTTATACTGGCGGCCAGCACCATTACCCCATGGGGAGGGACAAACTCATACAACACTTTACACATTTTCTCATAAATATAGAGTCTTGAAGAAACATTTTGTCATACTGTTCAAAATAGATAATATACTCTCTTATGCAACAGTTGATATCATTTACAATACACTGAACATGAAATAACAGAAGCAACTCGGCCGCGTTGTCCCTGAAACCCCCATCCTCAATTAAAAGTGGTAGATTCCAATCCTTAGCGGAACCAAAGATTCCCGCCACCATTTCCCCGTCGGACCACTAAAATTATGGGACAAACAATACTGCATAAAGACAACAGGTATTTCATTCACTCATTTCGATCAATAATCATAATAAACTCTTATGTCAGTAAACAGTCTCTCTGTGTGTGCATTTATTAACTCAAGTCCATGTTAAATGTGCGGTCAATCCGTGACCGTCACAGACATCCACACAGGGAACGAATGCCTCACGCAAAACTCTAGACAGCAATGAAACCAGCTGAAGGATATCTGAAATTATAACTTAAATTGGAGCAATATCATAAGCATTGTATTCCTAAGTAGATCAGGTATTGAGTATCAACTGGTGAAGCTTAACTGATGTGGCCTGTCTGACTGACGCTATACACTTATGCTAAACACTTAATGTTTTCTCTTTTTTTAGCACAACTGCCTGTTAAAATTTTTTTTGTGACATGTCACAAGTTCATCTCCTCTGCATTCTATCTCTGCAGGTAAACGCGCTTGTGTGGGTGAGTCTCTGGCGCGTATGGAGCTCTTTCTGTTCATCGTGTCTCTGCTTCAGAAGTTCAGCTTCAGTAGTCCAAAGGGTCCAGATGGCATAGACACCAGTCCTGAACTCAGCAGCTTTACCAACATGCCTCGATTCTATGAGCTCATTGCCTCCCCCCGCTGAACAAAGAAACATTACCATAATTCATACTAATTACAAGTTCTTTGAAGCTGGATCAGTTTAGAGAGTATTTGTTTAGGGAGTCTGTTTCTGATTCTTATATATGTGTGTTACTTGCTCCTGGGTGTCAGTCAAATGCTCCATTAATAAATAGCTCAGCAGTCAACACCAGGGGCCTGTTTCAGAAAGGAGGTTCAACCAACTCTGAGTTAAAACTTGAACTCTGAGTTGACTTACCCTGAGATGGGAAACTCTGAGTTTTCGGTTACAGATCAGCTGAAATGAGTTAGTTCAATCAACTCTGAGTTGACCTACTCTGAGTTAAGCGCGTGCACCACAACTATAAAAAGGCATTATCAATGGAGCGCAGAAATTATGAGTCACCATGGCAACAGCGCCATACAAAAAGAGGTCTTCATATTTCTCAGTACGAACATTATTACTGTAATTTTACAGTATTAGAACATTAATTCTGTAATTTAATTTAATTAAAGGGATTACTCTTAATTCTTCTGTAATTTAAAGTAAAATCTGATGTAATTGCATTAGACAATTCTGTATATTTAACATACATTTTTAAAAGGTATATTTTTAATGTAACCTTCTCTCTCTACACACTTTGGTAAATTCATGAATAATTCATGCGATTGTATATTGTTTATTTGAAAGCATTAAAAGTGCAGTTTCTTGTCTCTCCTTGTATTGTTCAAGTGGTTGAGGTTGATATGGGATTTAGTAATTAGTAATAGGTAAACCAATGCTTTCTAAAGATTGTCATTATTACATTAACCTAATTACACTGTTGAAGATGTCATTTGTAGTTAGTAATACAAGTAAATTGCCCTACTGTTATAATATCAGAGGTGAAACTGGAAGAACAGTATGTTATTCAACCTAATTTAAATTTTCATGTAGGGGCAATCCTGCAGGTATTAAAAGAACATGGCAGCAGCTGAAAATTAAATATAAAAACATAATTCAATCAGGTAAGGCTTGAGCATATCATGGGTGTAGGCTACCTCACTTTACATTTGACATATTAAATAACTAAATAGCATCCAGTGTCTAGCAGTGCAGCAGCATTTTTGGCTGAGCGAATTCCTGGAGGGACTTCAGAGCCAGTCACTCCCGAAGATCCAAGGGCCTTCATAAAATGTAAGAGGTTTACATGTGTGTTATTTTTTATATAGGCTATTTTTGATATTTCCATTTATTTTACTTTGGGTTGGGTTTTTTGTTGGTCCCAATTCTGATGGTAATATCTGTCTTTTGGAGCCTCCTGTCCCAACAGAACCCCAGGCAGTTGTAAGTAGCCTACTCAATACACCAGAAATTATGACAAATGGTGTTATAAAGTGTACTCAACCAAATGCTCATCTTCACAGGACGATGGGGATAAAAAGTTTTTGCTGCCACAGAGAGGTAATGTTAATATTATGTGTCTACACATCAAACAATCTACACATTCAGATTTTTTCACATTTTTATGTGGATAATCTAAGTTTAAATCTAAGTATAAACGGGTATTCTTATCTCTCCCTCCCACCGAGTGTGGAAGAACAGCAGGAGGAGGGTCCATCAACTTCTGTTGCACAGATGAACAGAGTTCAGTGATTTCCAGTAAATGCCACAGTTTAATTCTGTAGAATTTGTTCAGAACTACATTATGTAACTCTAATCTATTTTCAGTTGCCAGTTAATGAGTTATATAGACTTCATCTTATACAAATTTTTTTTGAAAAAAACTGCAGTAAAAATAGCAATATTTTATTTATTAATAAAATATTAATTTTATTAATAAAAATGTACTGAAAGAATGAATGAGGTGTTTAAACACCACTTCCTCTTTAAAAAAGGGGAGGAGACCGATAGAAACTCTGGGTTTACCAAAGAAAACTTGCTCCCGACCAGGTTAGGTTCACAGAGTAAGTTACCATGGTAACTGACTCTGAGTATAAGTTACCTCTCTTTCAGAAACGGGCTTGACTTACTCTACTTTCTCAGGTTTAACATACCTCCCATTCTGAAACAGAAAACTCAGAGTTTCCCTCATTTCAGGGTTAACATACTCAGAGTTTTCACTTAACCTCCTTTCTGAAACAGGCCCCAGGATGAATGACTAGAAAGAGCATTTTGAATATAAAAGGGGGCACATTTGTCAATTTACCCTAAAATGTACTGTAACATTGCTGATATTCTGATTGTTTTTTATCAACAAAATAACCAAATCACCAAATAAAAATGTATCATATGAAAAATAAATATCACAGACAATTTTCATGTCAGCAGCCATATCACCCTGTAGCCCAAGACTGGTTGCCCACTGAAGCTAAGCAGGGCTGAGCCTGGTTAGTACCTGGATGGGAGACCTCCTGAGAAAACCAGGTTGCTGCTGGAAGAGGTGTTAGTGAGGCCAGCAGGGGGCGCTCACCCTGTGGTCTGTGTGGGTCCTAACGCCCGAGTGTAGTGACGGGGACACTATACTGTCAGAGAGCACCGTCCTTCGGATGAGACGTAAAACCGAGGTCCTGACTCTCTGTGGTCATTAAAAATCCCATGGCACTTCTCGTAAAGAGTAGGGGTGTAACCCCCGGTGTCCTGGCCACATTCCACCCATTGGCCCTTTCCAATCATGGCCTCCTAATAATCCCCTTACATTGAATTGGCTCTATCACTCTCTCTCCTCTCTCCACCTATAGCTGGTGTGTGGTGATCGCACTGGCGCCGTTGTACTGTGGCTGCCGTCGCATCATCCAAGTGGATGCTGCACACTGGTGGTGGTTGAGGAGAGATCCCCTGATATGATTGTAAAGCGCTTTGGGTGTACAGTAGTACATATGAAAGTGCTATATAAATACCTCATTCATTCATTCATTCAATTTTGTGTATGTTTGAATTACGTAAAAAATTTTAATAAAAACAAAAACAAATCAAGTGTTGGTTCGCCCAAAAATGAAAAATCTGTCCATTACTCACCCACGTCATTCCAAACCCGTAAGACTTTCAATCATCTTCAGAACACAAATTAAGATGTTTTTAATGAAATCTGAGAGTTGTCTGTACATCCATTGACAGTCCATGCAACTACCACTTTGATGCTTCAAAAAGTTCATAAAGAGATTGTAAAATAAATCCATATGAATTTAGCGGTTTATTCCAAACTGTCTGAAGAGACACACATTAATTTAGGCTTTTATTCACATATAAAGATTGATTAATGCACACATCAGTTATGGTAAATGGAAGCTCAAGCATGCTTGCCAGTGGGGTTCATTCTCGAGTATCACACAGCACGTTTGAGCTTCCGCAAGAACCAATGAGTTTTGTTCTCACTTGTCAAGCATGTACAGTTGAGCTTCTGTTTATGTTCACTGACTAAGGTTTATATGAGATTAAAAGCCCCAATCTGTTCATCATATAATGCCCAGAAAGGCCATGGCGACGGCAGAGCAACGACTGAACAAGGCGATGCCAGAGGGACGAGGAAGCCTGGTGAAGCCGTAGGGACGATAGTCCCAGGTGGAGCTGAGGGAGTGAGTAACCAAGGCGGAGCCAACTGGTCAACGTGCCGAGGCGGAGTTACGGGCTTGGAGGTTCTAGGCGGACCTAGAGGGTCAACACTCCAGGGCAGAGCTGGCGAACTGGAAGCCCCAGGCAGAGCCGAAGGGCAGTAAGGAGCTAGAAAAGACAGGGCCAAAAAAAATGGGTAGCACAGGCAGGGGCTTACAGAACAGCCTCCTTGGCCGATTCAGGGCAGAAAGAGAGTTTAAAAGTGGCCACCTTGGCTGACATGGGACAGGCAAATAATTCAGGAACTGCCTCCTTGGTATAGGGTAGAGGAGGTGGAGGTGGGAGTGGGAGTGGGAGTGGGAGGCAGGGTGGGAACATCACAGACAATTCTAACTCAATGCAGGGCAACAAAACAGGCATGGTGCTCTGTGATAAAACAGGCATGAAGTTTGGCTACTAAACAGGCATGGCGTTTATTCTTGCAAACTCCACACTAAAGGGGTTCAGAGTCAGCACACTCACGTCAGCCTTGGCAGTAGGGTCTGAGCTCCACTCCATTCCCTCATATTCTACCAACACGCCCATTGGAACAGATAATGTTGACGGGCTTGGGCTCCGGTACGATCTTACACTGTTAACCCTTGCTGTAAAAAAAAAGGCCAAATTCTGACAGTATCATACCATTTTCCATTAAAAAAATTAGGGGTGACCCCGAATAGTCGAAGATTCGATGCTTCGATTGGAGGAGCCTGATTTGACTACCGATCTCACGGTCGAATCTTCGCAGAGGTGTTATGAAACGAGGATCATGCCACTTTGGCTTTATGAGGGCGCTCAATGTCTGATTTCACATAGAACTACCGGTTTTCTGTCAATACGTTAACATTCAGCCTATTATGATAATGCTGTATATAAAAATGTGCAAAGAAAGAAGCTTTTAATAAATATTTTTTAAACGTGCGTGAATAAACCCAAACACGCCGTGACAGATTTAAGTTTCACTTTCAATACGTGACCGACAGAGGAGCGTCTTGGCGGCAAGGATTTAAATCTTTAACAATGTCTGGGATAAGAAAATCTAAAGTGTGAATGTACACCATCAGAAAGGATATTCTCCAAGGCTGGATTTAGCATCAGGAAAACCATGATCGCACTTCTGCCGGCCAACGTTAACAAGTTGGTTTTCAACGAGACATTCTAAAATGCTTAACGTGAAAAAAGCTTTTAAAACGCTTAAAAGGCACTTTAACGTGGCTTAAAGTACACAGTACACACTTTATTAAGAAACCATACTATGTGCAGATAAGCAGATGAACCCAGAATAGTAACGCAATGCGTTCCTCCTATAGTAAAGCGTTTTCATATTTTAATTTAACTATTTTAGGAGATTAAGTCGTTAAACGTTTTTCACGTTAAGTCTTTTAGAATGTATTTTATCCGCGCGCACAATTTGAAAAGACTCCAACGGACACAGACAGAGTGAAAGACTGAATTTGTTCTCTCGATCAGGTAGGGTACAAGTGATTTCAAAACTTTTCAGCCGGTTCTAATTAGATTTTGGATGCTGTGAACATTTTTAGCTAAAAAGACTGCCACTCCAGTTTAGCATTTATTGTTGTTTCTGCAGTTAAAAAGACAAAGTAGAAAATTCTGGCTACTATCGTTATTTTAATCATTTCTTTATTTTTATTTTATTTATTGATCTGTCAGGGTTATCTAATCTAACTATTTGTGGCTTGTGTTTTGAATATGTTCCCCTGCATTTTAGGCATTTTGCACACATTTGCTCCTCATCTTGTGACTTGATTCTGATTTATTTCGTTTTGTATTTTTATTTATAAGAAAGGTATATTCTGTTCTAATTTAATTCAGTAAATTAATTGTTAATTTTTTCGGTGCATCGATGTTGTGCTGTACTTAGAGCCTGCTCGCACAGGTAATTTAGCCGATTTAATTTGATTTGCATGTGAAATGTAAATCCTGTCTGCAGTGTGGCCTTTCTGGAGTTATTTATGTTATTTCTTAGTTTTATTGATCCAAAATGTTTTTATACATTTTCTTCTATATATTTGTGTGATTTTCTGTACATCGCGGCTTTGAATTGTTAAAGCCCCGCCCCCATACACATGATTCAACTATTAGTCGACTATAGGCAAGACTTGACGATTCTGATTCAACTATGAAAATCCATAGTCGGGGACACCCCTAAAAACAATAATATACCGTAGAAAACAATGCATTCTGGGTTATATTTGTCCTTTTTGAGAAAGTAGCCTACAGGAATATACTGTGAATTAGCACCGCTCAAAGTCGACACTCAGAGACTGTGTTCCAAATCACACCCTATACACTCATTCACTATTCTCTACATTAGTTCACTAATATAGTCAACTTGAATGAAAAGAAGTGAGTGAATTGAGACACTGATGAATGTGTGGTTGAATGAGTGTGAAAACAGTTTACAAACCAGTTTAACATTATTTCTTTCATACATGTACAAAAGGTATTGTTGAGAATCAACAGATAGTTGTTGCTGCTTTATTGAATATCATAAAGTTTGTAGTCACCATGATGGAGATCAGTATTTGCTTTAGTTGGTCTCTTGACACTTATCTCCTTAGCATTAGTTTTTCTCTGGCTGCTGTAACTGTGAGTTTATAAAACATTATAGAATTTTCTAAAATTGTTATGGCAAGAAAAAGTCAAGAATAAGATGATCAGGTGTTTTTGGCTGTTGTGATGATGCAATTATCGTTTTGGCAGAGATGGACAGTAACAAAGTACATTTACTTGAGTACTGTACTTAAGTACACTTTTTGAGTATCTGTACTTTACTTGAGTATTATTTTTTCTGGAAACTTTTTACTTTAACTTCACTACATTTGAAAGACAAATATCGTACTTTTTACTCCACTACAATTCTGTCAAGGTCCTTGAGTAGAAAGTAACATCAGTCAGTGGATGATTTTGGTTGCAGGGGTTGCATTTTGGTTGGAAATGAAAGTTTACGTCAGAACCCTGCATCTGATTGACATCAGAACCCGACGTCAGATTGACGTTGGATATTGATTGAAAATAAAAGTAGGGTTGACGTCAGAACCCGACTGATGTTGGTTTCTGACGTCAACCCGATTTTCATTTTCAACCACAATACAACGTCTGTCCAATGTTGGAGATCAACGTCAATCTGACATTGGATTCTGACATAAACCTGATTTTCATTTTCAACGTTGGGTTTGGTTCCCTTTCAAGGGAACTCCCGTTGCGTCGAAAAGCTGACGCTATGGGAACGCTTTGCGTGATGACGTCTTGAAGCACATGTAAAATCAGTCCAATGGTGTGGCGGAACGTCAGAGGCGGGTGACGTCACGTACCAGGAAGCTATAAAAGCCGGCCCGAAACAGAAAACGAAAGCTTTCTGAGTCTTCAGTTGCGCTCTGTGTTGAATCTGTCCTTGTTATTTGGTGTTGTCTGTCTATATTATATATATATATTCAGTATGGCGAGCAAGCAGCAGTTTAGAGTGTGTGTCCATCCCTGCCCGCGTTATTTAACGGGAGGTGATACTCACACTCTTTGTGTTGTTTGTTTGGGTGAGGAGCATGCCCAGTCAGCACTCGAGGGTGGTGACTGTGTGCATTGCGACGCGCTTCCATTGCGCACGCTCCGATCCCGCTTGGCTCGGTTCAATCCCGATCGCGTTCCCCAGGGCTCGGGTCCCGCCGCGGCTGAGGCTCGGCGGCGATCTCAGACCTGGGGTTCGCAAATGGATCTGTCAGTGGATGTTGAGACGGGCTCTGCCTTATCTCAGCATCAATCTGACAGATCCAGTGCCTCTCATCAGGGTGTGGAAGCACGCATTGCGGTTTCTTCCCCCCCGATAGAGGCACCAATACTGCAACTGTCCAGCTCTGAGGAGTTGAATGTTGTGAGTATTGAAGCTGAGTCTGAGGATTCGCCACCTCAGTCTCATGCGTTTGAGGAACTGCTCGATGTTATTACTAGAGCAGTTGACAGACTATCTATTGAGTGGCCAGAGGATAGGCAGGACGTTCGTTCGAAAAGTAAGCTCGACGAACGCTTCCTGCCATCTCGTACACAGCCTCAGCGAAGAAGCCTTCCGTTTTTCCCCGATCTCCACACCGAGGTGTCGAAATCGTGGGGAAAACCGGTTTCATACAGAGTGTATGCACCACAAACATCCCACTATTCTTCCATTCACAAATATAAAGAATATGGTTATGGGGAGATGCCGAAGGTGGAGGAGACGCTTGCGAGCTATCTCTCTCCAGCAACGGCATCTTCCCTGAAAGCTCCTTCACTTCCCTCTAAGCCAGTAAAATTCACATCATCTCTGGTTCATAAATCATATGCAGCCGCTGGTCAAGCTGCAGCGTGTCTGCATACGATGTCTATTATGCAAGCCTATCAGGCAGAATTATTGGGGGATTTAGAGGAGGGCGGGGGAATTGGTCCTGACACAGTGGCTGAACTACGCAGAGCCACAGATCTGTCTCTCAGGGCCACCAAGGAGACCGCTAAATCAATCGGGCGGTCTATGGCAGCCCTGGTGGCCACTGAGAGGCATCTGTGGCTCAATTTGAGCGATATAAAAGAGAAAGAAAAGCACGTTCTCTTAGATGCTCCGGTTTCCACTGTTGGTTTATTTGGTGATGCAGTAAACAGTGCGGTAGCTAAATCTCAGGAAGCTGCTAAACAGGCAGCTGCATTACAAAAACTTCTCCCCCGCCGTTCTTTCATTGAGGCTGCTGAGCGGGAGCAGCCTCACTCCTCTAAAAAGAGCGCTGAACATCGTGCCACTCAGAAACAGAGTGTGTCCTCTCGTGCTCCCCCACAAAAATCTCGGGGACACGGAGGGCGCTCTCAAACCCAGCAGTCTTCGAGGGGTAAAACGGATCTGCGGACCGTTATTACCGCCAAGAAGGCTGCTGGGAAAAAGTCCTGATGTCTGAGGGCTCAGGACAAATGAGGGTAGTCCCCCCGAAGCAGAGCGGTTAACACCTCTTTTCACGGTGCCCGTCTCTCTTCGGTGCCCTCAGGGGACCGTTCTGCCAACCCTGCCACCTCTGGTGTTTCCGGCGAGCACATATCTCAAGGTCCACCCGGAAACGTAGTGGCCTCGGGATGCCCGCCCCCTCTGAGGAGGGTGCTAGAGCAGTCTGTTTGGTCGTTCCCTGCCGGTGCGCCGTTACAGGGCGACGAACCGACTACTCAACAGCAGGAGAAAAATACGGTGCCGTCTCTCTTCGGTGCCCTCAGGGGACCGTTCTGCCAACCCTGCCGCCTCCGGTGTTACAGGGCGCAGCGGTCTCCGGCGAGCACATATCTCAAGGTCCACCCGGAAACGTAGTGGCCTCGGGATGCCCGCCCCCTCTGAGGAGGGTGCTGGAGCAGTCTGTTTGGTCGTTCCCTGCCGGTGCGCCGTTACAGGGCGACGAACCGACTACTCAACAGCAACAAAATCCAGAAACCAGTCTCGAGAGACTGGTACCTCTAGTAGAATCTTTGACAGCGTGGAAGCTACTGTCAAATGTTTCTCGTTGGGTCCTGCAGACCGTGGAAAAAGGGTATTAGATACAATTCTATTAACGCCCACCGCGGTTTATGGGGGTCCTGCCCACAGTGGTGGGCCCCGAGCAGGTTCTGGTTATGGAACAGGAAGTAAACACTCTGTTAGAGAAAGGGGCCATAGAATATGTACCCCCCTCCAACAGGGAAACCGGGTTTTACAACCGGTACTTCATAGTTCCAAAAAAGGACGGGGGATTGCGTCCCATTTTAGATCTTCGAGTTCTGTACGAGTACATGCAGCTCAAGTTCAAAATGTTAACCTTGAGACAAATCGTGCCACAGATCAGGTCCGAGGACTGGTTTGTCACGATAGACCTCAAGGACGCATATTTCCATCCGTCCGTGTCATTGGAAGTTCCTGAGGTTTGCTTTCGGGGGCAAAGCATACCAAAATCGAGTTCTTCCATTCGGCCTGGCTTTATCACCCCGCACTTTCACCAAATGCGTGGATGCAGCTCTGGCGCCTCTGCGCCTCCGGGGTATTCGCATCACGAACTACATCGACGATTGGTTGATTTTAGCTCAGTCGCATTAGATGGCGGTTCAACATCGAGATGTTGTTCTCGCCCATATGAAAGAGTTGGGGTTACGGCTGGACGCCAAGAAGAGTGTGCTTTCTCCATTTTAGAGGACCACTTTTTTAGGCGTGGTTTGGGATTCAGTGTCGATGCAGGCGCGCCTGTCATCGCCACGCTTCGATTCCATCCTGGCAGCTGTGAGAAGTGTAAAGCTAGGCCAGCTACTCACTGTCAAACAGTTCCAGAGACTGTTGGGTCTCATGGCAGCAGCTTCCAACGGGATACCTTTTGGACTGCTGCACATGAGGCCCCTGCAGTGGTGGCTCAGGACCAGAGGGTTTTTCCCCGAGGGGCAACCCATTTCGCACAATCAAGGTCACGCGGTGATGCCTATGTGCCTTGGTTATGTTGAAGAAACCTTGGTTCCTGTCCCAGGGCCCAGTGCTGGGAGCTCCTTGTCGTCGCAAACTGCTAACGACGGATGCTTCCCTCACGGGTTGGGGAGCGATCCTGTGGGTCGCTCATCTCAAGGTCTGTGGGAAGACCATCATCGTTCCTGGCATTCTATAGCCTAGAGATGTTAGCTGTCTTCCGGGCTCTGAGGAGCTTTATCACAGGTCTCAGGGGACACCATGTGTAGTACATACGGACAACACGTCGGTAGTCGCCTATATCAAGGGGGTTTGCGCTGGCATGCCATATCCTCTTGTGGTCCCAGGGGAAGTTGCTGTCACTCAGGCAGCCTACATCCCCGGGGTCCAGAATATAGGAGCAGACACTCTGTCGAGACAGGGGCCGAGGCCCGGGGAATGGTGGCTCCACCCCCGAGGTGGTGGAGCTGATATGGAAATTATAAGTGGATCTGTTTGCGTCTCGAGAGACGTCTCACTGTCCACTTTGGTTCTCCTTCACGCATCCAGCTCCTCTGGGACTGGATGCTATGGTACAGACGTGGCCGAGGCTACGTCTGTACGCCTTTCCCCCAGTTGCTCTGCTCCCGGGAGTTCTGGAAAGAGTTCGCAGGGACCGGGTTTCCCGATCTTGTGTCCCTCCTCGACGGGCATCCTCTGGAGTTACCCGTCAGGAGGGACCTTCTGTCCCAGGCAGAGGGCTCGATATTTCACCCTCGGCCAGAACTGTGGAACCTGTGGGCTTGGCCTCTGAGGGGGCCCAGCTCATAGAGTCAGGTCTCTCAACCGAGGTTGTTGAGACCATTCTACAGTCCAGAGCTCCCTCCACGAGGAAACTTTATGCCCTGAAGTGGAGAGTATTCACTTCTTGGTGTAGTGACCGTCGGTTGGACCCAGTCCACTGCCCAATTGGTACAGTGCTGGAGTTCCTGCAGGAACGGTTCACTGCAGGTCTGACCCCGTCCACTTTAAAGGTCTATGTGGCGGCCATAGGTGCTTACCACAGTCCTTTGGGTGGAATGTCTGTGGGGAAAGACCCCTTGGTATCTCGTTTCCTTCGTGGCACTTGGAGGTCCTCCTCCCTTTCGAAATCGGACCAGGAGGCGAATAATTTGCTTTGCCCTGTTCGGGCGTTAGACGCGTATGTCCACAGAGCTGCCCTGTGGCGTAAAAGTGACTTTTGCTCCCCTAACAAGGGAGGTCCAGTGTCTAAGCAAAGGATGAGCAAGTGGGTGGTTGAGACTATCTCACTGGCTTATGAGGCGGCTGGACAGCCTTCTCCTTTGGCTGTCCGGTCGCTCTCTACTAGGAGTATGGCGGCCTCTAAGGCCCTTATATCAGGAGTATCGTTACAGGACGTCTGTGATGCGGCAGGCTGGTCCTCACCGCACACCTTCGTCAGGTTCTACTCTCTGGATTTAGACTCTACTCTAGGGTCTCATGTTTTGTCTTCTTAGTGCTGCTCACATGATTACACACAGGACAGACATTTGTAGCTATGGAGGCGTTGGTATAGACGTTCCCATAGCGTCAGCTTTTCGACGCAACGGGAGTTCCCTTGAAAGGGAACGCCTCGGTTACGACTGTAACCTCGGTTCCCTGAAGAGGGAACGAGCGTTGCGTCGCCTTGCCATATCTCCTTCATGCCTGTCAGCGCGACTTCAGACTTTACGAAGCTTTCGTTTTCTGTTTCGGGCCGGCTTTTATAGCTTCCTGGTACGTGACGTCACCCGCCTCTGACGTTCCGCCACACCATTGGACTGATTTTACATGTGCTTCAAGACGTCATCACGCAAAGCGTTCCCATAGCGTCAGCTTTTCGACGCAACGCTCGTTCCCTCTTCAGGGAACCGAGGTTACAGTCGTAACCGAGGCGTTTTCTAAATGCGAATTTTGTCACTTTTTTGCACACTAGCTTATAGATAACAGTAAGTCTAACATATTCATACTAAAAGCCAAAAAACTTTAAATAGGGAACTATTTGAGGGAACAGCCATTTGGGTGTCCGAAACCATTGTGGACATTATTGAGTGCACTTATTCAATCTCACATTCAATCCCACTACTGGAACTGTGTTCTAGAAATAAATTTGATATTGATATGAGGGCAGGCATGTAGGCATAGATTCAGAGGCATACGGTACTTAAGTATTACATACAACAATGCAACAATAATAAAACAATGCATTGACCTTTACTTTTTACTTTTGATACTTAAGTATTTTTAAAAACGAGTACTTCTGTACTTTTACTTAAGTAAAAATAGGTCTTTACAACTTTTACTTGTAACGGAGTAATATTTGACCAGTAGTATCTGTACTTTCACTCAAGTAAGGAAGTTGTGTACTTCGTCCACCTCTGCGTTTTGGACATGTCTGATCTCATCCTGTGTATATGCTTTGAATTTATGGTTACTTAAAATGTATCATATCTCTGGAATCAACAACATAAAATACAATGGTTGTGTAATCAGTTATTCTGAAGGATAATAAAATCATATAGTGCATTAAAACATTTTGAACTCCTATTTGACTTGATCACACACAGACATCAACAATCAGCATTCAGCACATGAATGTCGTCAATGGTGACAATCAAAAGTTTCATGTAGCAATGCATGTTGGGTTCCATGATAGTATAAAACTCCCAAAGTGTTGTGCCAGTTCATACTTAAAAAGAACTAGCTCAAAGTTCAGTTCACACAGATGATAATGAATAACTAGTTCATGTTCATAGTTATTTTTAAAAAAAATGAACTAAGTTCACATATCTAAAAATGAACTAGTTCACGTTCATTTGTTAAATTCTTTTTAAGATAGGCCACTATCTTACTCAATAGAACCTCTTTACCATCCATTACCAGCTGAAAATCACTGCCACTCCAAAACTAATCAAAATTATTGTACCAATAAACAAGAGACAATTATTATAGCCAGGAGAAAAATAATGTTGAGATAGAGAATATATTTACCCCTTAAATAATGTGTAATCATGATATGTAGAAATTGGAAAATACAAGGTGCAGTAAAGGTATACTGTATGTTCAGGGAAACTTTTATTTAGCCAGCATGAACCAAATTACCCAGGACTTAAAAAAAAGGTATATTCAGGTTCATGGGGAAAAGATCAGTCTACTGACAAAAATCCAGCATATTCTGAACGGCAGTAACTATGTAAACCAGACCAAAGTAGTCATGTACTGTAATGTCAAATTAGCTTGGGCTTACCCTGCTCAAACTAGTACTAGCACTAGCCATGCTGGACCATCAAGGTGTTTGCCGTAAACAGTGTCGTAAAACCTGACTTTTCAAATGAGCGTGAACGTGAACTGCGCGTGCTGCTCATTCCTGCCAGAGTGAGCGCCGCTCTCGTTCACGTTCATTGTATGAAAAGTGATTCGTTCAGTTCAGCGTTCGGCGAAAATATGAACGCGTTCAGTGAACGTCGTTCATTGAACGCGTTCATGCACAACACTGAACTCCCAGCATGCACTGCTGCATGAATAAATAAATAAAACAATTATTACCATCATTGTTGAGATTCATGTGCTAACTTTTGACATCTCTGTGTTTCTACATGACAGCTCAGTTTTTTTGTTTTTTTTTGGTTGTGCATGATGTGTAAAAAAATAAATAAATCATCATTGAAACTCTTTGCTGTAGTTATAATGTGTATATTAATGTAGCCATTGATAATCTGTAATGGCTGGAAGTCAGTTGTAGTTCTTGTGTTTCTCTATTTTCTGTTCTTGTGTTCCTCTTTCGTTCAGTGATTCTGCTTGTTAACAGCAGGTGTTCATCACTAATGCTTAACAATCACTTACACAGTAAATCCCCCGGTGTTAAATCAACACTGCTCTGTGTTTATATGGGAACCACCAACAGAGTGCACTGAAGCAGTGTTAGGGCCCTATTTTAACGATCTGAAACGCAAGTGTCAAGCGCAAAGCGCAAGTAACTTTGTGGGCGGGTCTCGGCGCTGTTGCTATTTTCCCGGCGGGATAAATGCCTCTTGCGCCCGACGCAAATCTAAAAGGGGTTGGTCTGAAGCAGCTTCATTATTCACAGGTGTGGTTTGGGCGTAACGTGAAATAAACCAATCAGAGCGACATCTCACATTCCCTTTAATTCCCGCGCTTGTTCTAAAGCGGATTCCTATTATAACGGCGGATTTGCCAGGCGCGCGCCAGCAGCGGTTCACAGCCGAGGAGACCGACGTTCTCGTCAGGGACATTGGGGATGGAGAAACCCACCCAAATTAACTTCGGTTAAACAGGCGTATGATAATTTGGGTAAATGTGTAAGCTAGATGTATGCTTTTATAATAAATTGTCTGTCTATCTATCTATCTATCTATCTATCTATCTATCTATCTATCTATCTATCTATCTATCTATCTATCTATCGTAATAATGTATGATTTGCAAAAAATGAAAACTGCTGCTTCTGTGTAGATGAGAGAATCAAAGTGCGCGTTGTGCACACGCTACATTGATTATGGCCAAGCATGCGCCCTTAAAATAGCATATGAATAACATGCGCAACGCGCCACTGACTTTAAACTATTTTTTCCTGGTTAGTGGCGCAATTGTTTTCTAAACCTGCAAAATAGCATGAAGGAACGTTTGCGCCGGAACACGCCTCCTCTTTGCAGCATTGTTCCTTACAACCACATGATTCTAAGACTGCAATTCGATGAGCTTGATCCAGGAATCAGATTCCAAACAGCACCAGGCCACAGCCTGTTTGCAGACACACTCTATAATCCAGAAAAAGGGATGCAATTCAATTCATTCCATGTTGTTCAGTGCCTTCACAAACCAAGAGCTGCTTAGATTTCATTCAGAAACGAGCAGCTGACCCAGTTTCAGGTGACAAGCCGGAAAATCAGGTTTTGAATAGATCCTGATCGCAGATTCAGACAAAACAACGCCAATCTCTAAAACTTATCAAAAGATAATAAACAACAAACCAGCAAACATACAAATTATCCAAAATACTGTGGCGTCAATTTAGATTTGGTGTGAACTGCTTGTACTTTTTATTTATTTATTTATTTTTTATTCTGGCATCAGAGCAGTACATTACTGTTTTTTATTTTTTTATTTTTTTTTGTTAGCTTGTTTACTGTTTAAAAGTCTTGCGGTTGGGTAAACACTTTATTGTTTAGTGCAAATTAGCACATATTTAATGAGTTAATGCCTAATTTGCATATTTAAACATTAAATTACAGTGATAAATACACTTTATTGAAGGTCCCCCAACAGACATTCTACTGACTATAAGTAACTTTAAAACTACATGTCAAGTCTTTATTATACTAAACCAAACCCTAACAACTAACCCTAACTTAACAGTCTACTAACAGTCTACTGCAGTCTACTATACTCTGGGATTTGCAATGTAGTCGGACATGTAGTCATTGCTTAACCCACTTTTTCAGACCTTAAAATTGTTGGTTGTTCCCCACATAGCAACATTGTGACGGCCCAGTTCCGGCCCACATGTGGAAAGATGATCTGGCCCACATGCAGCGTGGAATGACGGCCCTTGGGTGGCTCACTCCTGTTTGCCAGATCTGGGCCACAAGCAGGCCATAGCAATGCCACATGTCAGCCAAGAGCAAAGAAATAAACCAGAACTGGACCTTATCTGAGCCACAAAATCTGTGTATATTAAATATGGAGTCATCTCAGCCTTAATAAGTCTGTTAACAAGCAGAATCACTGAAGGAAAGAAGAGAACAGAAAAAGAGACGAGCAGAAACACAAGAACTACAACTGACTTCAACCACAGCCTAAGATGAAATCAACTGAAGAGAAAAGAAGACATTAAATATGTGAAGATCTCAGCAGAGGAGGATTAAACAACTCCACAAACAGTGTTACCAGCTTCACTTATTACTAACCAAATTGTCTTTATTTCTGTCAGACGTCTACAGAAGTTCTTATTGAGAATTAACAAAGGTTTGACTCTGTTTCATTTGAAGTCACAAAAACGATGATTAGTGTTTCCATTAGTTTGGCTTTTAACTCTTGGATTTCCCAACACTATATGAGAGGACGGTTCAGGTGAGTTTGTTTTATCAGTAGCTGTTTTATCACTGTTTATTATTCCTCATCTCCTGCTATTTTTACTGAAACATTTTGTGAGGCTTCCTTGATTTTCATTGAGAAAAATGACTTGTCCAACTTTGAGTGTAGTGTCATAAATGCACTAAATAAGTAAAAACATTCATCCATTCAACGCTAGAAAACAGTCCCCTCCCTCAAAAGAGCTTCAGTCCTGATGTTTCACTGACATCTGCTAATCTCCATCCCATCAAACCCTAAGTGCTGGTTGAATATACAGTTATTGTCATGGCAATCATGCACCTTAAAACTGAAAACTAAACCCGAAAGTATTTCTGTCAGGTTAGGCGTGTTTCTGTTTGATCATGTGCACAAGCAGAGGACTTTCTGTTTCTGTTTAATCTCAGTTACAGTCACCTGATGAGTCGGAAGATCTGAAAATCAGCTACGATTTTGACAGTAAGATACTAATAATAACACACTAATAATTATATACTTAGAAAAACATTCATACACAATTAAGTCAATGAACGAATGTGGTGATGTTATTGTTTTGATTGTTACTGTGACTGAAGGAGAAGAACACACTTAATGGAAGTACAAAGATCACAGCACAAATTATGTTGTGTATATATGCTGAACAATGTTATCTCATAGACTTGAAACAACTGAACTAATTAGTTAAGTGAGAGATGTAGCTGTATTGTTTTGGTTTTCTGTTATCGCCTAAACCACTTTCAGAAGAGTTTTCTGTTCTTTTCTATTCAGTTCTGTACGTTGGCAAGATGACAGATGAATGCATCACAATAGAATCAGATCTCAGCGAGTCAGATGTGGACACTGATGAACTGCCAGCACCTGAGTTCACATGCCACTGTTGTTATGAAGTCCTCGTAGATCCCACTACGCTCAACTGTGGCCACAGTTTCTGTCGGCATTGTGTGGCGCAGTGGTTGCATTCTTCTAAACGGAACGAATGCCCAGAATGCAGAGAGAGTTGGCAGGGGTTTCCCAAAGTTAACATTCTCCTCAGGTGAGAGAACCATGGCTATCTACTGGACATCTACTATTCTAGGATTTTAATCTCAGACCTCAATGAGGGTATGATCAAAAAAATATACATATATGTATTATATTGATTGTTTACTAACCCTGTTCGATTGTAGGACTAAATAGGTAGGACTGTAATATGTGATGGTTCATATCTAGCTTTCCTCAATGGGGTGTCGGTCAAGAACACACTGGATTTGATCAGTTCCATGCAAAGGAGGTTTATTGTTGACAATTTTTGGCTGTACACAACACAGAAGTACACAGGCTTTACAGGGTTATAGGTGTGTGGATGTGTGTGGTCTACAAAGGGAAAGGAATAAATATATATATATATTAACAAATGTCTTGAGTATTGTTACACAAACATTATTTCTATAAAGCTACCAATCTCTCAAATAAAGAAATGATCAAGTTCAATTCTAGAATAAAATAAAGAAATCAATATACAAGCAACAAAATTCTTATGCAACACCAACACCCAGTGGTCAGAAATGGTAAAACATTCAAAACCGAAACTAATTTGAAGTGATTTAAATGAACAGCACGTAATCAGAAACATTGCGTTAATAAACTTGAAATAGCAAGCGTTTGAGCTTTTAATGTGATGATCACACATACATACATACAAATCAAACACTGGGTGCAATATATATACTACCTGTTGCAAGTAATATTGGACACAATCAGCACATTGAAGTACACTCGACAGCACGCAATAAATGGCTTCATCACTGTTAAATACTCATCGCTTAGTGAAAGGATGATAATTGCTGCGTTCCAGTCCAAAATTGTCATGCCCTTCACTCGCTAACTTCCCTCCGTCTTGTTCACTCGTACCTCATACGTTGCATGAGTGCCCACTACTGGCGGAAACTGCAATGGGCTGAATTGGAACATCCCAAGCCCTTGATCACTTGGAATCAGCTGTGGAGTTGATTTATTTATTTATTTATTTTTCCCTTTAAGAATTTGTTTAATGCAGCATCCAAATGTATATAGGTGTGTTTGGGTTGTTTAAAAAAATAAAATAAATAATAGAATTAATATATCATAGAGTTGTTTGTTGTGGTGGTGATTAGACGAGATCTGTGGTGACGTCACAATCGTACTGCATTGTGGGACATATAGGTGCCTGAAATGTACATATGAAGTAGACTCGCTCCCTCTGTCAAAATCGAGGGAACGAGGGTCTGTCCATATAAACTTCCCTCGTCCACTTCACGAAGTGGAACACACTTCAAATTGGTGGCAGGGATTCCCCCGAGGGGAAGTGCTTAGGGAAGTTTGCAAGTGCGTGTCTAAAAGTGGACTGGAACATTGTATCAAGGCTTTACAAACTCCTTAGCCAGCATTTATCACTGGCAGAAAGTAGCGCATGCGCACGCAACTCAGCCTTTCCAACAAATGTATGCCTTGTAAAGCATTTACAAAGGAGATTTAAAGGCTCGGTTATCTTCTAAACAGAAAAAAGAAAATAAACACAACACACAGTGATACAGAACATAGAAATATTTAGTTCACGATGCAAAAAAATTTAATAATTTTTTTTACAACTGTACACAACATAAAATGAAAAATAAATCCATGCAATGTTATAGAAAATAAAATTGCTTATTTTGTTGTTGGTTTTTTTCTTAAATTTTTTTCTTTTTGTTCATAATGTTGATTATTTGGTTCTTTTTTTTTTACGATATTGCAAAAGTTTATTTTTCATTTTATATTAAATGTACAGCTATATTTTTTTTGCATCGTGAAATTAATATTTATATGTTCTGTATCACACACCTCGCTGCCTGCCTCGCTGCCTGCTGTGAGTGTGTTTGCTTCGGTGCTGTAAGCTCCGTCTTAGCCTCGTATTTCCTTGTTTTGAACCATCATTTACTACAATTTCTAGTTGTTTATACTACTACTAAATACAGCTTACCCAACATCGCTAGCTTCCGTTACTACCAGCACAACACGCTAGTAATTCGCTAGCCTGTTAACGCGCCACCCGTGCGCTCAGCTATTTTTAGTTATTTATTTTCTCTCGCGCGCTCGCGCCTTTGAGTTCATAAAAGCTCAGGTGAGTAAGAAACACTCAACAAACACGGTGAGTAATGTCTTGTCCTGTTATTATCATGCGTCGCGTCTGAATGCGTTGTTGTTTTCGGAGCTCTATCGATTTGATTTATAATTCTTGATTTTTCTCTCTGCCTCGCTGCCTGCTGTGAGTGTGTTTGCTTCGGTGCTGTAAGCTCCGTCTTAGCCTCGTATTTCCTTGTTTTGAACCGTCATTTACTACAATTTCTAGTTGTTTATATTACTACTAAATACTGCTTACCCAACCCTGACATCGCTAGTTTCCGTTACTACTAGCACAACACGCTAGTAATTCGCTAGCCTGTTAACGCGCCACCCGTGCGCTCAGCTATTTTTATTTATTTATTTTCTCTCGCGCCTTTGAGTTCATAAAAGCTCAGGTGAGTAAGAAACACTCAACAAACACGGTGAGTAATGTCTTGTCCTGTTATTATCATGCGTTGCGTCTGAATGCGTTGTTGTTTTTGGAGCTCTATCGATTTGATTTATAATTCTTGATTTTTCTCTTTAAACTCGCTTACAACGAACATTTTCTACTTTTCCTCACTGAGAAACACTACTGCTCAAACCTCATAGTTACAACGCGGACTGTTGAGCAGACGCGTCTCAAGCCTATTAGTGATCCAATGCTGCATACTCTTAAAGGTTACGTCCGTGGATCACGGCTGAACGCGTCTTCTCCACACTCACTTACAAACAAACATTTTATATCCAAGATTATATCCAAGACTTCAGTCATAAATTAGTATTAATATTGATAGCATCACTGGTAGCTTCGTTGCTAACTCACTGTCCATCTGTTAAAATGGCGAATATATCAGATGTAAGTAGTCTACCGTTTGGTGCAGGTGAGGACACATTTGAGTTGCACGCACTGCAGTCTGAGCTGGAAGCTGTTGAGAAACAGATCCACGACCTTTTATTGAGACAGGCCGAGCTGAGAGACCGGTGTTTGGCTCTTGAAACATCACGCGCCGATGCACACAAATCAGTGTTTAACGTTACTAACCCGCTGACTCCGACCGCGTCTACTCCGTGCGTTCCTCAGCATCGGTCGCAATCAGCAATGGTCTCGTTCACTCCGGCTCCAACATGCCACCACGAAGCCTGGGTGGTTCCGCAGCGGAAGACGCGAGTCAGGTTTAGACCAAGACTTTCTCCGACCCTCCCGGTTTTCGAGTTATCCACACAAAACCGCTTCTCCCCTCTACGCGAAACAGAACGCGATGCTGTGATCATCGGCGATTCCATCGTTCGGCATGTACACGCTACGTTAGGTAAAAGTAAGGTGCACAGTCACTGCTTTCCTGGTGCTCGTGTTTCTGAAATCGCTGCTCGCGTTCCCGAGATCCTGAACGGTGACGAGCGCATCGGAACTGTGGTCCTGCACGCGGGAGTGAACGACATCAGGCTGCGCCAGACGGAGATTCTGAAGAAAGACTTCAGGAATCTAATCGATACGGTACGCAGCACATCGCCTGAAACAACGATCATTGTGTCAGGACCGCTTCCCACGTACCGACTAGGGCATGAAAAGTTCCGCAGATTATTTGCGCTAAATGAATGGTTAATGTCATGGTGCAATGAGCAGAAACTGCTCTTTGTAAATAATTGGAATCTGTTTTGGGAGCGTCCTAGGCTTTTCCGTGCTGATGGCTTACACCCAAGCAGATTCGGAGCGGATCTTCTGTCAGATAACATCTCCAAAATGTTAAATACCCTTTGACTAGTAACCAAAAGTCCAAATCATAGTCTCTGCTGCACCAATTCAACTGATATAAATACTAGTGTAGAACATTGCATAGAAACCGTGTCTATTCCTCGTTTAGTGAGATCAAATAATAAATCTAATGCAGGATCTAGGAAAAATCGAATTGTTATTAAAACAGAAAATGTTGCTATTAGTAAACAAAAACTATTTCTAAAGCCAGGTCTTCTAAACATTAGATCACTCACACCTAAGGCAGTTATTGTAAATGAAATAGTCACAGATAATAGCTTCGATGAACTTTGCCTTACTAAAACCTGGCTTAAACCAAATGATTATTTCGGTATTAATGAGTCTACTCCTCCTGGATACTGTTATAAGCATGAGCCCCGTCTGATTGGTCGTGGCGGAGGTGTTGCAACCATTTATAAAGATTTTCTAAATGTTACTCAGAAAACTGGTTATAAGTTTATTTCATTTGAAGTACTTGTACTAAATGTTACGCTCTTAGATGTTAGAAAAACATCCCTATTATCTCTAGCCTTGGCTACCGTATATAGACCGCCAGGGCCTTACGCTGATTTCCTAAAAGAGTTTGCAGATTTTCTCTCAGACCTATTAGTCAATGTCGATAAAGCATTAATTGTTGGAGATTTTAACATACACGTAGATAATCCAAATGATGCGTTAGGAGCTGCGTTTACAGATTTATTAAATTCATTTGGGGTCAAGCAAAACGTCACCGGACCAACACATCGTCTTAATCATACACTCGATTTAATTATATCACATGGAACCGATCCAACCGATATAGATATCATTCCACAAAGTGATGAAGTCACTGATCACTACATGGTAACTTGCATATTACGTACTGCTGTAATATGTCATGCAGCGCCGCGTTATCGACCAGGCAGAACAATCCTTCCATCCACCATAGATAATTTCTCAAATTGCTTATCTAATCTGTCTCAGCTGCCACCTGAACCCAAACAAACAGATGAACTAGAAGAACTAATTAGCACTATGAGCACCATTCTCTCTAGAACATTGGATGTGGTTGCACCTATTAAATTAAAAAAGGTCAGAGAGAAAAATAAAGCACCATGGTATAACAATACTACGCATGTTTTAAAGAGAGAAACCCGTATTTTAGAGCGTAAATGGAAACATACCAATTTAGAGGTCTTTAGAATCGCGTGGAAAGACAGTATGTCACGTTATAAAAAGGCCCTAAAAGCGGCCAGGGCTGAGCACCTCCGCAAACTAATAGAAAACAACCAAAACAATCCAAGGTTTTTATTTAACACCGTGGCTAGACTAACAAATAAACAGACGTCACCCGAACAAAATATCCCGTTACAGTTCAGTAGTAATGATTTCATGAACTTCTTCACTGAGAAAATAGAAAGCATCAGAACCACAATTGTAAACATTCAATCTTCAATCGCGCCTTATAATTCAGCTTCAATTATCACCCCGCAAGAACAATTACAGTGCTTTACAACTATAGAACAAAAAGAGTTAAATAAACGTATCACTTCATCTAAAACAACAACATGTTTATTAGATCCTAATACCAACTAAACTACTGAAAGAAGTGTTACCTGTAGTGGAAGAGCCTCTCCTCAATATTATTAACTCGTCTTTATCTTTAGGTCATGTTCCAAGAACATTTAAACTGGCAGTTATAAAACCTCTCATTAAGAAACCACAATTAGATCATAATAATCTAGCAAATTATAGACCCATTTCAAATCTTCCATTTATGTCTAAAATATTAGAAAAAGTGGTGTCCGCTCAACTGGGCTCTTTCTTGCAACAAAATGATATCTATGAAAAGTTTCAGTCTGGATTCAGACCGCATCATAGCACTGAAACTGCGCTCGTTAAAATCACAAATGATTTACTTTTAGCTTCTGACCAAGGCTGTATCTCAATACTAGTTTTACTTGATCTTAGTGCTGCGTTCGATACTATAGATCATACATTACTCTTAGATCGACTACAAAATTATACTGGTGTTCAAGGACAAGCACTAAGCTGGTTCAAATCATACCTATCTGACCGCTACCATTTTGTCTATTTAAATGGAGAAAAATCGATCATAACTCCAGTAAACTATGGAGTGCCGCAGGGATCTGTATTGGGCCCTCTGTTATTTTCAGTATATATGATGCCACTTGGAAATATTATAAGGAAACATGGAATTAGTTTCCATTGTTATGCTGATGACACTCAAATATATATTTCATCACGGCCGGATGAAAACGCTAAACTTTCCAAATTGACAGAGTGTGTTAAAGATATAAAAGATTGGATGACGCGTAATTTTCTTTTATTAAATCCAGACAAGACAGAGGTAATACTTATCGGTTCAAAAAACCGCCCACAAAACCTTGCACAATACAACTTTAACATCATAGGATGTCCTGTTACTTTATCCTCTACAGTAAAAGACCTGGGTGTTATACTCGATTGCAACCTGTCTTTTGAAAATCATATTTCATATGTTACAAAAACAGCCTTTTTCCACCTTAGAAACATTGCTAAGCTACGTAATATGCTATCAGTTTCTGATGCAGAAAAGTTAGTTCATGCATTCATGACCTCGAGACTGGATTACTGTAATGCTTTATTAGCTGGTTGTCCTGCATCCTCAATAAACAAGCTACAGTTAGTCCAAAATGCCGCCGCTAGAGTTCTTACGAGATCAAGAAAATATGATCATATAACACCGATTTTATCATCACTGCATTGGTTACCTATAAAGTTCCGTATTAATTAAAAGGTATTGCTACTGACTTATAAAGCCCTAAACGGCTTAGCTCCAGTCTATTTAACGGATCTTCTATCACCCTATAATCCATCGCGCTCTTTAAGATCACTAAATTCAAGGCTTTTGGTCATACCTAGGATATCCAGAACCACCAAAAGAGGGAGAGCATTTTCACATTTGGCTCCAAAACTCTGGAATAGTCTCCCTGATACTGTTCGTTGCTCAGACTCGCTCTCCAAGTTTAAAACTAGATTAAAGTCGCATCTCTTCAGCCAGGCATTCATACAATCCTACAGTTCAAACTACAATCCGGCCTCTAGCTCATAAATGCCAGAGGAGAACTGGCCCCCGACTGAGCCTGGGTTCTCCCAAGGTTTTTTTTCTCCATTAGGTCACCTGATGGAGTTTTAGGACACCATTAGGTCACTTGATGGAGTTTTTCGGTTCCTTGCCACTGTTGCCTTTGGCTTGCTCAGTTGGGGATATTTTGGGGATATTTAATTTTATCAATCAATAAATTCATCTTGAAACAAACTTTGTTGTATTATTTTAATTTAATACTGTGAAGCTGCTTTGATACAATCTGTATTGTGAAAAGCGCTATACAAATAAACTTGACTTGACTTGACTTGACGCACTGTTAAAAATTGCTGTAAAAAAACTGCCATATTTTGACAGTAACATGCTGTTTTCTATTAAAACAACTTGGAGAAAGTAACCTACAGCAATATACTGTGACAGCCTGACGTCGTCATACTCAGATTCTAGTCAGAATATGAGTCTGATACTGCTCCATTGGGCTGTGATTATGGGGCGTGTTTCAACCAAACCAGGAAAGAAAATGCCTCTGCATTCAATTGGATAGACCTCCAACCAATCAGAGCAACAGAGTAAGTATTCATCTTTCCGATCGACAAATGCCTTGATCGCGGTTCTTTGTTCCTCTTTTAAAATTAATGCGCTGTCGATATCTTCTATAACAGAAGATGGCGGAATCTACACATCTCAGTTCTCCAGCGGCAGCCATCTTTGTTGTAAACGAATTCAACCCAAGTGCTCTTTGGTGACGTGATGATTACATTTTTCTTGATCATCTGTCCATCATCGTATAAAGCCCGCCCTGACAATTTGATTGGTCCGAACAACTCTGGTTCGAGCATAGTTGCTCCACAACGGATCAAGTCCAGACCGAACTTCCCGACCTCAAATGTTGTGGGTGGGGCTAAGTTCGGCTGGCATACAGGCTACTCATTCACTATTATCTACATTAGTTCACTAATATAGTCCACTTGACTGAGTGAATAAAAACAAGTGAGTTAATTCAGACACTGATTAACCTGATTTTAACAAGCAGAATAACTGAAGGAAAGAAGAACAAGAAGAACAGAAAAAAGATTAAATCAACTGAAGATAAAAGACATTCAATCTCTGAAGATCTCAGCAGAGGAGGATTAAACTCCACAAACTCCATTACCAGCTTCACATTTTACTAACCAGTTTGACTTTATTTATATCAGAAGTTTACAGAAGTTCTGTAAACTTGAAGTGTAGAACTGTAAACTGAAGTGGCAGGTTTAGATATCAGTTTATTTTCATTGGATGTTACCATGATGGTGATCAGTGTTTGCTTTAGTTGGGCTCTTGACCCTTAACTTGCAAAGATTAGTTTTTCTTTGACTGCGGTAACTGTGTCTTTAAAATACATTTGCAATGGCAAAAAAGCTGAAAGAAAACAGGATTAGATGTCAATGGCTGTTTGTTAATGGTCACAATCATCATCCAGTGACCCGATTCACTGATCTCATTTATTGTCTAATGTGTTTATATGGGTGATGTTTTGTATTTTTGATCATGGTATCACTGTGATTTTACAGATCTAAATCTACTGGAGTATTGACAACTAGAAAATATGAAGGATTTAAAAAAGTTAATGCTCAAAACACTTTGAATTTCTGGATCAGCCAGACACACACAGACATCAAGATTTGGCGTATGAATCTCAACAATGGTGACAATCAAAAAAGTTTCATGCTGCAATGCATGTTGGGTACCAGTATAGTACAAAAAAAAAAATTGTGCATGACTCTCAGCATGCATTGTGGCATGAATAAATTATGCAGCTTAATTGTCTGGTTATTTTCTTTAATTTTTACTTTTTACTTTTAATTTTGCTGTACTTTTAGTAGCGTGTTTTGTGATGTTCAGATTTGATATCTTTTTTGTTGATTGTCACCATTGTTGAGATTCATTGACTGATTCTTGATGTCAACCACAGCTGCCAATAGATTAACTTAAAATCAAGGAAAGACAGTAATATACTGTAAAATAAAACAGTCAGATTTGCTAAACGATAGAAGTTAATGTCACTGAAATATTAGTGAAAGTTCATAGAAAAAAGTTATGTGAAGTCAATAACCGATAAGGAGAGTAAATATTAAACTGAAGTGTTTTATGTGTTTTTGCACAAGATGATACAGGAGAGATCTGGTAGTTTAATTCATTCGTTTTGTGGGTCACCATTGTGCTGAGAGTAGAGCCTGTGCTTTAGTCAAAGATGAGCAGAGAAATCCTGATGTTATGCTGCCTGTTGCTTTTTTTAAAAGCAGTAACTGTGTAGTTGCTGATGCAGTGACAATCTCCTTGCTAAGTACTTTTAGCACATACAGCTGTAAATTAACGGTAGAGAGTTGTAAATTATCAGTACATTGCTGGCAACCACAGCTGCCAGTAGATTACCGTTATTTTATAGCGCAATTTTGCTGTTTAGAAGATATCTGAGCATTTAAATCTCCTTTGTAAAAGCTTTACAAGGCATAAATAGTCCTCACTTTAGATGAGCTCACAAAAATAGTTAACTGACCACTACTAAATGCTTTATAACTACCTGAATTAACCGTTATTTACAGTAGACATACATGTTAATAAAGCATTTATTAACACACTAAGTAATTATTACTATATGTCTGAATAATAAGATGAATGTACATTTAAATAGTTTATTAATCATTTACTTACATTTTCTAAGTGATCTTATGAACCACTGACAACTCCTTAATAACTGGTTTGTAAATAATGCAATATATCATTTAGAAATGATAAATCGATCATTAATAAAGTATGAAAATACAATTATTAAACACATTATAGATATGCTTATAGATCAAGAATAAAGCATTTATAGCTGTTAATGTATATTAATGCTTTATAAATGATTAATTCACTGTTTACTAATGCTTAACTAATGATTAATAGCATGCAATTATTATAAAGTGTTACCAATGAACCCTCTGATATTCTGTGTGTGCTCATGTTAGGATATGTTTATGTGTGTGTGCTAGGGATGCAGTGGAGAAGAAGTTTCCCGCTGAAATAAGTAGACGGAGGAGGGCTGTCCAGAGTGACCCGCGGTTCCATTATTTTCTCCAGATGTTCCATCAGTACGGACAGCTGCTGACCCAACAAATACCTGTATCAGAAGTCCTTCAGCAAGCTATACAACACAGCTTTTTTTTTGGAGCCATTATGACATTGATCTGTGTGGGGGTGAGATGCTCTTTTTCTTACACTTGCCCAGCGATTGATGATGAGGTGAGGTTGTGCACAGGTCATAATAAGCACTGTGTGAATGTTTCTAGGTTTTGTTGTTACGGTATCACTGGATCAGTACTGATTCTGATTATGACATCTTGGTCCAGAAGCCAATCTACAGGTGGAATACTGATGATGTCAGTCTGTGGGTGAAGCATCTGGGTCCCTGGACCAATCAGTACAGTGCAGTGTTCCACAGAGAACAAATTATTGGCAGGTGGGCAACAATTACACAAACAGAAACACAAGTAAGTTTCACTGTTTTAAAAAAACGCCAGCTGTGGTTGCCAGTATTTTACCGTAAAAAAATGGTGGCAACCATTTATGTGTTACAGGACTTACATTTATGGGCAAAAAATAAATAAATCATTCATCGTTATCATTCAATTTCACTAAAGTATTAAAATCTGCTTTATTCCTTTGTAATATACTAATAACCACCATAATAATACAGTAGGTAAAAAAGAAAAGCACGTGATGATTTAAAGTACACCATTAGTATTCCATAAACTGAGACACATATTAATATAAAGAAGGTGCACAGTGTCATACAAAAAAAAAAAAAAAAAAAAAAACACATCATGGTGACACACACATGACTCCAAATAATGCCATAAAACATTTATTCAACAATGTAATATAAACCCCAAATGTACATAACTGATAACAAAAACTAAGAAGAAACATAATTATTTTAATTAAATAACATTAAATGTGAAGTGTCACGCAGGGAATTCTGGGAATGTCAATTTAGAGAAACAACAAGAACAGAAAAAAGAGAAGAGATGAGCAGAAATACAAGAACTACAACTGACTTCGGCCACAGCCTTAGATGAAATCAACTGAAGAGAAAAGAAGACATTAAATCTGTGAAGATCTCATCAGAGGAGGATTAAACAACTCCACAAACAGCGTTACCAGCTTCACTTATTACTAACCAGACTGACTTTATTTCTGTCATACGTCTACAGTTCTGTTTGAGAATAGATGTTTAAACACCGTGTTCGGATTCATCAATCGTATTGATTTCATTCCGATTGAACCAAAATGTGTCCATGTAAACGTAGCTAATGTTTAACAGAGGTTTAGATGATGTATTGTTTCATTTGAAGTTACCATGATGGTGAGTTGGGCTCTTGACCCATGACTTTTTAACATTAGTGAATTGGTTATGGCAACAAAATCAGCGAAAAAATGGAATCAGGTGAGGTGGTTGGTTATGTATTGATGATGACATTATCATCATGTAGTGGTCTGATTCGTTGAACTCATATTGAGTTTTACAAAAACATGATAAAATGTGTAGCTTTGACGTGTGTTTATAAGTTATAGGACAAACATTTAAATAAAATTAAAACCTATTAAAATAAAAGTATTTGCAAATTGATCTAATGCATTACTTTACAATAAAACAAAAAACATTAACATTCTAGGTCATTACCAATGTTCATAGCTGGTCTACTCTCAAAAAAGGGTTTTATTCATATAAAAATGAAACATCTGTTATCATTTACCTATTCAAGATCTAGTGTTCCAAGGCCAAATGCTCAATTTTTTAATTTGTTTTATTGACCATTGTGTTTACTTTCTTTTTTTATTATTGACAAAAATAAAAAAGACAGACCCTAGCAGATTTTTTTTTTAATTTTTTTAAAGATGTTTTAAAGATATTGTTATCCAATCTTGCCCTCCAGATGTCTTAAAGGTCCCATATTGTCAAAACTGAAATTTCCTGTCTTTTTTCATGATAACAGAGGTCTAGGGGCTATGAAACTACCATATACGTGTCACGGGTGACAAAAACGCTCAGCGAGCGGAACCCTTTGATGAGTCACGAGTTTCCCGGGGGAATGATTTGTGTGCAACACATCCCACTCCGGTTCCGGGTGTGGCAGGAATATTGCCCGGCCTGATTAGCGCTAATGTATGGCAGGTGCGGGAGAGAGAGAGGCTTCCTGTTCGCATAGGCTTCCTGTTTCACAAGCTAAGGATAAAAAGGGCCGCTCAGAGAAGTAAAAGGAGGTTCAGGAAGAGAGGTTCGTGCAGTTGGGTTCTGTGGAGTAGTTCTGGGCACACGCTTGTTCGGGGAAGTTGTTTGGATGTGAAGGTCTCCTGTTGAAGTCTGCTGGATCGGAGTTCGTCCGTGGGAATCTGCTGGACTGATTTATTGATTGGATCTGCGCTGTGAAGGGAGAGAGAGAGTTAAGTGAATTGATTTCATCTTACGAACATTTGAAAAGCTTGAAGAGGATGCAGTGAATGTAAATCTGACTGTTGGGGAAGTTGTGCGTTTCAGAGTGTGCTGAAGAGGAACGGAGTATTGAATATCTCCCACGAGAGTGTAACGAAGGGATTGAGGTCTCTGATCAGCCTTATTGTGTGAGTGAATTGCAGTACTTTTGTCTTATTGATACACATTGACTCATTGCTGTGGATTTGAAGTGAACACGAGTGCGGTGTGCTTTTGCTGAGAAGCGGCTGCAACCCCTGCTTACACGTTTGTGAGAAGTGATTATACCTGCTCTCCATTAGAACTTCGGAGTGATACAGCTGAGTTGGTGAAGTATCTTTCTGTGTTATCCTCTTTCGAGCCGTCTGAGCTCTGAGTACTATAACGCCTCGCTGAAACCTCCTCTTAATCCACTCTCTCCTTGGTTGTGAGCTCTAGGAAGGAACATATGGTTGTGGGAAAATCCTTACCTTTTACTTACCGTCTGAGTTTGAAAGTATGCAGCATCGCTGGTGAAGTAAGCTATTGAATCACTGTCTCATTACTGTGCATCGACGAAAGTATCCTGTACTAAGAAGAACCCTTACTTGTCCACTCACTGTCTGAGTCCTGGAGGTATGCAGCATTGCTGGTGAAGTAAGCCCTTGAATTATTGTCCCATTACTGTTCACCGACGAAAGTATCCTGTACTGAGAAGAATCCTTACCTGTCTACTCACCGTTTGAGTTTGGACGTATGCAGCATTGCTGGTGAAGTAAGCTTTTAAATCACTGTCCCATTACTGTTCACCGACGAAAGTATCCTGTACTGAGAAGAATCCTTACCTGTCTATTCACCGTTTGAGTTTGGATGTATGCAGCATCGCTGGTGAAGTAAGCTTTTAAATCACTGTCTCATTACTGTGCACCGACGAAAGTATCCTGTACTGAGAAGAACCCTTACCTGTCTACTCACCGTTTGAGTTTGGACGTATGCAGCATCGCTGGTGAAGTAAGCTTTTAAATCACTGTCTCACTACTGTGCACTGACGAAAGTATTCTGTACTGAGAAGAACCCTTACCTGCCTACTCACCGTCCGAGTCTTGAAGAATGCAGCATCGCTGGTGAAGTAAGCTTTGAATTATCGTCCCACTACTGTGCACTGACGAGAGAATTCTGTATTGAGAAGAGCCCTTACCTGTCAACTCACCGTCCGAGTCCTGAAGCAAGCCGTATCATTGGCGAAGTCGCCGTCAGGGCGAAGCTGCGACGTTCGATCAGTTCCTACCCGTAGCTGAAGAAGATCTAGAAGACACGGAAGTCTATCACGCTTGTGCTCATTGATAAATTGTGTTCAATAAGGATTGTTATTCCTTTGAAATTATCTCTTGTCTGCGTTGTCCATCTGTTGCGGACCTGTGGTGTTGGCTCCTCACGGCGGTGTCTAAAGTCCGGGGTGGCTGGTCATCCGAGTCCGCCCCGGCTCGCACCGGTGACATACGTTTCAAAACAGTCGATCCACAGACAGATTCACACAGCCTGCATAAAGTAGCTGTGCCTTTCCAGGAGCCATTGTGACTTCTGTATAAATGTGACGTCAGAACTACTCAGTCACCGCCTTCAGTCCCACCCCGAGCACTGCCCACCGTCACGAAACTACATCATTGCACAGGCTTCCGAACAACATTAATATAAGAGACCAGTGGCTAATGTTTATTTATTCAGAAACGACACAGCAATTTAGTTCGACCTTAACCGTCTGTTCTGCATACTTCACAAGTGACTGCTTCGTCAATCAGGAACAGCTCAATGCCGGTTTTTAAAGAAGCTACTCCTCAAAGATGCTAGCCTGGGTTTCCCCATGCTGCCTTGTGCGCAGCGCGATTTTATTCACGCTGCTAGGCAGTCTGGATTCCATGGACTAGATTTTCACCTCAGCGAGGGGACCAATCACAGAACGGGGAGGGAGCAGCAAGATGATGACGACGTCTATGCGACACACCGAAGTAGTTTGTTTATATCTATGGATCTAACATGACAGCAGACGCGAAGTTACCTTTCGATGCAGCCTTAGATAGTGTTCTAAGTAATTTAGAACGCAAGTTTATTTCGTCTTCTTCCTCGTCGAATTTCTCTCGCTCTACATACGTCATCTGGTATAATTGAAACGATTGGCTATGAGCTACGTACAGGCGCATTTGATAGACATTCGTAGCGTCCAATAAACGGCTCTGGGCATTCGTAAACCACGCCTCAAATACGAGAAAATGAACATGTGGTTCCCAGACCACGTCTCAATGAGAAAGAGGTCTGACGTTAGCCTGGCTACAAAGATGCTGCAGTCCCTACAGTTCATAGTTTTACAAGTTTACCTTGGGCGTCAATTGCAGAATATGTTCTCGCGTTCTGTGGGCATCTTTGCACATTTACCACAAGTACACCTTTTACAGACATTAACATTGTAAAAGAAATTGTTGCACGTCAACTTACTGTATCAGTAGGGAAGCAATAGTTACATAGCTTATTGCATTCGGTGTCTGTCTGCTAACGTTACATATTATAACGAGTTTGTTTACAGACAGTTTAAATTAGCGTTAACGTTAAATCTGCGTGCAGCATTGATATAGTGGTAATTATAATACTCTTACAATAACGCCGAAAGTAAGGAGGTGGTTGTTTGTCTCCCGTCGTCCGGCTCGAACATATAAGGCCGGATAACATTTCCCTCAGCAATGTCCATCATTACAGGTGTTTTATTTACCTGACTTGTGAGCATCACCAAGCCACAGCAGGCTACAGCATACATGACCCTATAGTTACCTGTGGTTGGCCTGGCCGTGCGTCACTCAGAAAACAACAGGCCAATCAGAAGAGAGTTTCATGAATATTAATTAGACAGGCCAAAATCAACCTGTTCTTAGCAAAGCTCCTGAGAAAGGAGCTATACAAATATATTGGGATGGTTTTTGGTACTTATACCGCAAATATATATTCTTGAGGACATCACAACCTAAAATAAATCTTCAGAAAGGTGTACAATATGGGACCTTTAAATTTGTAGATCAGGATAATCAAAAATAATTTTCCAGGAGGCGTATGCGGACCTCTGTATTTCTAAAACCCTTAAGTACGGCCATGCTGTTGTCGAAAAATTGCCACTGCTAATGCATGCCGTAATCAAAGCTAAAGGCTGTCCGATGCTTGATGTACACACCGTTACAGCTGTTAATGTGCATTTATCACTTTTCCTCTTTATGTGTTTGTCAGTTTGTTGGCTCGTCTCAGAGATGAAGAACTGTCTGCTGCTCCATTCAGGGTTGAGATCCATCACACAGACAAATCATTCTGGATGAAATCCAGAAAATCAAAGAGCTCAAAGTTAAACTGCCACAGAATCTCTGGGAGTACAAGGTGTGTGTTGTGTTTTTCTGATAAATTGTCTGTTTCATTTTGCAGAGAGCCTAGTCAAATCAAAGTTGTGACTGAGAATTCTAAATAGTCACTAAAAATCTGCACAAAGACTCGCCAACTCGCCGTGTGACTTGCCACTTGGTGAGTAATTAAGAGCTCGACTTTGTCCGCATGTGCAAATTACCACAGCCGGCTCTGACGTTCTTGAGCCTGGTGCACATTCTTCTGCTTCAGTTGACTGAATGCATGGAGCTTTGTTCTCAGGTTAAGAACGTACTGAATTTCATTTTTACTGATAAAATGTCCCTCCCAAGGATTTACCAGCTGACATTCACAGCATGTTGCATACCACCAGCGAACATTCCCAAAAATGTATTGTACCAGGTTAAACCAAGCGTTGATGAATCAGGGTTTGGTGCAACCATAATCCTCCAAGGATTGGTATGTACCCCCTTTATACTCATAGATACTTAGTATGTCCCAGCTCGATCATGGGTGGCCAGAGTAGTGCTGCCACTTTGATGCAATATAATGTTTAATAACCCCACATCACAATTTCTTTTTGAAGTAAAATTTTCCGATCAGCAAGGAGCAGGTGCGCATGTGTTGAATGTGTCCATCCTGAACTTTAATGGAAATTGTAAGTTGGGTCAATGTAATTCAATTAAGTTATAACTTATTTATAGAAAAACACCTGCGTTGGGCGTTTATCTATATAGGCTAAGTGTTGTGTTTCAGCCGCCCTTTTCAAACTGGCGCAAGAAAATGCAACATAATTTGATTTGTTAAACATGAAGAGGATTATCCGTCTGGCATGGCCGCTCGCTCTAACGTTAATCTAGATAAATGTTCGCTTTTATTAGGCGCATATCCAAGTGTTTGTGCGGAGTGTGGAGCGCGCTCACTGCATGACATGGAGGCACCGGCGCCATCACTCGCATTTTCCTATCAACAGTAGAAACAACTTAAAATACTCCATCATTTCTGGTCATAAAGAAAAGAATAATACATCAGTCACAACTACTTTTATTGGTGTAAACTCACAACAACAAGAAAATGTTGTGCTTTTGTAAAAGAAAACGAACAGGACGCGCTTTCATGGTCTCCGTGAATTGGAGTGCGTCTCAGAAATGAACTGAAAAACAGCGTATAGACTAGCCTAGAGCCCGAAGCCATTTGTTTTGAGAATAATGGCTGGCTGATGAAGTTATTGGCTGGCTAGCCGGCTCAGCCAAAACCTAAATGGCTGCTGCAGCCGCCAAACTTTTCATAGCTGCAAATGGCTGAAGCTGCCACTTCATGTCTACAGATGTCTATGTTATACTGATTTACTAGATCTCAATATTTCCAAGCAATGCATGGCTTACACTATATTTCTACAAAATGCAATACAATGTAATAAAGAAAACACCAGATTTTACTTTCACAACGTATGTACATATTTATTTTGTAGTCTGTATGCTACTAAACATTTTCAAATAGCGACGGCAGAGATCGCGGAGAAGTATGTTGAATAAGAACGCAAACTTTTGTTGAATTTATGAGAAATCTACAGACACAAACAGATGAAAGTGTAGTAAAATAAAGACCTAAATGTGTATTTCGGACTTTTTTTCACCACAAGTCTGAAAGAAGACATGTTATTGAAGACAAATATCCAAAAATCTCAAAATTGACCAGTAAAAAAAAAAAACGATGTTTTTGCCTGCCGTGTCTCGCCTTAATATAAACACACACTGTTATCAGTATTATTTTGGACAAAGTTTTGCACATTTCACTTCATTGTACACTGAAGCATGCGTCGTGAATTAGCAATGTGGAAACGGTGGTTTGTTACTGCAGTAATATCACGTTCAGTGCTATAAATCTCTCCGTTCCAGAATATTTGGTTCATAACATCAATCTTTGATTCAGGTGTTTGTGCAACCGTGCCCTGAAGATTTAACAAAAGTCTGGGTAGGTCTAAGTAAAAAAAAAAAGTAAGTAGGAATTAGGAAAGTATGTGAGAAGTGAGATCAAAATTACCTTGCTTGCTTCTTTCCGCCATTTCACCTCAGTGCGAGAAAAAAATGCATTGCTTCTTAATTCTGTACGGAAAACGAGCAATTTTAATTGGTTGTCAATTCACTGTGAGTCTGTGTATCGTAGCAACGAGCACAAGACTGTGCTGTTATGAATCCAGTGGGAAAATAGATCTCGTGTATTGTTTATATATTTCGTGTGTGTGTGTCTCTATGTGATAGAATTATTATTTGATGCAAATAATTCTAGCTGGCTCAGCCAAACTTTATCAGATGGCGGCTCAATTTGGCTTACGAAATTATTGGCTGGCGGCGGCTGAAATTCTAAATGGCGCAAATGGCGGCGGCTTCGGGGTCTAGACTAGCCTCACAGATATGAGAAATATATCTATATAAAGCTTGAAATGTCCACCAACGAAAAAAATCTAATCGAAAGCAAATACAGTACCATCTGATTATGTAATCCTGTCCGTATGAAAGGTGCATTTCTAAGGCGCATCTACTTTACCACGGAGATGTATGGGGATATGTTTGCAGCCTACACTGATTTAGATAAATGAACTAATAAAATAATAAAATAAAGTTTAAATTGAGATGATAACCATATATTTCTATATAGCATTGCTTATTCCATCACAATAAGGTTTATAAAGTGACAATCCATGTGATGATTGTAGGCTGTATCTTGAAGATTTTTGTATTGTATTGTATCTTCTGTTATAAAGACGAAGATTGACATTTCGTTAATAAAAAAAGAAAGAAAGAACACAATGTTGTAAAAAATAAACAACTTAGGCTATGTTCTGTTAGATGTGTTTTGACTACTTTTTGTTTAATCATATCTCTAGCTAATGAAGATATAGCCTATTAAAAAAAAAATATATATATATATATATATATTATATTAAAAAAACGTATGGGCCTATAAAAAATATTTTAAAAAAGGGCCTCATTGATTATTTTTTCCTGGGGCCCCCATTCAGTGTAGGTTCGCCTCTGATTGGGGGCTGCTACCATTTGCTTAAGCTTTTTGAACGTAGAAGTATGATAAAGGCGTGATAGGCTATATACATTTTATGTGGATAAAGGCATATTTTGTACATGACTACACATGTCCTCATAAGGCTAAAAAAATATGTCGTTTTAACGACATAGCATCTTGTTATTACGAGAAAAAGATGTTGTTTTAATGACATATCTTGTTATTACGAGAAAAGATGTCGTTAAAACGACATAAGATCTCGTTATTACGAGAAAATATATCGTTTTAACAACATAATTGAGTGGAAAAATAATATGTATGTGGCAGCAATGCGTCACCGTAGTATTTCTCTCATGTCTGTGAATAATTCTCTTTCCTACCCAAGGCTACAAATCTTGGAAAATCCCTGTTTCTCCAGTTTGGTCTGAGAGAATTTCCACGTCTCACTTTTCTCTACTTGTACCTGTTTGATTATCAAGACACCTTTCTACCCTTCATACACACCTGCTGCCCTGCACACACAACCAATGCAGTGCAGGATGTCCTGCCCGACAACATGCTGGTTTGTGTCTGAGAACTCTCCCCATTGTTAACATACAACAGTTGAAATATAAGAAAACAGAGTGATTGTGTGTTTGTAGCAGGAGCCAAGACAGCATCAGTGGATGGAGTTTAGGGTGAAGGTCTGTCTGTTGCCCTATCTGCTACTGATTAACTTTGCGTGGCAATGGCTGAGCGTTCATTACTGGATGTCATGGATTGTCATTGTTAATGCAATGTTAATGACAATATTGGAGTTATTTTATATCTGGATACTATGGAAAAGAAGACAGATGAGGTACACACATACATTTACCATATATAGAATACAGTACATACTGTACATATATCCCAGCAGGCACAGGATGTAAACTCCAACGTTGGTTAGACGAATGAAAGTCGGGTTGATGTTTAATTCCAATGTTTGTTTGACGTCAAGCTCAAACATTGGACAGGATTTGAGTTTTGTTTGGAATAAACACTTTTTTTAAAATCTTTTTTTTTAAAGGTGAAATATATGACTGTACACTTATTACCAGCTTCACTTATTACTAACCAGATTTACTTTATTTCTGTCAGATGTCTACAGAAGTTCTTATTGAGAATTAACAGAGGTTTAGATGTTAATGTTTGGTTGAAGATGTTTCGTTTCGTGATTAGTATTGCTTTAGTTGTCCAGCTTGACTCTTGACTTTTTAACATTTGTTTATCTCTTGCTGCTGTAACTGTGTTTGTTATGGAAAGAACTACAAGACAAATTGTGGTGCTTATTCCAACCAAAATTCAACGTCTGTCTGACATTGGAGCTTGACGTCAAACAAACGTTGGGTTTAGACGTCAACCCGACTTTCATTTTCAACCAAAATATGACGTCTGACTGACGTTGAATTAGTTGGAGTCCAACATCTTCCTGACATTACATTGATGTACTGTGTTTGCAATGTGGTTACAAGTGGTTGTGTGATTCGATCACAAATGTTTTGAATGTTTAGATGTTGTTGCAGACCACTTGTAATCAGGTCACCAGAAAATATCTTAAAATATAATATAATATCTAATGATTTTGTTTACACCTCATATTGAGAAAATCACTTTATACTCAACATTCACAAGTCAGAAATTGTCTGTGTTTGTATGTATATTTCAGCATCCTCCCTAAGATGATTTTGTGGAGGATATGCAATCTGTTCTGCTTTGTGCTGCTGTGGCCTGTGCTCCCTCAGATCTACTGTGACTTCGAATTCTACGGGGGATTCTGTTTGAGCTCAATCATTTACATATGGGGTCGGAAACCTATTTTTAAGCTGGCACAGCAATGAAAACTAAAACAAGTTTAGTTTGTTTGTTTTTTTTGTCAGAAAAGTTCGAATTCAAACATGAAGAGATGAAACCTGTGAAGGAATTTTTTGTATTAATCATAACTAACATTCCTTTTTTCTTGTAGGATTAACATTTATATGCTTTTTAAAACTAAATGTCTTAATAACTATTATTCATTAAAATTTTTATCATTTATAAGTGATGTATAATTTCTAAGAAAGACTGGAAGTGAAAAACGCCTTATATTTAGGTGTGCATAATTATTAAGCAGGTTTTCTTTTACAGGTAAAATGGGCAACAAAAAAAAAAGAAAAAAAAAAAGATTTAACTCCTACTAATGCTATTGTAGCCCGGTATGTAAGATAGTGACACCACCGGACACAGAATGAAAAGTATATAAAGGGGTATTTTATTCCAGACTGCACTTGGAACAGCGCAGCGTTAATTAAGCAAAATTTCGGGAACTTAGAGTAGAAAGGCTTGTGTAAAGTGATTGAAATCAATAAAGTTTACTTCTCACATCAAAATGAGTCTCTCTATCTCTCTTGTTCTCAGTCACAACATTAAATGAATCAATCACAAAAACTAGGCTAGCTAACATAGACAACAGTAGCAGCCTCTCATTCTAGAAAACAAATACACAAATAATTATAACATTTGTCAGCACAGAAGACCAAAAAAAGGCTGCTTATGTTACATGCAAAATACATGGCAATGAAATTAGAAGTTAAATTTTTGAGAATTTGTAATACCTTTCAAAAATGATTAAACAATTTAACACTTAGTCTTACATCAGCAAATAAACACTTGTACAACTTCAAAAATAAAATGAATGATATTCAAACTTACTTTTCATCACCACTCTATAACCTGTAAACGTTTTCACAGTGAATGACGCACTCGATTTTCCCCTGTAGACAGTAAAATAAATAATACATCACTCTTCCTCAATATTTGGAACACAAGACTAATAAACACTTCTTGGAAATCAATTAAAGTGAACAACACTCACTCTGATGTTTCACGCTCGCCCCAGAAACACACTGAGGGCCTACACAGAGTACTCTTCTCTATGGAAGCTTGTTTCCGCCACAGAATAAAACATTTTAAACGATAATTGCGACTTTTTATCTCACAATTGCGAGTTTACATCTCACAATTCTGACTTTATTTCTCAGAATTGCGAGATATAAAGTCAGAATTGCGTGAAATAAAGTCGCAATTACGTGTTATAAAGTCAGAATTGCGAGATATAAAGTCAGAATTGCGTGTTATAAAGTCAAAATTCGGACTTTTTTTCTCGCAATTGCGACTTTATATCACGCAATTCTGACTTTATAACACGCAATTGCGAGTTTATATCTCGCAATTCTGACATCTTTTCTCAGAATTGTGAGATATAAACTCACAATTGTGAGATATAAAGTCCAATTCTAAGGGGGAAAAAAGACGGGACTTTTTTTTTTTTTTTTTTTTCTCAGAATAGTTTATATCTCACAATTCTGACTTTATATCTCGCAATTCTGACTTTATATCTCACAATTCTGACTTTTTTTCTCAGAATTCTGACTTTATATGTCGCAATTGCGACTTTATTTCTCACAATTGCGACTTTATTTCTCAGAATTCTGACTTTATATCTCGCAATTCTGTCTTTATATCTCGCAATTGCGACTTTATTTCTCAGAATTGCGACTTTATTTCTCACAATTCTGACTTCATATCTCGCAATTCTGAGAAAAAATGTCACAATTCTGACTTGATATATCGCAATTGTGAGAAAAAAAGTCAGAATTGTGAGATAAAAAGTCGCAATTATTATTATTTATTTATTATTCAGTGGCGGAAACAAGCTTCCATACTTCTCCCCTCTTAATTAAACAAAATTACCACAAATCAAAAACACTGGTTCACATCAAATTATACACGAAATAATCTTAACGTTACGCTGGTATTGATGATAGTTCATCACTTATGCTTCGAGAGAATTGTGTTGTTGGGATTTCCCCACACAGAGATGCGTCTCAACAGAAATCACCATCAATCAACACAATACACAGCCATCCGGCCAAGCAAACACTGAGAAGGACTTCACAAGCTACTAAAAGTGCATATTTCTCACTATTTTGGTTACATCATCGACTTTTGTGGCCTTGATTCGACACAGTGTCCGCATGAGCATCATCCAAAACCACGTTGGGAAAACGCGCTGCTCACAGACCACTCTCGCGACACTTCCAGACAGTGACGTTTCTTAAAGGACCAGCGTAACATTCCATCCATGGATGAGAAAAGCACTAAAACATTTTATATGTGGTTCACTTAACCCAGGCTTTCATAACCAGTTCAGTGATTGACTTTGCAACTTAACACCTGGTTACACTATATATTAGTAATACTTATGCAATATTAATGCAATACTAGATATTGCAAAATTAAGGCGTGACCAATCTGGTTAGTAATAAGTGAAGCTGGTAATCCTGTTTGCTTTCTGCTCAGAATTTTTTTTTGGTTCCACTCTAAAGAGTGTTAAAGTAACTCTGAATCAGATTCGTTATTAAGTGATGATTGAGCATTAATGATGAACACCTGCTGGTAACAAGCAGAATCACTGAAGGAAAGAGAATCATATGAACGGCAACTGACTTCAGCCACAGCCTTGGATGAAATCAACTGAAGAGAAAAGAAGACATTAAGGGCGCTTTCACACTGGCAGTTTAGTGCGGACCGGGGCACGGTTCGCATGAAAAATCGCTAATGTGAACGCTGTCATCGGACCCGGGTGCGCACTAGAGTACCGAACCCGAGACTACCTGGAGGAGGTGGTCTGAGCTCGGTTGCTCAGCGTTACAGACAATGTTTCAACATACAGCATGAAACATTGTCTGTAAGACTCTGATCTTCAGAAGGTGTCAAAACCCAGATAGCAACATTGTTTCGGCCCAGATCCGGCCCACATCTGGCACATGTGGAATGCTGATCGGGCCCTCATGCAGCGTGGAATGACGGCCCTTGGGTGGATCACTCCTGTTTGCCAGATCTGGGCCACAAGCAGGCCATAGCAATGCCACATGTCAGCCAAGAGCAAAGAAATAAACCAGAACTGGACCTTATCTGAGCCGCAAAACCTGTGTATATTAAATATAGAGTCATCTCATCCTTAATAAGCCTGTTAACAAGCAGAATCACTGAAGGAAAGAAGAGAACAGAAAAAGAGACAAGCAGAAACACAAGAACTACAACTGACTTCAGCCACAGCCTAAGATGAAATCGACTGAAGAGAAAAGAAGACATTAAATCTGTGAAGATCTCAGCAGAGGAGGATTAAACAACTCCACAAACAGCATTACCAGCTTCACTTATTACTAACCAGACTAGTGTTGTCACGATACCAAAATTATTGTTTCGGTACCGATACCAAGTCAAGTATTGCGATTTCGATACTTTTTCTATACTTTTCCTGAAAAGGGAGAAACACTCTCAAATATCATTGCTGTGCTTTATTTTAAAACCGGGACAACATTCTAATCATATAACACACTAATAAATGAACATATGAACAGCAGATATATTAAACATTTGAACAAAATATGAAATATAAAAATATAAAAAATAAATTAGAGCAATGACATTCAAGGTAAATTTTTTTATAAATTTAGCAGCATTATCTCATTTATCATAAGAAACATAAGAGCTTTATCTTGATTCTGAACTTTGAATAAAAATATGAACAGCGATTATATTAAACAATGTTTAGTATTGGTAACATATGATAAGCCTCATTGGTGATATATTTGACATGTGGGGAGAGAGTTGTGGAAGGCCTATACTTCATGTTAAACATAAATATATAGCAGCAAAGACAACGTCGGCAGTGTTGACGGCAAAATAGGCTACAGAATAATTCGTTCTGTATTGAGAGGTGCAATATTTGAAAATCGATAATATTTTTTTAAATTACATTTATATTGTATTTGTCAAAACTTTCAAACATCAAAATGTCATTTATTAATATGTATTCGTGTCAAAATGACATAGAAACATCTTTTCCTATTCTATTTTGCCAGGAAACGCTTCCAACACGCTTGTGTGTCGCGTGAAAAATAGGCGTCGGTTCTATTTCTAGCATGCACGCGTTTTCCGCGCGTCTCGAGCTGCGCCCAGACGCGTGTGTCACGCAGGCAGTTAACATGGGAGCCGAAATAAAAACGGACACGACACGCAGCCAGTGTGTCGCCGGCCTTACAAATCTGGAACGCGGTCATTCTTAGAAGTATCGATACTAATAAATTAAGGAATCGTGACGTTTTTAATTTCCGATTTACTTTTGAAGTATCGGTTCACCGTGCAACAGAGAAAGGTAGGCAACGTACTTCCATATGTCACTCCTCGCGTCATCTTTTTCTATGAGTCGTGGACCACTTGTGCTCGCACATGCAGCCATCTCGCTGTAGTGTTTTGTCACATGACACTGACAGCGGCAGGTTCTTTGCTGCGTGCGTCAGGAAAAAAAACACAGACGTCCATATGGGAGGCTTTTTTTTATTTTTTTTGTTGTATCGATACTGAAAAATTTAGATATCGTGACGTTTTTAATTTCCGAGTATCGCGATACTTTTGAAGTATCGGTACACCGTGCAACACTAAACCAGACTGACTTTATTTCTGTCAGACTTCAACAAAAGTTTTTTATTGAGAATTAACAGAGGTTTAACTCTAATGTGTTTCATTTGAAGTCACCATAACAGTGATTAGTGTTAATCACTGTGTTGATCAGTGATCCATTAGTTGGGCTCTTAACCCTCTGAGGTCGAGAAACGCGCCGACGCGTTTTGCTGGATTTTTTTCACATAGCAGCAACATAAACTTAAATTACTCCGTCATTTATGGTTATACAGAAAAAAGAAATATAAAAAAATTATCTGTGATATTTCTACTTTTGTATGTGTCCACTTACAATCAAATCAAAACATTGTGCTTTTGTAAAATAAAGAAAATAAACAGGGTTCTGCCTCTCCGTCGCGGTGAACTTTTTTTTCTTGAGCACGTCTATAAACTGAAACAAAACTCAGCGAATACTTCTCACACATTTATGAGCCATATACCTTTATACACATTTAAGTGTGTACTTTTAAATGATCGGATTCAAACTGAAAACAAATATTCTCTGTTGAAGTAATTTGTATAAAACCAACAGGATGTCCAGCTTCTCAAACGCTTGCTAATTACTTTTTAATTTGACACGCCCACTCGCGCAAAAGAGATTCACATGCAAATCTCCACATGGAACGCGAACGCCCTCGTTACCTCAAACACAAAACACCAAAAAACTTCACAAGTCTCTGCTTTTCGTCGAGTTTGGAAGACACGTCTGAGCTTATATTGGATTTACCTCAGAAGAAGAAGAACGCGATTTGAAGACAAGAAAGATGTAAGGTAAGAAATTCTTACTTATTAGTTTATGGTATTGTTGCATAAACTTCACATTGCAGTTGAACTGTTGCTAGATATATGGTGAATATTATACTATTTAGACCCGTGTTTCCTGTTAAATACTGTTTGTGGATATCTGCTCAAACATAGATGTATAGGGGAGAGCGGGGCACAACCTAACGCTTTTTGACTTTCTCAGTTTGTGTAAATCTACTTATGGTTCAGAGTATTTATTTTTTCCCACATTAATTTCCCACATGTCTAGTACAATTATGTGGTTTTGTTTTATTAATACAGTATTATACTTTTTTCTTGACATACCCCGAAAGAATGGAAGTGAAATGTGACAACATGCCCCATAGGTGGGGTACATTGTAACATGTGTGGGGCACATTGTAACATAACATATGACAGCTTAAAATGTTATCTGATCTAATAAAAAAAATATACAAAACAAACTAAAATATTTTCTAAATAAAATACAATTAAAAAACTTTTTCATATAAAATAATGGCAATTTTTAATAATTAAATATAAACAAATTTTTGAGTTTTGACTACGAACACATGAAAACACAGCTATACAACATAGTTCAAAACAAATAAATAATTAGTCATTTCTGAACATTGACTCGGTCTTTATTCACCTTTTTCTCACGTTTTCCCAATAAAATTAATAAAAGTATAGAATATAATAGCATATTTCTAATAGGGGCACATTGTAACGCAGTGTTACAACATGCCCCCGCCTGCACAACTGGGGTTTAAACCCTGCTAGTGTCTTCTGCTAGTTAGCGAAGCATTAAATAACTATCTCAACTGTTAAATAACATATTGGAGATTAAAATAATATCAGATTTGTCTTATTTTAAATAAACACAAAAAATAGAGATGAAAAATTAACTTAAGTAAGAAATTTACTTTTGCTATGATTTAATAAATGTCTATGGATATCTTCCAAAAAAATAATAATTTTGGCGGATTTTTTTTTCTATATAGTGTTGATATGGCAACTAGTAAATACACAAAGTTTCGTCATCCAAGCATGTGCGAAAGTATTTAAAACAAGCGTGTTACAACTAGCCCCGCGTTAGGTTGTGCCCCGCGCTCCCCTATAACCATAATGTTTAATATTTTGGAGCGCGATGGCGTTTGAATGTATCATATTTTGGAGCGCGCTGTGGGTTTGAGTATCATATTTTGGAGCGCGCTGTGGGTTTGAATGTATCATATTTTGGAGCGCGCTGTGGGTTTGAATGTATCATATTTTGGAGCGCGATTGCGTTTGAAAGGAAAAATGCACCAAACATTAGGCTTTATGTTTTTACTATTATCTCATTTCATATCATCATAACGAATGGAAACATTTGAAGTAACATATGATAATCAATATATTTTTCTCTAGCGTAGTTGTTCTTGAAATCTTTTGGAAGATTTAATTTATTGTTATTATTATTTTATGCAGCACTGCATAGCCTATGCCTACAAGGCACAACAAACCTGGTGTTCATTATATATTGTTGGAAACGTGTGTGTGTGTGTGTATTCTGTGAATTTTAAAAATAAATTTTAACCAGAAAAATCTAAAATCTATTCCCAAAATCGTGCAGCCCTATAGTTTCTCTTGATATCAGTATGTTCACAGTTTTTTCTTTTTTTTTTTCTTTCAGGGACCAGATGCAACTGAGTCCTGCTGACTTCAACATTCACATGAGTCTCTGTACATGAACATGGTAAAGTGAAAATCAAACACCTTGGAAATGAAAGGTATGTACAATGTTTATAGGAATGGCACAAATGTCTCTGTCTTTGGATCATTGTTTTCAATGTGCTCTTTTGTCATTTGTATTTTTGGATTGTGTTGTGTTGTAAATAAATCCAAACAATCTAAAAGCCATTCTTTTTTAAATCTCCTCATTCTTTGTGCAAGGTTGCTCTGAATGACAGGGCCTGATCGCTCCTAATAGGGCAGTTAGGGGAGTGTCTTTGTCTTTCTCAGGTGTTAAAAGCTTACATATTCATGAGATGATCACGCCTCTTCGCATATGGCTTTGTCACACAAAACACGTCTTAGAAATTTTAAATCAATATATTGTCTTATCTGAATGAGCAGTCAGGGTGATTTTCACATAGTTTTGGAGCAAATATTCTAGGCTATGTCATACAATTTTCAAAAGTCTTGTGAAGAAATAATCAGTATGGGTTTCATGGCCTTATTTCAGTGAGAATTTTTTTTGGTATTTTCACAAACCACGTATAAATGTCATTATCTCAAAACTACAAACTTTTACATACATGCTGCTGATATATTATTGTAGCAGAGTTTGTGCTGAATACAGTGTAATTAGACTTTAGCCATGAAAATATCACTAGTAACAGAAAAAAAACACAAATGTCAGAGCATGTCAGAACACCTCCAGCGCCCAGAAAACAGCTCAGACCTCAGAGGGTTAACTCTTATTATATCTTTTGTCTTTTTTTGGCTGCTGTGACAGTGTGTTTGTCAAACACATTTGCAGCAGCAAAGAAAGCTAAAGTGAAATGAGATCAGGTGATGATGGTTACCTGTTGATGGTTATATAATCATCATGAAATAACCTGTTTCACTGATGTCTTTGGAATCTAACAATTGAGTTGTTCCATTAATATTTTCACATCACAAACCGCGTGTTACTGCGGCATGAGATCTAGCAATATTATAACAGTCAGTTTAAATCTTTTAACAAACATGAGATAAAAAAAATAAGCTTATGCTGACATACACAGATATCAACAATCAGCGTATGAATCTAGTGACAAAGTGATTTATGTCTGGATATTTTAATTGATAATAAAAAGAGTAAATTTAAAATGATTTAATAAATGAGATATTAAACCATCAAAAATAAACCATAAAAAAAACCCAAGAAAAAAAAACCGAGGTACACCATTAAAAATGCATGAATACATTCATAATTAAATAGTGGAATTTAATGTTGAAAATGCATTTTCAAAATATAAATAAATTACTGGATTCTCAAAATGAATCACTTTTTTTTTTTTTTTTTTTGCTAGATAATTGATAAATACACGTGCATTTATATGTATATAAAAAGGGACATATGATCACCCTATGTTTGAACAGGTCCTTGCACAGTTATGATTTATTATTATTTCATTTGGTATTAACATATTAATAGGCTTTTTTTGGTATCTAAATGATTCTGTCTGTAACAATAAGGCGATGTAACATATTTTGGGACGTTCTTTCAGCAAATATCAATATGCAATTGTAATCATGTAATGCAATCATGTTGATTACTCACAAGTCATCAATCAATAAATCAATAAAAAAAGATATGTAATTAATCTTTTAATAGAGCTGTAGCTTAAGAGCATTGCGTTAACAACGCAAGGTTGTGGGTTCGAACCCAGGGGATTGCACATACCTATGTATAAATGTATAGGATAACGCAATGTAAGTCGCTTTGGATAAAAGCGTCTGCCAAATGCATAAATGTAAAATGTAAATGTAATCTGATGAATGATTTAAATCGATGGACAGCCCTAAATCATTTGTTTAATTTTTTTTTTTTTTTTTAAGTGCCTACTGTATCTTTACTTACTAGTGTTGTCACGATACCAAAATTATTGTTTCGATACCGATACCAAGTCAAGTATTGCGATTTCGATACTTTTTCGATACTTTTCCTGAAAAGGGAGAAACACTCTCAAATATCATTGCTGTGCTTTATTTTAAAACCGGGACAACATTCTAATCATATAACACACTAATAAATTAACATATGAACAGCAGATATATTAAACATTTGAACAAAATATGAAATATAAAAATATAAAAAATAAATTAGAGCAATGACATTCAAGGTAAATTTTTTTTATAAATTTAGCAGCATTATCTCATTTATCATAAGAAACATAAGAGCTTTATCTTGATTCTGAACTTTGAATAAAAATATGAACAGCGATTATATTAAACAATGTTTAATATTGGTAACATATGATAAGCCTCATTGGTGATATATTTGACATGTGGGGAGAGAGTTGTGGAAGGCCTATACTTCATGTTAAACATAAATATATAGCAGCAAAGACAACGTCGGCAGTGTTGACGGCAAAATAGGCTACAGAATAATTCGTTCTGTATTGAGAGGTGCAATATTTGAAAATCGATAATATTTTTTTAAATTACATTTATATTGTATTTATGTCAAAACTTTCAAACATCAAAATGTCATTAGGGCCCGAGCACCGATGGTGTGAGGACCCTCTTGGAATTGCTCTGTTTATTATTATTATTCTTCTCCGAATTTAATCGCATTTTTGAGGGCCTAAACATGCTCGAAAACTCACGAAACTTTGCACACGCATCAGAACTGGCGAAAATTTACATCTGATATAGGTTTCAGAATTGGGCGGGGCAAAATGGCTCGATAGCGCCACCTATAAAAGTTCAACGGAGTGCGCCTCCCGCTATGTTCCACGTACGTATACGAAATTCGGTACATACATGTAAGGACCTAATACCTACAAAAAAGTCTCTTGGAGCGTAGCCCTAAACACAACAGGAAGTCAGCCATTTTCAACTTCCTCTCAGATTTTTGTGCAGTTTTTGCCATTTTCATGCCTCGTACTTTAACGAACTCCTCCTACAGTTTTAATCTGATCATCTTCAAATTTGGTGAGTGTAATCTTAAGGCCTTTGCGATGTTAAATTGCGAAGATCTTGAGTTTTCGTCGAAGGGCGGGTCCTCGGCGGCCTGACAAATTTTGATGTTTCGCCATGAAACAGGAAGTTGCTGTAACTCAGGCATGGAATGTCCAATCTGCCCCAAACTTCACACTTTTGATAAGCGTTCTGTCCTGAACACATGACCATGCTCATATTCAGTTATAGTCATAGCGCCACCTGCTGGCAACAGGAAGTGACATGTTTAACACTGTTGTGAACTCCTGATAACATATAAAAAAGTGCCAGCAAGTGCTAAACATGCTAACAACATACTAGACACATGCTAAAACATGTTAGCAAACACTTAGCTAAGTGCTAAAGCATGCTATTACTGCAATTAAATAGGAATTTGCTGTAACTCAGGCACGGAATGTCCAATCTGCCCCAAACTTCACACGTTTGATAAGAGTCATGGCCTGAACACATCTACATGAGAATATTCAGTTATAGTAATAGCGCCACCTACTGGTAACAGGAAGTGTCATGTTTAACACGTTGATGCCATTCTAGCAACATGTTAAAAATGCCATTGACTTCTAAACATGCTAGAAACATGTTAAAACATGCTAGCAAAACTTAGCTGAGTGCTAAAGCATGCTAATTCAATGAAACAGGATGTTGTTGTTACTCAAGAAGGCAATGTCCAATCTGCCCCAAACTTCACACTTTTGATAAGCGTTCTGTCCTGAACACATGACCATGCTCATATTCAGTTACAGTCATAGCGCCACCTGCTGGCAACAGGAAGTGACATGTTTAACACTGTTGTGAACTCCTGATAACATATAAAAAAGTGCCAGCAAGTGCTAAACATGCTAACAACATACTAGAAACATGTTAGCAAACACTTAGCTAAGTGCTAAAGCATGCTATTGCTGCAAATAAATAGGAAGTTGCTGTAACGAAGGCATGGAATGTCCAATCTGCCCCAAACTTCACACTTTTGATAAGCGTTCTGTCCTGAACACATGACTATGCTCATATTCAGTTATAGTCATAGCGCCACCTGCTGACAAAAGGAAGTGACATGTTTAACACTCTTGTGGACTCCTGATAACATATAAAAAAGTGCCAGCAAGTGCTAAACATGCTAACAACATACTAGAAACATGCTAAAACATGCTAGCAAACACTTAGCTAAGTGCTAAAGCATGCTATTACTGCAATTAAATAGAAATTTGTTGTAACTCAGGCACAGAATGTCCAATCTGCCCCAGACTTCACACGTTTGATAAGAGTCATGGCCTGAACACATCTACATGAGAATATTCAGTTATAGTAATAGCGCCACCTACTGGTAGCAGGAAGTGTCATGTTTAACACGTTGATGCCGTTCTAGCAACATGTTAAAAATGCCATTGACTTCTAAAAATGCTAGAAACATGTTAAAACATGCTAGCAATACTTAGCTAATTCAATGAAACAGGATGTTGTTGTTACTCAAGAAGGCAATGTCCAATCTGCGCCAAACTTCACACTTTTGATAAGCGTTCTGTCCTGAACACATGACCATGCTCATTCAGTTACAGTCATAGCACCGCCTGCTGGCAACAGGAAGTGACATGTTAAACACTGTTGTGGACTCCTGATAACATATAAAAAAGTGCCAGCAAGTGCTAAACATGCTAACAACATACTAGAAACATATTAGCAAACACTTAGCTAAGTGCTAAAGCATGCTATTGCTGCAATTAAATATGAATTTGCTGTAACACAGGCATGGAATGTCCAATCTGCCCCAAACTTAATATGTAACATGCAAGAAACATGCTAGCAACACATAGCTAAGTTCTAAAGCATGCTAGAAATGCTAAAGGAAGTTGTTGTAACTTAGGCATACAATGTCCAATCTACCCCAAACTTCACACGTTTGATAATAGTTATCTCCTGAACACAAGTCCATGCTCATATTCAGATATAGTCATAGCGCCGCCTGCTGGCAACAGGAAGTGACGTTTAACACTATTCTGGACTCCTAATAACATATAAAAAAGTGTCACCAACTGTTAAACATGTTAGCAACATACTAGAAACATGCAATCAAATACTTAGCTAAGTGTTAAAGCATCCTATTACTGCAATTAAATATGAATTTGCTGTAACTCAGGCATTCAATGTCCAATCTACCCCAAAATTAATATGTTATATGCTAGAAACATCATAAAACATGCTAGAAATGCTAAAGGAAGTTGTTGCAACTCAAGCATACAATGTCCAATCTGCCCCAAACTCCACATGTTTGATAAAAGTCCTGCACTGAACACATCTACATAGCGATATTCAGATATAGACATAGCCCCACCTACTGGCAACAGAAACTGACATGGTTAACACAGTAATGCAGTACTAACCACTTAACTATTGTGTACTAAGCATGCTAAAAACATACTAAACATGCTAGCAACTACTATATATACCTCCTTAAATGCACATTGTCCAACCATGCTCTGTCTTCCTAAAGCCACCGGGTGGCGGCGGCACGGGTGCGAGGGCCCTTTCATCGCTGCTTGCAGCTTTAATTTATTAATATGTATTCGTGTCAAAATGACATAGAAACATCTTTTCCTATTCTATTTTGCCTGGAAACGCTTCCAACACGCTTGCGTGTCGCGTGAAAAATAGGCGTTGGTTCTATTTCTAGCATGCACACGTTTTCCACGCGTCCGTGTGTCACGCAGGCAGTTAACATGGGAGCCGAAATAAAAACGGACACGAACGCGGTCATTCTTAGAAGTATCGATACTAATAAATTAAGGAATCGTGACGTTTTTAATTTCCGTTTTACTTTTGAAGTATCGGTGCACCGTGCAACAGAGCAAGGTAGGCAACGTACTTCCATATGTCACTCCTCGCGTCATCTTTTTCTACGAGTCGTGGACCACTTGTGCTCGCACATGCATCTCGCTGTAGTGTTTTGTCACATGACATGACACTAGGCGCGTTTCCATTACAGATTTGCGCAAAACTTTTGCGATTTTTAAAAAATATCTATAAAAACGATTGCTAAATGACAGCGTTTCCATTAGCCGATGTTATGCGACTACAGCGTAATTTTTTCCTCTCGCGATAAGTCATTCCAAAAATCATGGCAACGGACGTTGGTAGGTTTATATCACAGCCACGTACCGCACTAGACATTATTATTATTAATGGAAGGAAACGTAGGCTTGTTATCCAAGCATTAATGGCAAGGAAAGATCCTTACTTACAGCACATGAGGTGTTTCTGGGTGTTTCTCACTCATTTCTGCTCCGAGGTCTTGATTGTGGCACATCTATGAGGTTTAGAATCCAGCATTTCTATCATTCTTTTGTCTTTTATGAATTTAATAAAGAACTCTGTCTCGTATTCTGTCCAAACATACCGCGCCATCTAAGTCAGGTGACCTGTAAATGCGCAAAAACTGTTTCCATTGCAGTTTTGCGAAATATTCCTTTTTCGAATTGCCTGAAAAACCACCTCATGCGAGCGTGAAAACTTTTTTGCGATAAATGGGAGTTTTTGCGAAATTGACGTGTTTCCATTGGAAGTATTTTCAATTCGCAATTTCAATTTGCGCAATTTGAAGGGTAATGGAAACGCGGCTACTGACAGCGGCAGGTTCTTTGCTGCGTGCGTCAGGAAAAAAACACAGACGTCCATAGGGAGGCGTTTTTTTTTTTTTTTTTTTGTATTGATACTGATAAATGTAGGTATCGTGACGTTTTTAATTTCCGAGTATCGCGATACTTTTGAAGTATCGGTACACCGTGCAACACTATTACTTACATAGGGCCTACTTGTCTTATTGCCAACATATTTTACTAGACAAACTGACTGTATCTTGACGAAAAGGTTGAAGCTTTGTCTGTTCCCTTTGTCCTAGCTTCGACAGGCAATTTGAAACAAAATGGGTAGAGTTAAAAAAAGACAGAGAGTTCAGATGAAAAACTTGTGTGCAATGGCTGGTGGGATGGATGCTTTGGTCAGAACAATGAAGAGTATTAACATTTCAAAGAGAGATACAGGCTATTCCTCAGAAATCTGGTCTGAACTCTCTCAAACTCTGTTTGGTCAAGATCATAATAAAAACCGTAATTGGCTATGGGTCATGTGGACCACAAATCGAAATGGAGTAAGATATTTGGTTAGTAAAACACAGATGAATGATGCTCAGGTAATATGGATAAAAAAACAACTGATTGTAAAACTGAGGAGCCATCAGTGCAACACAGACAAAACTAGTGAAGAGAGACATGTTACAGAAGCATGTACTAAAGACAGTGGGACAGAAGAAGCAAGGAAGGAAGTGGTCACTGATGTTGAGGAAGTATCAGACAAAACTGACACAGAAGATGAACAAGAGAATGTGTCATTGGAGAGTATAGTGCAAGTGGAGGAAGTGGTCACTGATGTTGAGGAAGTATCAGACAAGGGAACAAAAAACAATGGAGAAAGATGACAGTGGTTTCAAAAAGGTTCATAATTAAAGTGAACGGAAATAAATGGCAAACAATTGTTCCACTGCACGGTTCAACGAAACTGAGACAACTGTGGACCAATATATTCTACAACAGTTTCAGACAGAAAAAACCCTGTTGTACCCTTGCCTTCAAGAGCCAGCATATTAAAACTCCCGGAAAATTAATAGTCCATATTTAAATATTACAGCAGTTTGCCTGTACATACAGCATTTTCAAGTGGACCCCTTCGGTGTGCACATGTATACTGAAACAGGAGTTAGCATAGTTGTGCAACACCTAAGAAAGAAGACTCCACTGACCTTATACCTAGATGCTACAGGAAATGTTGCATCAAAAGTTCCTGGTCAGACCAAAAGAGTCCTTTACTACTCTCTCACTCTGCCTGGATGTGGTCAAAATGCACCTCCCCTCCCCATCTGTGAAATGCTGACAAATGAACACTCTATACCACCAATCACATTCTGGATGATGCAGTTCCTCCGAAAACTGTCACAGTATACAAAACTAAGAGTTCATCAGATAGAAACACACTATAGATGGGCACTACTCCAAAGTGTTCTTCTGGCATTCAACAGGGAGAGCATTGTCAGCTACTTGGACAGGGCTTTTGACATTTGTTCACAACTGAAGACATGGAAGGATATCAGAGCATTTACAGTGCTACATATATGTTCTGCACATGTGCTCAAAGCTGTCTCTCAGTCATTTGGGAGAAAAACGGCAGACAAAGGTTTGAAGGATTTTGCAACATTTGCATTTGCCAGGTTGCAAAACACTACCTCAATGACCACAGCCCTCAAAATCTTCCACTCACTGTGCACTGTATTAATCGGGAAATACAACACCAGTACTGTCAGGATTAATCTGAAGGCATTCAAGGACTTAATAAAAGAAGGCAAGATTCCCGACATGGAAGAGACTGACAACTTACAGAATGTTACTCAGGAAGAAAATTATGTGGACAGAACAAATGCCCGCACAATTGTTGGCAGATCTCCCTTCACATATGAATTCAAGCAGGTCTTGAAGGAGATACAGGAAGAGCTTGGAAAAGAGGATTCCAAGACTACAAATGATGAAGAAAATGCGTACTTCTGCCTAGGCATTGTTGATGTCGTTTTTGACAACTATCTTGGCATTTTTCCACTTTGGAGTGGTCTGTTGTTAGGGGATTTGAAAAGGTATGCAGATGGCAAAGAAGATGACAGCTCCATGCCAAGTAAAACAAGGGACACAAATTGCCATGTTGAGTGATGGTTCGGAATCGTGAAACACTAAATTCTGGAAAAACAAAGGCGATTGAGACCAGGAGCATTTGTCAGAAAAATGTATGGCTCTTTACAGGGGAGGTACAGAGAACACATAATGGCTCATAACTTCTCTGAACATTTGCTACTTAGACCCATCTCAAGAAAAGACATAACTCAATCTCAGGAAGGTTGGGCAAAGAGAGATGGTTCAAAGCCTCAAACTGCCAACTCCAAATTTTACACTCCTCCACTCACTGTTCCAATTCCAAAGAAAACAAAGGCAACCAAGAAAAAAAGCAAAGATGTCAATAACAGTAGTATTGACTTCAAATATAAAATATCGGAGACTACCACATAGGTATGATCATTCACATTACTAAAATCAACTCATTGTAGTTTGTAGAGCCTGAAGCCACCTACAGCCCTATAAGGAGCTATACAAATATTATTTTTTATCTTATCTTCTAAAAAAAAATACACAAAGTTAAAAATATTCATACACCAAATGAAATGGGTTAGTTTAATGACAGCTGTCTGTACAAGGACAGTAGAATGTGCTGTCAGAGTAGCTTATTAATACATTTAAAATGGAATTAATTAATATGGAATTTTCAAATACTGTGTGAAGTAATAACAGAACTCTTCTTCATATCCTTGATGCCCTTTGAAAATGCAAACCAATTGAAATTGTAGTTGCTATTGTAAAGCATGAACAGAGCCTGAATTTCACCCTGCGGCACAAAGAGTTCTTTAACCGAGACTTTGAGGCCAGATGAACTCATTGTAGGCAAGGCAAGTTTCTCATTAAAACTGTTGTACCACTTTATGATTAATCTATTTGTTGATGCATTCCTTTTTTTATTTTTATTTATTTTTATTAAGAAAACATCATGGGTTCAGCTACATAAAATTACATCCAAGTACTCAGGCTACTTAACTGTAGCCTCTTTGTTTCATGCGATTTTGAATCATTAATCTTCTGTACAATATTTTTTAGGTGATTGAATGTTACATTGGAGCCATCCTCAATTCAACAAATACTACTGGCCGGCTATACCACCTGAATCACTACATCATTTTACACAAATCAAGAGAAGAAATGGCCCGGCAAGGGTTAAGAAATGTAAGAACCTCTGTAATAATTTAATATGTTTTTTTTTTTTTTTTTTTTTTTTTTTTTTTTTGCTGTCAAAGGATGAATCGTGATTAATTGCATTTGATATTAAATATCTATAACAACAACAAACAATTGACAGGAATTCCCAACTCACTGCAAGCATGTTTCTATTGTTTCTGTATATAAAATGCAGTTGTTCTTTTTTTTCATTTCATCACACATTGTATCAGGTCACATTTGATGACTATGATGGAGCCGTTGGATTTGTCAATACAAAGTACACTGGAAGTTTGTGGTGAGTATAGCTCATTGTGTAATAATTTGTGGCTAACGTCTCATCCGTCTTTCAAAATTATTATTATTAACAGCATTTCTGCACGGTTCATGGTTTGTGTATTTAAAGCCCATCAGCCTTACAATGCTATAAATATGAATATAGTCAAGTAAATACAACTACAAATATATATATATATATATATATATATTGCATTATTATTATTAAATATTTTATATATTATCACAAATAATATATTTATTTTATATTGCTATCAGTGTGTCTTATCAATTTATGTGAAAACAGTTATGTGTATGGAGGCCAAAACTAACAAAAATGTACAGTATGTGAGTCCTTTACAATGTTAAAAGGACCAAATGATAATAAGTCATGGGGTAACTTAACATTTTGTCCTTCGGATGAGACGTAAAACCGAGGTCCTGACTCTCTGTGGTCATTAAAAATCCCAGGATGTCTTTCGAAAGAGTAGGGGTGTAACCCCGGCATCCTGGCCAAATTTGCCCAGTGGCCTCTGTCCATCATGGCCTCCTAATCATCCTCATATCACTGTAAAAAATGTGGCTGCGATTAGTTATAACAACTTAAAATTTGTTGAGATAACTTAAATATCCAACTTAACTAAAGTTAACTAAACTTAATATTTTAAGTCAAGCATGAACACATACTTTTTAAAGTTGAAACAATGTTGGATTTTAAGTTGTGATAAATAATCGCAGCAATTTTTTTTACAGTGATACTGATTGGCTTCATCTCTCTGTCTCCTCTCCACCAGTAAGCTGGTGTGTGGTGGGCGTTCTGGCGCAATATGGCTGCCGTCGCATCATCCAAGTGGATGCTGCACATTGGTGGTGGTTGAGGAGATTCCCCCCTTCTATGTAAAGCGCTTTGAGTGCCGAGAAAAGCGCTATATAAATTAATTATTATTATTATTATTTTTAATTAATTCATTTTCAAGGTACTTTTATGCATGAAGTAATAATTAAAATAATTATAGTAATTATAAATAATTACTCTCCAATAACACACATTTGATATGCTAACACGTACTGTATTTTTACTGTATAAGACACACAGTGTTGGGAAAGTTCACTTTCTACATGAACTAGTTCAAAGTTCAGTTCACAAATTTTAAAATGAACTAGTTCAGTTCATAGTTCAAACTTCAAAATTTTGAACTAAAGTTCAAAGTTCCAAAAAATTAACTAGTTCAGTTCTTTTTTTCCATATGTTGCTGCGAGCTATTATTTTTCAAAATGATTGCCACAGCCCATATAAAACCACAGACAGCAATTATGTTATCAGTTTTAACACTGAAACTATGCGTCAGATTTCATCTTCATATCCAATTTTAAAATCCTTATCCAACCAGGGTTTACATAGCATTGAGGGTAGGGTTGCCAACTAAACAAATGCGGGACAATCGTGCATGGTTCTTTACAGGAAAATGAGGGACACTCAAAATAGTTGTATATAGGCTAGGCCAACATAACACAGTAGGCCTATATGTCATTTCAGGTTCGTATGTGTTTAAAAGGTTTTCAGACAACACATTTGTTTTGATTAAAGTTATATTACACACAAACCATAGTTCAAAATAATATAATTTATCTGAAATAGAAATTTTGTAATTATACACTACTTTTAAAGAAATTAAAGAAATGAATAGCCTACTTTTATTCAGCAAGTACATTTATAATGTTACGTTTTTTTTATTTCGGATAAATTTACTTTAAACCTTTTATTCATCAAAGAATCCTGATTTTTTACATTAATAATAATCAGAAATGTTTCTTGGGCAGCAAATCACATCAGTATATTATTCCCTCAGGACGATTTCATGCTTTCTTGCGTGGCTGGATGTATGTTGGACTCACAATAATCACGTTTTTTGAAAACTGATTTGCCGAAATCAAAACCCAGTCGGACAGTGAAAGGGATTTGCCGTTAGCGCGAGTCCGGATCGAAGCGACCAGACAGCGGAGGATTCTGTGCGCAAATCAAACAATGATTTGTCCCAAAATAATAATTAATTCTCAATTTAGAGTTTGTTATTCGTATGGTCTGATGCGCGCGAGTGTGGACTGTTCAAGTGCCCGCTGTTGTATCAGATTCAGTCATACATCAGTGGTTAGATCAGCGTCAATAAACGGGACAACGGAGGTTCCGAACGGGACAAATACATTTCTATAGAAATCTTGCACCCTTTTGAACGAAGTTAAACTGAGAGAGCGTGCCGTTCACAGACACCAGAATGAACGAGTTCACAGTAACTTTCATCAGGCAGTAATAGAGTGTTCAGTTCACGTTCGCCCAAAATATGAACGAGTTCATGAACTAACGCGTTCAGGCACAACACTGAAGACACAATACATGTTCTTATGCCATCCGTACAGATGGCCAAGATGACAGTGATGGAGTTTCCAAACATTCCACAGATGTTTGAGATCAGGGACGGACTGACAATCTGTGCGTTCTGGAAAAGTCCAGAACGGCCGTCCAACCGAGGGCCGTCGGCACAAAAAAAGTCTAATAAAGCAATATGAACAGCCAACAGCAGGGGCACTAATACGATCACTTATACACCGTGTTAAAAAAAACGGGGTAGGCTATCATTTTGCGACCTTTTCAACTAAACTTTTCAATTTGCACTTTTGCAAACTCTCTTTGATTAGGCTATACACTGTCATTTGCGTTGTGTATGAGAAACATCAAAACGCTCAAAAAGCGGAACAAAACTTGTTTGATCTGAGCAGCGCAGAGCATTATCAGCTCGGCCCCAAAAACAGCGATCGCGGCCAAAGCAGCTGTGCGGGCTGATCTCGATCACACCAACATTATTACACAGAGCTGCACGATCCACTGAGAGAAGCAGTTCAATTCAGCGCAGAATTCTCTATCTCTCGTATAAACCCACAGATGACATTGTGATTTAAGCTTGTAAAAAGCGAGATGAAACAGTGCTGATATTCTCAACATATTGATGCAAAAAACAGGCGAAACATTGTTCCAAGAATAAACCAGTTAGAAAACCTTTCACGCTACAACATTAACTGTAGTAAAACAAACTTTTTTGGCAGAAATGTGCCTGTATATATTCATATTAAAAATGATGTTATATTAAAATAGTCATGTATAAATGTATTAAATGTAATGCAGTAATGTTTCTCTTACGAGAGGTCTCTCGTACTGCGTAAGATATCTTACGCTAGGGGAAAATCCTTTTCCGCGAGATATTGAAGCCAAAAATTATCCTTAATTTTGTAATAATGCAAAACGCGTTGCAGCAGCAATGCAGACATAGGCGAGACAGCTCGCGCGCCTATTGGCTGCTCTGCGGCAACTGCAGCAGCCTATCGAGCGAGGCCTGGCGTGACGTCAGACCCAATCAGGGCACTTCGCGCCCGCTGCGTCACGTCCCGCCGAAATGGGCGTGGTCTAGGCCTATAAATATCGCTCGCAGGCAGCTATTATCTGATTTTTCATCCTTCAAGCGAAGCACACGCATCGCTGGAGCTGGATTAGAAGCCGCGCCGTCGAGAGAGAGCACCTTCAGCGGGACGAGTCACTGAAGTCGCTGGCCGCGCCGCCTTCCTGCCTTCCTGCTGCGCTTTCCGGCGCTTATATCCTTCTCTTTTATTACACTGTATTTCTGTGTGTGTGTGTCGCCGCCGCGACACACATTCTAAAAGAGCTAGCGTCTTTTTAAAGATGCCTTCCTGCGGCTCGTGCAGAGCCACACTCAGCGACGGGGACCGCCACGTGATCTGCGTTTCCTGCCTGGGTGAGGAACATGCAGCTCTCGCGCTCGCTGACGGCGGATACCCTCACTGCGAGCTGATGGCAATGGCGACTCTGAGGACTCGCCTAGCCGTCTTCACCGAGACTGCTCCCCCGCCCGCCGCGGCGTCGCGCCGTAAAAAGCGCCGTGCCCAGCGGGCCCCGGAACCCTCCCTCAGCCGCCAAAGCTCGCCGGTTCGCCCGCTTGCTTCCCCGGCTTCTTCTGTTTCGCTTCCTGACGGACAGCGGCCGCCGTCTGCCGCCGCTTCCGTTGATATCGCGGATGAGGAAGCCCTGCTGGGAGAGGATGATTCCTGCTCTATCCTGGCGTCAGGCAGTGAGGATTGGCGGGCTCTGAGGACCCCGCACCCCCTGCCCGCACGTCGTCAGGCAAGAGAGCTTCCATTGAGACGGAACTCATGCGAGTACTCGCACAGGCCGCGGCGAGCCTCGGCCTCGAGTGGTCTTCGCCTGAGCAGCCCGCTCACAACCGGCTGGATGGATTTTTCCTGCCTGGGGAGCGCGCTTCGCCTGCGTCCAGACCGGCGCCTTTTCTTCCTGAGTTACACGAAGAAGTCGCCAAGTCCTGGAGCGCCCCCTATTCTGCTAGAGTGCGTCCTGCTGTTTCTTTGGCATTCTCCGCCGTTGACGATGCCAAGAACAAAGGATACCTCTCGCTGCCGCCGGTTGAAGAGGCGATAGCGGCCCACTTATGCCCGCCCTCCGCTGGACGGCGCGCTAAGCCGGCCCTGCCCTCTAAAGCTTGCCGCACGACGTCAAGTCTGCTCCGCCGCGCTTTCTCCGCCGCCGGTGCAAGTTGCGTCAGCGTTGCACACCATGGCAACGCTCCAGATCTTCCAGGCCGATCTCCTCCGTAAGCTGGATGAGGAAGGACCTGACGCGATCTGCGTGCCAGACTTAAGGAGTGCCACGGACCTCGCTCTTCGTGCTACTAAGTCCGCAGCACAAGCCATTGGACGGACTATGGCTTCTCTCACCGTGTCTGAGAGACATCTTTGGCTGACGCTCTCGGAAATGGCCGAGTCTGAACGCACCGCGTTCCTCGACGCCCCGCTTTCCGCCACAGGCCTCTTTGGATCCTCCGTCAAGGACTTCGCGGAGAGATTCGCAGAGGTACAGAAAGCGTCTCAGGCTATGAAGCACTTCCTCCCGAAGCGCTCCAGCTCTGCAGCAGGCCGTGCGAAACCGTCTGCTCAGAGCTCACAGCCACAGCCACCGTCCACTGCCTCCACTTCACAGCGCCGCCAGGCCAGAAGCGCGAGACCGCGCTCCCGCTCATTCGGTCGCCGCCCCGCAGGACGTGGCTCGCGACCTAGGATCACGGTGAAGCCCGAGGCCCCGAAGTCGTCCTAGCACAGCTAGGAAAACGACGGTGTTCCAGTCCCGCTGCGGCCGGACTCACACCAAAGCTATTCGCTCGTCCAGTTCCAGAAAATGTGACTGTTCCAGTGTTTTCTGCAGCCAACAAGTCGGTTCTGTCACCCGCTTGCCTGCACACAAATGCCGTTTTCACGGCTATAGATAAATCCCCAAAAGAGTGTATTTTCTGGTGTCCCGGCCACGGCCGATGGTGTTTTATGTGTAGTAAGAATGCCCACTGCCCAGTGCCCATCCCTACACACAAGCACAGCCTGTCACACAGGGCTCGCGCACATAAAACCGACTCAGATCGGTTGCGCTTCAAACATGGTGAACGTGCCCACTACCCAGTGCCCACTAACACCACGTTATGCATGTCTCACGGTTTCTGTAAAAACGAAACCAACGTGCACTCGCTTCACGCAAGCGAACGATGCTTTTCGGTGTGATAAATGTGCCCGCTGTCCCGCGCCCACATCCACACATAGACATGACAGTTCCCACGGGAACCGCCCAGCCCTCCCCCTCGTGGTTAACCACCGCAGAGGAGTCGAGCGCGGGCAATCTGCCCGCTGTCATCAGCGCGCCCCATGCCTCAAACGTCACGAGCGCCACGCTTGTGTTACAGCACACCGAAGCTTCTCCATCGCTGAGCGAGCGGAGCGCGCTTCGTATTCAACCCCTAGCTATCCATGCAGACGCATGGGCAAAGCTACCCGGGGTTTCGAAGTCGGTGCTGAACATTATAGAAAGAGGCTATTCGCTGCAGTTTCGCCGACGCCCTCGCCGCTATGTGGCGCGCGTCGAGACCACGGTAAAAACAGAAGTAGCACATCTACTTCGAGCCGAAGTGACGAAACTATTGAGCAAAGGGGCCATAGAGCCTCTTTCTCAAGATCAGAGAGAAGGAGGGCTATACAGCAGATACTTCCTGGTACCGAAAAAAGACGGGGGTCTCAGACCCATACTAGATCTAAGGCAACTGAACAAAGTGCTTGTGAAGCGACAGTTCAGGATGCTCACGACCAGGCAAATCCTTGTGCAGATTCGCCAAGGAGATTGGTTTGTGTCAATAGATCTGAAAGACGCGTATTTTCAAATACAGATAGCGTCACGTCACAGGCGATATTTGAGATTCGCCTTCGAGGGCCAGGCATATCAGTACACAGTCCTGCCGTTCGGTTTGTCCCTAGCACCCCGTACATTTACGAAGTGCATGGATGCGGCGCTCGCACCCCTCAAAATGAGAGGCATGCGAGTGCTGAACTATTTGGACGATTGGCTGATTCTAGCGCAATCTCGCGCAGTGCTCATAGAACACACGACCATTTTACTCGATCACCTCGAGGATTTGGGTCTGAGTGTCAACTGGGCGAAGAGCTCCCTGTCACCCAGTCAGAAAATATCTTTCCTGGGCACAGAACTGGACTCACTATCCATGATAGCGCGACTATCACAACAGCGCGCGGTAGACATTCGACGCACAGCGAACTCTTTTCGCTGCGGCGCGTCTGTCCCGCTCAAGAGATTTCAGAAGATGCTAGGTCTCATGGCCTCAGCATCGTCAGTGCTCCAGCTGGGTCTGCTCCGCATGCGCCCGCTGCAGTTTTGGCTGAAAGCGCGAGTCCCACGCGAAGCATGGGCACCCGGTTTGCTTCGCCTCAGGGTCAATCAGAAATGCGTTACAGCTCTGAAACCCTGGAAAGCGAACGACTGGTACCAATCAGGTGTAAGCCTGGGGACTTCCTCGAGGGTGAAAGTGGTGTCCACGGACGCGTCCACCTCGGGATGGGGAGCGCTGCTCGAGGGCAGACCGTTCTTCGGCCAGTGGTCAGAACGGGAGAAGCTCCTGCACATAAACTGCCTCGAAATGCTGGCAGTAGACAACGCGCTGACGCGTTTTTGTCCCCAAATAAAAGGTCACCACGTCTTGGTCCGTTCGGACAACATGTCTGTGGTGTCCTACATAAATCGCCAGGGCGGCATCAGATCCGAGAAACTGTACAGGCTGGCAGAACGCCTCCTGGTATGGGCTCAGTGCAACCTGCGCTCGCTCAGAGCAGCGCACGTGCCAGGGATCTTGAATATAGGACCGGACAGACTGTCCAGGAACAATGTTCCGGCAGGCGAGTGGTCTCTACACCCACAGACAGTCCATCTGCTGTGGAAGAAATTCGGCAGAGCGGAAGTGGACCTGTTTGCGTCTCAAGAAAACGCTCACTGTCAAGAATTTTTCTCCAAGAGCAGGAGCGCGCTGGCCCATGTGTGGCCCCGCCGCCCGCTCTATGCTTTTCCCCCCGTCTCTCTCCTGCCTCAGGTGATAGAACGGATCAGGGAAGAAGGATGCTCAGTACTGCTGGTAGCACCGTTCTGGAAAAACCAACCTTGGTTCCCAGCCGTGATGCAGTTAGCAAGTACTGCCCCGTGGCCAGTACCAATGAGGAGAGATCTCCTCTCACAGGCCCGCGGCTCGATCTGGCATCCTCACCCGGAACTATGGTCCCTTCATGTCTGGGCCATCAACGGGTACATGTTGGACTCCCTAAAGGAGTATTAAACACGATCACGCAGGCTAGAGCTCCGTCTACAAGACGACTCTATTCTTCGAAATGGTCGGTGTTTTCGGGCTGGTGCACAGCCCGTGGTGTGTCACCCACAAACTGTGGTGTGACGGAGGTGCTTTCCTTCCTACAAGAGCTGTTGGATGGGGGCAGGGCCCCCTCCACGCTCAAAGTTTATGTGGCGGCTATAGCAGCGTTCTCAGAAACAACGCTTGGTCAGTCAATAGGAAGGAACGATTTAGTCATCCGCTTCCTTAGAGGGGCTAAGAGACTGAATCCTCCCAGACCTCCCTCAGTCCCCGTATGGGACCTTTCTACGGTTCTGGAAGCCATGAAAGGTGCGCCATTTGAGCCTTTACAGTCAATCGATTTGAAACACCTGTCTTTCAAGACGGTGTTTTTGCTGGCTCTCGCTTCAGTGAAGCGCATAGGGGATCTGCACGCGCTCTCTGTGAGCGCGGCGTGCATGGAGTTTGGGCCCAATGACTCAAAAGTTATACTCAAACCTAAGCACGGTTATGTTCCAAAATCCCTCAACACACCGTTTAGGGCGCAGGTTATCTCCCTGTCAGCCCTACCGGTCCCTGATGAGGAAAGAGACGCGAGCCTCCTTTGCCCAGTCAGGGCATTACGAGCTTATGTGTCTCGCTCGTCTGTTTTCAGACAGACGGAGCAGCTTTTTGTTTCGTTTAGCGGACGTTCTAAGGGACTAGCCGCGTCGAAACAGAGCCTATCCAGATGGATAGTTGATGCTATAGCGCTGGCATACGCCTCCAAGGGCATGCAGTGCCCATTGGGTGTCAGAGCGCACTCCACGAGAGGCATGGCCTCTTCGTGGGCCTGGTCAAGTGGGATTGCCTTGCAAGATATTTGTATGGCGGCAGGCTGGGCCTCCCCGTCTACATTTATAAGGTTTTATAACCTAGAGGTTCCCGCCCTGCAGGCCAGGCTGCTGTCGGTCTAAATTACCAGTATTATCTGACCTGATGCGATCAGCTCAGAATGCTGCGTCTGCTGAGCACAGCTCAATGTTCGACAGTATAAAGCTGGGCAAACTGTGTAAGACCCACATTTTCCCCATCAGTTCAGGCCGTACCCCGCCCTGTCTGTATGACGAAATTCGCGTCCCATCGACGCTACTATATGTGGAAAAGTGAGGCTGCACCCCTCCCTCTTCCCGGACTCCCTGTGAGTTCCCTGAGTGATTGTGCACTATATGTACCCCGGGCTTTCGCCCTTGGGTCTTTGGTGTCAGATCTCAGCATGCACGGCGTTTTACATTGGGTCCCCTAGCGTAAGATATCTTACGCAGTACGAGAGACCTCTCGTAAGAGAACGTACTCGGTTACTAACGTAACCTCGGTTCTCTCTAGAAGAGGGAACGAGTACTGCGTATCTTGCCGTGCATGCACACGCTCTGGTTGCTTCGATGATGAAAAACCAGATAATAGCTGCCTGCGAGCGATATTTATAGGCCTAGACCACGCCCATTTCGGCGGGACGTGACGCAGCGGGCGCGAAGTGCCCTGATTGGGTCTGACGTCACGCCAGGCCTCGCTCGATAGGCTGCTGCAGTTTCCGCAGAGCAGCCAATAGGCGCGCGAGCTGTCTCGCCTATGTCTGCATTGCTGCTGCAACGCGTTTTGCATTATTACAAAATTAAGGATAATTTTTGGCTTCAATATCTCGCGGAAAAGGATTTTCCCCTAGCGTAAGATATCTTACGCAGTACTCGTTCCCTCTTCTAGAGAGAACCGAGGTTACGTTAGTAACCGAGTAAGTTTTGTTTAGAAGTTATGGCAGTTTATTTATTTTTGCATTTATATTTATACTAAATGTTTGGGCTACTGTTTTTGATAACACATACAATAGGTTTATAGAAAAATCAACAAAAAAATCAATAAATATTTCCATAATTTTTCAGGAATTGTTGATTTTTTTTTTTTTTTTTCTTAAAGGCTTGTAAGTCTGAACCAGAATATCAAGATATTTTATTATTTCGCATATGATGGTGAAAAGTAAAAAAGCACCACCATGTTATATGTATAATAAATATTTGAGTATAACAAACAAAATCCCTTCTAGATTATTTTATCCCTTGAGGTAGGGGATAAAAAGGTACACAAAAAGGTTGGAGACCCCTGGTATATAGTATGTTTTATAATTACAAGTTGGTGTAATTTGGGGGTTCTGTAGCCAGTGACATTTCATTATTTGTATTTTATGGCATTGTAAATTTTTTCAAAGACTTAGTAGGTGTAGTACCAGAGTCATCCGCGTGTGTTTTTCTTTTAAGTGATTCAAGCAACCGTCTTACATTATGATTGGTTACAGTCGAATGAGGAATATTTAATGTTGCAAATGCATCCAGAAACTCGTACCAGCCGGCAGGGCGTCGATTGTCATGCATCATCTGTGATGACGTTACGCTCTTTACCAGATCAAATATATGGGATCCTGGAATGATTCCTGGTATGCCTGGTATGCCTGGTATGCCTGTGTAAACTCTATCACGTCAGGGTCTGTCTGTTTCAGCCCCTCCCATTCGCATTCCCACATAGCGATAACGCGTAAGCCATAAACTTTTCGGAGGGTTTCTAGTTTTGCATCCGACTGCCTTCTGAGACACTTTTGATAAAGGTTGAATTTCTTCTGGCTTAAAGGTGCATTAAGCAAGTCTCTGAGTTTTTGCAGAACTATGCCCCCTTCTGGCGACACGCGAAACTGCAACCAGAGTTGTGCACGCGGTTACGTGGAGTTTGCGTTGGGGTTTGGGATGAACTAGAAGCCGGTCTCTTTGAATCCATCTTCTACTTTTGCAAAAGTCGCTTGAGTTGTCTTCGCTGATGCGGATAATGGCGGCGAATACACAAACCTGCCAGACATAGCCAGGTGAGCGTGAACGCGCATGACGTCACGCCCAGTCGATTCCGTCCCGAATCCCTCTTATTTATTTTACTTTACAGGATTATAGAGACAATCTCAGTGATCAGAGAAGGGCTCATTCAGCCCATCAGGCAATTGTTTAAGCATGTATGGGTTAGAAAAACGGGTATTTTTAACATGAAAAGTTGCTTAATAAAAATGTCAGACAATGAATAACAAAGCTCCAAAAAGTGTTTCGAATCAATAAATTAACATTTCAGAAGTTTTTATTTTTGACAAATAGCCTATTTAACTAGAAACAAAATGATGAAGATTGGAACTAAGACCGCTTGAAGCACAGCGAGGCTCATGTTGAAGCACTGACCACACAGCTATCGTCTGAGCACTGTTTCATGAGCATGAACTTAAGGTCCTACTCTCATGCAAAGCCTCATTGATGTGACATTTTTCTATTGCAATGTTTATGTTGAAATGGTTTCATTATTTATTAAAGAGAATTATGCTAATCATAATAATCTACTGAAAAGCCTATATAATTCTTAATTAATCCTAAAACACAAATGCTGCCGACTAACATCAGTTAGCAAGTCCTGACAATTTTACGATAATTTAGTTTAATTTATTTCACTGTTATATTTCAGTTCATAAATCTAGGCCTACTAACAAGTTAAAATACCACAAGACAGCAAAGCTTCTTTTCAACATTGATAATAATCTGTCAGGAAATGATACGAGGATTCAAGTGCAAGTCAAATAAAGGTTTATTTAGAGTGTTGGTCAGATGCAGGTTGAGTGATGATGGGTGATAGTCCAGTGAAGGCACTTGGTAGCACAGGGATGCTGAGAACAGCCCGATCCTCTCCGGTGAAGAGATGGTGAAGATGATGATGAAGATGATGATAGGAAACAGAGACGGAGCGGGAACCGGCAACCAGGAAGTGGATGGCGTGGAAAACTGAAGTGCAGGAACAACGATGAACACAGGAGACGGCGACAAGCGGGAACACACGGGAACTGGAAACAGACAGGAACAGAGACAGGAACACAGACAGGAACATCCACAACGCTCTGACAAAGACGAGGTGAAAACAGAGGGACTAGTAAATAGGGTTAGCTGATCAGCTGCAGCGATCAGCAACCCCGCCCACATGCACACACACACACACAAGGCAAGACGAGACGAAAGGAGACAGTGAATTCATAAACCGTGACATAATCATAAATGTTCCTTGCGCATCAAATCATCATATTAGCTTTTTTTAAACGTGCTTTAGAAAAAACAAAACAAAAACATTACTGGTGTGTATCTTGAGACAAAAAAATGGCACTGAAATATTTAAAGATATGCTTTCAGTTAAAACAGCTCAAACATGAATTTTAGTCTAAGATTAGCTTAAGCTCAAGGGCCCTATCATACACCCGGCGCAACACAGCGCCAGACGCGGCGCGAGTGTTTTTTGCTAGTTTCAGCCCGACGCAGTTATAATTTTCACTTCCTGCGCCACGTTGTTTAAATAGCAAATGCATTTGGACCCATTTGTGCGTCTATGGGCATGCTGATTGAATTGAATTCAGAAAGTTAGTGATGTTTCTCAAACACCAGACTTCACTACATATAAATATGTATTTTTTTTTATTTTTTTTTAATGGTGTTTAATTAAAAAAAAAAATTTACTGCATATTTGAGGAGCCAAAAGGAGTAGAGAAGGAAAAATGAAAACTAACACCAGAAACATCAGGCTGAAATGGCCATGAATCAGGGTGGTAATAACTGGAGACTCACCATCTGTCGGCTCGGACTCGAGCGCATCTGTGTCGGCTGGCGGCTCTACGCTGTATGTGTCTGGATGAACCTGTGAGTCCTGCTCAGCCACAGGAGGACACACTTTTGCTCGGGATCACGCTTAGGGAGTCTGTCATCTTCGATTATTGATCAAACGAGCCAATGCACACATTGGCGTGCGACCTTTGCATCCGCGCTCCGCCCTGCAGCGCGGGTATAAATACGGAAGTGGATGCACGCACCACTTGTCTTTCTCTTCGGAGCCGATCGGTCTTCATGACGGTGTCTCTGAAGAGTGTTGATTCATTCAACGAGTGAGTGTGTCGGTGCTTCTTCTGGAAGTCTCTCCCGGTGCTGGTGGTTCTACAGCGTGAGTGCAGCGGTGGTCGCAAGCCTTCTGAGCTCTTAACTGCTGTTAACAGCTCTCCTGTTTGTGTTTGGGGATCTCTTATTCCGGTATGGAGATGGATTCGGTCCAACACATCACCTGAGAAGACAATGCTTTGGTCGGTGTCGTTAAGAAGTGAGAAAGGGTCCCACTGAAACCTTTCAGAGGCTCCTGGGGCGTATGGCAGACGCAGCCGCGATAGAACGGCTTCCTCCACATGAAGACCGCTTCAGCACTGGCTTCATGGCCGAGTCCCGAGGTGGCCGTGGCCGAGCGGCACGCTCCGAGTGACAATCACCCTGGCCTGCCGCCAAACCCTCAGCCCATGATCAGACCTTTTGTTTCTCTGGGCCAGCTGCCCCTAGAACAAGTGTCCACCAACACCGGCTGAGGGGCCACGTACAACAGCCATGCAGTAACGGGGGTCTGGGCGGGCCTCCGACTGCATTGGCATCAACTGCTTTGAGACGCCGCAAAATGCCGCTGCTCAGTCAAGTCAAGTCATCTTCATTTATATAGCGCTTTTAACAATGTAGATTGTTCCAAAGCGGCTTTACATTGATAATAGGAAATTAAAGTAACAGAGATTGTTTTGGATTTATAGCATCTCTAGAATACAGTTATTGTCCAGCTAAAGTTAGATTGATTCACTTCCGTCGCAACGATCAATAGTTATTAACTTATAGTTATTAACAATAGTTATTAACTAACAACATTGCGACCATTGCGCCACGCTTCCCTCACATGTCGCAACTCGACCGCCACCTCCTCCTATGGAGTAAGAAGCTTCTGAGGTCGCTTCATCCACTTTAAGCCTCGTCGGTGGCACGATTTAGCAGACCGGACCTTAACCCTCTGGGGTCTGAGGGGTTTTCTGGGCCCTGGAGGGGTTTCTGACATGCTCTGACAGAGAGAATAGAGGGCACCTTCCATCAAAAAACTGACAGGTTTATTGCTTTATTGCCCTCAAAGCCACGCCCCTTTTGACCGTGGGAATTTCCCACGCTAGCCCCTCCCACTTCTGGGCTGTACAGTACACCGTGGGAAAATCGGACTTGTGCCACGCCTCCTTGTGGGTTGAACACCTGAACCGTGGGAAAATTTCCCACGCTCAGTAGTTCTAAACGATATAAACTTTTTAAAGAAATGTACAATAAAGACATAGCCAGAGTGTGAGATCAGTGTTTTTTATTTATTAAAGAAGACAGATGTACATTCATCACTTTTAAAACATCAATGAAATAAGTTAAAATAGCATTTTTCTCTAAAAAGTTTTAAGATGTTAAGACATTTTTTTTTTTAAGATGTTAAAACATCATGCGTTTTTACATACCATTCGTTAAAGGAGTTTAAAAGATATATAAGTGTTTCCTTGTGCTGGAGCAGTGTAAAGAATGTCCATTCAGTCCAGAGGTCTGACAGGATTGACATTTTCTGAAGGTTACAGAGACACACGCAAGCTCCACCCCTACCCCCGCCCACAACAGATGTCACCGTGGGAAAAAACAACAGTGTCTTTCAGCTCCCAGATAGAAAATGCGACCGGTCACTTCAGTGTCCGAACTTAAAAGACAACAGAAAGAGTGTGCAACGGCCCGAAGAGACCACACCCCCTAACACGCCCCTCACAAAGTTCATAGGCTGTGTAAAATTAAGACACACCTCTCAGATGTCATTGGATGACACAAATGACATCACTCATGGGAGTCCCCCTCCAAAACTCTGACAGTCAGAGTTTAAAACGTTAACACGTTGACACACAGACACACGCTTTAATCTATTTCAGATTATTTTCTAAATGTTTTAATACTACTTGTTTTATCTATGCTTTTTTATACAGCTTTTATGTAAACCACTTTGAACATCCATATGAAATGTGGTAAATAGTCATCGCTTCCAATATTTAATTGTCACAAAATTATTAAATAATAAATATTCCATATTTTAAAGTATAGCCCATAGAGTTTTTAAGGCTCTCTCAGCTATCACACCACACACACAGACACACACAGACACACACACACACACACACACATGTCTGGTTTACTATCTTTGTGGGGACTCTCCATAGATTTAATGGTTTTTATACTGTACAAACTGTATATTCTGTCTCCTTACACTAACCCTACCCCTAAACATACCCATCACACACAACTTTCTGCATTTTTACATTTCCAAAAAACTCATTCTGTATTATTTATAAGCTTGTTTACCCATGGGGACCTCAGTTTAGACAGACTGTGACACGAGTCCCCATGAGTCTGTGTGCATTCAGGTTGAAGTCCCCACCGGGATAGAAAAACATGAACACACATACACACACACACACACACACACAGCGCCGCAATGTCTACCAAGGTGTTATGGCCCATATGATACCATCCTGCATATTTCATTTTTTCTCTTTTTGACGGATTTGTGTGAATTAGTTTTATTGCAGAGCTTATTTGAAGAGATGGGTCAAATTCGACATGTTTTTTCTAGTCATACAAATCAGGTATCAGATTCCCTACCACATGTAGAGATGAAGGGTTTCTTTGAAAATGAAGCGGGGAAAAAGGTGTTTTTAAAACGCGTCGTATCGCAATCTTTAAAAGGAGCCAAAACTATTTCATTCGCGTACCAAGCCGCCGAAGGAGACACAACATCGAGTCAGCGCAATGTCTACAAATCATCATCATGGACCAGATCGGATCAGAATTTTGATTTGGAATTAGTGCAAATTCTGAACGACCTATGTGAGTTTTTTATCATAAATTATAAGCTACAAAATTGAAAAGATATCTCAATAAATGCTTTTATTTGCAGATGACACATCATTCCCCGAAGGTGTCTCGCCAGATGATTTTTTACAAGGTACGGGATATATTTTTGTTATGTCTTTTTTAATATTTACTATTTTAATATTTGTTTTAAAGAAAAAAGCAACTCATAGGTCTATTTCAACAGAAATCACAGAGGACGCACCGACTCATAGCTCCGCCCACCCGCCGGAGCCAACTAAGTACCCATTGGTTGTTGATCCAAACCCGTCCAATCAAATTTACGAAGACGTCACTCCAAATACAGCCCCTCGACCCCTGCTCTGAGTGTGGACACAGAGAGTACCGAACGTCAAACCTCACCTCCAGTCGAAGAGGGACCGGAAGAGGGACACCGGACCGATTAACATCATTGACGCTTCACACAAAGGGGTGAAACGTCTCCGGGAAATTTATGAAGAAGAATTAATCTATCCGGAGAGAGGTAAGGGAAAAAGAAAACTATTTTGTCTAATCTTTATATTTTTTATTCGTTTAATTTTTTTTAAATAACTGAATATTGTTTTTAGAAGAAAACAGTGAATCTGTTACATCCACAACTGGAGGAAAGAAACGATTCGAGAAATATTCTCACGAGAGTCCGATTACGGATGAATACGGTAAGATTTCTTGTTTCATTAGACTATATTTTATCTATATTAAATAATTCATATAATATATTTTTATGTTTTTGCTTTAGAAGAAATCCCCTCTTCTCCAGAAAGAGGGGAAGAGGCGTTTTTGGATTCTCAACAATCAGTACTGAACACTATCAATTCTGAACAGAATTTATCAGAAAGCAGTGATGAAGATGACCGGAGGTTTAATCCTCTGTACAACACGGCAGATCTCTGTGGATTGAGTTATGCCACTTTACGCAGGGCAAACAGAAGCTTCCAACGTGTTCTCGAAATCGCTACACTACCTCTCACTTACCACCAGACAGCGGATATAGTTTCAGGAGCACAGAGCGGTATTACGGACCTTCTACATAGACTCATTGATACACAGAATCAGCACACCGCCGATTTAAGAAGTGCGGTGGAATTTTTCGGTGTTTGCCAAGAGCGTGTGTTGGAAGAAAACAGACAATTACGCAACACGGTCTTATCACTCCAGCAAGACCTTTCGGAGGTGAGGAACGACCATTCGTTGCTTATTACTGTACTGTCTCTAATCTCTGAAAGATTAAATGTTATTCAGAGACAATCGAGGGATACATAAAATGATGATTGACTAGTTTTAAAAAAAAAACATTTCACTGTTATTGTTTTAAAATCGTTTGTCTGTTATTGTTTTTATCTAGGTGTGTGCGTATATGAATGAATGAATGAATGAATGAATGAATGAATGAATGAATGAATGAATGAATGAATAGCTTTATTGGTCACTAGTCACAAGTACCAGCGAAATTCCGCCATCAACCTGTCCATACAAACATACATACAATATGACAAGGGGGTAGACAGGACAGGAAGACAGAGCATTTTAGGAAAGAATACAGCATAACATGAGGAGAGGTGAGGAGAAAAAAAAGGCCACCCCCAGACTACGCTCCTGTAAGGAGTCCAGTTTGGGAACAGTAAAAAACACCTCAGCAACATTGGCACATAATCAGTACACAACATGAACACACAAGACTTGCAACAAGGGAGGGTAGTTGGGGATGGAGGTAACCCAGCACAAACAAGCAGCCATCCGGTTCCTGCAGCCATTCTTCGGCGCTGGTCGGACCCGCCTGCCAGACTGGTGGTATGTAGCGTCGAAGGCGAGGGATGGGGGTATGGGGTGGTGATTGCATATCTGTATATATGTAGTGCGTGTATGTGTAGGCCTGGAAAGCCGCTGCGTCTGGCATCCTAATCTAGCCTCAGTCCGCAGGATGTCATTGCGAAACACAGCAATTGCTATGGAGACAGCCTTGATCAGGTCCCAGACAGAGTCAACAATCAGCAGGTGTCTGTGGGGGATGGGGGAAGGAACGCAAGAGCGTCACGCTGCAGTGCTCCACTGGGGGAGTTGTAGTTCCAGCAGCAGCCTCGGCCAAGGCCAGTGCTGGTTGAGGGGGGCCGAAAGCAGATAAGATTGGGGTTGTTTGGTCTTGGGACGAGTAGCTGCATTCCAATTTACGCAGCCCCTGGTCCATTTTGGTCTCCAAAACGATCCATTTGCCTTTGCAAAGCTGTAAGCTTCTCCAAGATGTTATCCATATTTTGGTTCAAAGTCACCAAAGTCACAGTCTGAGTGCTGACAGCTCTGCCCACTGCTTCAATCATAACGGGCAGCCTTATGGGGTTTTGGACAGCTGTCACCGTCTTCTTAATTCCTCGATAAACCAGGGCAATGCCTAATCCAAACAGCAGAAAACCTGTTATCATGGTTCCGAATAGGTAGATGTCTTCAATGTCCTCCACGGAAAGAGCCGCCAGACACACGACCCGCCACCTCTCCCACGCGTCCATCGTGTAGCCAGCTGCGAACGTTCCGGCAGGGCAGTCAGGTTCCCCCGAACCCAAGCTTCTCGTCGAGAAGATGGTGTCAATTGCGTTGAGAGACCAGTTGATCAAATCCATAATTTCTTAGTTTGGAGAACAGTGCGGAGAGAGTCTCTCAAAGTACAAGTAGACTAGACGAGACGAGAGAAGCAAAGCAGGGGAGATAAGGGAGAGGAGGGTAAGAAAATGCGACCGCCTTCGTTGAGAGCAAAAGAAGAAGATATATGTGATTATGTTTTACTGATAGCCTACATTTTATGATGTATACCTATTAACAACATTGTGGTCTATATTTGATGGCATGCTTCTGTTTCACACAATTTTAAAAATAAAAAAAACATATCAAAATGTTTCCTAAAAGACAGAGAACCGACTCAGAGTGTGATGAAAGAACTCGCTCAAGATCAATTGACCTAGGTCTGAGAATAACGAGAGACTCAATCTTTTAATACGTGAACAGTTAAGAGGTCTAAATAGTACTGATTTGTCTAATACGGAAAGATTGGATAATATTATAATCGACCAGCATGGCTGGATAGAGCCGACCGGGGATGATGGAGATGAGAGCGCACAGACAGGTGGTACACTAGGGTCATCTCAAACGAGGCGTACGGAGTTAAGTCGTGCGGAGATAGATTCTCTGATGACTGATGGCGGGGTTGTTCGGGGTTTCACGATAACACCACGACCGCGTTTTAATGGTGTAGAGTTACAGAGATCGTTAGATCTCAGACAAATACAGACCACCGATTTTGTAGAATATAATTCACGCCTCCATAATATTCTAAACGAGGTGGTTGACTTTTCACAACAGCTGGCGGGCCAGACAGGGTTCATAAACATAGCTCTTGCCGGAGAAAGTTTGCCGGGAATCGGTAAATGCAGTATTAACACCTGATAACAACCACGACCCCTCATTATTCATAAATCAGATTGAGCAAGTTGCTCAGAGTAATACTGATGTGGCCAGTGACTCGACCTTAACTTTACAAATCTCAATTGTGCAAGATAAAACAGGAGGCGGACGAAGAAAGATTAGTGACTTAGCTATCAGCGAGAGTATCAGTTGGAATAAAATGCATTTATTTAGCCCCATTAATATCGATAATGAAATATGTTTGAGTTACTGTCTAGCATATTTCCTCTATCCAAAATTCACAGATCAAGAGTTACAGACACCTGCGATGGAGATCCACACTGGATGTGGTTTTATGACAGACGAGCAGATAGGTCTCCATAATTTGTCTGTTTTCGAAAATAAATTAGACATAAAAATGTAAGTTTTTTATAGGGACTGTTCTGGGAAGCTGGTGGTGTACAAAAACACAGACGAATTACACCTAAAGACAGTCCATCTATTTCTGCACGAAGGACATTTTCATCTAATAAAAAATTTTACAGGATTTATAGGAAGTTCGTATGTGTGCGAACACTGCTTCAGGGGGTATAAAGACAGAAAAACACACGAATGTCAGTTTGTTTGTAAAATATGCATGACATCCGAATGTCGCTCGTATACGAGCAGAACAAGACAGTGTGCAGAATGTCTGAGATTCTGTAAAAACAACTTCTGTTACGAATCACATAAAAAATCACAAACCCCCGGTGAAAGATCTCAGTGTGAATCTGTGAGATTTTGCTCAAAATGCCATGCCGTTTATAGAACGCCCTCTGGTGGTGAAAAAATAAAACCTCACAAATGCTCTCCAGAGTATTGTGTACATTGTTACGAGATTTTGACGAGCGAAGGTGATCATGAATGTTACATTCAGCCTCTAAAACCTGAACCCCAAGATAAAAAATACATTTATTATGATTTTGAAACATTCGTTCAAGATGGAAGACATGTGGCTAATTTTGTATGTGCAATGACACAGACAGGTGAGACGTTTGAAGCCGGAGGGGTAGATTGTGTGGCACGTCTGATTAAACACTTCAGACGCCCAAAATATACAGGATACACATTTATTGCACATAACTCGTCAGTTATTAATTATCTTGTCGGGGAGGGCTTGACTCCAAAAGTTATTATGCAGGGGTGTAGAATTCTATACATGTATGATACTGTGTTTAAGCAACGTTTCATTGACTCATGGCAATTTATCCCCTTTAAACTTGCAAAAATACCCGCAGCCCTTAACTTAGATGCACACGAGAAGGGGTATTTTCCCCACCTTTTCAATAAACCACAAAATGCAGAATATACCGGTCCCTATCCTGCAAAAGAGTTTTACGGTTATGAGACAATGAGTGAAGCCGAGCATGTCAGATTTGACACATGGTATACAAATGTATTGGGTAGCATCTTTGACTTCAAAAAGGAGCTCGCTTTTTACTGCAGGAATGATGTGATTATTTTACGTGACGCATGCGTAAGATACAGGGACGAATTTATAAATTTCACAAACATCGATCCCTTCAAGTCAATCACATTACCAGGTGTGTGTATGAAAACTTTCAAAACAAATTTTCTCTCCCGCGACACGCTGGCTCTAACACACAGCCACGCCTATATTAATCAACACAAGACGTTTTCAAACGTATCTATCCAATGGCTTGAGTATGTCAAATTGAGTCAAAACGTGGAGATAGAACATGCACTAAACTATGGGGAGCGTGCGGTAGGACCATATCACCTTGATGGTTATTATGAGGCTGATGATGGGGTGAAAACAGCCTTGGAATTCCTAAGCTGCTTTTTTCACGGTCATGATTGCAGATTTAAAGGTGCATTAATAGACGTTTAGACGATAACATTGAAGCCTACATGCTGTTAACCGATGTTGGCCGACAGCGTTTGTTTTACCGTTCTTGATGCTTAAATTGGTAACAGTTTATTAAAGGCTGTTTACTTCACCACGTGAGTGCCTTGGAGTATTTCGTCTATATAATTAACTAAGGTTGATAAAAGTATTGTTTATTGTTAACTGCACCACGTTGTTTACAGCAAATGCATTTGCGCCCATCTGTGCACCCATGGGCTGCTGGTCTGAAAACGATGTGTGTTCAGGCGCATGGTTGGCGAGTTGATATTTTAAGGAACTGAAATAGAGTGAGCCATTGACCGACTGAAACCTGGTCTAAAGTCAATGGCGCAATATGTTCTCTTACGAGAGGTTCTCTCGTACTGCGTAAGTCTTACGCTAGGGGAAAATCTCTTTTCCGCGAGATACTGAAGCCAAAAAATTATCCTTAATTTTGAAATAATGTAAAACGCGTTGCGGCAGCATGCAGACATAGGCGAGACGGCTTGCGCGCCTATTGGCTGCCCTGCGGCAACTGCAGCAGCCTATCGATAAGGCCCTATCGTGACGTCAGTACCAATGGGGGCGCTTCGCGCCCAATACGTCACGTCCCGCCGAAACGGGCGTGGCCTGGGGCTATAAATATAGCATCGAAAGGCTAGCTTACCGATTTTTCATCTCTTCAGCGGAGCTCACGCATCGCTGAATCCAGAGAGAAGAAGCCGCGCCGTGGAAAAAGCCTTTCAGCGGGACGAGCACTGTACCTGGAGTCGCTGGCCGCGCCGCCTTCAGCCGCCGTTCCTGCTACGCTATCCGGCGTCATATCCTTTTCACTGCTAGTGTGTGTTCGCCGCCGCGACTCACACTCCTTCACAAAAAGAGCAGAGCGTCTTTTTTAAGATGTCTCGTCCATCCTGTGGCTCGTGCCGAGCCCCACTCAGCGACGGGGACCGCCATGTCATCTGCGTTTCCTGCCTGGGTGAAGGACATGCAGCTCTAGCGCTCGCCGACGGCGGATGCCCTCACTGCGAGCTTATGCCTATGGCGACTCTGAGGACTCGCATGGCAACCTTCCACGAGCCTGCACTTCCCGCTGTGATGCCGCGCCGTAAGAAGCGCCGTGCTCAGCGGATCCCTGAGCCTCCTCCCACCGAGAGAAGCTCGCCGGTTCGCCCGCCAGCTTCGCCGTCTACTTCACTCGAGTCTCTCACTCCCGGACAGTGGCCGCCGTTGGCCGCCGCTTCCGCCGGAGATGACAAAGAAGAAGCGGCAGTTTTCGAGGAGGACAACTGCTCTATCCTGGCGTCAGACAGCGAGGATTGGGCGAGCTCTGTGGACCTCGCCCCTTCTTCTGCCCGCGAGTCGTCAGGAAAACGGGCCAGTATTGAAGCTGAGCTGATGCGTCTGCTCACACAGGCCACAGAGAGCCTCGGCCTCGAGTGGTCCGCGCCTGCCGAGCCTACACGCAACCGTCTGGACGGTTGTTTCCTGCAAGGGGACCGCCTTTCTACACCCTCAAGACCCGCCCCGTTTCTTCCTGAGCTTCATGAAGAACTGGCAAAGTCTTGGAGCGCCCCTTTCTCAGCCAGGCTGCGCTCCTCTGCTTCAGCGGCATTCTCTGTGGTGGACGGTGCTAAAGACAGAGGATACCTCGCTCTTCCTCTGGTGGAGGAGGCAGTAGCAGCCCATCTTTGCCCGCCCTCTGCTGGACGGCGGGCTAAGACGGCGATACCATCAAAAGCCTGCCGCGCTACATCTACCCTGCACAGTCGCGCTTACACCGCCGCTGGGCAGGCTGCATCAGCGCTACACACTATGGCCACTCTCCAGATCTTCCAAGCTAACCTTCTCCGAAAGCTGGACGAGGAAGGCACGGAAGCAATCAACGTGGCGGATTTAAGGAGCGCTACGGACCTCGCTCTCCGCGCTACAAAATCCGCTGCACAGGCCATAGGGCGGAGCATGGCCTCTCTCACCGTTGCTGAGAGACACCTCTGGCTGACGCTTTCAGAAATGCCGGACTCGGAGCGCTCTGTGTTCCTCGACGCCCCCGTTTCTGCTACTGGCCTCTTCGGATCGTCCGTCAAGGATTTCGCGGACAGATTCGCCGAGGTACAAAAGACCTCGCAGGCCATGAAGCACTTTTTGCCAAAGCGCTCTAGCTCCGCATCAGGCCGCTCTAAACAGCCGTCTGCTCGCAGCTCGCAGCCGCCGCCCCCCGCCGCCGCCTCACAGCGTCGACAGGCCCGGGACCAGAGACCGCGCTCTCGCTCTGCCGGCCGCCGCCCCCCTCCGCGTGGGCCTCGGCCGAAGATTGAGATAAAGCCCGAGTCCTCAAAGTCTTCCTAGCCAGCTTAGGAAAACGACGGTGTTTAAGTCCCGCTGCGGCCGGGCTTCCACCAAAACTTCTCGCTCGTTCAGTTCCATTACATGCGACTGTTCCAGTGTATTCTGCAGTAAACAAGTCGGTTACACTACCCGCTTGCCTGTACACAAACGCCGTTTTTACGGCGACCCAGATAAATCCTGTAAAGAGTGTATTTTCTGGTATTCCGGCCACGGCCGATGGTGTTATGAGTGTAGTAAAAATGCCCACTGCCCAGTGCCCATTCCTACACACAGACACAGCCCGCCCCACAGGGCTCGCGCACATAAAATCGACTCATGTCGATTGCGCACAGAATGTAGTGAGCGTGCCCACATCCCAGTGCCCACAAACACTACACACTGCATGTCTCTCGGTTTCTGTAAAAACGAAACCAACACACATACAGCCGACTCAGGTCGACGGTGTTTTCAGTGCAAATGTGCCCGCTGTCCTGCGCCCACATTCACTCACAGACATGACGAATCCCTCGGTTTCCCCCACGCTCGCCGTCTCTCAGCTACCCGCCATGAGAGAGCCGAGCGCGGGCGAACCGCCCGCTGTGATCAGCACACTCCCCGCCTCGAGCGCTGCAAATGCGGTGTCTATAATACAGCATACCGAAGCTCTCCGGCCGCCACTATGTCACGGCCAGAGCTCCGATCTCATTCAACCCTTAGCTATGCATGCAAATGCGTGGGCAAAGCTTCCCGGTGTATCAGAATGGGTGCTGAACATTATAGAAAGAGGCTATTCGCTACAGTTCGCTCGACGTCCCCGCCGTTGCGCGGCGCGAATCGAAACCACGGTAGAAAAGGAAGTAGCACATTTACTTTGTGCCGAAATTGCGAAACTGTTGAGCTAAGGGGCAATAGAGCCTTTATCTCAAGCTCAGAGCGAAGGGGGGCTATACAGCAGATATTTTCTGGTTCCGAAAAAAGACGGGGGTCTCAGACCCATTCTAGATCTAAGACAACTGAACAAAGCGCTTTCAAAACGCCGGTTCAGAATGCTCACAACCAAGAAAATCCTCGCGCAAATTCGCCACGGGGACTGGTTTGTGTCAATAGATCTGAAAGACGCGTATTTCCAAATACAAATAACGTCATGTCACAGGCGATTTTTGAGATTCGCCTTCGAGGGCCAGGCTTATCAATACACAGTCCTACCGTTTGGCCTGTCCCTAGCACCCCGTACATTCACGATGTGCATGGACGCAGCCCTCGCTCCCCTGAAACTTCGGGGAATGCGAGTTTTGAACTACTTGGACGATTGGCTGGTTCTAGCTCAGTCACATACAGAGCTCATAGAACACAGAACCATTTTACTCGAACATCTCGAGAATCTGGGTCTCGAAGTCAATTGGGCGAAAAGTTCACTGTCTCCCAGTCAGAGAATATCTTTTCTGGGCACAGAACTGGACTCGCTGTCAATGACAGCTCAACTATCGCCACAGCGCAGACTGACTATTCAGCGCATGACAGAAAAATTCCGCCGCGGCACTATAGTCCCGCTAAAGAAGTTTCAAAGGATGCTCGGTCTCATGGCAGCAGCATCTACAGTTCTCCAGCTGGGTCTGCTTCGCATGCGCCCACTGCAGTTCTGGCTACAAGCGCGAGTACCGCGTCGAGCGTGGACTTCAGGTCTCTTTCGCCTCAAGGTCGATAAAAAATGCGTCTCAGCACTGATACCCTGGAGAGTGACCGACGGGGAGCACTGCTCGAGGGCAGACCGTTTTTCGGCCAGTGGTCAGAACGGGAAAAGCTTCTGCACATAAACTGCCTGGAAATGATGGCAGTCGACAACGCGCTGAGGCGCTTTCGTCCCCAAATAGCAGGACACCACGTCTTGGTCCGCTCGGACAACATGTCAGTGGTAGCCTACATAAATCGCCAGGGAGGCATCACATCCCGAAACCTGTACAGGTTAGCGAAACGCCTCCTGGTATGGGCTCAGCACAATTTGCGCTCGCTCAGAGCAGCGCATGTGCCTGGCCACCTGAATGTGGGACCAGACAGACTGTCCAGGAACAATGTTCCAGCAGGAGAATGGTCACTGCATCCGCAGACAGTCCAACTGCTGTGGCAGACATTCGGCAGAGCGAAGATAGACCTGTTTGCGTCTCAAGAAAACGCTCACTGCCCGGAATTTTTCTCCAAGAGCAGGGATGCGCTGGCCCACGTCTGGCCCCGCTGCCCGCTCTATGCTTTTCCCCCCGTCGCGCTCCTACCTCAGGTATTAGAGCGGATCAGGGAAAGCAGATGCTCAGTGCTACTGGTGGCTCCGTTCTGGAAGAACCAGGCTGGGTTCCCAGTTCTTATGCAGCTGACGAGCGCTGCCCCGTGGCCAATACCAGTGAGGAGGGACCTCCTCTCTCAAGCCAGGGGCTCGATCTGGCATCCTCGCCCGGAGCTTTGGTCCCTACATGCGTGGGCCATCAACGGGTACCCTCTGATCTCCCAGAGGGAGTGTTAAACACGATCATGCAGGCTAGAGCTCCCTCTACGAGACGGCTCTATTCCTCAAAATGGTCAGTGTTCTCCAGCTGGTGCGCAGCACGCGGCTTTTCACCCCTGGACTGTGGAGTGACGGAGGTTCTCTCCTTCCTACAAGAGCTACTGGATGAAGGCAGAGCCCCATCCACGCTCAAAGTCTATATGGCGGCTATAGCAGCGTTTTCTAAACCAACGCTTGGTCAGTCACTGGGAAGGAACGATCTGGTCATTCGGTTCCTTAGAGGAGCTAAGAGGTTAAATCCTCCCAGACCTCCCTCAGTCCCCATATGGGACCTTTCTACGGTCTTGGAGGCCATGAAGGGTGCCCCATTTGAGCCAATCCAATCAATAGATATCAAACACTTGTCTTTCAAAACAGTGTTTCTTCTGGCTCTCGCTTCAGTAAAGCGCATAGGGGACTTACAAGCGCTCTCAGTGAGCGCAACATGTATGGAGTTTGGGCCAAATGACTCGAAAGTCATACTCAAACCGAGGCACGGGTACGTCCCTAAATCCCTCAACACACCGTTCAGGGCCCAGGTGATTTCCCTGTCTGCCCTGCCGGTCTCTAATGAGGAGAAGGACGCCAGCTTCCTTTGGGCTTATGGGCCTCGCACGTCTGTTTTCAGACAGACGGAGCAGCTCTTTGTTTCACTCTACGGACGTTCTAAGGGACTCGCCGTGTCGAAACAGAGTCTATCCAGATGGATAGTCGATGCTATAGCGCTGGCTTACACCTCTAAGGGCTTGCAGTGCCCATTAGGTGTCAGAGCGCACTCCACGAGAGGCGTGGCCTCGTCGTGGGCTTGGTCTAGTGGGATTGCCTTGCAAGATATCTGTATGGCGGCAGGCTGGGCCTCCCCGTCTACATTTATAAGGTTTTATAACCTAGAGGTTCCCGCTCTGCAAGCTAAGCTGCTTTCAGTCTAAAATCGGTACTGTCTGCCCCGAATGTGTCCGGCCCAGAATACTGAAATGGCTTGAGCAACGCTCGTTTATAGATCGCGCAGCTTTATGGGCAGTGTGTAAGACCCACTATATTCATCAGTCCAGGCCGGGGTCGCCCTGACTGAATAAAATACCATCACTATAACTGTTTCTTATAGGATGCTACATTATTATAGGAATGATGCTATTCTAGCCACTCTTCCTGGGCTCTCTGTGAGTCACTTATGATCATGTACTATATGAGCCCGGGCACTTGCCCTTGGGACTTTGGTGCTGGATCTTAGCATGCACGGCGTTTTACACTGTGTTCCCCTAGCGTAAGACTTACGCAGTACGAGAGAACCTCTCGTAAGAGAACGTACTCGGTTACTAACGTAACCTCGGTTCTCTCTAGAGAGGGAACGAGTACTGCGTATCTTGCTGTGCCTGCGCGCGCTCCGGTTCGCTCCGGCGATGAAAAACCGGTAAGCTAGCCTTTCGATGCTATATTAATAGCCCCAGGCCACGCCCGATAGGGCCTTATCGATAGGCTGCTGCAGTTGCCGCAGGGCAGCCAATAGGCGCGCAAGCCGTCTCGCCTATGTCTGCATGCTGCCGCAACGCGTTTTACATTATTTCAAAATTAAGGATAATTTTTTGGCTTCAGTATCTCGCGGAAAAGAGATTTTCCCCTAGCGTAAGACTTACGCAGCACTCGTTCCCTCTCTAGAGAGAACCGAGGTTACGTTAGTAACCGAGTACGTTTTTGTTATTTAAACAGAACGCGCAACAGCACACAAATGCCAAATATTAAATATAAAAGGATTACATTGTAAAAGATTAATATTGTGTACATAAAGTGGAATCTGGCTTGGCCCGTAGATGGTCCAGATATCTTGCTGCCATATAGTGCAATCTGTTCAATTATTGCTTTTAGGATTTTTTAAGAACAGAGGATCTCAACTGCAGCAGATTTACTTTAAAGGGATAGTTCACTTTGAAATTAAATTTTGGTATGTTTTAGCTTACCTCAAGGGCATCCAAGATGTAGGTGTCTTTTTTTCCGCAGTAGTTTCAATTTTGATATTTTTAGGTCAAACCGTTCTTGTCTGTCAGTCATATAATGCAGGTCGATGGTCACTTGTCTCAAACAGCATGCACAGAGTCCAAATTAAAACAATTCCCCGTCGTCCAAATTAAACAATTCCCCATCGTAAGTACACATTGATGGCCTAAGACACGAAACGAGCGGTTTGTGTGAGAAAACGAACAGTTTTTATATCGTTTTTACCTCTTGAACTCAGCCACGTCCAAATGGGCTACGGTTTCGCAGTAGCCAAGGCGACATCTAGTGTATATATCTATACCCGCCCGCGCTCTCAGATCATTTGGACGTGGCTGAGTTAATTTGGACTCTGTGCATGCTGTTTGAGACAAGTGACCATCGACCTGCATTATATGACTGACAGACAAGAACGGTTTGACCTAAAAATATCAAAATTGAAACTACTGCGGAAAAAAAGACACCTACATCTTGGATGCCCTTGAGGTAAGCTAAAACATACCAAAATTTAATTTCAAAGTGAACTATCCCTTTAATTACAAAAACAAAGAAGGCAAGAATCAAATTACAGGATTAAGAGAAGAACTGGGGCCCGTTCTTCGTATGTTGCTTAAAACATCCGAGATCTAATGAGACATCCAAGATGATATCATCGTGGTAATCATGATCTGGCTAATTAGGTTCTTCGAACACACCTGCCGGTTATGATTAGTATAGCTGGATTGAGTTAGTGAGATAATTGCGCGTTCATGCGCTAGTTGAAAAGGGGATAAGTATCGATAGTAGAAACATTGATCAGCAACGCTGCTATTGGCTGCTCAGCGTGGCCAAAGAGCGCGCTCAGTTTTTCTCCTCAGCAGAGCAAGAACTAATAGTCGAAGTTTATTCGGAATTTTAATGTTTAATTAAAACGCCAGGGAACACCTCAAAGTCTGCAAAAGCCAGGAGAGAGGGCTGGCAAAAAGTAGCAGACAATTTAAATCCGTTAGAAGTGGCAATGTTAGATGTATTTTATCACGTTAGCCTATATATTTGTATTTTAATAATTGCATAATTACTTTGTTCATTGTAATGTCAGAGTCACCACACTAGAACATCGAAACAAATAAAAGTGAAGTACAAAAATATTCTACATAATGGTAATTTTTAGTTAGCCTATATTATAGTCTCGTTTATAAAAGGCACTGTTAAATAAATGGTTGTCTGTTTATAAAAGCAACCAAGAAAAAGGCTGAGAAACAAACAAAAAAAAAGATCTTAGTAGCCTACACTGTAAAATAATTTTTGCTGCATTAAATTAAGGCCGTATAGTCATTTCAACTGTTAAATCTTGAGTAATGATGAATTGCTTTTAACTTATGTTAATGTAAAAATATTTTTTATTTTTTATCCTCTTTTGTGCACCTTTACATAATACACCAACACTTGTGTCTGTTCCCAAGAAAGTGGTGCTGAAATATGTGCAGTAAGTGGACATTTTCTAACTTTCCAAAGTAAAGAAAGTATAATACTTTGTAATGTCCATTTGTTTCCATTGCACTGGACAGTGAATAAACCCTCTCAGATAACTGTCATATGGAGGAACTAGCCTACCTGCAAGTGCATAAATAACTTTACATTATTTATACTTGTATGCTTTATGGCAGCAATATAAGTTGCAGGATTCCACATCTACAGAAAGGCCTACAGAAGAGTCTGCACAGACAGAGGAGACATAGGCCTACAGGTGGGCAGTGGATAGCCAACTTTTCCTTTTTATTTGTTGCATGAGGCATGTGTCTAATATCTCTTGTTGCAGGCACTTGACCACTGGCTTTTCTTTACAAAGAACAATTGAAATAAAACTCAAGGAACTAAGCATATTTGTCTTTTATTAAACATTTAATGAAAAGTGTTTGGGTTTTTTGGCAATGTTGTGTAATATGGCACATGCAACAATGTCACAGGCCCTGTCAGGTGTGCAACCCTCAGACTTATCAGACACTGAAATCTTCCCTTTAAGTTCATTTAATTGTGCCCTTGTCCTGGCTGGAGCTGCATTGTAACTGGTTTGGGTCAGGGAATGGGGTCATAAAACACCTATCTGCAGGCAGGAACATGTCATAATCACAAAATGCAGTTCTGTTAGGATCAGCATAAGTGTATGTAATACAGTGAGGTTGATATTTAATTGTGGAACTTTCCTTACCACTCAATAAATGTGAATCTCTGAAAGTGCTTAAGTCATGCACAGATCCTGGCCATTTTGCTTTCACATTTGTGATATGGAAGATTTTAGTCAACTGCCTTTTTTTTTAAATTTTATATAATATTACTAATCTGGAATATTAAGAATCCCAATAGTAACTGGGCAGCACATTTACATTGTGAACCCCCTTTCTGTTCACATAATCCCCTTCATTGAGGCCTTGATGGCAGTCTATGGTCTACCTATATATGGTACCAATCACGTTAGTGAAGCCTGAGTGACATATCTGTAATAGGCATGGTCATGATTGCATGATCTTCATAAAAAATTATGATAGCCTAAAAAAACTGCTTTACAACATTGGGTCTTCAGTGGCTTGGAAATGCCAAAAAAAAAACAAAAAAACTGTTTTTTAAACCTAAAAGCGCCAGGTAAACTCCGAATGACACGACAGACAGCACTTTCCATCAAGTTCTCCGCATCTCCAATAGTGTAAAGGAAAGAGCCACTCGCAAATAATCTTAGGGCAATGCAAACAGTTTGTGCTGCAGTTAAAGCCCGACTCCGACAAGTCGAAAATAAATGTGCGTTTCCAACAAATTAATAATGTAAACGACAATCTCACGAGTCACGAGAAAAAGATATATCTCTGAAAGTGCACTATCGCGCTGCGCTGGACTTCCCGTATCAGCTCCGCTTATGAAGCCGCAGTCTATCCTGTTAACATGAAATAAGCCTCTGCTCCCGAGCAGGTTTAAGATTGCGCACCTGTTACTATGACAGCAAGTTCAGGATGAGCGTCGAAGAACCAAACAATCCAAGATCATGCCAAATCGCCAACAATCAAATCCAGCTAACTGAGTTAGCGACGTACGAAGAACGGGCCCCTGTGGTGTTCTGTTGTGTATTGCTATATGAGCAGCACGACAACACACAAGTGAATGTAATCAATTAGCCAATGAGTAAACTTAGAAACAAATAAACAATGGAACATGAACTAAACACAGGAAGGTAACATAGGAACCAAAGGAAACTCAACATAAGAGTCCACAAACTGAACATAACCATTACAGAGTAATTAAATGTGTTTATATTTTTTAAAACTAGTGATTTTCTCCTGAGTACATGCAGTAAATTAACATGTTTATTGACTGCCCAGTTTACGGTTATTATCCATTCGCATATCACATTATAATCCATATCTATTATTATGTGGCTGTCAAGTATTCTCATACACATCATTCATATGCAATGGCAACATTTTCCACTAAGCCTGTTGAGATGACTACATAATCATGTTTATTTGAGACAACTGTGCTTATTGTGCATTTTATTTCCAATCACATATTCCCTACAATAAGGATTTTAAGCAATGTCTTATTTTCTGGTAGCCTGACGTCGTAATAATCAGATTCTAGTCAGAATATGAGTCTGATCTGCTCCATTGGGCTGTTATTAAGAGGCGTGTTTCAACCGAACCAGGAAAGAAAATGCCTCTGCACTCAGTTGGATTGACCAACAACCAATCAGAGCAACGGACATTCATCTATCCGATCGACAAATGCCTTTATCGCGGTTCTCTGTTCCTCTTTTAAAATGAATGCGCTGTCGATATCTTCTATAACAGACGTGATGGCGGAATCTACACATCTCAGTTCTCCAGCGGCAGCCATCTTTGTTGTAAACGAATTCAACCCAAGCACTCTTTGGTGACGTGGATGATTACGTAACTGTTGATCATCTGTCCATCATCGTATAAAGCCCGCCCCTGACAATTTGATTGGTCCGAACAGCTCTGGTTTGAGCATAGTTGCTCCATAACGGATCAAGTCCAGACCGAACTTCCCGACCTCAAATGTTGTTGGCGGGGCTAAGTTCCACTGGCATCCAGGCTAATTTTCTGGTGTAGTATTTCATAATATGAGCTTATAGATTTTTACTTGACAATAGTTGTACTGTTTTCTAGAACAATAGAGCACAGTTTGCAGAAAGTATGTGCTAAACTAGGGGCGTACCGATACTGATACACTGCTCGTCGAAGGAACACGTGAGCTGGCTTTTTGAACATTGTTCACTGTTGATGTTTTTGATGTTTGATGATGTTTTACTAAACACTGAAAATATATTGCTTACGTTTTAATCACAGCAGTCAGAAAGTACGCTGAGTGGACATTGACTGATGGCATTCACAAACTGCTGGATCCTCTGGTCACATGATTAGCCGTCCATGCTGCTTCCAACTGGCAGATTGAGCTGTTGTTTTACTGGTATTTGAGGCATAAATACTTGAGCAAAAATGATTGTAAATATGAATAAATCTACATTTGTGTTCTCAAACAACCTTCATTTCAATCTTTTTGTGTATCAAATTGTTATTGCACCTAATTTTGACATTTTTCTCCATCCTTAGTGTAACAAATACAGCACAGAGTCAAATAACAAATATTTTATCCTTTGTAACAAAGTTAGAAGTCAACAGAACTCCAAAGAATACAAAATACATAAATAGATGTAAATCTAACTATTTACAATGTTTACAAAACTACTCATGGCAATCTCTTAGATCCCTGGAATGTAGCCGGTGTATTGTCCCTGAGGGTCTGGGAATTTTTCCCTAATCCTGCAAACACAGCAGCTGGGAATGACTCTCCTGTTCCCCTGTCCTAATGCGCCATGCTGCCAGAAAATAATGTGTCTGTACGCTGCATGCCTGTACTAACGGTTGTCATCACCGGGCTTCCTTACATTTCCAAATGCTGTGAGATCCTCCCGGTTCTGCCTATGTATCCGCAGATAACCCTCATCCAGGCAGTATTGTGTGAAATGTGGCAGGAGGGTCTCGTCCACAGCATTTCCGTGTGCAGTGGCTACAGGTACACCAAGGTACCCCCGGTTCCTCCGCAGATGTAGGGACACCATGTCTTTGCTGATGCTCCATCTATAGATCAAAGATCAGACCCGGCTGCCTCTCCAACAGTCCAGCTGTGAGGCGGATGTGATCCTTAAGGCTCATATCCTGCAGAAGTCTCTGAAGAAATGAAAGGAAATAAGATAGGGTTAGGCCATTAGATATACAGCTAGGTATTAGGTAGACCTCTATAGCCAACAGGTTGAACAACATGTTTTGCAGGATAGTGCACTGGAGGCAATGCAGGGATCTCGCGTATCAATGTTGTCAAAAGAAAACTTTATTGGTGTGCAAAAGAAAACATTGCTCTCTATAACATTTTCTATAGGCCTTTTGTTTTCAAAAACAATCAAGTAGCTCACATTGTGACTGTTTCACTACGTGCATAGGATTGGGCTGAGAATGAAAATTCACAGCTTCTGCTAGCCACATAAATTGTACAAACCTCTGTCGCTTCTCTTCTCTGTCTCTGGAAACCTTCAATTCTTTCAAGATCGTCTCTTGTAGCTGCCGGGCGTCTTTGTCGTGGTGGTTTTGAGTCTCGCTCTCCTTCTCCTCTTCCCCGTCGTCCTCCTCCTCGCCGCGCTCCCACCGATCCACTGCCTCTCTGTCCTTTCACTCTACCTCTATCTCTCCCTACCGTTGATTACCTGATGATGATATCTAACAATGCACATACATCAAAAAATAAACTAATAAAAAAGGTATCACTACTAATTAGCATAGCTCATGCTTTTTTCAGTCTGTGATTCATACTGTAACATTTGTTTGTTCATTGTGTGTCAAGTTGCAGTTTTTTTTAAATAACGAACCTCATCACCCGAAAGAAAACTCAATGAAGTGCTATTGGAAGACATGTTGGCATAGCTTCTTGGTACATGACGGCTACCGTAGTTGCAACACGCATTTGAAAAAGCGAGGCGCTAGAGAGCACTATTTGTTTGAATGCAAAATACAATTTCACCGCTAGATTGGAGAAATTCCTACACAGTGTACCTTTAAAAACAGGGTTGCGTCGAGTTTAGCATTTATTCCCTTTGCAAAATGAGAAATACAGAATCTTATTCTTGCGACATTTTAAATTTGTATTGACAAAGAAATTGCAGCTTTGCTGTGTACAATTAAAACAGTACAAAATTAAACCAGTACAAAATGAAAATAGTGCAACAGAAATTAAGATCGAGCGTTTTTCTTTGCCTCTCTCTCTCTCGTGCTGGCTCTCATTTTAGCAAGTTTCTTTAGTCTCCCTCACTGCGCGCGCCGGGTCTCTGTTGAAATTAAATGTGTCAGGGAAGAAACGCATCATACATCTAATAATACTGTATTTGTCGCTACGTGTCATCAACACCAGTTACAAAAAACAACTGTAGCAAATGATTTAGCCTTTGTTGCTTCAAAGAAAAAGAACCCTTGTTGAATTCACCTTACAATAAAACGAGGTTGATGGCGAATTACAGCGCTCTGTATCTGCTGCTCACTCGCATTCGTTTAGTTGGCATGAACGAGTTTCATCAACAGTTCATGTTTAAGTAATGCCAGATTGTTGACAATAAGATAGGGCCTACATTTGGACAAATCGAGAGATTTATTGTGAAAGGAACTTTGCCTTTGCGTGCTCTGTATCATCAGGCTGGCTATCCGACACTCTCCATATGAAAGACGGGACATTAACACCTTTATTGTCCTGCACCACTGAACTGCCCCTCCGAACCCTCCACAGGCTCTCTGAGAGGAGAGGAGCGTCTGAGACTGACTTAAAACAAAGAGAAGTCGCAATTCAGACTTAAATCGCTATTCTAGACATTAGCATTATTAAAGTGTTGATAATTAAGTAATTAAATCATTTAGGCTACATGTAGTAATATTTCTGTCATAAAAGTTTCACTTAACATTTCATTATTTCAATAATTGAATAATTAAAATGCTACTTCGGTTTAGGCCAGCTTTTTCCAAGCAAAACTAAATACTCTCTACTTTTAACTTTTGATTCTATTTTTCTGTTCTACATTTTTTTCTATTCTGTTTTAAAATTTACTTTATTCTTATTACCCACAAATGCTCACCTTGCACTAGCTGTGATGTGCCATACATTACGTAATCACGTTAAAAGGTCACGTGTGACGTAGGCGGAGGTACAGACCTAGTGTTTACAAAGTGAACTTGCAAAGACTAAGTCAAACGGCCTTTACAAAAAATAAAATAAAATAAAAGGTAAAACAAGGATGTCAGACGATTTTGAAGTTGGAGAAGAAAATGAGATGGAATTTTTCGCTCTACCCTACAATTCCTGCCTACGTCAGGTTACCGCCTGACCACTTGTTCTGAGCCTTCTGTGGATTACCTTTTGGATTTTTATTAAACTGTGTTTTGAATCATCATCTTCTACTGCTTCTTCGTCCCACCTTGCTGACAGTGCCATACTGGTAACATCTTACATGCCAGTGACGTCAGAAGGGGAACCATAGCAAAAGCTGTCCTTCAAGGTGTAAGTACAGAATATTATAAAAGGCTGCAAAACAGTGATAATAGGAAATTACAGTAACAGAGATTGTTTTGTCTGGGGCTCGGGAACACACTCCCGGAAATAGGTTCCAAGGTGCAAATGATTATCAGTTCTCTCTGCGCAAACCTACTCAACCTCTGCGCAAACACCGACGTCGCGCACTTGTTCATCACGTGTTCAGTCCATAGGTATGCGCGTAACTACTTGTCTGGCCTTAAAAATGTATAATACAGAATTATTTATCGCGTCCGCATAGCCACGTGATGACTCTGTACAGATAAAACGACAACGAGGTAACGAGCTAATGGGAAGGGAAGGAGGCCTTCACAGGGGAGAGTCTAGTTGACACTTCAGGACTGTGTTGTCGTTGTGTCCAGGCGCAGGTCCTGGTATGTCCATCATTTCCAGGTGGATCCTTTTGTGGCTCACCTGTATACAGAAACAGGCATACGCATACTGGTGAATAATCTGAGAGACAGATCCCCTGTCATACTTTACCTACAGTAGATGCCACTGGGAGTGTTGATTCATGAAAAAATCCACACATAAGCGGAGTGTGTGAAAATTAAATGAAAAATGTTGATTAGTCAATTACAAACGTATCTGATGATTTCTTGAACGCAATGGCCAATCAGACCTCACACGACGAGTTTTTGTTCAGTGCTGAGATCTGCACACTCAAATTAACAAGTTATAATTTATCTTGTAACAAAAATGTAGACTAAATAAGACATTCATTGTACAGTCAGCTTAATTGATTAGCAGAATTTAAGATGAGTGACAGCTTAGTGATTATAAAGGGAACGCTTTCATGCAGGCTTATACAGTATAATACATTCAGAAAACGTATGTTTTGCTGCATTAGGTAAGGCGATGGTTAGGTTATTTATTATTCGAACTGGCTGCCATGCCAAATCACGCATACAGTAAGCTTGCCTGTTCAAATTATAGTGGTTTGTGAACAAACACTTTAATAACAATAGCGTTTATGCTGGGATGTGTATTTTGTTGATAGGCGACACTATGTAACTATTTTGTGATGTTCTATTTAATTATGTTTTTAAAGAGGAATCACATCTAGCGTTACCCTAGAGTATGTTCACTCTCCACCTATGATTCCACATAAAAAAAATCCATCCTGTACTACGCTCTTACCTTGCCAGGAAAAGGAAGAGATGCTCCTTATTACGTGCTAGCATTTTTGTTCCCTCCCCTTTTTGTTATTGGTAGCTGTGTTTCTCCCCTCTGCTATTGGTTTCTTCCTGTTTTCCCGCTCTCTGCTATCTTCAAGTTTGTAGGTGCAGCTATTGGTCAGAGACAACCAATCATTGGCTGTGGTCCAGGATATAAGACATTCTAGAGAACGGAAGAGGTGGAGCTTGGAGTGTTTGTTGACTGTACCGTTGTTGTTGTTGTTGTTGTTGTTGTTGAAAAGTACTGACTTTGTGGTGGTTCGCTTGCTTGCTTATTTTTATTGTGTTCAGAGGATTTCTTACCTGATCTAAACGGCACCAGTCCGGAGAGAAGAGAAAAGGAAAGGCTTCCTCCATATGAAGACCGCTTCAGCACTGGCTTCACAGCCGAGTCCCGAGGTGGCCGTGGCAGAGCGATAAACACGGCCACCTCGAGGTCTGGGTGTCAGGGAAGAAACGCATCATAGAGGTCTGGGCGCCCTCTGACTGCATTGGCATCTATTGCCTCGAGTTGCTTACAGTTTCCTCGCTTTGAGACACCGCTTCTCAGCGAGCATGTAACGGTCTGAAAAGACAACGTTGTGACTGTTGAGCTACGCTCCCCTCACATGTTGCAACTCACCCGCCACCTCCTCCTTGGAGTCAGAAGCTTCTAAGGTGGCTTCATTCCACTTATTACTGCGGGCCCACTCAATCGTGCCGCTGACAAGCCTCATGACAGCCTCGAAGTGTGTGATGCAAATCAAGCACGACAATTGTATTGGCTCGTTCAATAGTACACGAAGATGACAGGCTCCCTAGCGTGATCCCATTCAGTCGAACGTCGACTACGTCTCCGTTCCCTCCTTCAGGGAACGAGGGTTGCACACGCAACCGAGACGTTCCATTCAGTGGTTGCTTAGTAATTTGATTATGATTTTTTTTTTCACGGGTTTTGGTTTAAGGGGTGAAATACTATTGCTGCCTAATTATCAAAAATGTTAATATAATAAAGTCTTTTCACGTCACCATTTGGCGTGTTTTTGTCAACCTACACTTCACATAATAGGCCCGTAGGTGGCGCCTGGGCTTCATTTAACCAACTAAGATAGTTTGATCAAATGTAAACGGTGGATCAATATACATAGGCTAAATACAAGTGATACTACTTGCCATTAATGCAACTTTTGGTGCTGGTTTTGTGCAGTGCTTTGTAGTCAATTGACATCCACTGTTTCAACAACGCAGATTCCTATTGCTTCATAAATATAAATTCGTCTGTCCATAATTTTCAAACGATTTATGAATGACCAGATAATTACTACTCCACTTCACATTGTCCAATTTAATTTGAACTTCTTGTGCCCAAATGACGATTGGACGACAGCACATGACAAACAGTCATCAATTGCAATGGATAAGACACATGCCTTTGGTGTGAGAGACCTGGGTTCGAATCCACTGTGAGACACCAATGTGTCCCTGAGCAAGACACTTAACCCCTAGTTGCTCCAGAGACTAGCCGCGTCGAAACAGAGCCTATCCAGATGGATAGTTGACGCCATTGCGCTGGCGTACACTTCCAAGGGTATGCAGTGCCCGTTGGGTGTCAGAGCGCACTCCACGAGAAGCATGGCTTCATCGTGGGCCTGGTCAAGTGGGATTGCCTTGCAAGATATATGTATGGCGGCAGGCTGGGCCTCCCCGTCTACATTTATAGGGTTTTATAACCTAGAGGTTCCCGCCTTACAGGCCAGGCTGTTGTCGGTCTAAATATACCAGTACTGTCTGTTCTGATGCTATCGGTTCAGAATACTGTGTCTGCTGAGCACTGCTCGATGAGCACTGCTCGCTGATCGACCGCAAAATGCTTATGGGCAAATGAATAAGACCCACAATTTTCCATCAGTTCAGGCCGTAATCCGCCCTGTCTGTATGATGTAATTTGCGTCTGAGGGACGCTGCTATATGTGGAAGAGCGCGGCTCCGCCCCTCCCTCTTCCCGGAATCCCTGTGAGTTCCCCTGGTGATTATGCACTATATGAACCCCGGTCTTTCGCCCTTGGGTCTTTGGTGTCAGATCCCAGCACGCACAGCGTTTTACATTGGGTCCCCTAGCGTAAGATACTTACGCAGTACGAGAGACCTCTCGTAAGAGAACGTACTCGGTTACTAACGTAACCTCGGTTCTCTCTAGAAGAGGGAACGAGTACTGCGTATCTTGCCGTGCATGCACACGCTCTGGTTAGCTTCAGCGATGAAAAGCCAGATATCAGCTGCCTGCGAGCTGGATTTATAGGCCTAAGCCAAGCCCGTTTCGGCGGGACGTGACGCAGTGGGCGCAAAGCACCCTCATTGGGTCTGACGTCACGCTAGGCCTCGCTCTATAGGCTGCTGCAGTTGCCGCAGAACAGCCAATAGGCACACGAGCCGTCTTGCCTATGTCTGTATGCTGCCGCAACGCGTTTTACAATAATACAAAATTAAGGATAATTTTTTGGCTTCAATATCTCGCGGAAAAGGGATTTTTCCCCTAGCGTAAGACTTGTTCCCTCTTCTAGAGAGAACCGAGGTTACGTCAGTAACCGAGTACGTTTTCGTAATAAAAAATGATATCTTTATGGATAAAACTGTGGGTCACATTAGTAGGGTTAAAAATATAGGAACTTAAATCAACACAAAATAAATGGGCAGTTGTTTCTTGAAGACCACAAAATGAGCAAGTTTCATCAATTTCAAGATATTTACAGATAGATGAATTAAACCTGTCGCTCATATCTTTGAAGTTGTTGCGCTTGTGATAACGTCAACATGGCGGATGATGTCCGGATCAGGCTTTATAGGACCTACTCTTTTAGCGCTCGTTAAATAAGTAATAATTGAAATGAAGTACCGACTCAGTGAGTATGCGCTTTCAGACGCTGCCACTGACTCTTTGTGTTCTTGCTGGGCATTTGTAGATGTAATTTGATTGGGTGTTTAAAAGAAGAACCTTTAAGATTCTTATAATACTAATGTGTCACAGAGTTAGCCAAATACAATGTAAATGAACAAATAGGGAACAAAAATAAATTGGAGTTCATAGAGACCAAACATGCTACACATGTGATTTTAGTTGACCATAAGTATGCAATTTTGATACATTATCCCAAAAGAGTTTGAATAAATATATAGCCCAAACCCTATAGGGATCTCCCAGTCACGTGACCCCTAGCCGCGTGTCAGCCATTTTGACGGAATACTATTGCACAAGCGCACATACATGAGAATGCGGATTATCACGTTATATGGCTGCGAATTGATTAAAATAATGAATAATGGTCACTGTATAATTATCTTGAGCCTGCTGAAATGTTCCTATAAATATATTTTCTTTCCAACTGTGCAATCTTAATAATAAATAGGCTAAATATATTTATCCACTAAGCTGCAGCAGTCCTATGCTCGTCTTCCCATTAAGTTTTTTTTCTCTTTCTGACATTTCATACCTGTTGTTACATTTTTTTTTATTAAATTGACTATAAAAAAGATTGCTTGTGTGTGCTGGTGTTCATTCCAGTCTTTTAAAATAGTTGAATGAATGAATGAATGCTCGCGAGGTGCCTGTAACGATTTTAAATAGGCTAACGTTAGGCTATTTAATCAATAATGTACACAGGGTAAAGGAGAACGACAGTCAACTACTTTGAATATTATAGCATTTTGGGCGTAAACATGTAAATAGTGAAAAGACTGACATTAAAAAATAACACAGAATGATTAAAATTTAATATTTAAATATTTAATCCAAATAAATAAATGTTCATGGTTCGCACTGATGTTATTCATTTGTTCTCACCATAGGGTTCTCACACACTTCAGCGTCGCGGTCACTGGCCACTAGCCTATCTATTATTAGCGCAGCGGCCGTCAGCTAACTCTTCACGTCATGTCATCATAAAAAGAAATATACAAGAGGAAGATAAAATAATTAGGAATCATAGATCCATATGAAGCACCACGAGTTCTTTTTACAGGCATTAAATGTGTAGAAAAACTTCCTGACATTGAGTTCGGTGACATTTACAGCTACCTTATTCACTTCCCATCACGCTACACCGGAGCTTCATTAAAAGCATACAAATGCTTAGCAGGCTATCGGTATCACGAGTCCGGATGGGTCAGCAACTCTTTGATTTGGACGCCAGCGGGGAAGGATTTTTCAATCATCACCGCAAAGGTTGGTAAATAGATGAATATTTCGCGACGAGCTGTATTATCACCAGCGGTTTAGCATTTTCTATTCCGTCAAGATGGCTGCTCTAAATGGCGTGACGTCACGCGGGACGTCCCTATAAAAGGAAAATCATGAGATGGGAGTATTGGATACATGTTTACATTTCTGAAGTGGTTATATGTAGCGGGACTATCGCATTGTTCTATCGCACTGATGGTTCACATTACAGCGCTTAGTTTAATAGGCTAGGCTACTTCTATATCAGCCTCGATCTGCTGAACCACGGTTTGATTGCAAAGTTAAACCATCACGGTAGAAAAAGTTTTACTGCTGCTGTTAAAGTAATAACGTTAACTTTACATCGCGATGCTGAGCTACAGTGAAATGATAGAAAAGACAGATGCATTATCTGTGTTAGTCAATTCGCGTCATTCGTGCGAACTGGACGCGCCCGCGCCGCGCTAAACTCCTCGCGCCGCAGGACCTCTAGACGCGCGTAAACGCGTCTTTACATTGAAATTTAAATCAAACGCGCCAGATGCTCAAGAGTGAGTGAGTAATCAAAAAACCTTTGCTTTAGCCTCAATTGAGTGAAACACCGTGTGTAACTTCGGCCATTCTCAGTTGTGTGACTCATGACTGGGACACCAACTCTGCTTGTCATCATAGAAACAGATAATCAGATTGTGAGGTTTATTCCCACTTCAGTAATATGCTAAGATGCCTTCCGTTCGAAACACGACACACTGCCCAGGACCTGCAACCGTCTCGCAAGTGTTGATAGGCTATTACTCGTGTAACCAACTGTTACGGCCCTTGCCATAACACAAAAAGGGTCAACACGGAAGGCTCGATCCAATGGGGTTGTATTAATAAACCATAATCATAACATAAACTTCGGAGAGAAAAGAAATAGGGAAAACAAGCGCCACGCGACCGCCGCACCGATCCAGCTTCCCAGATGTAACAACGGGGCTCCTTATATCCATGCTCTTCTTACATGGTCCACAGGTGTAGAAAATCTGCTCCTAATAAGACACAAAATACCCTTCCAACCACTAGAGGGCAGACAGACATTAGGAAAGGAAATAACCAGCCAAACTACATGCACATGTAACACCAATCAGATAGCGCCGTGGGCGGGACATTGAGCAAGTCTGCAGAGGCTGCGGCAGCTATATTGTTAGCGCATTTTAAAATAAAATTGACTTTAATCAAACCACGGATCCGTGATAAATGGGAAGCATCTTCACATGCAATGGCAGAGTAGATGACTTAGAAATAGATTTGCTGCAGAAACGACAGGAAACGTTAAATCGCTCTTTTTTATCCTAGTTACTCAGCATGAAAGAAACAAACTGAAAGAGTTGTGCGTTGAACATGAAACCACGGCAAAATAGCCTCAGTCATCATAACATATAATTGTCTTGTAATGTTTTTCAAGTTTGTAGAAAACAAACCGTTCATTCACTTACCAGATTTTACATGTCATGCAAAACTCCACTAGATCACTGGCAGAATTGGTGTGCGCGCTCTCGTGAAGTTCATCAAAACAGCTAATCCCGCGAGAATCAGAGATCTACTGCTCGACATTTAAACGCAGATGTTCATATACATGGGAATGTACATTTTACATCGACAAAATATAAATATTACTAAATGACATTATTCTGGAAATAAAAAAAATAATAAAAAAAAACGAAATTATTTTATTTGATCATTTACAATTGAATTAATTAATTGTTCAAAATAACAAATGAACAGTTTGGCTGTTGTATAATATCCCTTAACGGTCTATTAGGAAGACAGATACAATTTGCAATTCCTACCAGTTCATATTTAGCTAGTAGGCTAATGGTGTGTTCACACCAAACGCGAATTTCATTATTTGCGCGAGTAGATTACATACAAAGTCAATGCAAAGACGCGAATCGGCGCGAATTGTTGCCGGGCGGTGCGAATGACGCGAATTGAGCGACGCGTTTCCTGAATCGCGTCTTCCGCGCAAGTTGAAAAAATTGAACTCGAGCGGAAAATTCGCATGACGCTTAGTTGCGCAAGCCAATCAACGAAGAGCTCATTGAAACGTCACCGGTTTCGTCCGTTCCCTCAGGTTCCCTCACTGTTGTCGAAAATTGAGGAGATGCTAATTGTTGCTGTGTGTGCCTATCCAGAAATTTATGATACAAAATCATACGCCTACAGAGACCGTACGAAGAAAGAGATCGCTTGGAGAAAAATAAGTGAGGAAGTTGGACTACCTGGTAAGTGATGAAAATATACAACCTTTACGTAATTCTAGCTATTTTTACATTATTATGAACTTGTTAGCATTAGCCAAAGTTAGCAGAACCCGGCATTCAAAGTTTCGACACCTGGATATTATTTTTTTTGGTTCATTAGTATTGTGTTTACATGTATATGTTATCAGAAGAGACAGTTCGTAGAAAGTGGAAGGGGCTCAGGGACACTTATGTCAAGGAAAAGAAGAAAGAGACAGAGAAAAAGAGTGGGTCAGTAGCAAACCAAGAGAAGAGGTGGAAGTACTCTGCGGTCCTGTCTTTCCTCGACCCCTTCGTTACCCCGAGAGAGACCAGCAGTAACATGGGGCGGGGGGTTGAGGAAAACAGGACCGCAGTTGAACCAGGCAGGAGTCAACAGGTGCACAACAGAGATGCAGGAGACACAGCAGGTCCATCAGAGCGTGACATCGAAGGTTGGTTGACAAGTGAATATACGCAAAAACAGGAAAATTATACGGAAAACAGTTTTATTTAGATCAGTAAAGATATTGCAAAAGTATAGATAGCATGGCTGGAAATGTATGATGTATCAAAATGATTTGTGTTGTAATTTACACTGAAATCTCGAATAATATTCATTCTGTCACTTCACAGACATGGCTGACCCATTCACAGATGGCAGCGAGGCAGAGTCAAGTGCTGTTGCTGAATCTGATGCTGCCTCATCCCTGCCAAAACCGCCTAGAGGTATTGTACATGTAGAAATTTAGCAGAAATTCTAGGCTGATTTGGCTGTTGCTACTGGAATGGTGGGTCCATTAAAACTCATTCAGTCATCAAGTACTTTTCCCAGTTTATTTGTGGTGACATATAGGAGTAGACATTTCACAGACGGTAGTGATGGTAATTGTTGGTTTCTAAAACCCATAAACAAAACCATTAATAAATACAAACACACTTGCAAATCTTAAATCATACATCTGAAATCAGCTTTAACAATCAAATGAGTATAACATTAAAGAGCTACTAAACATAACTAGAATTCAATATATCATATAAAACACATAATCCTTTAAACTAAACAAACAATCAAAAAGGAAACTTACATGGTCAACAACGCAACAATTCCACACAAGCCATGTCTGAACAACAGCTTTTGGTTCAAACAAGAGGAGACTGAAACATAATTAGTAAGGGGCCACAGGTGCTCTTTATCAAGACTCAGTCAGCCAATCAGATCACAGCAGGATTTTCTACAGCCGCCCCAAATATGTTAACATATTTGCATTTACAGAAAGTTCATGTGATTGAATTATCAGAATCAGTCAATTCAGGAAGAACAATCAGACGGCTGACTGGACGAATTAAATATTTCCCTTTGCTGAAGATCTCAGCAACTCTCACTCTTCCATCAGAACTTGGCAAAATCTTACTGACAGTCCCTATAGGCCAGTGTCCCTGAGGAAGCTGAGGTTCCACAATCATGACGATGGCAGAAGGAGCAATAGGATTACCATCAAGTTCCCACTTTTGACGAGTCTGAAGACTTGGAAGATAATCTCGAACAAAACTGACCCAGAATCGATCCGCAAGAACTTGGCTGTGTCTCCACTTTCTACGGGTAAGTAGTTTTGAATCTGCATACATCACTTGAGGAAGAGATGCATCTCGCCGCCCCGTCAGTAGGATATTTGGTGTGATTGGATCAGGGTCTGAAAGATTTGAAGATACATAGCCGAGAGGTTTTGAGTTTAACAACTCCTCAATTTCAACGAGCACTGTATACAAAACTTCCTCTGAGACTACTTGTACTCCCAGAACTACTCGTAATGCCATCTTAACAGACCGTATCTCTCTCTCCCAAGTACCTCAAAAATGGGGAGAATATGGCGGATTGAATGAGAACTTAATTTGCTGTTGGGCAAGTATCTCTTGGAAAGAGGGACTAAGCTGCGAAAATGCCTCCCGGAGTTCTCTTTCTCCTCCCTTGAAATTAGTTCCTTGATCAGATAATATTTCATAGGGCCTACCTCTACGGGCTACAAATCTTCGAAGGGCCAAGAGGAAACTGTCAGTATCCATACCAGAGAGGAGTTCTAAATGAAGACACCGTGTCGTCTGGCATTTGAATATAATGCCCCACCTCTTCTCATGTCGGCGACCTACTTTGATGGTTAAAGGCCCAAAGCAATCCATACCCGTCGACCAAAAGGGGGGCTTATACAGGCGAAGTCTGGAAACTGGTAGATCAGCCATTCTAGGAACTGAAGGCACACCTTTCCACTTCCTACATTCAAGACATGATCTCTGGATCTTCTTTATTAATTGTCGCCCTCTCAGAACCCAGTATTTTCGACGAAGCTGAGCGAACACTCTTTGTGGTCTTGGATGGCACAGAGTGGAGTCATAATCAGCAACCAAAAGTTTGGTAACATGATTCTCAGGATCTAAAACAATTGGATTAATAGCTTCAAGATCCAAATCCTCGCTCTGACGAAGTCGTCCACCCACTCTTATCAGCTCTGTAACGGGATCATACTCTGGTGCCAAACCAACTAAACGGCTGTATGAGGGAGCTCCATGACCATCTTTAAGCAGTTTATATTCTTCAGGGAAATCTTCCATCTGGGCTTGACGCAAAAGACATAATTCTGCTTGTGTTTGAGAAGGTTTAGTCTCAGCTCTTAAGTCCATAGAGAGGTTCTCAACAGGTGCTGCAATCAACTCTGACCAGGTATTGAATTGAGATGCATCATACTTTAGAGAGTTTACTGATGCTTGATTAAGTCCACAAAACAAAGGTTTTCTCAACACTGTCCCAACCTCCTCTGTTCTTAAGGCTGGAGATTTTGGCCATTGCTGATGGGGTAAATATAGAAAGGGAGGTCCTTGAAACCAAGAACTGGTTGCGGACAATTGATCAAGTCTCTTGCCTCGAGTGATGTCATCTGCTGGATTACTTACAGTGTCAACATATCTCCACTGATCCGGTCTAGTATACTCAAGAATCTCCGTAATGCGATTTGCCACGAAGATCTTGTACCGGCAGGATTCAGACTGGATCCAGGTCAACACAGTTGTGGAATCAGACCAAAGTGTCACCCTTTCAACATCCAAGGTGAGTTCCTTTTGCAACAGGTTTGCCAGCTGAGCCCCGGTCAGAGCAGCACACAGTTCCAAACGAGGAATAGAAATGGTCTTCTTCGGTGCTACCCTTGAACGAGCCATAACCAGAGATATAGAAATCTCACCGTTTCCGTTTACAAGACGCAAATAGGCAACTGAACCATAGGCCTTTTCGGATGCGTCGCAGAATATGTGAAGCTCTCTGATGACTGGATCTTCCCAGTTCGTTCTTGGACCATACCATCGAGGTACTTGGAGCTTGACCAAATCTGGCAACTCTCCTTCCCATGCCTTCCAAGCTGCCTTGATCTCCTCCGGGATATCTGGATTATCCCATCCTCTGTTAGGTTTCATCCATAATTGTTGCAGAAGAACTTTAGCACGTGTCGTGAATGGAATGATAAAACCCAGAGGGTCATACTGACGAGCAAGTATACGATATACAACTCGCAAAGTTAGGACAGTATACTCCACTAGACGGTGCTTGTAGCTCAAAGTATCCTGCAAGCAATGCCAACTTAATCCAAGAGTTCCCTCGCATGGATCTGTGCAGTCATGACTTAACCACAGGTCAGTATCTACTGAACGAGCTTCGGCTGGTAAGTGGTCAGTCACAGAGACATGGTTACTGGCCCACTGTCGAATCTCAAAACCTCCTTCAGCCAAGGAAGAACGCAATTTCATAAGCATCTCCTTGGCCTCTTTAGTAGTTGGAAAACTTTGTAGGCAATTATCCACATAAAAGGGTTAGGGTTAGGGTTAGGGTTAGAGGAGGGTTAGAAGACTGCACATCTTGAAATTCGACAGGAAGGTTTTGAACACATTTCTGAAGAGCATATATGGCACAACAAGGACTACATGTAGCACCAAAAGGCAAAACCTGCCATTCATAGACATCGACTGGATCATTTCTTCTCATATTTCGCCACAAGAAGCGTAGCAAAGGAGAATCAGAAGCCAGGAGACAAACTTGATGGAACATTGATCTAATGTCTCCACTTATCGCAACTTGATGTTCTCTAAACCGAAGTAAAACTCCAATCAAGGTAGGGCCTAGAACCGGTCCAGGTAACAAATAGGCATTCAAACTCTCTCCGTGATACTGATAGGAACAATTAAATACCACACGATGCTTGCCATTATGTTCCACAAGATGGTGGGGAATATACCAAGATTCGTCACTGAGATTAATCTCATTTAACTTTAGTTTCTTAACACATCCAGCTTCAATGAGTTTCTGAATCTCTTTCTCATAAATAGCTGCTTGATCTGGATCCTTAGCTAGCTGTCTCTCCATTCGACGCAAAGCCGGCATTACTGCCTCTTGAGATGCTTTAAGGACTGGTGCATTCTCAACTCGAAGTAAAGGAGTCACATATCTTTTGATTCCGTTGATTTCTTCAAGCTTTGTTTTCTCGTCTAGACACTCGAGAGCTTTCTTATCTTGTTTAGACCGCAGAGCATGCTTTGGAGTCTGAGAGAAAGGAATTACATCAACTTGCCATAACTTCTCCACATCTTTATACAACTGATCCATGGAGAGAGATGCCTGGAAGAAACACTGAGCCGTGGAATTAGTCTTCTCACCCAAGGAAGTAGGTCCATGTAATGCCCATCCCAGTCGAGTATGCAAAGCAGCTGGACTTCCAGGAGGACCAAAACGTACTCGCTCTTTGGAGCAAAGAAGGTGAGGATGATCAGCTCCCACTAGTAACAAAGGTTTAACTCTCTGAAACTCCTCCAGAGGGAGGCCTCTTAGATGTTGGTAGCGTCTCTGTAGGACTTGCACAGGATAAGTCTGTTCAGGTAAGTCAATCTTTTGAGCAGTAAATGCACCTTGTATCTGGTATTTACTTTGCTTGTGAGAAGCTGGAGATATGGTGAAGGAAACCGTTGCACCTTCAATTTTCTCGGTGTCTTGCCGAATGGTTCGAAGAACCAATGATTCTGCCGCCCCATGAAGACCTAAACTCTCTGCTGCAGAAGACATGAGCATAGTTCTCTCAGAACCGTCATCTAGGATGGCATACGTCTCCAGAGTCTTTCCTTTGTGGCTCAGAACTACCTTCACAATTTTCAGAAGAACAGAGTTCGGACCACTTGATCGGCTCAAATAAAATATCCTAGAATCTGGTTTGCGAACATTTACTTCATGCAGTACTCCTAAGTGACGATCTTGACACAATGGACATTTTCCTCTTAAGTCACACTTAGATGATCTATGGGCCCAACCACATCTCCAACAACGATTATTGTCAACAATCCATTTCCGTTTGGCTGCCGTATCGAAGCTTTGAAATTCAGGACAATGACTGAGATGATGATCATTACTGCCACAGCTTGCACATGATGGTTTAAGGCCCTCCTTCTTGCCGTGTCGCTGAATTTCGTAGTTTGCAGTTTCAGTGTTCTTTCTTTGAGTGGAATTAACTCCCTGACTTATGCCATGAAGAAAAGTAGCTGTGTGATATTGGGACTTGGTAGGCCTTGCTTCCCTTACCTGGTACTTTATACTTTTAGATTGTTCAAACACTTGGGTAGCTAGATTCTGACAATCTGCTTCCTCTTCCAACCAAACTGAAAAATTCACCAAGTTATAGGACTGGTCTGGTCGGGTGGTTTTGGCATATCTTGCAAAACTAGCAACCTGATGTGCTGGAAGTTTACTTAGTAACTGATGGACATGTGATGCACAAGATAATTCCTTCGCTCCTTCTTCATGATCCCAGGATTGAAGCATTCCCACAAGAGCTTGGACTCGTACAGCAAAGTCGCCGAATCCAACAGAATCTCCTGAACGTACAGCGGGTAAGTTCTTAATTGTAGCAATCTCTCGCAGAACCAACTGGTGGGGTTGCCCATATCTTTTCTGAAGAGCTTTTAAGGCAGTAGTATAAGGCTGGGAATGATGGGCATAAGCCAAGGCCAGAAGTCGAGCTGCCTCCAACTTCAAATGATCAAGAAGAATATGATACTTGTATTGCTCAGTTTCCTCTGAGGGTAACAAATTCTTTAAAGCCATATTCAGCATGGCAAACTCTTGGGGGTCATCACTCTTCAAATATGGAAATGAAAGTCTTTCAATACGGGCTGACCTGGAAGGATGTAGAGCTGGCATACTTGTGTGGGGCACATTCACGGGTGAATGAATAGACATATGCTGGTTAGGTACCATCATTTGCATTCCAATTGGGGAAAGTGCAGTTATTTGATTCACATCTCTTTGCTGCCCCTGAGGTGCTGATGCAGTGGTTATAACTCTGGGTATCAAATGATTCTGATGGGACATGATGGAAGGATTATCTTGCTGCGGTACAGTTCTAGTTGTCTGCTGTTCTAAAGAAGTTTGATGTGAATGACCAAGAGAAGCATAAGTAAATCCAGCTGATACATCTCTAGGAGGCAACGTTGCAACCCTTGAAGGAACTGGTGGAATATTTTGGATATGAGATGGATAGAATACTGGATAAGGAAAATCAGGTAGATATGGAGGCCTTAACAATCCTCCATTTGGAGGGAAGGTTGGCCAACTTGGAGGCATCCACGGAAGACCAGGCATACAAAATGCATTTCCTTGCATTTGATCAGGCGGCCAAAGGCTTTGATCCCTTCCTACTTGTTGATCACTGGGATAAAAACTGGGATTCATTTGATGATGACTGACTGAAGATGAAAGACCATTACGTTGTTGCTGAGTTAAGCCTTCACCCATTACATTGGGATGCATTAACCCCCTGAGGTCTACGGTATCGCCGGCGATACCAGCTCGCTTTTTTTTTATCAATGTAAAAGAAACTCATAAATACTCTGTTGACTTTGATTTTCCATAGGAGTTTCATACATCAATCGATTCTGTTAAATGTGTATTATTTTTGTGTATACTCACAATAAAAACAAAGTGTTGTGCTTTTTGCCAAATAAAGAAAAATAAACACGAAGCGAGTTCTGCCTTCTCTCTGCCAGTGAAGTCCATTCTGAAACGCGTCCGAAAATGAACAATAACTGAGCGAATACTCAGTCAAACAGGCATACAGACACACAGGCATGAAGCTTGAATTCTCTTCTTTTAAATGAAGTAATTTATATGAAAAACAAATATTCTCATCTTGTGAAATCTGTATTAAAAGAGAGCGATTCCAGTCGAGCTCATCTCATCTCATTACGTTATAATCGGCCACGCCCACGGAGAGCGCGCGCTATTTAAACGCAAATGACTGAGACGATCCCATACAAACTGTGAACGCCCACATATCAGCTCGAGAAAACACATCAAGTTTATTCAGATAAGTGTACTTGTCTACACTGTCTCGCAGCGCTGTGAGGAATAATAATAATGGAAAACTTACCTCAGAAGTGCTGGTATTTCGAGGAGCAACGGATGGAATAATGTAGTAAGTTTTTTTTTTCATTCTCAAGTAAATCGCGTTTCTGTGTGAATGAATGAACGCAGAGATGCGCTGTTTACCACAACTCGCAAAAAGACGGTTTAAATTTGAATTGCGTTTCTGTGTGTGAATAAATGATCTGCTTTTAGCAAACTATTTTGCTATACTGAGTAAAATCGATTGAAATATGTTGAAATAAAATGTATTTGTATAAGCAACGTATTAAACTGCAAATTAACATTTATATTCCTTATAATAAAAACGAAAGACCTATGTTACAGACAAATGAAAGACAACATTTCGTTGATTAGTTTTGGATAGATTACACATTTTTACTGTAAAATATCTGCCACCTCAAATAAGCTTTTGTTTGCCAATTTTTGCTAATATGTTAAATATAGTATGTTTTGTCAATGTAGGCTATATTCGAAGTTTGAAATATGTATGATAAAATGTATACTTTAGTTTTTACAAAGAAAGATTACACTTCAATTGTTGTTGTAATTGTAACCTTTTTAATAAAAAAAATATATTTACAAGGTAGATGTAAACAAATTTTAAAAGGTAAATATAAGCATTTTCTTTAAATAATTTTTATTGTGTTTTATTATTGACAAATTTGGGGAGAGGATACATATTCCAAAACTGAAAATACAGAATGAGAATTAACTGCACAATTAATAGACATGTTTTCCTTGGATATTATACAATTTGCAAGCAAAAAAAAAAAAAAAAAAAAAAAATTGACATGCTTCCAACTGTGAACCAATTTGGTAGAATATATATATATATATATACTGTATATATATTGCTCTTGCATTCTTTCTTGTGGCTATAGGTGACACACCTGAATGAATGGCTCATTAAGTATGCAGGCCCCATTGTCTCCTAAGGTGTGAACCACTACATATGCATGATGCTGTTGAATGGTTGACGCCCCTTGCGCATATTGCCTTTACAAACAAAAAGTGTTTTACAAGATTTAAATCAATGTATTGTGTTATGTGAATGATAAGGGCAGGATGATTTTCACATCATTTTGAAGAAAAAACTCTAGGCAAAGACATCAATTAGTCAAAAGTCTTATTGACACGTATTTAGTATGTGTTTTGTGGCCTTATTTCAGAAACTTTAGTTTTTTCAATAACCATGCATAAACATTATTCTCTCAAAAATACAAACATGTACATGCATGTTGCTCACATATTATGGTAGCCCTGTTTGTGCTAAATAGAGTGTAATTATACCTTTGCCATTAATATGTTTATAAGCAACTGAAAAAAGCACAAATGTCAGGGCATGTCAGAACATCTCAAGGACCCCAAAAACCCCTCAGACCTCAGAGGGTTAAAGGTTGTGACCTGAGGTTATCTGGGAGAGGAACTGAGAGCCTAACAGGTGGACATGGATCAGAAAGCTGCTGGTGTTGTCTCTCTGATGGCCCTCTAGTGGTGGCTGCTGAGGAAGTAGGCATTGAAGAGGTAGGTGGCACATACTGAGATGAGGGCAAAGTATTTTGTCTCTGAACTTTTGGTGGTGTAGAAAGCACATTATCCTGCTTGGTTTGATGTCGTCGCATACATTCACTCAACTCATCCACAATAGAATCTCTGGCGTTCATCTCGTCTTGCTGGTTTGCTTGTATGGGGATATGAACAGGGGATGCTTGAATAGAACTGCATTCAGAACCAGTAGAAAATGAAGAATTTCTTTTCCTTTGCATATCCTTCATCATGTGTCCTACATCCAACAACATTCCTTTCATTTGTTTAATATCCTCAGACAAAGACTTCACCTCATTTTGAGTAGCAGTAATGGAAGCTCCTTGTGATGCAACCAAATGGCTCAAATCTTCTGGCTGGTGTGACAATTGTCCAACTGGATGCATTGAAGGATTTAACGGAGTCATCATATAATCTTTGTGCCATCTTGGAGGTTTTACAATCCTTGATGAACGTTTAGGTTTCACACAGTCATCCTCAGTCTCCATTCCAGTAGCCTCTCCGGCTCGAAGGACCATGTAGAAATTTAGCAGAAATTCTAGGCTGATTTGGCTGTTGCTACTGGAATGGTGGGTCCATTAAAACTCATTCAGTCATCAAGTACTTTTCCCAGTTTATTTGTGGTGACATATAGGAGTAGACATTTCACAGACGGTAGTGATGGTAATTGTTGGTTTCTAAAACCCATAAACAAAACCATTAATAAATACAAACACACTTGCAAATCTTAAATCATACATCTGAAATCAGCTTTAACAATCAAATGAGTATAACATTAAAGAGCTACTAAACATAACTAGAATTCAATATATCATATAAAACACATAATCCTTTAAACTAAACAAACAATCAAAAAGGAAACTTACATGGTCAACAACGCAACAATTCCACACAAGCCATGTCTGAACAACAGCTTTTGGTTCAAACAAGAGGAGACTGAAACATAATTAGTAAGGGGCCACAGGTGCTCTTTATCAAGACTCAGTCAGCCAATCAGATCACAGCAGGATTTTCTACAGTACATGATTCAAGTTTTTCTGAATTTCTTTGTTATGATTATTATTATTTATTTAGTATATTCCCTTTTCATATTTGATCCATGTATTTTTGTCTTTTTCCTGATTTCAAACTAAAATGAATAAATACAATAAACATCAACTAATTTTTACAAACTATTCCATGGATGGAATTCAGAATAAATTCAAAGAATGTGTTTCACGATTTCATATAGACAGAAGGACTCGGAAGAGGGACAGGGACACGTCGGTTGAGAGGATGCTGCTTCAGACATTGCAGACACCAGCCCCAGCCGCAGCTCCATCCACAGAGGATGAGCTTTTCTTCCAAAGCCTGCTTCCTTCCTTACAACGGTTGCCTCAACAACAAAAATAATTTGTTACATTTCAGATTCATAAATTGATTTATGAATCAAACACCGTGACACTGAATCTGGAGCCAGTATAAGGTTGGTAACCATTGCAAGGAAGGAAGTAGGCTTTGTCTGTTTTTTTATACAGTACGTTTAAATAATTTGCTCACCTCAAAAATGAAATTTCCTGCTAATTTACTCACCCTAATGCCATCCAAGATGTTCATGTGTTTCTTTCTTCAGTGGAAAAGAAATTAAATTTTTTTTTTGAGAAATTAATAAAGAGGATCAAAGCTTAAAATTTATTTTCCACTGAGGAAAGAAAGACATGAACATCTTGGATGGCATTGGGGTGAGCAAATTATCAGGAAATTTCATTTTTTAGGTGAACTAATGCTTTAAGTTGCACATACAGTTTATATTTTTTTTGTTTTTCAATTCTCGAATGTTCACTAATAGGTTTTTAAAGTGTTAAAGTAATTTGTTTATTTTAATTTGAACTGTTTGTTTGTTTTTGTTTTACCTATATATATATATATATATATATATATATAATGGTAACAAATATGTGCCTTTCTATAAGCATGACTCAAGTGTGACTACAAGTATGTTGGAGTAATTCATTTATTTATATCATTTTTGTGTGTATTTTTTTATCATCACATATGTGCAGAAATCAATTTAAGGCCCCGTTTACACGATGGGAAAACGCAGATATTTCCCTGCGTTTTGGCCTGTCATTTACACGAAAACGCCGTTTTTATCCCAGAAAACGATTATTTCTAAAAACTCCGGCCAAAGTGGAGATTTCTGAAAACGCCGGTTATGTGTTGCCGTGTCAACTGGGAGAAACGGGGTTTTAGGTTCACAAACGTCACATTATGCGCCAGAAAATGCTTACGTCATGTGAGCGCCCTATGTTTAGAGTTTGTTCCATACTGTCTATGAGTTTGTTTGGCTACTATTTGATCATGGATGCTGTTAAAGTGGTACTCATTTTTACTTTTGTGAAAACGCTTTTGGCCTGTTTGCATTTGCTTCGCTGTCTGTCCACACGAACGAACCTCGCGCCATGTCTATTGTTTTGAAAGGAACAGGAAGTCGCTCGTGCTATTCGTTGTTGTCGATTTTGAGGATTCTGATTGGCTTGCATGGCTTTATCCTTCTCCTTACACTGCTGCCCCTTTGTATTTATGCGGGTTGATGTAAACGACAACTTTTTTTGAAAACGATATTGTGTGCACGATGTTATTTTTGAAAACGGAGGGGGAGAAATATTCGTTTCTCTAAATACCCGGCTATGTGTAAATGTGGCCTAAGTATTAAAGCAGTTTGTTTGAGAATGAACTGATTGTTTTTGTTTTTATTTAATAAAAATATATTTAATATATAAATAAATGTAATAATAAATTTAATAACAATATATAGACACAGTGTAAAGTGCTTGTGCACTAGACAGCATCTTGCCATGCAACAGTTCCCTCTGCAGAGAAGTAGGATGTGAAGACCTCCCTGACCCTGACAGCCTCTCTAGCGGAATTGTTTGCAGAAAGTCTTCCCAGACCTGGCAGCGGCTCCACCTCACCAACTGGGATGATCCTCCTCTCCTCAGGTGTCTGGGATGTCCTGCGCAGAAAATTATGGAGAACGCAGGTGGCTTTGATGCACATCTCAGCAACATCCTGGTGGACCTCAATGGCCCGCCTGTACATTCTCCACTGGGATGAAAGGATCCCAAAGGCATTTTCAACCACCAATCTAGCCCGGGACAGACGATAGTTGTACACTCTACGCTCTCTTGGAAGGATGCGCCCGGGGAAGGGTCTCATGAGGTTTTTCCGTAGTGGAAAAGCCTCATCAGCGACAAACACATGTGGCTGGGGTCCTCGGTGGTCAGCTCCTGGTAGTGGCAGGTCAGCCGGGAGTTGGAGGGTACCTGATTGTAGTGCTTTACCAAAAGTGGAGTTGGCAAGTATTCCACCATCGCTGGTTCTTCCGTAGCCCCCGACATCAATTACCCTGAAACAATATTGGGCATCCACAACTGCCAACAGAACTAAGGAATATGTTCCCTTGTAATTAAAAAACTGGGATCCTGAGTTGGGAGGTGCTTTGAGGACAACATGTTTACCATCAAGTGCACCACAGCAGAGGGGAAAATTCCACCTCTCTTCAAACTTTACTGCAATTGACCTCCACTCTTCTGTGGTGGGCACAGGCATGAAATCTTCTACAAGACTGTCCCATATTGCAGCGGCAACATCAGGGACAATCATGGACACTGTAGAGACCCCAACACGGAAGCTGTTGGCAATTGTCCTAAATGAGTCACCTGTGGCAAGGTATCTGTAGCATAGAAAACATGTAAAATCAGTTTTGGTGCAGATTACATTTTTTATATGTTTTGGGTTGTTAGTATTTATTACTATTTTTAATTATGTTACCTTAATGTTTTTTTTAATATAAAGTATTTAAAATAGGCTACATTTATGTAGCCTATATTTGGAGCAATAAATGTAGGCCTATTTTAAGTAGATGTTGGTAGGCTATATATTTTTTAATAGGTAGGCTATATTGAGAAGCTACAGTGCTGATCGATCCAAACTCCGTTCAGAAAATCTTTTTCCCCTTATCATTTTATGGCCTGACAAAACAGACTTATTAATATTTAGAGTCTATACAAATAAACATAATTCATTTGTTTCGGCATGTTTCCATTACATTGGACAATATATACTATCATTTCATACAATATATTGGAATTAAATCACAGCAAAAATGATAGATAGGCTATGCTGTATATTTATTGGTATTGACGTTATTTTATGAAATTGCCCCGCCCTTACCTCAGACAGATGGAAAGGCGCTCCGCAGCTGAGACAGATCGCCTGTAGTTGGTGTCCATTCATGAAATCCTGTCAGAAACCCTATCTAGCAAGGTATCAAACTGGGCACCCGTCATTCTCATATAACGCTGGAAGCGACTATCATCCCGGCGCAGTTTCTTTAAAAGACGGTGAAATTCACCAAGTTTAGTGCGTTTCTGGATGGTGCTGTGAACCCAGACACGTCGACATTTGGATGTCCTCCGTTTTTGGATCTTCCACAACAAATACAAAGCAGCAATACGTCTTATTCTAGACATGACGGAAACGTACGGCAGAAATAAAGTGTTGTTGTTGTTGTTGATACTCTTTTTGGCGGGATATTTATTCGCTAGTGACACGGACGCGCGAATGGATTAAAATGTGCAAGCGTCTAACTAGCCTTTAATTAGTGTTTGGGGTCATACAGACCCCAATGGATTTTTCCTTCATTTTTTAAAAGTGTTAACTTCATCTCAGGGGCATGAAACTCTGGGACTTTTCCTAAATAATCTATCTAAACATGCACAAAAAAACTGGGCTTGATTTGGTTGTTCTAAAGGTGTGTAAATTTTTTTTACCTTTTAAGGTGTTTGGGGTCAAAATGACCCCACATTGAAAATGAATGGGAAAATGAAAAAAATGACTTTTTTTTATTTTATTTGTCAAAAAAATAAAAGTAAATCCATTATAAATCTGAAAATTTCTACATAGAAACCAAGGTCTGGTCCTAGAGCATAAATAAAAAGTAGAGTGAACTTTCTATCTCATACACACACACACACACACACACACACACACACACACACACACACACACACACACACACACACACACACACACACACACACACACACAGAGGTGGAAAGAGTAATAAAATATTCTACTCAAGTAAAAGTACTACTACTTGAATAAAATTTTACTTAAGTACAAGTAAAATTACTGGTCTAAAAAATTACTCAAGTAAAAGTAAAAAGTAGCTCATTTAAAATGTAATTAGAGTAAAAGTTACTGAGTAACTTTTTTAACAGCGGGGGTTTCTCCCGTGTAGGGTTGTAATGGTATGAGATTTTCACAGTACGATAATTGTCTCAGAAAATATTACGGTTTATGGTATTAAAGGGATAGTTCACTCAAAAATGAAAATTAGCCCATGATTTATTCACCCTTAAGTCATCAGGTTTATATGACATTCTTTTTTCAGACAAATACAATCAGAGTTATGTTAAAAAAAAAAGTCCTTTAAAGTGCATCTATTCATCATAAAAGTACTCTGAGGGGTTAATAAAGGCCTTCTAAAGCAAAGCAATGAGTTTTCCTCATAAAAAAAATTATAATTCCATATTTAATATGTTACAATGTACAATTCTAGCTTCTGGCCACACAGCCATACGGAGTCTACTTGCGTCTAAAGCACAACTTGCGTAACTTATGACGTTGAAGTAGCGTAAATATCAGCAGTACGTCTCATTACTCGCATAAATTGCGCTTTAGAGCCTGAAGCTATAGTAAATATGGATATTTTTCTTACACAAACTCGTTGCTTTGCTTCAGAATCCCTTTATTAACCTCCCATAGCCATGTGGAGCACTTTTATGATGGATGGGTTAACTATTATGATGGACAGATGCACTTTTATAATAGATATATGCACTTTTATGATGGATAGATGCACTTTTATGATGGATAGATGCACTTTTATCATTGATAGATGCATTTTTATGATGCATAGAAGCACTTTTATGGACTTCAAAACAGAAACGGCCATTCACTGCCATTATAATAAAGCTTGGAAAAGATTTTTTTTATATAACTCCAATTGTATTAGTCTTAAAGTAGAATATCATATACACCTAGGATGACTTAAGGGTGAGTAAATAATGGGCTAATTTCCATTTTTGGGTGAAAAAATATATTCCTTAAATAATATTTTTATTATTATTCATATTATTGTTATTATTTTGATAAGTATGTTCTATTGTAGGCCTACAATAGTAACATATTTCTGATATTAATTTCTCCTAGTTAAACCAAATTTTTATTTTGACGGGTAGTGAAGATCTGTTTCAGCAGAGTGTATTATGCGTTCTCTCAGAGCAGCTCTCTAAATGTTCATTCATTAAATCATGTCCTCATATTGTTTGTTAGACGCCGAAAACAAAACGAGCATCAGGCATACTTGAGTATGCAGTAGACAAACCGGAGCAGCTCGTTCACACAGGCACACAGAACATTTACACAGCAGTCTTTTTGCGCTTTGAGACCATGTCGCGATTGGATTGATTGCACAGCTATAATTTCAATTTATTCATATGGCCTACATCATTGCGTGTTTTACGTGACATCTGCATGTTAATGCCATTTGCATGACTGGATTCGGGGATGCGCTCTGCAAACGGGACATACCTTTATCTGCATGGATAGATGGTCTATGTTTCCTCCTTTTAGAGCCACATTGCGTCCACATTTTCAGCAAATTGGATATCTAACCACGTGTTTTTCCTAGATCTAAAGTATATTCACATAGCCTTCTGGCCATGGTTCGCTTCATAATAATTCGAGGGCGTTTCTCTTCCAGCTGAGTCAGCGTCACCTTTTTTGCACGTTTGTTCTCCCGCCCTTCAATCAATGTAGCAGTTTCCGGAGCACGATTTTTTTTTTCCAAACTTTGTAAATTATTATTATTATTTTTTATTTATTTTTTAATTTTGTGATTTAAAATGTAGCGAAGTACAATACTTCAAACAAAACGTACTTAAGTAAAAGTAAAATTACAGATTTTAAAAACTACTTGAAAAAGTAGAAGTACACAAAAAAACTACTCAATTACGTAACGCGAGTAAATGTAATTCGTTACTTTCCACCTCTGCACACACACACACACACACACACACACACACACACACACACACACACACACACACACACACACACACACAAACAAACAAACACACAAATGTATGTGTTTGCAACAGAGAGCATTTTTACAGAAATTGGCAAATAAAATAAACAAAACTGGCATAAATCTAAAAGAAATTACATTTAAATCAAGGTCTGGTCCTAGAGCATAAACCCAAAGTGGAACGAACTTTCTATCTCATACACACACACACACACACACACACACACACACACACACACACACACACACACACACACACACACACACACACACACACACACACACACACACACACACACATGTATGTCACTGCAACAGAGAGTATTTTTATAGAAATTGGCAAATAAAATAAACAAAACTGGCATAAATCTAAAAAAAAATTACATTTAAATCAAGGTCTGGTCCTAGAGCATAAACCCAAAGTGGAACGAACTTTCTATCTCATACACACACACACACACACACACAAACACACACAAACACACACATGTATGTCACTGCAACAGAGAGCATTTTGATAGAAATTGCCAAATAAAATCAACTAAACTGGCATAAATCTATAAAATGTCAAAATGCCCCCCCCAATTTATGGCCTAGTTATGTATTTGTGCAGTAAATAGGTAAAAAAACTTCAAAATTTCCACAAAAACACAGCATAAATGGATAGTTTAGAAGTAAATAAAAAAAAAGATATATAGTTTTCCATATAAAAAAATGGATATATTTCCTTATGCAATTGCTCTTTAAAAGTTTGGGGTCAAAATGACCCCAAACACCTTAAGTGTTGTCCTTTTTTAACAGTGATTAAAGGCTAGACGCGATAGACGCGAATTTGACGCTCGATTCGCGTTCGGTGTGAACGCACCATAAGGCCGGGTTCACACCGGCCGCCGAAGCGACTCGAAAGCGGCGCGGAACGGAGGCCGCTTCCTTTCGGCGCCCATGTTAACCTATGGTGTCGTTCACACCAGACGCGGAGCGCCGCGGCATGCCGCGGCCAGCCCGTGCCGTGAAGCGCCAGTTTCGGCGTCTGGTCTATTTTTTGCGCGACCGCGAGTGATCCGCGTCCATTCCGGCAGGAAGTCACACCAAGAAACACGAGACATCCGGTCAATTGTCAAAATAAATGCAATTTTCAAATTAAAATACCGCGAGTGACAAATGCGATCATATTTGTATATCTAAACAGAGTAGAAAGATGAAAACAAACAAAGAAAAAAACTGTCTACCATATTCTCTCTCTGGCTGCGTGTGTGTCTCAACAACGGATTAATAAAAGAAGTGATTTTCCATTCCGCGCCGCTTCGGCGTCCGGTGTGAACCAGGCGTCATTTGTACAGTGCTGTTGGACCTAAAAGACCCATTTCCTATTTTTAAACCCTTCATATTAACACAGTTATGCTGTTCTTGAACATATTTTATCTCTAAACTATAACATGAATTTATAAAATGTACATTTTCTTTATGTAGACTATATAGGCTATTGAAAATCTGCATGTCCGAAAAATATTTTAACACTGTCATGTTGTAATTTTAACTGCATTGTTGCTTTCTGTATACCGTTTTTTTTTTCTGTTTAAATTGCATAAATCTGTCAATTCTACAAATTAATATGATTATTTTAACTCATTCTTACTGTAAAATCAACATTTTTGTTTGGTTCAGTATTTTACAACAGCATTTGTACTATTTTCAAAATATTACTGTAAATGTAACAAAATGTCATTGTTTTTCTATTTACAAAATTTTGATGTCATGATTTTACAGAATTACACAGGTAATTTTACAGACATTTTTGTTAGCAAGCCATTTTTCCGGGGGTTTTCGGTCAATTTCTTGCATTTTTTCCCCCTTATGAACAACAACTTTTGGTACACGATAAAAACAAAGAGTGACATTAATTGGTAGCAGGGGATCCAAAAATAATATCAAAATATGTTTTTTAACAATTTCAGTGAAGACATAAAACAATCAAATTCTAATTTAAACATCTTAAATATTGGGGATGAATTTAAATATTTTTGTTTATGAATATAACATTTTGCCAACAGTATAAATAAATTAACAAGACCTTTGTTAACTTTGTTTTCATAATACAATAATAAAGTCAGAATTCTAAGGAAAAAAAAGACAGATTTTTTTTTTTTACAAACCTTTTTAAAAAGAATAGTTTATATCTCACAATTCTGACTTTATAACACGCAATTGCGACTTTATATCATGCAATTCTGACTTTATATCTCCAAATTGCGACTTTATTTCTCACAATTCTGACTTCATTTCTCGCAGTTGTGAGAAAAAGTCCGAATTGTGAGTTAAAAAGTCGCAATTATTATTATTTATTTATTATTCAGTGGCGGAAACAAGCTTCCATAGGTCCCAGAGTGAGTCACCACTGATCATCTTCTCCGTCTGACTATTGCCATGGCAACGCAGTGACGCGGCGTCATATACAAACAAACAGTTGTTCAGGTCAGCAGCGGTTATCAGACTAACGGAGCAGCTAAAGTGTTACAAACGTAGTCTACAGATTTATAGGAAAGGGAAAAAGAGTCTACACAACTCTTCGAGGTTCAGAATCTGACAGAATACGGTGTCATTTAATATATATTCCATATAAATTGAGTTACTTTGACGGAATCTTCAGCTCAGGTGATCATAACAGTAACTTAACGTTAGTTCAGTAGAGTCACAGTCAACAGTTGTAAACGACAGGCAGAGACAGTTTCGATCAGATATCATGTCTGCTTACTTCTCACTGGAGCTGGAGAGTATGTCCGAGGACCCTCAGCCGCGGAGAGGCGCTGTTAAGTCCGCTTGGAGAAAGCCAAAACGCAGGACAACTGAAGCGACTGACCCCAGAACAACAGGTACTGAGTTAATACACCAGAACTGACACATAATTAGGCCAGTGTGCTTTTCACCATCAGTTTACCACAGTTTTTGCAGTAAAACCATAGTAACTAACACAATGAACCATGGTTTTACTACAACATTTATGGTTTAACGTTATCTATGATTGTTGTATTGTAGGAAAACCGTAACTTCAAATTTAACCATGCTTTCAAAATGTATGGTTACTATAGTTATGAATACCTTAGATTCCTTTTACTTTAGGTTTTACTGCAATGTATAACTATAGTTGAACCATGGTTTGAACAAAAAATAACGTTACAGTTTTACCATAGTAAAACCATAGATCTAGTGCTTTTCACAATACATAGGCTGTCGTTTCAAAGCAGCTTTACAGAAAATGCATGCATGCATCACAAACAAATCGCAAAATATGCTTTAATCTGCCAGGAATAACTGTGACAAACTGTGACACAACAAAGAAATGTCCATATGGAAATAGCTCTAAGATAATACAAGTCAGGACTTTAAAGTCATGTTCAGTTAAATAGACAAAATGATGCTGTCCTTCAACATTTTTAAAGGGCAAGTTCACAGATGTTTTGCTTCTGCACAAACTCCTTAGATCGGAAATCCAACCAGTGGGCCATATGCAACTAGCCCATTTCTCTAGTGTTCTTGGAACATGAACTAGTGAATCATTGAGCTGTAATCTGTGCTAATAAAACAGATGTTTCTAATCAATATTTGTTGTTTGCAGAAAAACTGGCAAAAGAGAAGAACATCTTCAAGAAAGGATTGAAGACTGTCAAACATTCCATCCAAACCCTCAAAACCAAAGTGCGTCCTCTTGTGGATGATCAGGAATCACTGGTTCATCCAGGCACATCCAGCGTAGACGACACATATGCGCTCGAGTCCGAGCCGACAGATGGTGAGTCTCCAGTTATTGTTACTGTACAGTTACTGTAAATGTATCTTATGGTGTGACATAACAAAAAACTAAGAACATTTTCAATAAATACGAGAACCTTTGTTTCATGATATTTCTACTAGGCTATAATTCTGATCCTCTGACATCACGTAAAGTAACTTCTTGTTGCTGATTTGCAGCAGATCAGAAATCAAAAGATTGAAGTCTTTTAAGATGGATATTTTATTTGTATTTTATATATTTCTGTGCTAGATTTAATTTTTAAAATTTGGTTATATTTACATATTTGTATATCTACAGTAGGCATAATTGCTCCGGGAATCAGACATTGTGTATGTTCATGCACCACGAGTCCGAGTCAATTTACTCTTCATGGACAGAGTGTATTTAATGAAAGTGTATTTCATTCTCCTGATTTAAACATGCGTGCATTTAAATGTCATTTACTCATGGAATAGTAATATAGATCTTAGTATTATTTTAAGTGATGTATCATTTTCTTTAAACAACTATTAAAGATCATTCTCTGGTTTCTCCGGCTCTCTGCACTGGCGTCTGCACAAACTCGCTAGATCGGAAATCCAACATGGCGGCCATATGCAACTAGCCCATTTCTCTAGTGTTCCTGGAACATGAACTAGTGAATCATTGAGCTGTAATCTGTGCTAATAAAACAGATGTTTCTAATCAATATTTGTTGTTTGCAGAAAAACTGGCAAAAGAGAAGAACATCTTCAAGAAAGGATTGAAGACTGTGAAACAATCCATCCAAACCCTCAAAACCAAAGTGTGTCCTCTTGTGGATGATCAGGAATCACTGGTTCATCCAGACACATCCAGCGTAGAGTCCGAGCCGACAGATGGTGAGTCTCCAGTTATTACCACCCTGATTCATGGCCATTTCAGCCTGATGTTTCTGGTGTTAGTCTTCATTTTTCCTTCTCTACTCCTGTTGGCTCCTCAAATATGCAAAACAAATATATGTAAAAACTAATGTAAACACACACAAAAAAACATATTAATGTAGTGAAGTCTGATATTTGAGAAGCATCACTAACTTGGTCAATTCTTTCTCTGTTTTAAAAAAAAAACATTTTACTGAACTGTACTGTAAATGTGTCTTATGGTGTGACATAACAAAAAACTAAGAAAAATAATACTCCTAATAATATACAAATAGCATGAGAGAGATTTATCTTCATTGTTAGACACTTATTTTCATATAGTGTTTATGTAGTGTAGGAACGGATTATGTCATGGTTGTGTCCTGGGCATGGATGTGTCTAAAGGGTAGGGCTGTGCCGGTAAACTTGACAACCGCACCACCGCGGTTGTAAAGCGCCACCGCGGTGGCTGAGTAGTACCGGCGGTAGTTCGCCTAAAAAAAATGTTTGTATATGAATGCTGTTTAACATTAATATTATGACACACAAAGCTTTCTTTACAAAATAAATAATAGGTTAGCAATTAAATGTAATATCGCAGCCATGGAAAAGTTTAAATTCATGACGAATGAGAGAGTTGTAGCCGTGAGCCCATAAACATAAGCTTTGTCGGCTTTGAATTCTGGTTTGCGATCTGGTCACCCGATTATTAGCGAATTTAAAAATATTCCATTAGTTATTCTTATAGAAAGCTTGAATTATATACTTTTAAACAAAACAATTCAAAACGAAAATAAACCGACTAGCATATGCTTGTGTATTCCGTATGAAGTGTGCATTTCTCTCTAGGCACGTTCACTGCAAAGAGTGAGCATCGTCAACTTCATCTTTGCAGCCCGACACTGACACACACAAAAAAAAAACACTTTATTAATAAACAATTCAAATGTCTCCTTGCTATCTTTGACACGTTCATAATCATTACTTTTGCCAGTTCTTTGTGACAGCTGTTATGTGCGTTATTGGCAGCGTCACCCTCCGGTTACGCATCACCACTGCATCAGCACCAGAACATGGAGATTTTATTTTAGAGAATGATCGCACAACAGACATTAGAACATTAGATATTATATAATTAAATCAACTAATCGAATATTCAAAAATCGTGACTCATCCCTGCATGGAATGAATCTCTTTTTTCTTTTCCCATATCTTCACTCGCGTCTCACCCAAAGACGCGTTATAAACGTTTCTTCCTTTGTTCGCTTTTAGGTCGATTATTTTCGTATTCTTTACTGTGTTAAAGTAGAAAAAACGCTGTAGGACAGATAGCCTACATTTTTACTTATAAGTCAAATTCTTTTTAACACAGTTTGTGCTTGTTAGACATGATAATTGGTAAGAAGCGTCAAGTTCATTTTGTAAAGCGCGTTTCACAACCGCGGGTGATTTTAGTTTGGCTTTCTCTGGCAGCGCGCAAACAGCCTAAATGCCTTGCCCTTGTAGAAGATAAAATTCGCTCTTCATACCTTTTACAAGTAGAAAACATGATGGTCTCGAAAAGATCGATGGTCTCTTTCCTGCTTGTGTCCCACATCCCTCTCAATGCGCAGAGCGGTAGGCTATATCGCGCGCCTTTGTGTGGAAATATTAACCGAAATTTTTTCTTAATTTTTTTTTTTTAAAATAGATTCAACTTTATTATATTATGTAAGTTACCAGTATTTACTGATATTTATTTCAATGCTTTACAGGCTTTAGTTTGTTGTTTCTTTGTTTTTGTTTAATTTATTTATTTCAAAACACCCCCCACCCAACAACCGCAACACCGCCGGTATTTGGGTCCATTACTACCGCGGTGGTAAAAAACTGCCACCGTCACAGCCCTACTAAAGGGTTCCTGTCATAGTTTTAACAAATATGCCTTGTATAATTTGTAAAACAAAATATATTAAAATATCTTCCACTTAAAACAATAATACTACATGTTAAATAAAACAACAAATTATAACGAATAGGCCGTAACGTTTGCCAGCTCTGGGAGAGACTGCGACATCAAACATATACTATCATACTGTATAATACAAGGTTTAAAACATTTAAATAGACACATCAAGTAGTGTGAATGTGTGTGATTCAGTAGCTTATAGCTGAGATTAGGCTCTTGACAAATGAATAGCAGGAAAGGTGCAGTATGTAGTATTTTCAAGTATTTTATTTGATAGGCTGTTATTGACAACGCTCTGATTTCTGAGACGCAGAAGGCAGCGCGATTGATTTGCGATCACGCTGTGCTCATTTCAGTCACAGAGTTCACACTCGTTCACATCACACACTCATTATTGCGTAGTTTTTTAGAGGTTTATGTATGATTTTGTGCTCAATCCTGGCTCTGCTACCCAGCAAACACTAGGAGTCTTTGCTGAATATCTTCCCTATTATTGGGTAAAACTGGTTTTGAAGCCATTATCTGCGACTTTGGCGAGTACGGTATTGGACTTCGGCACATAGTAGTTCTGACAGGTCTTGCCACAGCTTGTCTGACCCCTGTGCTGCTTCCCAAACTTTTTTCCAGGAGACCCCTATTTTAACATTCAAAATCCTTAACACCAACACACTCACAGACACGCATTTCGTTTACTGACAGGGATTACAAAATCAGTAGTTTAGTTTTTAATAGATGCAACAACGGCACAAACAATCAGTGTTGTATAAAGTACTAGAAAGCAATACTTGAGTAAAAGTACAAGTATCGTACTAGAAAAAGACTTTGGTAGAAGTGAAAGTTACCTTTTAGAATATTACTTAAGTAAAAGTCTTAAAGTATCTGATATATACTGTACTTAAGTATCAAAAGTAATTTTCTGATATTTAATGTACTTAAGTAATTTAAGTAAAAGTAAAAAGTTTTTTTTTTTTAAAGCAAGCGGTTAGAACTTTGGGTTTGTGAACTTTATTGTGGCTTTCTTATAGTAAAGCATATTCAGGGTTCCAACTTCCCATATCTTCTTAATCTCACTCATCAAATCAAAATCACAGTCTTTTCCAGGACTTTTCAGGCACAAATCTCTTAAGTTCAAAGAACAAACAGCATATTTTTAGAGCTGACATCAAAGAAAAAAAACTGAAACAGAAATTTCACTTTTGTATGAACTTCAGGTAAAAATGAAAAATAAATAATAACCTATTTCTTAAAAAAAAAAAAAAAAAAAAAAAAATGACCTGATGGTAGGGAGAATATTTTGGTCATGTGGTATGAGCATTTGTAGGGCTCCCCAGGTCACCATCTCACACACACAGCAACATTAGCCCAACATTATCCTATAACCACTGAGTTTTGAGTTAATTAACATAAAAGGAAATCTCAAGTTTGACAAAACGTATGATGCTTTTAAAGACGTGAATAGCCCTTAACCCTTTCTTTCTAACCTGCCACTGATTAACGTAGCAGTTCTCAAAAAATATTTCTCAGTCTAACATTAGCCTACCTGAGGAAATATTCGGCCCGGCAGTTATGCTATATTAAAAACAGTTAAGCGTGTTTCAGTATTATGGACATATCTTTGAGAGTTCTCTGTTGAATTAAATCAAAAGGTAGGTGCTCGCATAGATATCGGTGCTCGTGCTTTCATGGCGGTTTCAGTTGTGCTTCCTCCTCCTTTGGCATGGCAACAAACAAGCATTACACTGGAGCGCTCGCCGTGCGGTGCAATCTAGAAGCAGTGATTCGCCAAACCTCCCTTATTGCAGTCGCACACATTTCTTCTGATTTTATTTTGTAGTAACGAGTAACGAAGATGCTTAGTGGAAATATATCGGAGTAAAAGTATAAATTTTATCTAGGAAATGTAGTGGAGTAAAAGTGAAAGTTGACATACATTTAAATAGCGAAGTAAAGTACAGATACGTGAAATTTCTACTTAAGTACAGTAACGAAGTATTTGTACTCCGTTACATTACAACACTGCAAACAATAAAATAATAGCATTAACAACTACAGCCAGGTGTTACTTGCAACATAATGGGCCCTATTTAACGATCTGAAACGCAAGTATCAAGCGCGAAACGCAAGTAACTTTGTGGGCGGGTCTTGGGTGCTGTTGCTATTTTACTGGTTGGATAAATGACTCTTGCGCCCGACGCAAATCTAAAATGAGTTGGTCTGAAGTAGCTTCATTATTCATAGGTGTGGTTTGGGCGTAACGTGAAATAAACCAATCAGAGCGACATCTCACATTCCCTTTAAGAGCAGGCGCACTTGTTCCATGGCGGCTTGCTATTATAACGGCGGATTTGCCAGACGCACGGCAGGAGCGCTTTACAGTCGAGGAGACCGACGTTCTCGTCAGGGCCGTAAAACACAGAGAAGTGACATTGGGGATGGAGAAACACACCCAAATTAGCTTTGGTTAAACAGGCGTATAATAATTTGGGTAAATGTGTAAGCTAGATTTATGCCTATTTTTTCACATCTTCATGGACACCACGATGATTTCCCTCATGTGTTCATATTTTTCCTTGTAATAATGTATGGTTTTCTAAAAATGAGAACTGTTGCGTCTGTGTGTAGATGAGATAAGCAAAGTGTATGCGCGTTGTACACAAACTCGCTAGATCGGAAATCCAACATGGCGGCCATATGCAACTAGCCCATTTCTCTAGTGTTCTTGGAACATGAACTAGTGAATCATTGAGCTGTAATCTGTGCTAATAAAACAGATGTTTCTAATCAATATTTGTTGTTTGCAGAAAAACTGGCCAAAGTGAAGAACATCTTCAGGAGAGAATTGAAGACTGTCAAACATTCCATCCAAACCCTCAAAACGTCTTGGTTACATATGTAACCCTCGTTCCCTGAAGGAGGGAATGGAGACGTAGTCGACTGGTCGGGGTCACGCTTAGGGATCACGCTTAGGGCCTGTCATCATTGGCGTGCGAGCTTTGCATCCACGCTCGCCCTGCAGCGCGGGTATAAATACGGAAGCGGATGCACGCACCACTTGTCTTTCTCTTCGGAGCCGATCGGTCTTCATGACGGTGTCTCTGAAGAGTGTTGATTCATTCAACGAGTCAGTGTGTCGGTGCTTCTTCTGGAAGTCTCTCCTGTTGCTGGTGGTTCTACAGCTTGAGTGCAGCGGGTCGCAAGCCTTCTGAGCTCTCAACTGCTGTCAACAGCACTCCTCTTTGTGTTTGGGGATCTCTTATTCCGGTATGGAGATGGATACAGTCCAACACGTCTCCTGAGAAGAGCATGTTTTGGTCAATGTCGTTAAGAAGTGAGAAAGGGTCCCACTGAAACCTTTCAGAGGCTCCTGGGGCGTATGGCAGCCGCAGCCGCAATAGAACGGCTTCCTCCATATGAAGACCGCTTCAGCACTGGCTTCATGGCCGAGCCCTGAGGTGGCCGTGGCCGAGCGGCACGCTCCGTGTGACAATCATCCTGGCCTGCCGCCGAACCCTCAGCCCATGATCAGACCTTTTGTTTCTCCGGGCCAGCCGCCCCTAGAACAAGTGTCCACCAACACCGGCTGAGGGGCCACGTACAACAGGCATGCAGTAACTGGGGTCTGGGCGGGCCTCCGACTGCATTGGCATCAACTGCCTCGAGTTGCTAGCATTACACCTTGCTTTGAGACACCGCAAAATGCCGCTGCTCAGCAAGCATGTACTGGTCTGTACAGACAACATTGCGACCGTTGCGCTACACTTCCCTCACATGACGCAACTCGCCCGCCAACTCCTCCTATGAAGTCAGAGGCTTCTCAGGTCGCTTCATCCACTTTAAGTTCCGGTCTGCTAAATCGTGCCACCGACGAGGCTTAAAGTGGATGCAGCAACCTCAGAAGCTGCCTACTCCATAGGAGGAGGTGGCGGTCGAGTTGCGACATGTGAGGGAAGCGTGGCGCAATGGTCGCAATTAGGGATGGGACGGTATGAAAATTTCATATCACGATTATAGTGACCAAAATTATCGTGATTATCAATATTATCACGGTTTTGTTAAAACGAAATGAAAGTGTTCAAAAATAACTGATGCTCACAGTAAAAACAGTTTAATATTTGAAAATCAACAAACAACAAATAAAACAAGCAGCTCTATGCACTTTTTTAAGCAAGATTATATTCTGTGGCATTTCCTTCCTTATAATGACCGTCGTCAATAGCAACGCATCATAACACAGCGCACATCCATGTATCGTAACGGACGCGCACGCGCTCTCTCGTTTCATTCAAATACAACTTGCCGTCTCCGTTCTTGGGCGATTGTTTTGTATGCTGTACAAAATGGATTTATAAACAGGTAAGACTTAAAACAGTAATCTCAATTCAATAAGTCCCCGTAATTGTGTGGTAAAAAATAAATAAAATCGTGTAATAAGTGTACAATGATAGTCTTGTTTGTCTTGTTCGTTCGTCTTTGGCTCAAAGCCACTTGCTGCGAACTTTTCTTCGCGGAAGCTTCACGTTTATTTCAAGTGAGTGAGAGAAAATCTTTCTACTCAAAACAACATTTTGTGCCCAATTATTTCCCAGACGTAGTTTTTGGTAAGTTAACTTGCCTTGCGTTCGCTATAAACAGTGGGTGATGGTCACACAAGAGGACTCGGCAGATTTGAAGTGTTTCCCCCCTATTGTAGTGACCATCCTCGATGAAGTTTCACTCAGGACTTTTGTAAAAGCCAAAATATGACCAGATTTGGTCCTCTTAAAACGCTGAAAAATCTCCCGAGCACGTCCACTACCTTTCGCCATTCCTTCTCGAATAAAAACAACAACATTGCGCGCTGCGCCTGCGTCGAGACTGTTGCTGGCTGGACAGGATTTACAGTGAGTTATTAAAATCGCAATAATCAAACACGGTTTTAATGATAATTCAATTTTGAACGATAATACTAACCGTCAGTACATTTTATCGTGGTTTATAGTGAAACCGGTAATCGTCCCATCCCTAGTCGCAATGTTGTTAGTTAGTAACTATTGTTAATAACTATAAGTTAATAACTATTGATCGTTGCGACGGAAGTGAATCAATCAAACTAACTTTAGCTGGACAATAACTGTATTCTAGAGATGCTATAAAGCCAAAACAATCTCTGTTACTTTAATTTCCTATTATCAATGTAAAGCCGCTTTGGAACAATCTACATTGTTAAAAGCGCTATAAGACGCCGCAAAATGCCGCTGCTCAGCAAGCATGTACTGGTTTGTACAGACAACATTGCGACCGTTGCGCTACGCTATCCTCACTTGACGCAACTCGCCCGCCAACTCCTCCTATGAAGTCAGAGGCTTCTGAGGTCGCTTCATCCACTTTAAGTTCCGGTCTGCTAAATCGTGCCACCGACGAGGCTTAAAGTGGATGAAGCGACCTCAGAAGCTTCTTACTCCATAGGAGGAGGTGGCGGGCGAGTTGCGACATGTGAGGGAAGCGTGGCGCAATGGTCGCAATGTTGTTAGTTAGTAACTATTGTTAATAACTATAAGTTAATAACTATTGATCGTTGCGACGGAAGTGAATCAATCAAACTTACTTTAGCTGGACAATAACTGTATTCTAGAGATGCTATAAAGCCAAAACAATCTCTGTTACTTTAATTTCCTTTTATCAATGTAAAGCCGCTTTGGAACAATCTACATTGTTAAAAGCGCTATAAGACGCCGCAAAATGCCGCTGCTCAGCAAGCATGTACTGGTTTGTACAGACAACATTGCGACCGTTGCGCTACGCTATCCTCACTTGACGAAACTCGCCCGCCAACTCCTCCTATGAAGTCAGAGGCTTCTGAGGTCGCTTCATCCACTTTAAGTTCCGGTCTGCTAAATCGTGCCGCCGACGAGGCTTAAAGTGGATGAAGCGACCTCAGAAGCTTCTTACTCCATAGGAGGAGGTGGCGGGCGAGTTGCGACATGTGAGGAAAGCGTGGCGCAATGGTCGCAATGTTGTTAGTTAATAACTATTGTTAATAACTATAAGTTAATAACTATTGATCGTTGCGACGGAAGTGAATCAATCAAACTAACTTTAGCTGGACAATAACTGTATTCTAGAGATGCTATAAATCCAAAACAATCTCTTTTACTTTAATTTCCTATTATCAATGTAAAGCCGCTTTGGAACAATCTACATTGTTAAAAGCGCTATATAAATGAAGATGACTTGACTTGACTGAGCAGCGGCATTTTGCGGCGTCTCAAAGCAGTTGATGCCAATGCAGTCGGAGGCCCGCCCAGACCCCCGTTACTGCATGGCTGTTGTACGTGGCCCCTCAGCCGGTGTTGGTGGACACTTGTTCTAGGGGCAGCTGGCCCAGAGAAACAAAAGGTCTGATCATGGGCTGAGGGTTTGGCGGCAGGCCAGGGTGATTGTCACTCGGAGCGTGCCGCTCGGCCACGGCCACCTCGGGACTCGGCCATGAAGCCAGTGCTGAAGCGGTCTTCATGTGGAGGAAGCCGTTCTATCGCGGCTGCGTCTGCCACACGCCCCAAGAGCCTCTGAAAGGTTTCGGTGGGACCCTTTCTCACTTCTTAACGGCACCGACCAAAGCATGGTCTTCTCAGGTGATGTGTTGGACCGAATCCATCTCCATACCGGAATAAGAGATCCCCAAACACAAACAGGAGAGCTGTTAACAGCAGTTAAGAGCTCAGAAGGCTTGCGACCACCGCTGCACTCACGCTGTAGAACCACCAGCACCGGGAGAGACTTCCAGAAGAAGCACCGACACACTCACTCGTTGAATGAATCAACACTCTTCAGAGACACCGTCATGAAGACCGATCGGCTCCGAAGAGAAAGACAAGTGGTGCGTGCATCCACTTCCGTATTTATACCCGCGCTGCAGGGCGGAGCGCGGATGCAAAGGTCGCACGCCAATGTGTGCATTGGCTCGTTTGATCAATAATCGAAGATGACAGACTCCCTAAGCGTGATCCCGAGCCAAAGTGTGTCCTCCTGTGGCTGAGCAGGACTCACAGGTTCATCCAGACACATACAGCGTAGAGCCGCCAGCCGACACAGATGCGCTCGAGTCCGAGCCGACAGATGGTGAGTCTCCAGTTATTACCACCCTGATTCATGGCCATTTCAGCCTGGGGCCGGTTTCACAAAGCTATTTTAGACCGGTCTATAGTGTTAGACAAGTCTAAAATGTGCTCATAGACTAGTCTAATGCAAGTTAGAGTGTTTCACAAAAATAAAGACTGACATAATTTAGACCCAAAAAATTAGACACCTTACCCCCAGGCTAACTTAGGTCTAAGACTCTATGTTACCTTGGCAACCAGCAGTAACAATCAGTTACATTACAAACAGCCAAAAGAAAAGGGAAAATGGCTCATAATTTAAACATTTCTTCTTGTTACTACATTCTCCGCTAAATTTCCCAAGTAAAATGTCCTTGTAACTGTTATACTCCTCCAACAAGGAGTCATGGCCTAGTGGTTAGGGAGTTGGACTGGTAACCCAAAGGTTGCTGGTTCGATTCCAGAACCGGTGGGAAATGACTGAGGTGCCCTTGAGCAAGGCACCTAACCCCTAATCGCTCCCCGGGCGCCACACAAAGGCTGCCCGCTGCTCTGGGTGTGTGTATCCACGTTTGCAGTGTGTGTGTTAACTACTCACTACTCTGCTCCTAATGTGTGTGCATTAACTTGGATGGGTTAAATGCAGAGGTCAAATTCCAAGTATGGCCGTACCATACTTGGCCGTAATGTGTCACTTTCACTTTCACTTTCACTTTCACAAACACATATTTTCCGCTGGGGTAAACTGCACTGAGCGGTTGAATGTGCTTACTCGATCCGCCATGTTTTTTGTTTTGAAAAGTGTCTTATTTTACCCAGAATGCATTGTAGTGTAGTCCTACTTAAGATAGTCAGAGTCTTAAGTGCTTTGTGCAACGGTCTGATTTAGATGTCTATCTGAAGTCTGACTATCTACTATATCTAAGCCATAGTCAAAGTCTATCTTTGTGAAACCGGCCCCTGATGTTTCTGGTGTTAGTCTTCATTTTTCCTTCTCTACTCCTGTTGGCTCCTCAAATATGCAGTAAAAACAAATCTTTTTTTAAACACCATTTAAAAAAAAACAGCAACAACAAAAAAAAATGTATGTAGTGAAGTCTGATGTTTGAGAAACATCACTAACTTTCTGAATTCAATTCAATCAGCATGCCCATAGACGCACAAATGGGTCCAAATGCATTTGCTATTTAAACAACGTGGCGCAGGAAGTGAAAATTATAACTGCGTCGGGCTGAAACTAGCAAAAAACACTCGCGCCGCGTCTGGCGCTGTGTTGCGCCGGGTGTATGATAGGGCCCTTGAGCTTAAGCTAATCTTAGACTAAAATTCATGTTTGAGCTGTTTTAACTGAAAGCATATCTTAAAATATTTCAGTGCCATTTTTTTGTCTCAAGATACACACCAGTAATGTTTTTTTTTCTTTCTAAAGCACGTTTAAAAAAAAGCTACTTAAATGTCCTAATTGAACTAAGGCCTAATCCTGGCTTAAACTAAGCCCTGTCTGTGAAACCGGGCCAATGATTACAATATAAGGAAAATATCTGGCAGTTTTGTATATTTCCATCTATAGTTGTCTCTAGGCATCACGGTATCAACGAACAGGGAACTCCATTGATTTCATTTGTTTGCCTTATGCATCAGATCAAGACGCATTTAATTCTCTGCATTTGCATATTCAATTATTTATACTTATATATTTTGGAGCAAGTAACCCCACTCCTATACCCTAATTCCATTTACTCATGGAGTAGTAATATAGATCTTAGTATTATTTTAATTGATTTTCTTTAAACAACTATTAAAGATCATTCTCTGGTTTCTCCGGCTCTCTGCACTGGCGTCTGCACAAACTCGCTAGATCGGAAATCCAACATGGCGGCCATATACAACTAGCCCATTTCTCTAGTGTTCTTGGAACACGAACTAGTGAATCATTGAGCTGTAATCTGTGCTAATAAAACAGATGTTTCTAATCAATATTTGTTGTTTGCAGAAAAACTGGCAAAAGTGAAGAACATCTTCAGGAGAGAATTGAAGACTGTCACACAGTCCATCCAAACCCTCAAAACGTCTTGGTTACATATGTAACCCTCGTTCCCTGAAGGAGGGAATGGAGACGTAGTCGACTGGTCGGGGTCACGCTTAGGGATCACGCTTAGGGCCTGTCATCATTGGCGTGCGAGCTTTGCATCCACGCTCGCCCTGCAGCGCGGGTATAAATACGGAAGTGGATGCACGCACCACTTGTCTTTCTCTTCGGAGCCGATCGGTCTTCATGACGGTGTCTCTGAAGAGTGTTGATTCATTCAACGAGTCAGTGTGTCGGTGCTTCTTCTGGAAGTCTCTCCTGTTGCTGGTGGTTCTACAGCTTGAGTGCAGCGGGTCGCAAGCCTTCTGAGCTCTCAACTGCTGTCAACAGCACTCCTCTTTGTGTTTGGGGATCTCTTATTCCGGTATGGAGATGGATACGGTCCAACACGTCTCCTGAGAAGAGCATGTTTTGGTCAATGTCGTTAAGAAGTGAGAAAGGGTCCCACTGAAACCTTTCAGAGGCTCCTGGGGCGTATGGCAGCCGCAGCCGCAATAGAACGGCTTCCTCCATATGAAGACCGCTTCAGCACTGGCTTCATGGCCGAGCCCTGAGGTGGCCGTGGCCGAGCGGCACGCTCCGTGTGACAATCATCCTGGCCTGCCGCCGAACCCTCAGCCCATGATCAGACCTTTTGTTTCTCCGGGCCAGCCGCCCCTAGAACAAGTGTCCACCAACACCGGCTGAGGGGCCACGTACAACAGGCATGCAGTAACTGGGGTCTGGGCGGGCCTCCGACTGCATTGGCATCAACTGCCTCGAGTTGCTAGCATTACACCTTGCTTTGAGACACCGCAAAATGCCACTGCTCAGCAAGCATGTACTGGTCTGTACAGACAACATTGCGACCGTTGCGCTACACTTCCCTCACATGACGCAACTCGCCCGCCAACTCCTCCTATGAAGTCAGAGGCTTCTCAGGTCGCTTCATCCACTTTAAGTTCCGGTCTGCTAAATCGTGCCACCGACGAGGCTTAAAGTGGATGCAGCAACCTCAGAAGCTGCCTACTCCATAGGAGGAGGTGGCGGTCGAGTTGCGACATGTGAGGGAAGCGTGGCGCAATGGTCGCAATTAGGGATGGGACGGTATGAAAATTTCATATCACGATTATAGTGACCAAAATTATCGTGATTATCAATATTATCACGGTTTTGTTAAAACGAAATGAAAGTGTTCAAAAATAACTGATGCTCACAGTAAAAACAGTTTAATATTTGAAAATCAACAAACAACAAATAAAACAAGCAGCTCTATGCACTTTTTTAAGCAAGATTATATTCTGTGGCATTTCCTTCCTTATAATGACCGTCGTCAATAGCAACGCATCATAACACAGCGCACATCCATGTATCGTAACGGACGCGCACGCGCTCTCTCGTTTCATTCAAATACAACTTGCCGTCTCCGTTCTTGGGCGATTGTTTTGTATGCTGTACAAAATGGATTTATAAACAGGTAAGACTTAAAACAGTAATCTCAATTCAATATGTCCCCGTAATTGTGTGGTAAAAAATAAATAAAATCGGTGTAATAAGTGTACAATGATAGTCTTGTTTGTCTTGTTCGTTCGTCTTTGGCTCAAAGCCACTTGCTGCGAACTTTTCTTCGCGGAAGCTTCACGTTTATTTCAAGTGAGTGAGAGAAAATCTTTCTACTCAAAACAACATTTTGTGCCCAATTATTTCCCAGACGTAGTTTTTGGTAAGTTAACTTGCCTTGCGTTCGCTATAAACAGTGGGTGATGGTCACACAAGAGGACTCGGCAGATTTGAAGTGTTTCCCCCCTATTGTAGTGACCATCCTCGATGAAGTTTCACTCAGGACTTTTGTAAAAGCCAAAATATGACCAGATTTGGTCCTCTTAAAACGCTGAAAAATCTCCCGAGCACGTCCACTACCTTTCGCCATTCCTTCTCGAATAAAAACAACAACATTGCGCGCTGCGCCTGCGTCGAGACTGTTGCTGGCTGGACAGGATTTACAGTGAGTTATTAAAATCGCGATAATCAAACACGGTTTTAATGATAATTCAATTTTGAACGATAATACTAACCGTCAGTACATTTTATCGTGGTTTATAGTGAAACCGGTAATCGTCCCATCCCTAGTCGCAATGTTGTTAGTTAGTAACTATTGTTAATAACTATAAGTTAATAACTATTGATCGTTGCGACGGAAGTGAATCAATCAAACTAACTTTAGCTGGACAATAACTGTATTCTAGAGATGCTATTAAGCCAAAACAATCTCTGTTACTTTAATTTCCTATTATCAATGTAAAGCCGCTTTGGAACAATCTACATTGTTAAAAGCGCTATAAGACGCCGCAAAATGCCGCTGCTCAGCAAGCATGTACTGGTTTGTACAGACAACATTGCGACCGTTGCGCTACGCTATCCTCACATGACGCAACTCGCCCGCCAACTCCTCCTATGAAGTCAGAGGCTTCTGAGGTCGCTTCATCCACTTTAAGTTCCGGTCTGCTAAATCGTGCCACCGACGAGGCTTAAAGTGGATGAAGGGACCTCAGAAGCTTCTTACTCCATAGGAGGAGGTGGCGGTCGAGTTGCGACATGTGAGGGAAGCGTGGCGCAATGGTCGCAATGTTGTTAGTTAGTAACTATTGTTAATAACTATAAGTTAATAACTATTGATCGTTGCGACGGAAGTGAATCAATCAAACTAACTTTAGCTGGACAATAACTGTATTCTAGAGATGCTATAAAGCCAAAACAATCTCTGTTACTTTAATTTCCTATTATCAATGTAAAGCCGCTTTGGAACAATCTACATTGTTAAAAGCGCTATAAGACGCCGCAAAATGCCGCTGCTCAGCAAGCATGTACTGGTTTGTACAGACAACATTGCGACCGTTGCGCTACGCTATCCTCACTTGACGCAACTCGCCCGCCAACTCCTCCTATGAAGTCAGAGGCTTCTGAGGTCGCTTCATCCACTTTAAGTTCCGGTCTGCTAAATCGTGCCACCGACGAGGCTTAAAGTGGATGAAGCGACCTCAGAAGCTTCTTACTCCATAGGAGGAGGTGGCGAGCGAGTTGCGACATGTGAGGGAAGCGTGGCGCAATGGTCGCAATGTTGTTAGTTAGTAACTATTGTTAATAACTATAAGTTAATAACTATTGATCGTTGCGACGGAAGTGAATCAATCAAACTAACTTTAGCTGGACAATAACTGTATTCTAGAGATGCTATAAAGCCAAAACAATCTCTGTTATTTTAATTTCCTTTTATCAATGTAAAGCCGCTTTGGAACAATCTACATTGTTAAAAGCGCTATAAGACGCCGCAAAATGCCGCTGCTCAGCAAGCATGTACTGGTTTGTACAGACAACATTGCGACCGTTGCGCTACGCTATCCTCACTTGACGAAACTCGCCCGCCAACTCCTCCTATGAAGTCAGAGGCTTCTGAGGTCGCTTCATCCACTTTAAGTTCCGGTCTGCTAAATCGTGCCGCCGACGAGGCTTAAAGTGGATAAAGCGACCTCAGAAGCTTCTTACTCCATAGGAGGAGGTGGCGGGCGAGTTGCGACATGTGAGGAAAGCGTGGCGCAATGGTCGCAATGTTGTTAGTTAATAACTATTGTTAATAACTATAAGTTAATAACTATTGATCGTTGCGACGGAAGTGAATCAATCAAACTAACTTTAGCTGGACAATAACTGTATTCTAGAGATGCTATAAATCCAAAACAATCTCTTTTACTTTAATTTCCTATTATCAATGTAAAGCCGCTTTGGAACAATCTACATTGTTAAAAGCGCTATATAAATGAAGATGACTTGACTTGACTGAGCAGCGGCATTTTGCGGCGTCTCAAAGCAGTTGATGCCAATGCAGTCGGAGGCCCGCCCAGACCCCCGTTACTGCATGGCTGTTGTACGTGGCCCCTCAGCCGGTGTTGGTGGACACTTGTTCTAGGGGCAGCTGGCCCAGAGAAACAAAAGGTCTGATCATGGGCTGAGGGTTTGGCGGCAGGCCAGGGTGATTGTCACTCGGAGCGTGCCGCTCGGCCACGGCCACCTCGGGACTCGGCCATGAAGCCAGTGCTGAAGCGGTCTTCATGTGGAGGAAGCCGTTCTATCGCGGCTGCGTCTGCCACACGCCCCAAGAGCCTCTGAAAGGTTTCGGTGGGACCCTTTCTCACTTCTTAACGGCACCGACCAAAGCATGGTCTTCTCAGGTGATGTGTTGGACCGAATCCATCTCCATACCGGAATAAGAGATCCCCAAACACAAACAGGAGAGCTGTTAACAGCAGTTAAGAGCTCAGAAGGCTTGCGACCACCGCTGCACTCACGCTGTAGAACCACCAGCACCGGGAGAGACTTCCAGAAGAAGCACCGACACACTCACTCGTTGAATGAATCAACACTCTTCAGAGACACCGTCATGAAGACCGATCGGCTCCGAAGAGAAAGACAAGTGGTGCGTGCATCCACTTCCGTATTTATACCCGCGCTGCAGGGCGGAGCGCGGATGCAAAGGTCGCACGCCAATGTGTGCATTGGCTCGTTTGATCAATAATCGAAGATGACAGACTCCCTAAGCGTGATCCCGAGCCAAAGTGTGTCCTCCTGTGGCTGAGCAGGACTCACAGGTTCATCCAGACACATACAGCGTAGAGCCGCCAGCCGACACAGATGCGCTCGAGTCCGAGCCGACAGATGGTGAGTCTCCAGTTATTACCACCCTGATTCATGGCCATTTCAGCCTGGGGCCGGTTTCACAAAGCTATTTTAGACCGGTCTATAGTGTTAGACAAGTCTAAAATGTGCTCATAGACTAGTCTAATGCAAGTTAGAGTGTTTCACAAAAATAAAGACTGACATAATTTAGACCCAAAAAATTAGACACCTTACCCCCAGGCTAACTTAGGTCTAAGACTCTATGTTACCTTGGCAACCAGCAGTAACAATCAGTTACATTACAAACAGCCAAAAGAAAAGGGAAAATGGCTCATAATTTAAACATTTCTTCTTGTTACTACATTCTCCGCTAAATTTCCCAAGTAAAATGTCCTTGTAACTGTTATACTCCTCCAACAAGGAGTCATGGCCTAGTGGTTAGGGAGTTGGACTGGTAACCCAAAGGTTGCTGGTTCGATTCCAGAACCGGTGGGAAATGACTGAGGTGCCCTTGAGCAAGGCACCTAACCCCTAATCGCTCCCCGGGCGCCACACAAAGGCTGCCCGCTGCTCTGGGTGTGTGTATCCACGTTTGCAGTGTGTGTGTTAACTACTCACTACTCTGCTCCTAATGTGTGTGCATTAACTTGGATGGGTTAAATGCAGAGGTCAAATTCCAAGTATGGCCGTACCATACTTGGCCGTAATGTGTCACTTTCACTTTCACTTTCACTTTCACAAACACATATTTTCCGCTGGGGTAAACTGCACTGAGCGGTTGAATGTGCTTACTCGATCCGCCATGTTTTTTGTTTTGAAAAGTGTCTTATTTTACCCAGAATGCATTGTAGTGTAGTCCTACTTAAGATAGTCAGAGTCTTAAGTGCTTTGTGCAACGGTCTGATTTAGATGTCTATCTGAAGTCTGACTATCTACTATATCTAAGCCATAGTCAAAGTCTATCTTTGTGAAACCGGCCCCTGATGTTTCTGGTGTTAGTCTTCATTTTTCCTTCTCTACTCCTGTTGGCTCCTCAAATATGCAGTAAAAACAAATCTTTTTTTAAACACCATTTAAAAAAAAACAGCAACAACAAAAAAAAATGTATGTAGTGAAGTCTGATGTTTGAGAAACATCACTAACTTTCTGAATTCAATTCAATCAGCATGCCCATAGACGCACAAATGGGTCCAAATGCATTTGCTATTTAAACAACGTGGCGCAGGAAGTGAAAATTATAACTGCGTCGGGCTGAAACTAGCAAAAAACACTCGCGCCGCGTCTGGCGCTGTGTTGCGCCGGGTGTATGATAGGGCCCTTGAGCTTAAGCTAATCTTAGACTAAAATTCATGTTTGAGCTGTTTTAACTGAAAGCATATCTTAAAATATTTCAGTGCCATTTTTTTGTCTCAAGATACACACCAGTAATGTTTTTTTTTCTTTCTAAAGCACGTTTAAAAAAAAGCTACTTAAATGTCCTAATTGAACTAAGGCCTAATCCTGGCTTAAACTAAGCCCTGTCTGTGAAACCGGGCCAATGATTACAATATAAGGAAAATATCTGGCAGTTTTGTATATTTCCATCTATAGTTGTCTCTAGGCATCACGGTATCAACGAACAGGGAACTCCATTGATTTCATTTGTTTGCCTTATGCATCAGATCAAGACGCATTTAATTCTCTGCATTTGCATATTCAATTATTTATACTTATATATTTTGGAGCAAGTAACCCCACTCCTATACCCTAATTCCATTTACTCATGGAGTAGTAATATAGATCTTAGTATTATTTTAATTGATTTTCTTTAAACAACTATTAAAGATCATTCTCTGGTTTCTCCGGCTCTCTGCACTGGCGTCTGCACAAACTCGCTAGATCGGAAATCCAACATGGCGGCCATATACAACTAGCCCATTTCTCTAGTGTTCTTGGAACACGAACTAGTGAATCATTGAGCTGTAATCTGTGCTAATAAAACAGATGTTTCTAATCAATATTTGTTGTTTGCAGAAAAACTGGCAAAAGTGAAGAACATCTTCAGGAGAGAATTGAAGACTGTCACACAGTCCATCCAAACCCTCAAAACGTCTTGGTTACATATGTAACCCTCGTTCCCTGAAGGAGGGAATGGAGACGTAGTCGACTGGTCGGGGTCACGCTTAGGGATCACGCTTAGGGCCTGTCATCATTGGCGTGCGAGCTTTGCATCCACGCTCGCCCTGCAGCGCGGGTATAAATACGGAAGTGGATGCACGCACCACTTGTCTTTCTCTTCGGAGCCGATCGGTCTTCATGACGGTGTCTCTGAAGAGTGTTGATTCATTCAACGAGTCAGTGTGTCGGTGCTTCTTCTGGAAGTCTCTCCTGTTGCTGGTGGTTCTACAGCTTGAGTGCAGCGGGTCGCAAGCCTTCTGAGCTCTCAACTGCTGTCAACAGCACTCCTCTTTGTGTTTGGGGATCTCTTATTCCGGTATGGAGATGGATACGGTCCAACACGTCTCCTGAGAAGAGCATGTTTTGGTCAATGTCGTTAAGAAGTGAGAAAGGGTCCCACTGAAACCTTTCAGAGGCTCCTGGGGCGTATGGCAGCCGCAGCCGCAATAGAACGGCTTCCTCCATATGAAGACCGCTTCAGCACTGGCTTCATGGCCGAGCCCTGAGGTGGCCGTGGCCGAGCGGCACGCTCCGTGTGACAATCATCCTGGCCTGCCGCCGAACCCTCAGCCCATGATCAGACCTTTTGTTTCTCCGGGCCAGCCGCCCCTAGAACAAGTGTCCACCAACACCGGCTGAGGGGCCACGTACAACAGGCATGCAGTAACTGGGGTCTGGGCGGGCCTCCGACTGCATTGGCATCAACTGCCTCGAGTTGCTAGCATTACACCTTGCTTTGAGACACCGCAAAATGCCACTGCTCAGCAAGCATGTACTGGTCTGTACAGACAACATTGCGACCGTTGCGCTACACTTCCCTCACATGACGCAACTCGCCCGCCAACTCCTCCTATGAAGTCAGAGGCTTCTCAGGTCGCTTCATCCACTTTAAGTTCCGGTCTGCTAAATCGTGCCACCGACGAGGCTTAAAGTGGATGCAGCAACCTCAGAAGCTGCCTACTCCATAGGAGGAGGTGGCGGTCGAGTTGCGACATGTGAGGGAAGCGTGGCGCAATGGTCGCAATTAGGGATGGGACGGTATGAAAATTTCATATCACGATTATAGTGACCAAAATTATCGTGATTATCAATATTATCACGGTTTTGTTAAAACGAAATGAAAGTGTTCAAAAATAACTGATGCTCACAGTAAAAACAGTTTAATATTTGAAAATCAACAAACAACAAATAAAACAAGCAGCTCTATGCACTTTTTTAAGCAAGATTATATTCTGTGGCATTTCCTTCCTTATAATGACCGTCGTCAATAGCAACGCATCATAACACAGCGCACATCCATGTATCGTAACGGACGCGCACGCGCTCTCTCGTTTCATTCAAATACAACTTGCCGTCTCCGTTCTTGGGCGATTGTTTTGTATGCTGTACAAAATGGATTTATAAACAGGTAAGACTTAAAACAGTAATCTCAATTCAATATGTCCCCGTAATTGTGTGGTAAAAAATAAATAAAATCGGTGTAATAAGTGTACAATGATAGTCTTGTTTGTCTTGTTCGTTCGTCTTTGGCTCAAAGCCACTTGCTGCGAACTTTTCTTCGCGGAAGCTTCACGTTTATTTCAAGTGAGTGAGAGAAAATCTTTCTACTCAAAACAACATTTTGTGCCCAATTATTTCCCAGACGTAGTTTTTGGTAAGTTAACTTGCCTTGCGTTCGCTATAAACAGTGGGTGATGGTCACACAAGAGGACTCGGCAGATTTGAAGTGTTTCCCCCCTATTGTAGTGACCATCCTCGATGAAGTTTCACTCAGGACTTTTGTAAAAGCCAAAATATGACCAGATTTGGTCCTCTTAAAACGCTGAAAAATCTCCCGAGCACGTCCACTACCTTTCGCCATTCCTTCTCGAATAAAAACAACAACATTGCGCGCTGCGCCTGCGTCGAGACTGTTGCTGGCTGGACAGGATTTACAGTGAGTTATTAAAATCGCGATAATCAAACACGGTTTTAATGATAATTCAATTTTGAACGATAATACTAACCGTCAGTACATTTTATCGTGGTTTATAGTGAAACCGGTAATCGTCCCATCCCTAGTCGCAATGTTGTTAGTTAGTAACTATTGTTAATAACTATAAGTTAATAACTATTGATCGTTGCGACGGAAGTGAATCAATCAAACTAACTTTAGCTGGACAATAACTGTATTCTAGAGATGCTATTAAGCCAAAACAATCTCTGTTACTTTAATTTCCTATTATCAATGTAAAGCCGCTTTGGAACAATCTACATTGTTAAAAGCGCTATAAGACGCCGCAAAATGCCGCTGCTCAGCAAGCATGTACTGGTTTGTACAGACAACATTGCGACCGTTGCGCTACGCTATCCTCACATGACGCAACTCGCCCGCCAACTCCTCCTATGAAGTCAGAGGCTTCTGAGGTCGCTTCATCCACTTTAAGTTCCGGTCTGCTAAATCGTGCCACCGACGAGGCTTAAAGTGGATGAAGGGACCTCAGAAGCTTCTTACTCCATAGGAGGAGGTGGCGGTCGAGTTGCGACATGTGAGGGAAGCGTGGCGCAATGGTCGCAATGTTGTTAGTTAGTAACTATTGTTAATAACTATAAGTTAATAACTATTGATCGTTGCGACGGAAGTGAATCAATCAAACTAACTTTAGCTGGACAATAACTGTATTCTAGAGATGCTATAAAGCCAAAACAATCTCTGTTACTTTAATTTCCTATTATCAATGTAAAGCCGCTTTGGAACAATCTACATTGTTAAAAGCGCTATAAGACGCCGCAAAATGCCGCTGCTCAGCAAGCATGTACTGGTTTGTACAGACAACATTGCGACCGTTGCGCTACGCTATCCTCACTTGACGCAACTCGCCCGCCAACTCCTCCTATGAAGTCAGAGGCTTCTGAGGTCGCTTCATCCACTTTAAGTTCCGGTCTGCTAAATCGTGCCACCGACGAGGCTTAAAGTGGATGAAGCGACCTCAGAAGCTTCTTACTCCATAGGAGGAGGTGGCGAGCGAGTTGCGACATGTGAGGGAAGCGTGGCGCAATGGTCGCAATGTTGTTAGTTAGTAACTATTGTTAATAACTATAAGTTAATAACTATTGATCGTTGCGACGGAAGTGAATCAATCAAACTAACTTTAGCTGGACAATAACTGTATTCTAGAGATGCTATAAAGCCAAAACAATCTCTGTTATTTTAATTTCCTTTTATCAATGTAAAGCCGCTTTGGAACAATCTACATTGTTAAAAGCGCTATAAGACGCCGCAAAATGCCGCTGCTCAGCAAGCATGTACTGGTTTGTACAGACAACATTGCGACCGTTGCGCTACGCTATCCTCACTTGACGAAACTCGCCCGCCAACTCCTCCTATGAAGTCAGAGGCTTCTGAGGTCGCTTCATCCACTTTAAGTTCCGGTCTGCTAAATCGTGCCGCCGACGAGGCTTAAAGTGGATAAAGCGACCTCAGAAGCTTCTTACTCCATAGGAGGAGGTGGCGGGCGAGTTGCGACATGTGAGGAAAGCGTGGCGCAATGGTCGCAATGTTGTTAGTTAATAACTATTGTTAATAACTATAAGTTAATAACTATTGATCGTTGCGACGGAAGTGAATCAATCAAACTAACTTTAGCTGGACAATAACTGTATTCTAGAGATGCTATAAATCCAAAACAATCTCTTTTACTTTAATTTCCTATTATCAATGTAAAGCCGCTTTGGAACAATCTACATTGTTAAAAGCGCTATATAAATGAAGATGACTTGACTTGACTGAGCAGCGGCATTTTGCGGCGTCTCAAAGCAGTTGATGCCAATGCAGTCGGAGGCCCGCCCAGACCCCCGTTACTGCATGGCTGTTGTACGTGGCCCCTCAGCCGGTGTTGGTGGACACTTGTTCTAGGGGCAGCTGGCCCAGAGAAACAAAAGGTCTGATCATGGGCTGAGGGTTTGGCGGCAGGCCAGGGTGATTGTCACTCGGAGCGTGCCGCTCGGCCACGGCCACCTCGGGACTCGGCCATGAAGCCAGTGCTGAAGCGGTCTTCATGTGGAGGAAGCCGTTCTATCGCGGCTGCGTCTGCCACACGCCCCAAGAGCCTCTGAAAGGTTTCGGTGGGACCCTTTCTCACTTCTTAACGGCACCGACCAAAGCATGGTCTTCTCAGGTGATGTGTTGGACCGAATCCATCTCCATACCGGAATAAGAGATCCCCAAACACAAACAGGAGAGCTGTTAACAGCAGTTAAGAGCTCAGAAGGCTTGCGACCACCGCTGCACTCACGCTGTAGAACCACCAGCACCGGGAGAGACTTCCAGAAGAAGCACCGACACACTCACTCGTTGAATGAATCAACACTCTTCAGAGACACCGTCATGAAGACCGATCGGCTCCGAAGAGAAAGACAAGTGGTGCGTGCATCCACTTCCGTATTTATACCCGCGCTGCAGGGCGGAGCGCGGATGCAAAGGTCGCACGCCAATGTGTGCATTGGCTCGTTTGATCAATAATCGAAGATGACAGACTCCCTAAGCGTGATCCCGAGCCAAAGTGTGTCCTCCTGTGGCTGAGCAGGACTCACAGGTTCATCCAGACACATACAGCGTAGAGCCGCCAGCCGACACAGATGCGCTCGAGTCCGAGCCGACAGATGGTGAGTCTCCAGTTATTACCACCCTGATTCATGGCCATTTCAGCCTGGGGCCGGTTTCACAAAGCTATTTTAGACCGGTCTATAGTGTTAGACAAGTCTAAAATGTGCTCATAGACTAGTCTAATGCAAGTTAGAGTGTTTCACAAAAATAAAGACTGACATAATTTAGACCCAAAAAATTAGACACCTTACCCCCAGGCTAACTTAGGTCTAAGACTCTATGTTACCTTGGCAACCAGCAGTAACAATCAGTTACATTACAAACAGCCAAAAGAAAAGGGAAAATGGCTCATAATTTAAACATTTCTTCTTGTTACTACATTCTCCGCTAAATTTCCCAAGTAAAATGTCCTTGTAACTGTTATACTCCTCCAACAAGGAGTCATGGCCTAGTGGTTAGGGAGTTGGACTGGTAACCCAAAGGTTGCTGGTTCGATTCCAGAACCGGTGGGAAATGACTGAGGTGCCCTTGAGCAAGGCACCTAACCCCTAATCGCTCCCCGGGCGCCACACAAAGGCTGCCCGCTGCTCTGGGTGTGTGTATCCACGTTTGCAGTGTGTGTGTTAACTACTCACTACTCTGCTCCTAATGTGTGTGCATTAACTTGGATGGGTTAAATGCAGAGGTCAAATTCCAAGTATGGCCGTACCATACTTGGCCGTAATGTGTCACTTTCACTTTCACTTTCACTTTCACAAACACATATTTTCCGCTGGGGTAAACTGCACTGAGCGGTTGAATGTGCTTACTCGATCCGCCATGTTTTTTGTTTTGAAAAGTGTCTTATTTTACCCAGAATGCATTGTAGTGTAGTCCTACTTAAGATAGTCAGAGTCTTAAGTGCTTTGTGCAACGGTCTGATTTAGATGTCTATCTGAAGTCTGACTATCTACTATATCTAAGCCATAGTCAAAGTCTATCTTTGTGAAACCGGCCCCTGATGTTTCTGGTGTTAGTCTTCATTTTTCCTTCTCTACTCCTGTTGGCTCCTCAAATATGCAGTAAAAACAAATCTTTTTTTAAACACCATTTAAAAAAAAACAGCAACAACAAAAAAAAATGTATGTAGTGAAGTCTGATGTTTGAGAAACATCACTAACTTTCTGAATTCAATTCAATCAGCATGCCCATAGACGCACAAATGGGTCCAAATGCATTTGCTATTTAAACAACGTGGCGCAGGAAGTGAAAATTATAACTGCGTCGGGCTGAAACTAGCAAAAAACACTCGCGCCGCGTCTGGCGCTGTGTTGCGCCGGGTGTATGATAGGGCCCTTGAGCTTAAGCTAATCTTAGACTAAAATTCATGTTTGAGCTGTTTTAACTGAAAGCATATCTTAAAATATTTCAGTGCCATTTTTTTGTCTCAAGATACACACCAGTAATGTTTTTTTTTCTTTCTAAAGCACGTTTAAAAAAAAGCTACTTAAATGTCCTAATTGAACTAAGGCCTAATCCTGGCTTAAACTAAGCCCTGTCTGTGAAACCGGGCCAATGATTACAATATAAGGAAAATATCTGGCAGTTTTGTATATTTCCATCTATAGTTGTCTCTAGGCATCACGGTATCAACGAACAGGGAACTCCATTGATTTCATTTGTTTGCCTTATGCATCAGATCAAGACGCATTTAATTCTCTGCATTTGCATATTCAATTATTTATACTTATATATTTTGGAGCAAGTAACCCCACTCCTATACCCTAATTCCATTTACTCATGGAGTAGTAATATAGATCTTAGTATTATTTTAATTGATTTTCTTTAAACAACTATTAAAGATCATTCTCTGGTTTCTCCGGCTCTCTGCACTGGCGTCTGCACAAACTCGCTAGATCGGAAATCCAACATGGCGGCCATATACAACTAGCCCATTTCTCTAGTGTTCTTGGAACACGAACTAGTGAATCATTGAGCTGTAATCTGTGCTAATAAAACAGATGTTTCTAATCAATATTTGTTGTTTGCAGAAAAACTGGCAAAAGTGAAGAACATCTTCAGGAGAGAATTGAAGACTGTCACACAGTCCATCCAAACCCTCAAAACGTCTTGGTTACATATGTAACCCTCGTTCCCTGAAGGAGGGAATGGAGACGTAGTCGACTGGTCGGGGTCACGCTTAGGGATCACGCTTAGGGCCTGTCATCATTGGCGTGCGAGCTTTGCATCCACGCTCGCCCTGCAGCGCGGGTATAAATACGGAAGTGGATGCACGCACCACTTGTCTTTCTCTTCGGAGCCGATCGGTCTTCATGACGGTGTCTCTGAAGAGTGTTGATTCATTCAACGAGTCAGTGTGTCGGTGCTTCTTCTGGAAGTCTCTCCTGTTGCTGGTGGTTCTACAGCTTGAGTGCAGCGGGTCGCAAGCCTTCTGAGCTCTCAACTGCTGTCAACAGCACTCCTCTTTGTGTTTGGGGATCTCTTATTCCGGTATGGAGATGGATACGGTCCAACACGTCTCCTGAGAAGAGCATGTTTTGGTCAATGTCGTTAAGAAGTGAGAAAGGGTCCCACTGAAACCTTTCAGAGGCTCCTGGGGCGTATGGCAGCCGCAGCCGCAATAGAACGGCTTCCTCCATATGAAGACCGCTTCAGCACTGGCTTCATGGCCGAGCCCTGAGGTGGCCGTGGCCGAGCGGCACGCTCCGTGTGACAATCATCCTGGCCTGCCGCCGAACCCTCAGCCCATGATCAGACCTTTTGTTTCTCCGGGCCAGCCGCCCCTAGAACAAGTGTCCACCAACACCGGCTGAGGGGCCACGTACAACAGGCATGCAGTAACTGGGGTCTGGGCGGGCCTCCGACTGCATTGGCATCAACTGCCTCGAGTTGCTAGCATTACACCTTGCTTTGAGACACCGCAAAATGCCGCTGCTCAGCAAGCATGTACTGGTCTGTACAGACAACATTGCGACCGTTGCGCTACACTTCCCTCACATGACGCAACTCGCCCGCCAACTCCTCCTATGAAGTCAGAGGCTTCTCAGGTCGCTTCATCCACTTTAAGTTCCGGTCTGCTAAATCGTGCCACCGACGAGGCTTAAAGTGGATGCAGCAACCTCAGAAGCTGCCTACTCCATAGGAGGAGGTGGCGGTCGAGTTGCGACATGTGAGGGAAGCGTGGCGCAATGGTCGCAATTAGGGATGGGACGGTATGAAAATTTCATATCACGATTATAGTGACCAAAATTATCGTGATTATCAATATTATCACGGTTTTGTTAAAACGAAATGAAAGTGTTCAAAAATAACTGATGCTCACAGTAAAAACAGTTTAATATTTGAAAATCAACAAACAACAAATAAAACAAGCAGCTCTATGCACTTTTTTAAGCAAGATTATATTCTGTGGCATTTCCTTCCTTATAATGACCGTCGTCAATAGCAACGCATCATAACACAGCGCACATCCATGTATCGTAACGGACGCGCACGCGCTCTCTCGTTTCATTCAAATACAACTTGCCGTCTCCGTTCTTGGGCGATTGTTTTGTATGCTGTACAAAATGGATTTATAAACAGGTAAGACTTAAAACAGTAATCTCAATTCAATATGTCCCCGTAATTGTGTGGTAAAAAATAAATAAAATCGGTGTAATAAGTGTACAATGATAGTCTTGTTTGTCTTGTTCGTTCGTCTTTGGCTCAAAGCCACTTGCTGCGAACTTTTCTTCGCGGAAGCTTCACGTTTATTTCAAGTGAGTGAGAGAAAATCTTTCTACTCAAAACAACATTTTGTGCCCAATTATTTCCCAGACGTAGTTTTTGGTAAGTTAACTTGCCTTGCGTTCGCTATAAACAGTGGGTGATGGTCACACAAGAGGACTCGGCAGATTTGAAGTGTTTCCCCCCTATTGTAGTGACCATCCTCGATGAAGTTTCACTCAGGACTTTTGTAAAAGCCAAAATATGACCAGATTTGGTCCTCTTAAAACGCTGAAAAATCTCCCGAGCACGTCCACTACCTTTCGCCATTCCTTCTCGAATAAAAACAACAACATTGCGCGCTGCGCCTGCGTCGAGACTGTTGCTGGCTGGACAGGATTTACAGTGAGTTATTAAAATCGCGATAATCAAACACGGTTTTAATGATAATTCAATTTTGAACGATAATACTAACCGTCAGTACATTTTATCGTGGTTTATAGTGAAACCGGTAATCGTCCCATCCCTAGTCGCAATGTTGTTAGTTAGTAACTATTGTTAATAACTATAAGTTAATAACTATTGATCGTTGCGACGGAAGTGAATCAATCAAACTAACTTTAGCTGGACAATAACTGTATTCTAGAGATGCTATTAAGCCAAAACAATCTCTGTTACTTTAATTTCCTATTATCAATGTAAAGCCGCTTTGGAACAATCTACATTGTTAAAAGCGCTATAAGACGCCGCAAAATGCCGCTGCTCAGCAAGCATGTACTGGTTTGTACAGACAACATTGCGACCGTTGCGCTACGCTATCCTCACATGACGCAACTCGCCCGCCAACTCCTCCTATGAAGTCAGAGGCTTCTGAGGTCGCTTCATTCACTTTAAGTTCCGGTCTGCTAAATCGTGCCACCGACGAGGCTTAAAGTGGATGAAGCGACCTCAGAAGCTTCTTACTCCATAGGAGGAGGTGGCGGTCGAGTTGCGACATGTGAGGGAAGCGTGGCGCAATGGTCGCAATGTTGTTAGTTAGTAACTATTGTTAATAACTATAAGTTAATAACTATTGATCGTTGCGACGGAAGTGAATCAATCAAACTAACTTTAGCTGGACAATAACTGTATTCTAGAGATGCTATTAAGCCAAAACAATCTCTGTTACTTTAATTTCCTATTATCAATGTAAAGCCGCTTTGGAACAATCTACATTGTTAAAAGCGCTATAAGACGCCGCAAAATGCCGCTGCTCAGCAAGCATGTACTGGTTTGTACAGACAACATTGCGACCGTTGCGCTACGCTATCCTCACATGACGCAACTCGCCCGCCAACTCCTCCTATGAAGTCAGAGGCTTCTGAGGTCGCTTCATCCACTTTAAGTTCCGGTCTGCTAAATCGTGCCACCGACGAGGCTTAAAGTGGATGAAGGGACCTCAGAAGCTTCTTACTCCATAGGAGGAGGTGGCGGTCGAGTTGCGACATGTGAGGGAAGCGTGGCGCAATGGTCGCAATGTTGTTAGTTAGTAACTATTGTTAATAACTATAAGTTAATAACTATTGATCGTTGCGACGGAAGTGAATCAATCAAACTAACTTTAGCTGGACAATAACTGTATTCTAGAGATGCTATAAAGCCAAAACAATCTCTGTTACTTTAATTTCCTATTATCAATGTAAAGCCGCTTTGGAACAATCTACATTGTTAAAAGCGCTATAAGACGCCGCAAAATGCCGCTGCTCAGCAAGCATGTACTGGTTTGTACAGACAACATTGCGACCGTTGCGCTACGCTATCCTCACTTGACGCAACTCGCCCGCCAACTCCTCCTATGAAGTCAGAGGCTTCTGAGGTCGCTTCATCCACTTTAAGTTCCGGTCTGCTAAATCGTGCCACCGACGAGGCTTAAAGTGGATGAAGCGACCTCAGAAGCTTCTTACTCCATAGGAGGAGGTGGCGGGCGAGTTGCGACATGTGAGGGAAGCGTGGCGCAATGGTCGCAATGTTGTTAGTTAGTAACTATTGTTAATAACTATAAGTTAATAACTATTGATCGTTGCGACGGAAGTGAATCAATCAAACTAACTTTAGCTGGACAATAACTGTATTCTAGAGATGCTATAAAGCCAAAACAATCTCTGTTACTTTAATTTCCTTTTATCAATGTAAAGCCGCTTTGGAACAATCTACATTGTTAAAAGCGCTATAAGACGCCGCAAAATGCCGCTGCTCAGCAAGCATGTACTGGTTTGTACAGACAACATTGCGACCGTTGCGCTACGCTATCCTCACTTGACGAAACTCGCCCGCCAACTCCTCCTATGAAGTCAGAGGCTTCTGAGGTCGCTTCATCCACTTTAAGTTCCGGTCTGCTAAATCGTGCCGCCGACGAGGCTTAAAGTGGATGAAGCGACCTCAGAAGCTTCTTACTCCATAGGAGGAGGTGGCGGGCGAGTTGCGACATGTGAGGAAAGCGTGGCGCAATGGTCGCAATGTTGTTAGTTAATAACTATTGTTAATAACTATAAGTTAATAACTATTGATCGTTGCGACGGAAGTGAATCAATCAAACTAACTTTAGCTGGACAATAACTGTATTCTAGAGATGCTATAAATCCAAAACAATCTCTTTTACTTTAATTTCCTATTATCAATGTAAAGCCCCTTTGGAACAATCTACATTGTTAAAAGCGCTATATAAATGAAGATGACTTGACTTGACTGAGCAGCGGCATTTTGCGGCGTCTCAAAGCAGTTGATGCCAATGCAGTCGGAGGCCCGCCCAGACCCCCGTTACTGCATGGCTGTTGTACGTGGCCCCTCAGCCGGTGTTGGTGGACACTTGTTCTAGGGGCAGCTGGCCCAGAGAAACAAAAGGTCTGATCATGGGCTGAGGGTTTGGCGGCAGGCCAGGGTGATTGTCACTCGGAGCGTGCCGCTCGGCCACGGCCACCTCGGGACTCGGCCATGAAGCCAGTGCTGAAGCGGTCTTCATGTGGAGGAAGCCGTTCTATCGCGGCTGCGTCTGCCACACGCCCCAAGAGCCTCTGAAAGGTTTCGGTGGGACCCTTTCTCACTTCTTAACGGCACCGACCAAAGCATGGTCTTCTCAGGTGATGTGTTGGACCGAATCCATCTCCATACCGGAATAAGAGATCCCCAAACACAAACAGGAGAGCTGTTAACAGCAGTTAAGAGCTCAGAAGGCTTGCGACCACCGCTGCACTCACGCTGTAGAACCACCAGCACCGGGAGAGACTTCCAGAAGAAGCACCGACACACTCACTCGTTGAATGAATCAACACTCTTCAGAGACACCGTCATGAAGACCGATCGGCTCCGAAGAGAAAGACAAGTGGTGCGTGCATCCACTTCCGTATTTATACCCGCGCTGCAGGGCGGAGCGCGGATGCAAAGGTCGCACGCCAATGTGTGCATTGGCTCGTTTGATCAATAATCGAAGATGACAGACTCCCTAAGCGTGATCCCGAGCCAAAGTGTGTCCTCCTGTGGCTGAGCAGGACTCACAGGTTCATCCAGACACATACAGCGTAGAGCCGCCAGCCGACACAGATGCGCTCGAGTCCGAGCCGACAGATGGTGAGTCTCCAGTTATTACCACCCTGATTCATGGCCATTTCAGCCTGGGGCCGGTTTCACAAAGCTATTTTAGACCGGTCTATAGTGTTAGACAAGTCTAAAATGTGCTCATAGACTAGTCTAATGCAAGTTAGAGTGTTTCACAAAAATAAAGACTGACATAATTTAGACCCAAAAAATTAGACACCTTACCCCCAGGCTAACTTAGGTCTAAGACTCTATGTTACCTTGGCAACCAGCAGTAACAATCAGTTACATTACAAACAGCCAAAAGAAAAGGGAAAATGGCTCATAATTTAAACATTTCTTCTTGTTACTACATTCTCCGCTAAATTTCCCAAGTAAAATGTCCTTGTAACTGTTATACTCCTCCAACAAACACATATTTTCCGCTGGGGTAAACTGCACTGAGCGGTTGAATGTGCTTACTCGATCCGCCATGTTTTTTGTTTTGAAAAGTGTCTTATTTTACCCAGAATGCATTGTAGTGTAGTCCTACTTAAGATAGTCAGAGTCTTAAGTGCTTTGTGCAACGGTCTGATTTAGATGTCTATCTGAAGTCTGACTATCTACTATATCTAAGCCATAGTCAAAGTCTATCTTTGTGAAACCGGCCCCTGATGTTTCTGGTGTTAGTCTTCATTTTTCCTTCTCTACTCCTGTTGGCTCCTCAAATATGCAGTAAAAACAAATCTTTTTTTAAACACCATTTTAAAAAAAACAGCAACAACAAAAAAAAATGTATGTAGTGAAGTCTGATGTTTGAGAAACATCACTAACTTTCTGAATTCAATTCAATCAGCATGCCCATAGACGCACAAATGGGTCCAAATGCATTTGCTATTTAAACAACGTGGCGCAGGAAGTGAAAATTATAACTGCGTCGGGCTGAAACTAGCAAAAAACACTCGCGCCGCGTCTGGCGCTGTGTTGCGCCGGGTGTATGATAGGGCCCTTGAGCTTAAGCTAATCTTAGACTAAAATTCATGTTTGAGCTGTTTTAACTGAAAGCATATCTTAAAATATTTCAGTGCCATTTTTTTGTCTCAAGATACACACCAGTAATGTTTTTTTTTCTTTCTAAAGCACGTTTAAAAAAAAGCTACTTAAATGTCCTAATTGAACTAAGGCCTAATCCTGGCTTAAACTAAGCCCTGTCTGTGAAACCGGGCCAATGATTACAATATAAGGAAAATATCTGGCAGTTTTGTATATTTCCATCTATAGTTGTCTCTAGGCATCACGGTATCAACGAACAGGGAACTCCATTGATTTCATTTGTTTGCCTTATGCATCAGATCAAGACGCATTTAATTCTCTGCATTTGCATATTCAATTATTTATACTTATATATTTTGGAGCAAGTAACCCCACTCCTATACCCTAATTCCATTTACTCATGGAGTAGTAATATAGATCTTAGTATTATTTTAATTGATTTTCTTTAAACAACTATTAAAGATCATTCTCTGGTTTCTCCGGCTCTCTGCACTGGCGTCTGCACAAACTCGCTAGATCGGAAATCCAACATGGCGGCCATATGCAACTAGCCCATTTCTCTAGTGTTCTTGGAACACGAACTAGTGAATCATTGAGCTGTAATCTGTGCTAATAAAACAGATGTTTCTAATCAATATTTGTTGTTTGCAGAAAAACTGGCAAAAGTGAAGAACATCTTCAGGAGAGAATTGAAGACTGTCACACAGTCCATCCAAACCCTCAAAACGTCTTGGTTACATATGTAACCCTCGTTCCCTGAAGGTGGGAATGGAGACGTAGTCGACTGATCGGGGTCACGCTTAGGGATCACGCTTAGGGCCTGTCATCATTGGCGTGCGAGCGCCTGTCATCATTGCCGTGCGAGCTTTGCATCCACGCTCGCCCTGCAGCGCGTGTATAAATACGGAAGTGGATGCACGCACCACTTGTCTTTCTCTTCGGAGCCGATCGGTCTTCATGACGGTGTCTCTGAAGAGTGTTGATTCATTCAACGAGTCAGTGTGTCGGTGCTTCTTCTGGAAGTCTCTCCTGTTGCTGGTGGTTCTACAGCTTGAGTGCAGCGGGTCGCAAGCCTTCTGAGCTCTCAACTGCTGTCAACAGCACTCCTCTTTGTGTTTGGGGATCTCTTATTCCGGTATGGAGATGGATACGGTCCAACACGTCTCCTGAGAAGAGCATGTTTTGGTCAATGTCGTTAAGAAGTGAGAAAGGGTCCCACTGAAATTTAGTGCTTTGTCCCACTCAGGCTTTGCGCATGCGTCGCGTCTGAACACGTTGTTGTTTTTGGAGCTCTATCGATTTGATTTATAATTCTTGATTTTTCTCTTTAAACTCACTTACAACGAACATTTTCTACTTTTCCTCACTGAGAAGCACTACTGCTCAAACCTCATAGTTACAACGCGGACTGTTGAGCAGACGCGTCTCTCCTGTAGATCAGTGGTAAGAGAATTGCGTTAACAACGCAAGGTTGTCGGTTCGATCCCAGGGGATTGCACATACCTATGTATAAATGTATAGGATAACGCAATGTAAGTCGCTTTGGATAAAAGCGTCTGCCAAATGCATAAATGTAAAAATGTAAATGTAAATGTCTCAAGCCTTTTAGTGATCCAACTCCGGATATTCTTATAGGTTACTCCAGTGGATCACGGCTGAACGCGTCTTCTCCACACTCACTTACAAACAAAAATTTTTTCGCCTATCGTGCGTCTACTCTACACCCTTACCACTAAAAAGACGGATTATATCCAAGACTTCAGTCATAAATTAGTATTAATATTGATAGCATCACTGGTAGCTTCGTTGCTAACTCACTGTCCATCTGTTAAAATGGCGAATATATCAGATGTAAGTAGTCTACCTTTTGGTGCAGGTGAGGACACATTTGAGCTGCACGCACTGCAGTCTGAGCTGGAAGCTGTTGAGAAACAGATCCACGACCTTTTATTGAGACAGGCCGAGCTGAGAGACCGGTGTTTGGCTCTTGAAACATCACGCGCCGATGCACACAAATCAGTGTTTAACGTTACTAACCCGCTGACTCCGACCACGTCTACTCCGTGCGGTCCTCAGCATCGGTCGCGATCAGCCATGGCATGAAAAGTTCAGCAGATTATTTGCGCTAAATGAATGGTTAATGTCATGGTGCAATGAGCAGAAACTGCTCTTTGTAAATAATTGGAATCTGTTTTGGGAGCGTCCTAGGCTTTTCCGTGCTGATGGCTTACACCCAAGCAGATTCGGAGCAGATCTTCTGTCGGATAACATCTCCAAAATGTTAAATACCCTTTGACTAGTAACCAAAAGTCCAAATCATAGTCTCTGCTGCACCAATTTAACTGATATAAATACTAGTGTAGAACATTGCATAGAAACCGTGTCTATTCCTCGTTTAGTGAGATCAAATAATTGTCACGATAAATCACTGGAAGCAATAGCAGGTGAACAAGTGTTTATTAGGACTCACACTCAAAACATGAATATCACTAAAAGTCAATGAGGAAGTTCCTTCTCCGGGTGCGCTCGCGAAATCGCTTCTCTTTCCACTCTACTGACGGGTACTCTCAGGGGAAGACGCTCAGGCTCGGTCACACAGGGACTTCGATGGTCTGGTGCTCGGTGCTCGGGTGCGGTGAAACAACAGGAAAATCCACTGAAGACGACGACCACCCGGAAGACGACACGAACACACAAGAAGGACTGCAAACAACGGATGGACACTGGAATGGAGAGATGAGTGAGTATATGTAGAGAATGGTAATGGGAAACAGCTGAGGTGGGGAATGAGATGATTGCAGACAGCTGGAGCACTGAACAAACACGCGAGCGGGACAACGCCCACTCACGCAAACTCACAGACATGTAAACAAACAGTTACATGAGACACAGAGGAAACGATGAATTATCAACCGTGACAGTACCCCCTCTCCTAGGAATGCCTCACGGCATTCCCAGACCTCCTTACCTGTCGATTGAATTCATCGATAAGGGAGTGATCCAGGATGTCACGAGCAGGAACCCAACTCCTCTCCTCCGGACCGTAACCTTCCCAATCCACCAAGTACTGAAATCCGCGTCCCCTCCGCCTAGAATCCAGGATGCGACGGACCGAATAGGATGGTTCCCCGTCTACGAGTCGCGGCGGTGGGGGAACCGGGACTGGCGGATTAATACGTGAAAAAAACACAGGCTTGACTTTAGAAACGTGGAAGACGGGGTGAATTCTCCTGTACGCCGGAGGAAGATTGAGGCGGACTGCCACCGGACTAACAATCTTGGTGACAGAAAACGGGCCAATGAATTTAGGAGCTAGTTTATTCGACACGGAACGGAGAGGAATGTTCTTGGTAGAAAGCCACACTTTGGAACCGACGACGTATACGGGAGGCCTTGACCGGTGGCGATCGGCCTTGGCCTTGGTGCGCTCCCGCACTTGGAGGAGTGTCTCTCGGGCCCTCGTCCAAGTACGGTGACACCTCTGGATGAAGGCGTGGGCGGAGGAGACCGCGACTTCGGATTCAGCACTAGGAAAAACAGGTTGTTGGTACCCTACACTACACTCCATCGGAGATAGGCCCGTGGATGACACTGGCAACGTATTGTGGGCGTACTCCACCGTAGAAAGTTGTTGACTCCAGGAGGAAGGATTCCTGGAGACCAAACATCGTAACGTTCTTTCCAAATCTTGGTTGGCTCTCTCAGTTTGACCATTGCTCTGGGGATGGAACCCAGAGGACAGACTGACCGTCGCCCCCAGTAATCTACAAAACTCTCGCCAAAATCTGGACACAAACTGGGGTCCCCTGTCAGAAACCACGTCTGTCGGGAGGCCATGTAACCGAAAGACGTGGTCAACGACTGCCACCGCTGTCTCCTTGGCTGAGGGTAATTTGGGCAAGGGAATAAAGTGGGCTGCCTTCGAGAACCGGTCCACCACGGTCAAAACTACCGTGTTACCCTGGGAGGGTGGGAGGGTGGGAGGGCGGTGATAAAATCTAGAGCGATGTGGGACCAAGGTCTCGAAGGCACCGACAGCGGTTGAAGTAACCCATCTGGGGGTCGATTGGACGACTTACCAGTGGCACAACTAGAGCAAGCCAAAACAAAATTGTGAACGTCACGAGCCATAAGAGGCCACCAGAATCGCTGCTTAACTAGAAATATGGTACGACTCACCCCTGGATGGCAAGCTAGACTGGAACAATGACCCCACTGGATAACGTCTGATCGTAATCCCTCCGGCACAAATAAACGGTTAGGTGGACACCGGATCGGAGGCGTTACCCCTTCTAAGGCCTTCTTGACCTTCGATTCGACCTCCCAAGTGAGCGAAGAGATAATTAGGGTCTCAGGAAAAATGCGCTCGGGAGTAGATTCGTGTTCGGGACGATCAAAAATACGCGACAAAGAATCGGGTTTGATGTTCTTGGAACCCGGACGATAGGAAAGAGTAAAATCGAAACGACCGAAAAAAAGTGCCCACCGAGCCTGCCTGGAGTTCAATCTTTTGGCGGTTCTAATGTACTCCAAATTCTTGTGGTCAGTCCAGACTATAAAGGGTACCCCTGAACCCTCCAACCAGTGACGCCATTCCTCCAATGCTAGCTTGACTGCCAACAACTCACGGTTACCAATGTCATAATTTCGTTCAGCAGGAGATAATCGATGTGACAAAAACGCGCAGGGATGCATTCTGTCGTCTGAAGGAGAGCGTTGTGAAAGAACTGCACCTACCCCCACCTCTGACGCATCGACCTCTACCACAAACTGACGTGAAGCATCAGGGGCAATTAAGATTGGAGCTGAAACAAAGCGGCTCTTGAGTTTGGCAAACGCAGCCTCAGCTGCGTCTGACCACCTGAACGCAGTTTTGGGAGAGGTCAAGGCAGTCAGAGGTGCGGCTAGTTGGCTGAAATTGCGAATAAAACGCCGATAGAAGTTGGCGAATCCCAAAAACCGCTGCAGGGCCTTGCGGGAATCTGGAATTGGCCACTCTACCACAGCCTTAACCTTGTCAGGATCCATGAGCATACCTTCAGCCGACACGATGTGTCCCAGAAAAGGAACCGACTGTGCATGGAAAACGCATTTCTCCGCCTTGACAAAAAGCCCATTCTCTAACAACCTTTGAAGCACTAGTCGTACATGTTGCACATGTTCCTGGAGAGACGAAGAAAAAATCAATATGTCATCCAGGTAAACATATATGAATTGATCGATCATGTCTCGCAACACATCATTGACTAGTGCCTGGAAGACTGCGGGACTATTGGAAAGCCCAAATGGCATAACCAAATATTCAAAATGCCCCCTAGGGGTGTTAAAAGCAGTCTTCCATTCATCCCCCTTCCTGATGCGGACCAAATGATAAGCATTACGCAAGTCCAGTTTTGTGAAGAGTGAGGCTCCCTGCAACCTCTCGAAGGCTGAAGACATCAACGGCAAGGTCGCAGAGATCCGTCTTTCTTCCCCACAAAAAAGAACCCCGCCCCCGCTGGAGAAGAGGAAGGACGGATGAACCCGGTTGCCAGAGAATCAGAAATATATTTCTCCATAGCCTCCCTCTCCGGAACTGAGAGTGAATAGATCTTGCCCTTAGGCGGAGACTTACCTGGCAGTAAATCTATTGCACAGTCATAGGGACGATGCGGAGGGAGAGAAGCAGCCCTTGACTTACTGAACACTTCACTCAGGTCCCGGTACTCCTCGGGCACGTTTGATAAGTCCACTGCTTCCTCCTGAAACACAGGGACAGAAACAACAGAACAAGCAGACACTAGACACGAACTATGACACTCAGTGCTCCAAGCTGAGATGGTTCTCCTTTTCCAATCGATACGTGGGTTGTGCAAGCTAAGCCAGGGGTGTCCTAAAACTATGGGTGTGAGTTGTGAGTCCGTAATGTAAAATGAAATAGTTTCGGCGTGATTTCCTGATGTGATGAGGGTAAGTCTTTCGGTTGCTTGAGAGATGGTAGGTAGAGTTTGTCCGTTAAGTGCATTGACTGTGATTTTCTGGGGAAGTGTTCGGAAGGGAATCTGTAACTGTAGTGCAAACCGGTGATCCATGAAGTTACCTTCGGCTCCAGAGTCTATGAGTGCACTGCAGTGGTGATCGTGGGTAGACCATCTCAGTCTTACCGGGAGGATGGTGGAAGTGGATGAGGTCTTTCCTGCGGAGATCCCACCCGATAGTAGCCTCATACTTACTATCGGGCTGGGCCTTTTACCGGACAACCATGAGCAAAATGTCCGGTGCCACCACAGTATAGACAAAGGCCCTGGGATCTCCGCCTTTCTCTCTCCTCCCGGGAAAGCCGAGCTCGCCCTACCTGCATGGGCTCGGGATCGTGGGGACCGAACGCGTCCAGGCCGCTGGACCGCTGGTTCTCCATCCCGCCGCGAACCGGGTTGGGTGACGTCCTCTGACCAATCCGAGACAGTCGGCCGTCCACCCTCAAGGCCAGGTCGATGAGCTCATTGAGAGAAGATGGGAGGTCCAGGGCGTAGATCTCTCTCTGGACGCGTTCGGCCAGCCCATGCAGGAAATGATCCCACTGCGCCTCCTCGTTCCAGCGACACTCGGCCGCCAGGGTCTTAAACTCGATGGAATAATCAGACACGGAACGATCTCCTTGGCGTAGATCCGCCAAGACCCTGGCGGCCTCCTTCCCCGCGACGGCCCGATCAAAGACGCGTCTCATCTCCGCCGCGAGTGCCTGGAACGAGGAGCAGCACTGGTCTTGGTTCTCCCACACTGCAGTTCCCCAAAGCGCCGCTCTCCCAGTCAGCAGCGTGAGCACGAATGCCACCTTAGCCTCCTCCCTCTCAAAAGTTCTGGGCTGTAATGAGAAATGCATCCTGCAACGGGTTAGGAACGGACGACAATAGTTAGGCTCACCAGAGTACAGCTCCGGAGTGGGCAATCTGGGCTCAGACTGGGAGAGAGGCACGGCTGGTGTGGGAGGAACTGCAAGTGCTTCCGGAGGTGCTGGCGCAGTGGGAGGTTGCAGCTGATGGAATCGCTGGGTGAGCTCGGACACCTGTGTGACAAGAGCCTGAATAGCACGTCCTGTCTCCCCCTGGTTGCGATCCTGTGCATCCATCCGGCCGATGCACACGCGAATGAATTCCTCCAATGAAGCAGGTGAATCACCCGCTGCTCCCGGTTCTTGGTCCATCCGTTCTGTCATGATAAATCACTGGAAGCAATAGCAGGTGAACAAGTGTTTATTAGGACTCACACTCAAAACATGAATATCACTAAAAGTCAATGAGGAAGTTCCTTCTCCGGGTGCGCTCGCGAAATCGCTTCTCTTTCCACTCTACTGACGGGTACTCTCAGGGGAAGACGCTCAGGCTCGGTCACACAGGGACTTCGATGGTCTGGTGCTCGGTGATCGGTGCTCGGGTGCGGTGAAACAACAGGAAAATCCACTGAAGACGACGACCACCCGGAAGACGACACGAACACACAAGAAGGACTGCAAACAACGGATGGACACTGGAATGGAGAGATGAGTGAGTATATGTAGAGAATGGTAATGGGAAACAGCTGAGGTGGGGAATGAGATGATTGCAGACAGCTGGAGCACTGAACAAACACGCGAGCGGGACAACGCCCACTCACGCAAACTCACAGACATGTAAACAAACAGTTACACGAGACACAGAGGAAACGATGAATTATCAACCGTGACAATAATAAATCTACTGTAGGATCTAGGAAAAATCTAATTGTTATTAAAACAGAAAATTTTGCTATTAGTAAACAAAAACAATTTCTAAAGCTAGGTCTTCTAAACATTAGATCACTCACACCTAAGGCAGTTATTGTAAATGAAATAGTCACAAATAATAGCTTCAATGTACTTTGCCTTACTGAAACCTGGCTTAAACCAAATGATTATTTCGGTCTAAATCTATTTAACGGATCTTCTATCACCCTATAATCCATTGCGCTCTTTAAGATCAATAAAATCAAGGCTTTTGGTCATACCTAGGATATCCAGAACCACCAAAGGAGGGAGAGCATTTTCACATTTGGCTCCAAAACTCTGGAATAGTCTTCCTGATACTGTTCGTTGCTCAGACTCGCTCTCCCAGTTTAAAACTAGATTAAAGTCGCATGTCTTCAGCCAGGCATTCATATAATCCTACAGTTCAAACTACAATCCGGCCTCTAGCTCATAAATGCCAGAGGAGAACTGGCCCCCGACTGAGCCTGGGTTCTCCCAAGGTTTTTTTTCTCCATTAGGTCACCTGATGGAGTTTTAGGACACCATTAGGTCACTTGATGGAGTTTTTCGGTTCCTTGCCACTGTTGCCTTTGGCTTGCTCAGTTGGGGATATTTTGGGGATATTTAATTTTATTTTATCAATCAATAAATTCTTCTTGAAACAAACTTTATTTTATTATTTTAATTTAATACTGTGAAGCTGCTTTGATACAATCTGTATTGTGAAAAGCGCTATACAAATAAACTTGACTTGACTTGACTTAAATGAGTCTACTCCATCTGGATACTGTTATAAGCATGAGCCCCGTCTGATTGGCCGTGGCGGCGGTGTTGCAACAATCTATAGAGATATTCTCAATGTTACTCAGAAAACGGGTTATAAGTTTATTTCGTTTGAAGTACTTGTACTAAATGTTACGCTCTTAGATGTTAGAAAAACATCCCTATTATCTCTAGCCTTGGCTACCGTATATAGACCGCCAGGGCCTTACGCTGATTTCCTAAAAGAGTTTTCAGATTTTCTCTCAGACCTATTAGTCAATGTCGATAAAGCACTAATTGTTGGAGATTTTAACATACACGTATATAATCCAAATGATGCGTTAGGGGCTGCGTTTACAGATTTATTAAATTCATTTGGGGTCAAGCAAAACGTCACCGGACCAACTCATCGTCTTAATCGTACACTCGATTTAATTATATCACATGGAACCGATCCAACCGATATAGATATCATTCCACAAAGTGATGATGTCACTGATCATTACATGGTAACTTGCATATTACGTACTGCTGTAATATGTCATGCGGCGCCGCGTTATCAACCAGGCAGAACAATCCTCCCATCCACCATAGATAATTTCTCAAATTGCTTATCTAATCTGTCTCAGCTGCTGCCTGAACCCAAACAAACAGATGAACTAGAAGAACTAACTAGCACTATGAGCACCATTCTCTCTAGAACATTGGATGTGGTTGCACCTATTAAATTAAAAAAGGTCAGAGAGAAAATTAAAGCACCATGGTACAACAATACTACGCATGTTTTAAAGAGAGAAACCCGTATTTTAGAGCGTAAATGGAAACAAACTAATTTAGAGGTCTTTAGAATCGCGTGGAAAGACAGTATGTCATGTTATAAAAAGGCCCTAAAAGCGTCCAGGGCTGAGCACCTCCCCAAACTAATAGAAAACAACCAAAATAATCCAAGGTTTTTATTTAACACCGTGGCTAGACTAACAAATAAACAGACGTCACCCGAACAAAATATCCCGTTACAGTTCAGTAGTAATGATTTCATGAACTTCTTCACTGAGAAAATAGAAAGCATCAGAACCACAATTGTAAACGTTCAATCTTCAATTGCGCCTTATAATTCAGCTTCAGTTATCACCCCGCAAGAATCACTTCATCTAAAACAACAACATGTTTATTAGATCCTATACCAACTAAACTACTGAAAGAAGTGTTACCTGTAGTGGAAGAGCCTCTCCTCAATATTATTAACTCATCTTTATCTTTAGGTCATGTTCCAAGAACATTTAAACTGACAGTTATAAAACCTCTAATTAAGAAACCACAATTAGACTATGATAACCTAGCAAATTATAGACCCATTTCAAATATTCCATTTATGTCTAAAATATTAGAAAAAGTGGTGTCCGCTCAACTGGGCTCTTTCTTGCAACAAAATGATATCTATGAAAAGTTTCAGTCTGGATTCAAAAAACCGCCCACAAAACCTCGCACAATACAACTTTAACATCACAGGATGTCCTGTTACTTTATCCTCTACAGTAAAAGACCTGGGTGTTATACTCGATTGCAACCTGTCTTTTGAAAATCATATTTCATATGTTACAAAAACAGCCTTTTTCCACCTTAGAAACATTGCTAAGCTACGTAATATGCTATCAGTTTCTGATGCAGAAAAGTTAGTTCATGCATTCATGACCTCGAGACTAGATTACTGTAATGCTTTATTAGCTGGTTGTCCTGCATCCTCAATAAACAAGCTACAGTTAGTCCAAAATGCCGCCGCTAGAGTTCTTACTAGATCAAGAAAATATGATCATATAACACCGATTTTATCATCACTGCATTGGTTACCTATAAAGCTCCGTATTAATTACAAGGTATTGCTACTGACTTATAAAGCCCTAAACGGCTTAGCTCCAGTCTATTTAACGGATCTTCTATCGCCCTATAATCCATCGCGCTCTTTAACCCTCTGGAGTCTGAGCGTTTTTTTGGGCCCTGGGGGTGTTCTGACATGCTCTGACATTTGTGCTTTTTTCAGTTGCTTATAAACATATTAATGGCAAAGGTGTAAATTCACTCTATATAGCACAAACAGGACTACAATAATATGTGAGCCACATGTATGTACATGTTTTCATTTTTGAGAGAATAATGTTTATGCGTGGTTATCGAAAAAACTAAAAATTAAAGTTTTTGAAATGAGGCCACAAAACACATACTAAATATGTGGCAATAAGACTTTTGACTATTGGATGTCGTCGCCTATAGTTTTTTCTTCAAAATTATGTGAAAATAGTCTTGCTTTATCGTTCACATAAAACCATACATTGATTTAAATTGATGTAAAACAGGTTTTGCTTGGAAAGCCAATATGCGAGGGGGCGTGAACGAGGAGTGGTTTACACCTTAGAATACACCCACTCTGCATAATTAGCCATTCACTCAGGTGTGACACTGACTGAGCCACAATGCAAGGACAAAAGATATATTTAGAAGAAGACTTATATTGACCATTTAAGATTTTGCTTACATCTATCTTGTAAATATGTTTTGCTATTTTATTAAAACGGTTACAATTACAACAATAATTACAATTTCAACAATATTTCAAGTGTACTCTTTCTTTGTAAAAAAAAAGATTATAGGGCTACATTTTATCTATGTGTTCATTAGTTTGAATATAACCAACATTGGAACAGCTAACATCTTAGTTGATGACTTTATTTTTGACAAAAATAGTATTTTATATATAGAAATTGCTAAACAAAAGCTTATTTGATGTGGCAGTATATTCTACAGTAAAAACTGTACCCAAATCTAGTCAACAAAATGTTGTCTTTCATATTTCGTCTGACTGTAACGTTGTTTTCATGAAATATTAGGGCATATTGTTCATTTGCAGTTTAATACGTTGCTTATACAAATAGCCTACATTTTATTTCAACATTAAGTCGATGTTTACTTATCTCAGTATAGCAATGCAGTTTGCTAAAACATCATCATTCATTCACACACGCGATTTAAATTTAAACTGTCTTTGCCAGCTGTGGTAAACAGCGCGCATCTCTGCCGTTTATTCATTCATAAACAGAAACCCACGTGAAGAAATTCACGTGAGAAGGAAAAAACGTACTAGTATTCCTCAGCTCGCTCCTCGATATACCCGCACTTCTGTGGGACATTTTCCATTAGTATTATTCCTCACAGCGCTGCAAGACGGTGTAAACAATGATCTAAATAAACTTGTGTGTTTTCTCGAGCTGATGGGGGCGTTCACAGGATTGCCTCAGCCATTTGCGTTTGAATAGCGCGCGCTCTCCGTGGGCGTGGCCGATTATAACGTAATGAGATGAGATGAGCTCGACTGGAATCGCTCTCTTTTAATACAGATTTCACAAGATGAGAATATTTGTTTTTTATATAAATTACTTCATTTAAAAGAAGAGAATTCAAGCTTCATGCCTGTGTGTCTGTATGCCTGTTTGACTGAGTATTCGCTCAGTTATTGTTAATTTTCGGACGCGTTTCAGAATGGACTTCACTGGCAGAGAGAAGGCAGAACTCGCTTCGTGTTTATTTTTCTTTATTTGGCAAAAAGCACAACACTTTGTTTTTATTGTGAGTATACACAAAAATAATACACATTTAACAGAATCGATTGATGTATGAAACTCCTATGGAAAATCAAAGTCAACAGAGTATTTATGAGTTTCTTTTACACTAATAAAAAAAAAGCGAGCTGGTATCGCCGGCGATACCGTAGACCTCAGGGGGTTAAGATCACTAAATTCAAGACTTTTGGTCATACCTAGGATATCCAGAACCACCAAAGGAGGGAGAGCATTTTCACATTTGGCTCCAAAACTCTGGAATAGTCTTCCTGATACTGTTCGTTGCTCAGACTCGCTCTCCCAGTTTAAAACTAGATTAAAGTCGCATCTCTTCAGCCAGGCATTCATATAATATTTTTTAATCTTACAGTTCAAACTACAATCCGGCCTCTAGCTCATAAATGCCAGAGGAGAACTGGCCCCCGACTGAGTTTTTTTTTTTTCTCCATTAGGTCACCTGATGGAGTTTTAGGACACCATTAGGTCACTTGATGGAGTTTTTCGGTTCCTTGCCACTGTTGGCTTTGGCTTGCTCAGTTGGGGATATTTTGGGGATATTTAATTTAATTTTATCAATCAATAAATTCCACTTGAAACAAACCTTGTTGTACTATTTTCATTTAATACTGTGAAGCTGCTTTGATACAATCTGTATTGTGAAAAGCGCTATACAAATATACTTGACTTGACTTGAAACCTTTCAGAGGCTCCTGGGGCGTATGGCAGCCGCAGCCACAATAGAACGGCTTCCTCTATATGAAGACCGCTTCAGCACTGGCTTCATGGCCGAGCCCTGAGGTGGCCGTGGCCGAGCGGCACGCTCCATGTGACAATCATCCTGGCCTGCCGCCAAACCCTCAGCCCATGATCAGACCTTTTGTTTCTCCGGGCCAGCCGCCCCTAGAACAAGTGTCCACCAACACCGGCTGAGGGGCCACGTACAACAGGCATGCAGTAACTGGGGTCTGGGCGGGCCTCCGACTGCATTGGCATCAACTGCCTCGAGTTGCTAGCATTACACCTTGCTTTGAGACGCCGCAAAATGCCGCTGCTCAGCAAGCATGTACTGTGATCTCATTTCATTTCATTTCATTTTATTAAGAATAACCCCTTGAGATGAAACATCTCATTTTCGAGGGGGTCCTCAAGATAACATCAAACAATTACAGACAATTACATATTCACACATAAAGCTCTTCGACACAATCAACCAACCAGTCCCTCCTCTATCCAGAACATATTCATATAAACAGTATGAAATAATTTCAAAATATTACAGGAGAAAACCTTATTTAAAAAATAAAATAAAAACATACATACACAAGTCATATAGGGAAACATTTGCATTGTTCACAGGATTGTAAATAAGTTAACAGGGCTTACTTAAAGAGTGAAAAGGAAGAGATGGACCTTAAGGAACAAGGTAAGCTGTTCCAATCAGAGGGTGCTTTGAATTTGAAGGCACGTCTTCCAATTTCTTTTGAAATATTTGGGACAGAAAAAAATAGATGATCAAGGTGTCTCAGTCCATAAATTGATCTATGTGGGACTAAATACTGCTTCAAATAAAGAGGATAATTAAAAAAGATACATTTATAAACAAACTGAAACCAATGTAACTGTCGTCTGGCCTTAGGTGATAAGAGATTCAATTGTTGGTACATATAACAATGATGGGTTAGGAACGGACATCTCAACACAAATCGACAGAGACTATTATAAACAATGTTTAAGGGTTTCAGGCATGATTCTGTTGTACTCATATAGACAAAATCAGCGTAATCAATAATGGGAAATAATAGCTGAGTTACAAGTCTTAATCTAATCGGTAGTGAGAAACAATTTATTGAACGATATAATAGTTTTAAATGATAATTTACTCTTCTCACTATAGAATCAATATGAGACCTGAAGGAGAGGCTGGAATCGAGCCAAAGGCCCAAATATTTGAATTTCTCAACATTCTCCATAAGTGTACCATCTGCGAATTTAATTGATAAACTATTGCCCTGGTTATGTCGGGCAGACCAAGTAGGGAATAACATACTATACGATTTACTTTTATTCAATATAAGTCCGTTTTCTGAAAACCACTTTTGAATAGTATTAAAATCAAATTGCAGTGAGTATTGAATCAAGTTAATGTCACGTTTTGAAGAATAAATAACTGTATCATCAGCATACAGGAGAATTTGACTATCAGAGCACATTTGAGGGAGGTCATTAATAAAAATTGAAAATAAAAGAGGGCCTAAACAAGAACCTTGAGGAACACCCTTTTCCATTATCATGAATTGAGAGAGAGAACCATTGACAATTACACACTGGCGTCTGCAATGAAGATATGAAATAAACCATAAAATGGATTGTTCAGAGAGACCAATGTTATATAATTTATCCAGGAGAATATAGTGATCAACCAGATCAAACGCTTTGGTTAGATCTATAAATATTGCTCCAGTGGACAGATTATTGTCTAAGGAAAATGTAACATCATTAACAAATTTTGTAAGAGCAGTGGTGGTGGAAAAATTGGGTCTAAATCCTGTTTGATGTGGAGAAAATTTTTTAAACTCATTGATATATTTGAACAGTCTCTTGAAAATTATTTTTTCGAATACTTTTACTACATTACTAATAATTGAGATTGGTCTGTAATTGTTAGGATCTAAAGGATCACCACTTTTATATAAAGGTGTTACTCTAGCACACTTCCACATAACTGGGACTTTACAAGTAGATATAGATAAATTAAATAAATCACATAATGGGTATGCTAGAACATGAGAGGCAATTTTAATAAACTTTATTTCTAGACCATCTAAACCAACTCCACCTCCAGATTTAATTTTGGAGATTGCCTGCTGTACCTCAGTAGGAAGAATTGTGGTAAATGAAAAAGAACTGTTTGCAACATTACTGTTTACAAAGTTGGAGTAACAAAAATCAGGTGGGCGTAGATTACAAACAGAAGAAAAGTGTTGATTAAAAGCGTCAGCTACAGAGGTTGGATCGCTAATGATATTATTATTTATTCTTATTTTTACAAAGGAGCTTTTATTAGATTTATTCAACAGGCAATTGAGTTTTTTCCCAAAATGTTTCGGATTTTTAAAATCATTTGATAATGAGTTTTTATAATAGTCAGATTTGGCATTTCTTGTTCTAACAGTACAAACATTTCTTAATCGCTTATATTCAGCCCAATCTGCCAAATCTTTTGTTAAGTGGTATCTTTCCCAAGCCTTGTCCCTTTGCTTAAAGAGATATATTAAGTCACCGGCAATCCATGGAAGATGTCTACCCTTCACTTTAATTGATGCCCATGGAGCATGTTTATCTATAATTTTTAATACCTCAGTATAAAAGAAATTCCAGGCATTATCAACATAAGGAATTAATTCCATCCTATTCCAATTAATACATAACAAATCTTGAGTGAATGCATCATTATTCATATTTTTAAATTGTCTTACCTTAATTATTTTAGGTGATAGACGAGGTAACCTTATTTTCCAGATACAAAAAATAACTGAATGGTCACTAAAACAATCAGATAAAACACATGAATCAGCAATTCTATCAGGGTGCGTGACCAAAATCCAGTCTAAGAGAGACCTGGAGTTCCCCTCCACTCTGGTGGGTTCCCGTATTAATTGAACAAGATTTAGGCTTTCAAATTGATTCCTCTCTTTCAAAGAGGACCTATCAAGCCAGTTTCGATTAAAATCTCCCAGTACTATAATTTCGTCAAAACAATTTAAAGAATTAATAGTACTAAGGATATTATTGGTTGATTCGGATAACGAATTCGGAGGTCTATATATATTTCCTATAATCAATCGTTTGTTTTGATGAAAACATATTCTAACAAAGAGGCATTCAAAGTGTACGGGGCTTTCACTTGCAATAATAAGTTCAGAAGATAGGTTTGTGGAAACATAAGTAGCAACTCCTCCACCACGACTGCCTCTGTCTGGTCTATATACATTATAGCCATCAAGACTTATTTCATCATCACGTACATTACTATTTAACCAAGTTTCCGAAAGAGTAATAACAGCAGGTTTGTTATATGAGAGCCATGCTCTGAGAAGATCAATTTTATGAGGTAGACTCCTAATATTTAAATGAATAACTAATAAGCCTTTAACCATAGTCATTCAGAAATAAATAAGAGAGAGGGACATATGATTGGATGAAAGAGCAACACACATATACACATCCACACACTAACAAACACAGACTGCCTGGTCCAGAACACTGAAATAAAATAAAAAATAAAAAGAAGAGAAAGAAAAACAGACTATCTGCTAATATATGCTGAATATTGTATTTACATCATTTACTTATTCAACTCCCAATATAAACAAAACAAAAGAAAGCCACTTCTAGTAGCATTATAAAATTAAACAAGTCACACCATACAACTAAAGAGCATATGCTTCAACTTTTTATCAACAAGATCTTATATATAAAAAAAAAAAATATATATATATATATATCATAATAATAAAATAAATTTTTTTTAAAGTAATAATAATAATAATAAAGTGATATCGTTTATCATATAATCAATTCAAATAAATTCAGTTCAAGTCAAAGCATTCAGAAAAAGTCGGCACCATTTGCAGCAAGTTCCATCGAATGAAGTAAAGTAAGACAGTTAACGTTTTACAGCGCTCTGTATAAAACAGTTCGCTTCTACTGGGGTTTTGAAGTTTCCCATTAGAGAGGTTTCCCATTAGAGATAATCCTGAGAGTGGCCGGGTAAATCATTGTGTATTCCAGTTTACGTTGTTGGAGTTGTTTCTTAATGTCATCGAATTGACGTCGCTTACTAAGTAAAGCAGCACTAAAGTCAGGAAAAATATGGATACGATCACCGTTGTACTCAAGTGGTTTTTTCTCCCGGGCAAGTCGGAGGATTTTGTGCCTATCAAGGAGACTAAGACACTTCACCACAATCACCCTCGGCTTACCACTGTCCTTGGTTCGATGCATTGGAGAACGGTGAGCCCTCTCAATAACTGGGGGAGTAGTAAAACTTTCTCTCCCGAAAAGCTGCTGAATCAGACTGGAAACAAATCCACACGTGTCCTTGCCCTCCGACTCCTCGGGAACGTGAACAAAGCGCAGGTTGTAAATCCTGTTACGGTTCTCGGCATCATCCACCTTGTCCCGCAGGTAAACGTTTTCACTCTCAAGTGTTTTAATACGCTTTCCAAGATCAGATATATTATCCTCATTGCCACTGACTCTTTGTTCAAGCTCCGATATATGTTCTCCCAGGTTTGATAAAGAAAGCTTTATTGTCTCTAAGTTCATCTGTAGATTGTCCATCTTTACATCAAAATGGGAGACCATTTCAGTTTTTAATTGTTGTAGTGCGTCCAAAAGGAATTTGTTTGACGCGGTCTGCTCCATTATATCTCTAGTACAGATCAAAGCTGACTGCTTCAGGAAGAGCTTGCTTAAAGTCGGCATGAAATCAAATTTGACAAATCTTCTTTTTATATGTAATATTGTAGTGTTTATTATAAATGATTTATCTGTGCACTTCATTATTTTTAAAAAATTCATTTACCCTTATAATCTTTAATCAAATACATTACCCTTCCCTCCCCCCTCGAAACGACCTCTTTTCTCTTTCGGTCACGTGCCATGGCGAAAGGGTGCGGCCAGAGCCGATGAGGGTGCGGCTATCGGTGTCTGTCTTGTTTTGAGTCAAGTCAAGTTATCAGTCAAGTTCACCCTCAAGAGCATCTCTAAGTGTCCGAATGGTAGGCTATCTATCTTATCTAAATCTAGTTATTTACTTATCGGACACGTCGAGATGCTCTCGATGGTGAACTTGACTGATAACTTGACTTGACTCATCTTGGTTCGCGGGAGGCTCATATAAATATGGGCTGATTCCTGCCTGAAAATTTAGCTGCTCATCCTCGTTCTCGTCGCCGGGCTCCTCAATAAAAAATCCTTCATGGGAGGGTAACGGTGGGGAGTCCGGTGGAGAGAAATCCTCCACAACTGAATGTAAACTGGCATTCAAATCTGCCTCCATTTTGTTTGCAACGCCCAACCTCCAACGATCCAATCAATTCCCGAAGGACGAAATCAAGCCCCGCCCTACATTTTTTTTCTAATTTCAGAAGCCGTTTCACTCGGATATACGTCACAACAAGGAAAAAATGACAATCTCAACTTCCGTTTCATGCCGACTTTAAGTCAATAATCAACGGAGACTTTTATTGTAGGCTTTCAAATTCAATATAATACTTATCGCAAAGTTAGTTGAAGACAAATAATTCCATAATCAGCAGACCAGTCTGCACCAGACACTCACGCCGCCGCCATCTTGGCCGCCATTTTACTGGTCTGTACAGACAACATTGCGACCGTTGCGCTACGCTTCCCTAACATGACGCAACTCGCCCGCCAACTCCTCCTATGAAGTCAGAGGCTTCTCAGGTCGCTTCATCCACTTTAAGTTCCGGTCTGCTAAATCGTGCCACCGACGAGGCTTAAAGTGGATGAAGCAACCTCAGAAGCTTCTTACTCTATAGGAGGAGGTGGCGGTCGAGTTGCGACATGTGAGGGAAGCGTGGCGCAATGGTCGCAATGTTGTTAGTTAGTAACTATTGTTAATAACTATAAGTTAATAACTATTGATCGTTGCGACGGAAGTGAATCAATCAAACTAACTTTAGCTGGACAATAACTGTATTCTAGAGATGCTATAAAGCCAAAACAATCTCTGTTACTTTCATTTCCTATTATCAATGTAAAGCCGCTTTGGAACAATCTACATTGTTAAAAGCGCTATAAGACGCCGCAAAATGCCGCTGCTCAGCAAGCATGTACTGGTTTGTACAGACAACATTGCGACCGTTGCGCTACGCTATCCTCACATGACGCAACTCGCCCGCCAACTCCTCCTATGAAGTCAGAGGCTTCTGAGGTCGCTTCATCCACTTTAACCCTCTGAGGTCGGCAAACGCGCCGACGCATTTTGCTGGATTTCTTTGCAACATAAACTTAAAAAAATCTGTCATTTATGGTCATATAAATAAAATAAATACATGATTATAAACTATAGAGGGTCTTCTTTTTTTTGTGTACTCTCACATTAACATCAAAACCTTGTTTTTATTTTTAAATAAATAAAATAAATAGGGTGCGCTTTCAGCTCACTCTGTCTCCGCAAAAATCTTTCTGAAACAAGTCTGGAAAATGAACTGAAACTCAGCTAATACTTATCACACAGCTTTAAATTTTTACTTTTAAATAAAACAATTCACATTCAAAACAAATATTCTCATGCAATGTAATCTGTATTAAACTAAAGAGAAGTACAGATTCTCCCGTCTCATCTAATTATCTGTAATGAGTTCACGCCCACTCGCAGAGCGCGCTACTCATAAGATAATGTGCTGAGGTGATCTATGCAAAATAAGGTAAACGCCCCCTGAAATGAGTTCACACCCACTCGCAGAGCGCGCTATTCATAAGATAATGTGCTGAGGTGATCTATGCAAAATAGGTAAACGCCCCCTGAAATGAGTTCACACCCACTCGCAGAGCGTGCTATTCATAAGATAATGTGCTGAGGTGATCTATGCAAAATAAGGTAAACGCCCCCTGAAATGAGTTCACACCCACTCGCAGAGCGCGCTATTCATAACATAATGTGCTGAGGTGATCTATGCAAAATAGGTAAACGCCCCCTGAAATGCTTTAAAACCAGCAAGTTTCATTCATTCTCTTTCCTGTGCCGTTGGAAGATGGCACAAAGCGTTCACATTTTCCTCAGAAGAAGAGCGGGACTCTGACGACGAACGTTTTGCCGTGGATAATATTTCGGATGTCTTTTTAAATTTACTTGCATTAGTTGACAAGCTATTTTATATAAACGTAGGCTACATATTTTACTGGTTGGACCATTTCCATACTTGTCATTCAGAGTAATTTATATTTAAATGGTCTAGGCTATGCTGTATAAAGTAGGAGAGAGGCTTCATGCTGTCTGTTTTCTTTCGTTTTTAATAGTTTTGTTTAAAATAACACATTTCGAGCTTTCTATATATTTCTCTGGTATTTTAGGCAAAGCTTATGAGTTTGGGTTCATTTATGAGGCGAGCTCCAGTTAAAATGCCGACACGGAGCTCTATTGCCTGCTATTTTTAATTCTTATGTATTAAATACAGGCAATTGGTTGATGAAATAACGATTAAAATTAAGATACAATTAATACAAAACGAAATTCACTTTAAAGAGTATTTAAACTTTTCATGCTTTTTATGCACTTTTCATGCATAAATAAACTTATTTGCACAAAAGCGTTTCGGCGCGTGCCTACAGAAGACTTTATACAGCATAGCCTAGACTTGCTGTATAATATGTACAACGATATGTTTAGATCATAGGCCTGTATGAAAGTTCGAATTTTGAAATTAATTTAGAAAATATTATGTATGTTTAGATTATATTTTGACTAGTGTTTATGCTGCCTCATTATCATCAACGAAGAGTGCTTGCAAATATCTATTGCAAATGTGTGTATGTGCTGAAATGTGTAAATATGCCCAGCTGATGAATTGCAAATGTGTTAATGTTTGCGTTGTGCTATCTCCGGTAATGGCCCATTACACGCAATATATGCCTACAGCACGTGTCTACAATTATTCGCATTAGTTATTCATATAGACTAATGGTAGGCTAATATACTTTTGAAATATTTATAATAGTTTTCAACTTTAAAAAAAAAAGGAATGTAGCTGCATCTCCTTCATCTGCAACTCGGAGGGCGCGCAGCAACACAGTCGAACATCAGAAAGAGTAAGTACATATTTACCCATGTTCGTTCAATTTTGTTTATATAGCCTACTTAATACAATATGAGCCTGTATGACTTTATTTATTTTTGGAGGTTGGTTGATAATGTTACATATTTTTTCTTTGTGTTATCTTATCAGCATGCTAATGCCCATCAATTATGCATGTGCTGGAATAGTACTCTAAAATATATGATAATAATATTTTTCAACTTTTTTTGAAAGGAATGATGTAGGTTCTGCAACTCGCACTAAGAGGGCACGCAGCAACACAGACAGAAATCAGAAAGAGTAAGTACATATTTACCCACTATTTTACAGATGTTAGACCTGATGTTGTTTTATCAACATGCTGACTGTCCATCAGTTATGCATGTGCTGGCATAGTACTTTGTTCAACCTTTATTAATATTAAAGGTCCCATGACATGAAATTTTCACTTTCTGAGGTTTTTTAACATTAATATGAGTTCCCCTAGCCTGTATATGGTCCCCAAGTTTCTAGAAATTTCAATCGGTGTAAATCGAGCTTTTGCTATCTTTCTCTGCCTTTGAGAAAATGGAGGCTCATACGCGCTGATCTTGAATCTCCTCCTTATGACGTCATAAGGAGGAAATGTTACCTCCCCTGTCTCTGCTTTGCCCGCCCAGATAATATATTTTCCGCCCATGACAAAATGCGCGCGCGCGATTTTAGTTTGTCCACGAGAGATATCATGGCTTTTGAGCGAGCGAAGCATAACAATTGCTCAATAATTGGATGTACAAATGAACACCGAAGGGTCAATACAGAGCTGGGCTTGCTGAACGTCTGAAACTAAAGTCTGGATCACTCTCTTTGGCTCAGCTACACACCTCGGACAAGTAAGTCAACTAATGATATATACAGTGCCGCTGCTAGCCATTTTGGTGCCCTAAGCATTATTCCTTTATGATGCCCCCCACCCCGACCCCGAGAAAAAAAAAAAACTTTTGTTTTTGCCAGTTTAACTTTTTATTACCAAACATATAACTCAAAACCAATAACACAATAGCAGCATCACAGTATAAAACTTAAGAACACTAAAAAGAGAAAGTAAAATCTTCACAGCTTTGCTGACTTTGTAAACATATGTAGAATAGCCAACACACACTACACATTTGAAAGTGCAAACTTTTCTTCAGTAAACAGAATAGCAAAATAAAAAAATTATCAAAATAATCCAGACATGTTTTTCCCAAATTCAATGTCACTTTGAATAAATTACATTTATTAGACAAAATATTCAAACAAAGAATCTTATACCGGAAAAAATTATAAACATTTAAAACTGAAAGCATGGCAGCCAAGGAGTTCTCCCCCTTTATTCCTTATTTATCAACTATTTGATAAATATAATATAATATAATATAATATAATATAATATAATATATAAGCATAATAGAATGAGGTGCAATAATGCACACAATTCAACAGTAATGTTTGCTTTATATCATTCATAATGACATTTTATATTTTTTATATATATATTTAACAGGAATTGTTAGCCTACCATGTGCACTGCACTGACTGCTAACGTTTACTGTTACTGAGAAAGTATTAACCACCGTCACGTCAAAATAAACCATAAACTACAGCTCAATATCTAAAGAAAGAAAGTAACAGCTAGCTGGCGTCAGTTATTTGTAAAATATGTAATGTTTAACAGTAAAATCTCAATTTAGCTTGCACTGAAGTTATAAGTTATAATAACATAGTTTGTTAACATTAACGTCACCAAGTTCGAGGCGCATTACGATTAGCAGCAGCACATTTCCCGTATTTAAGAATGATTAAACATGGACTTACCTGCAAGTGATGCACGGGCATCATCTCACAGTTTCTTTTTCTTTCTTTTCTCAGATCCTGACTCGGGACCATTTCCAAAAAAGTTGCCTACTGTCTGTCTGTCAAACTTCGTTAGGCGCCCGCGCGAACGCGCACTTCGCATTCGCAAAGGCGCCCGCGCGAACAACCGGCACGGACCATCCAGCGGGGGGCGGTACTTTCTAGACCAGAGCAATTAAATGATCTTGTTCCCCCTTTTTTGTTACATATACATGGCTAAAATGTGCCTAATAATATTTCTATAGGCTAATGAAATAATATCGGCATTATAATTATTTTTTTTCATTAGGCTATTTTTGGTGCCCCCTCAGCACTTGGTGCCCTACGCACAGCGCGTGATGCGCGTGGTGGGAGCGGCGGCGCTGGATATATAAGTGTGTTGCTTTACTGTTTATGGTTACCTAGATTGTTACACGTAGAATGTGGCTGTAACATTAGCTATGCAGCTATGCAGTTTATGTGTGTGAATACACACACTGTAACGCGAGTGTTGTACACTTCTTTGTTATTTGGATAACCGCTTTCCTGTTGGTTATATGGCACGCGCGATATCCGCATTTCAAGATCGCAGAGCTTGATGTAATTGTAATAAGATAAATACAGACGTTACAGATCTCTCATGAAAAGGCAACAGTAGGTTAGCGTTAGCTACATGATGATAACTGTAAACCATCCGAATAAAGTACCGTATCCAGACATAATACTTTAAACTAACCATTCGGAAACGTCCTGCTGGAGCCGCTGAGTTGCAACTTCTTCATCCGTTGCTTCTCCATCTGGATCAGATTCTGGGTCAAACTGAAATGCTTGAAAGACTGCGTGTCTTCGTGCCATTGCAATATATCCAACATAAACATGCACGCCACGGTACCGTTGCGCAAGATGGTCAAGGCCACACCCACCCTCCACCTTGCGCCGCCTTTCTCCTCCTCCACAGTATTTAAAGCTACAGACACCGAAACGGCCTGTCTGAAGGAAGCTCATTCTGGGACTGGCTTAAAGTGGCTATAATTCTGCACCGAGGCTGAATTTTTGGAAAGAGATTTCAGATACAGTACTAGGGACCACTAAGGCCTATATTAAAGCCTACAAAAAGTAGCATGTCATGGGACCTTTAATATTATTATTTTTATAGGAATGTGGTAGCATCTCTCTCAGCCTCACCTGCATCTCGCACTGGGAGGGCACGCGACAGGTGTCGTTCAGTTTTGAGAACAACTGAAAAGTAAGTACACTTATTCCCTTTCTTTCAGATATTAGTATGATTCTGTTTACATATTCTGGTTTTACATAGTCCATACAAACATTATGTGTCTGTATGGCTTTGCATCTGGCCAATGTTACTTATAATGATTGAAATGCAGTTGTTATATTTTGTGTAATAAAAATGCTCACAGTTGTTTGTTTGTTTTACAGCTATAAAGGTGATGGTGATCATCAGACACCTGTTGCAAAGAGGGCCAAGACAAACATTCAGACAAGCAACAAGCAGTCTACTCTGTCATGGAAAACAGAGACTGACATTGATATGGTTCCACAGACTCTGAGATTCCTGCCTGCACGGGAACCTGGCCCACAGATGAGTCCTGCTGATGCACACACTCCTCTGAGTCTCTTCAAAATGTTTTTTTCTGAGAATGCAGTGTCAACTGAACATTTGAGAAGAACATTTGCACAGTTGGTCGCAAGATCTGTGTGCTTTGCAAAGGACAGCTTGGTAAAAGGCAGGACACACCTTGGAAATGCCAGGCATGTAATGTTCACTTGTGTCTTCAGTTGAACAGGAACTGTTTTCAAAAATGGCACCAAGACATGTCACTATATTCTATCTGCCTTTATTTTAGTTTATTTAGCTCATTTTGCATTATTTTCCTTTATTTTGCTTAGAGCCCGCATCAACTAGGCATAAGCATTTACTGTGATATACCTGCAAATTTAGAACATTTAGTTCCTCCACATAAAAGGAATTACAATAAAACAGAGAACAACTCCTCTACTTTGTCCAGGCTGCCTCACTTGATGGCCCATTAGACATTGGGGGAGTGTCTGTCACACCCCTGGTCTGAATCTCATTAATATTGATGGGCCATTACCCCTCCCACGCATAAACCTCTTCTGACAAAAAAACGGTTTTACAAAGTTAAAATCAATGTATTGTTTTATGAAAACAATTAGGCAGGATGTTTTTCACATCATTTTGAAGACAGAACTCGAAGCGACAACATACATTAGTCAAGAGTCTTGTGGACACATATTTAGTATGTGTTTTGTGGTCTTATTTCAGCAACTTTCATTTTTATTTTTTTCAAATAACCACGCCTAAACATTATTCTCTTAAAAATTCAAACATATAAATGCATGTTTTTCACATATTATGGTAGCCCTGTTTGTGCTATATAGAGTGAATTTACACCTTTGCCATTAACATGTTTATAAACAACTTAAAAAAGCACAAATGTCAGAAGAGAGAATAGAGGGCACCTTCCATAAAAAAACTGACAGGTTTATTGCTTTATTGCCTCAAAGCCACGCCCCTTTTGACCGTGGGAATTTCCCACGCTAGCTCCTCCCACTTATGGGCTGTACAGTACACCGTGGGAAAATCGGACTTGTGCCACGCCTCCTTGTGGGTTGAACACCTGAACCGTGGGAAAATTTCCCACGCTCAGTAGTTCTAAACGATATAAACTTTTTTAAGAAATGTACAATAAAGACATAGCCAGAGTGTGAGATCAGTGTTTTTTATTTATTAAAGGAGACAGATGTACATTCATCACTTTTAAGTTAAAATAGCATTTTTCTCTAAAAAGAGTTATTCAAAAATTAGTTAGTATTATTTTAAGATGTTAAGACATTTTTTAAATGTTGATTTGTAAAACTGTTACATAAAACACAAACTAGTTTAAAAAGTCTTACGTTTTTACATACCATTCGTTAAAGGAGTTTGTGTATATACTGTGTATTTGTACATATGTAACTGATGTCTGCAGTTTGTTAAGTAATGAACATCCAGATGTATGTAATATTTTAGATTTTTTTATCGATTACATTTTGGAGAAGAATTTTGAAATGTCTGTGAAATTTTATTTTTTGTTTGCGTGATATAATTCACATTATACATGTTTGTAACCTTCTACTTCTTACATTCTAATAAAAAAAAGTAAAGTTTTTATTGTTTGAAAATGCTCGTGTAACTTTTATATTGTGAAATAAAAAAAATCTTTTGTTTAAAAATGCTCGTGTAACTTTTATATGGTGAAATAAAAATATCTTTATTGTTTGAGAATGCTTGTGACTTTATATTGTGAAATAAAAATATCTTTATTGTTTGAGAATGCTTGTGACTTTATATTGTGAAATAAAAATATCTTTATTGTTTGAGAATGCTTGTGACTTTATATTGTGAAATAAAATAAAATACTGAACAAATTTGTAACTCGATTCATTATGACTGAAATCTCATAGCGTTAACATGGCAGAATTAATGAAGAAGATCTACTACGACCCCAGAAATTCTGGTGCTTTGGGAGGTAAAGACAGATTAAAACAAGCTGTATTAGAACAACACGGTGTAAGATTATCTGATAATGAAGTGTGCAAATGGCTCGCTAGCCAGGACACATACACGCTCCATCAAACCGCACCAATAAATTATAAGCGGAATCGTGTAGTGGTTTATGGGAAAGACCAGCAATTTCAGGCCGATTTAGTCGATATGTCCGCCTACGCAAAAGAGAACGACAATATCAATTTTATTTGAACTATTATTGATATTTTCTCAAAATATGCATGGACAAGGGCATTGCGAAATAAATCAGCGTCCGAAGTAACTAAAGCTTTTTTGTCAGTTTTGAGAGAGGGGCGAATACCCATCAAGTTGTAGACAGATAAGGGTACAGAGTTTTTCAACAAGCCTTTTCAACAGATGATGAAAAAATATAATATAACACATTTTTCAACAGCTTCTGAATTAAAAGCGAGTGTAGTCGAAAGGTTTAATAAAACTTTAAAAGGACGAATGTGGAGGTATCTTACATCGATAAATTCCAGACGCTACTGTGATATTTTGCAAGATTTGACAGAGGGGTATAACTCCAGTTATCACAAGTCCATAAAAATGCGACCGTTGGACGTAAATAAAGAAAATGAGACGGTGGTGTTCGACAATTTATACGGGAAAATGCGTAAAGAGATCCCTGTCTTTAAATTCTCAGTGGGTGACGTGGTCAGAATATCTAAAGTCCGGAATATATTTGCCAAAGGGTATGAACAGAATTATACCGAAGAATACTTTACTATAAGTGCGTGTATACCCCGAAATCCAGTCGTATACAGGATACAGGACTATGATGGAGAGATAATACAGGGTTTTTTTTACGAAAAAGAACTCCAAAAATTTTTTGTGAGCGATGATAAATCGTTTAAAGTCGAAAAAATTCTCGATAAAAAGTGACGCGGAAAAGCCATGTACGTTCTGGTGAAATCAAAATTCAATAGTTGGATTCATGAAAAGCAGGTGATTGATCTACACACTCCTTTAAAACCCTAGGGAGAGTCGTTCACGTTCTCATTCAACCAAAAACATCTGAGATGCCTGAGGAGGACGGATTCTACGTCACACTCCCGTGCAATGCATCCGGTCATGTTTACCCAGAGAATACCATATCTAATTACAGAACTAGATTGGCAAAGGCAATACATTTAAAAGGAATATGGGAAGTGGCTCTGGTCGAGTTTCACTATCCAAAAACTTGGCATACTTTCAACGAGGAAGACGCTGGTTTTATTATTGAATGTGAACAATGTTTGAATGACGATGAATGTACCAAACTCCGGGGGGATCTTAATATTCAAACTTTCCGGAAAGCCCTAAAAATATCTACGAATCATAATAATTTAAAATACGGCTATTTTGAGGATATTTCAGTATTACTCAAAGAAATAAACGCAACTCTTCCATCCCGGGTGCAGCTTGGCTACGATAATATAAAGAATAAGATATTTCTGAAAACAAATCAGAGAGCATCGCTAACGTTTTATGGAAAGCTAGCCGTTATTCTAGGATTAAAAACCGGTGTTAAAAACCTATAGAAAATGTAAACAGTTCGGATGAACACAAAGACGTGTGCACATACGCACCACATCAGGCTGATATTACTGGAGGATTTTACACTCTATTTGTGTACATAGATATCATAGAATATCAAGCAGTAGGTGACGCATATGTTCCCTTATTAGAGACTGTGCACATTCAACCGACCAGTAACAAAGCCGTGAGTGTCAGGTACAACAAGTCTCATTACGTCCGTCTTAATAAAAACACCATATCAGATATTGGAATTGAAATTAGAGACGATCAGAATAAAGACGTACGATTCACCTACGGAAAAGTTGTGATGAAGCTGCACTTTAGACCAGTGAGAAAACATTTGTTTTAAAAATGGCTTATCTCAATCCGTACCAAGAAGACCCCCAGCGTTACATATCATATTACCAGGCTCAAACAGGACATGTAATGCCGGGGTATGCCGGAATCCAGGGTTATGTACGGTTCCGGTTTTGCGTCAGGGATCGGAGGTCTGTTTCGAGGGTTATATCGTATGGCAATTCCATTTCTAAGAAGGGGTTTCAGTATAGCAAAGCCACATATAAAAGCTGCGGCAAAAAATATAGTAAGTGATGTAGTCACCAGTGCCTTGTCAAAGTCATTTAATAATAATAATAACACAGAGGGACAGAGCGGTCACGGTCTTATGGTCATGCGTAGAGGGTTAAGGCCACCCGGGACCCGTATGAGGAGGGGGCGTGGTCACGGTATAAAGAAGACTAGACGCGTCACTAAGAAACGCCCAGTTGTAAAAAGCAGACGGAGAAGCCGCACGAAACGTGTGAAAAGATCTACAAGTTTGAAAAGACGAACCAACACTATCTTCTAAACCATGTCGTTGATTCATGCAATGTCAGACGAATGTATCAAATCAGAATTGGATATTTTTACCCTGCCTTTAACTCAAACAGCTATCGAGAAAAACACTTATGTGGAGATCCCTCCCGTGTCAGCGATTAATGATTCTTCTCCGATTTAATTTTTCATCGCGGGGACTGGTGAAGATTACACAGATCTGAATAACACATTGCTATACACTCGGGTTAAAACAACTCTGCCAGACGGAAATGACCTACCGGAAGGCGCTCCCGTGTCTCTGATTAATTATCCCGGAGGGACTATTTTCTCACAGGTGGATGTCTCCCTAGGAGATCGGCTAGTGTCACAGCCCTCCAACACGTATCCGTACAGGTGTATTCTTGAGATGCTTATTAATTATGGAAAAGATACCCTAGAGAATAACTTTTCAGCAGGACTGTTTTACAAAGATACAGCTGGTCATATGGACGCTACAGACCCAGCTGGTGCAAATGCAGGTTTAACAAAAAGAGCTGCGTTTACAGATGGCAGCAATGTTGTGGAGTTATTAGCTCCGATACACAGCGATATATTTTTTCAGCCGAAATTACTTTTGAACGGTGTAGATATTCGTATTCGTTTAACTAGAGCGAAAGACGCATTCTGCCTTATGCGTGGGGACGCGATCGATTATAAACTAAAAATAATCTCCGCTTCTCTCTTTATCAAAAGAGTGTCTGTCTCCCCTTCTCTTCAGTTAGGACACGCTCAAGCTTTACTGTCGGCCACGGCCAAATATCCTATCGACAGAGTCTGCATGAAGAACTTCAGCATACCGGCTGGATCTCGCGTCTCAAATCATGAAAACCTCTTCCTAGGCACATTACCAAAATCCATCGTTATAGCATTGACTGATAATGATGCTTTTACTGGCGTTTACGAAAAAAAAACCCATTCGCGTTTAAACACTTTCATCTAGAATATTTAAATCTCACCTCTGACGGGGCACACGTCCCTACGAGGCCGTTTCAGCCGCAATTTAATTTAGGAAATGCCGTGAGAGAGTATTATCAACTGGTTACCGCCACGGGGAGGCATTTGAAGAATCAGTCTCTGGCCATAGATAGGGAGGATTTTCTCAACGGCTACACACTGTTTGCCTATAATCTTACTCCGGATGAAGAGTGCTCGCAGCATGTGTCACTGATTAGATCAGGGAATATTAGGTTAGAAGCACGTTTTAGAGAGCTCTTCTTGAAATATCAAATCGGAGACAGGTGTTGGCAGAACACTACTAAAGGGATTGAAATGAACACTGTGGAGCTAACGAGAATTATGGACAACATTACGTGTAATGTCAATTTTTTAGGAGTATTCGCTAGCGATCATCTTCCCAAAGAAACGTTGATAGATCTCCCGGCTCTATTAATTTGTAATACGGATCGATCGGACGAACCGGGCCGCCACTGGTTAGCCGTGTACATGGGTCGAAACGGGGTCGGATGTTTTTTTGACAGCTTCAGGAATCCTCCGGATTCAGATTTTTTTCCTCCATCTATTCTCGACTTTCTAAAAAACAATTCTACACAAATTCATCATTCTACCAGACAAGTCCAAGATTTCACATCAGTCACCTGTGGACAGCATTGTGTCTTTTTTCTGTATCATATTTCACGAGGTGTTAAGTATGAAGATAATGAAATTTTACCATAACGATAATCTATTAAGAAATGATGTTATGGTGTCTCTTTCTGTGAAAAAATGTAAACCCATGGTCTGTGATAGTAAAAGATTTAAATGTATCCAGTGTGTACAGTCTGGTAAAATGTTCCAGTCTTATTAATTCCTGTGTAACGAATAAATAAAGAATATGTAATGAATAAACGACTCGTAAACAGGTGAATAATCTCATTTTCTTTCTTTTATTTGACATCAAAACAATAACACGATATACATTGACGTTACATACAATATGTTGTACAATAACATACATAGATTAAAAACTAAAACACAAATACACATAATGAAAATCTCACGCACACATGATAATATTTTGTAAAAAACCCACATAGCTATGCCATTACATCAGGGACGGACTGACAATCTGTGCGTTCTGGAAAAGTCCAGAGCGGCCGTCCAACCGAGGGCCGTCGGCACAAAAAAAGTCTAATAAAGCAATATGAACAGCCAACAGCAGGGGCACTAATACGATCACTTATACACCGTGTTAAAAAAAACGGGGTAGGCTATCATTTTGCGACCTTTTCAACTAAACTTTTCAATTTGCACTTTTGCAAACTCTCTTTGATTAGGCTATACACTGTCATTTGCGTTGTGTATGAGAAACATCAAAACGCTCAAAAAGCGGAACAAAACTTGTTTGATCTGAGCAGCGCAGAGCATTATCAGATCGGCCCCAAAGCAGCTGTGCGGGCTGATCTCGATCACACCAACATTATTACACAGAGCTGCACGATCCACTGAGAGAAGCAGTTCAATTCAGCGCAGAATTCTCTATCTCTCGTATAAACCCACAGATGACATTGTGATTTAAGCTTGTAAAAAGCTAGATGAAACAGTGCTGATATTCTCAACATATTGATACAAAAAACAGGCGAAACATTGTTCCAAGAATAAACCAGTTAGAAAACCTTTCACGCCACAACATTAACTGTAGTAAAACAAACTTTTTTGGCAGAAATGTGCCTGTATATATTCATATTAAAAATGATGTTATATTAAAATAGTCATGTATAAATGTATTAAATGTAATGCAGTAATGTTTTTGTTTAGAAGTTATGGCAGTTTATTTATTTTTGCATTTATATTTATACTAAATGTTTGGGCTACTGTTTTTGATAACACATACAATAGGTTTATAGAAAAATCAACAAAAAAATCTATAACTATTTCCATAATTTTTCAGGAATTGTTGATTTTTTCTTTTTTTTTTCTTAAAGGCTTGTAAGTCTGAACCAGAATATCAAGATATTTTATTATTTCGCATATGATGGTGAAAAGTAAAAAAGCACCACCATGTTATATGTATAATAAATATTTGAGTATAACAAACAAAATCCCTTCTAGATTATTTTATCCCTTGAGGTAGGGGATAAAAAGGTACACAAAAAGGTTGGAGACCCCTGGTATATAGTATGTTTTATAATTAAAAGTTGGTGTAATTTGGGGGTTCTGTAGCCAGTGACATTTCATTATTTGTATTTTATGGCATTGTACATTTTTTGTTTTTATTTTAAGGCTGAGGCTTCATTAATAAACACAACCTCAATTATCATCATTGTTTTGAGATGTGACTTGCTGTGAATACCTTGTCTGATAGGCTGCAGTATTGTGGCATAGTATCAGGACATCCTGGCTAGTGTCTGTCGCACACGGCTAGAGGCGAATGGCCGGATGATGGGCCTATTTGGGAGAAAGTCCAGGGCTGTTTTTTAGCCCCAGTCCGTCCCTGTTTGAGATGGACTCATCAAAGCAAGCTCTTGTCTGAAGTTTAAAATCATTGGTTACCCGTAAGCCAATCACATAACGTTTGGTTATGGCGTGTGTTATGCGCATGCTCAGCGGCATCTAACTTCCACTGTAAACATGTATGATGCGAAAACAAAACCATCGAGCGAAATACCGGAGTGAACATGGCTGTGAACGACTTTTGCAGATTATGTGAAGTAAATCTACGCATTCACGGTACAATCACCGTCTACGTCACGGCTCTCAGCCCGCCCTCTGTTCGTTGATTGGCCGGCAGTTTTCAGGCCGGAGGAAAACGGAAAGCTATGACGCTGTCTCAGACTGAGTACAGAAGCGAAATGAAATTGAGCGGAAGTACGAAGTCTGACATAGTCAGGCTACAATCCTACCCCCATAGTTTCACATACGATGTCTTGGAATGACAGCAGCACAAATACCAAGCAAAGATATCCCTTGGTATTGAGGTATGTGCAAAAGCAAGTTAAGAGGCCGTAGGAGAGTTTGACAATATCTCTTGTCGTTGACTATATTTGGCTCTATAGAAAATGTCTCAGGATTATGCAAAGGTTGTACTATAACGAGCAAGATTACATGTGTGGGGGAAAAAGTTGATGGCATTGCAAAGTGAGGTTTATAAAGTAGTGAAGTTTATATCACAGTGAAATCTTTGTTTTTTCATCTTTGTTATTTTTCATAATAAAACAATTTCTCAAACTAAATGTTGTAGTATAACCATCAGGGCAGCAGTGACGTGTAAACTGAATTTGGCAACAATACAGTAAATTACAGTGAAGTTATTGAATATTTTTCATAAAAAAATCATAATAATTATACATTTACAATTGTATATACAATTTAAAATATTTTTTTCCCCAAATAAGTGTTGTAGTATAACCATCATGACAGAAGTGATGTGTAAACTGAATTTGCCAACAATACAGTGAATTACAGTGAAGTTATTGAATATTTTTAATGAAAAATCATAGAAATTATAAATTTACAATTGTATATACAATTTAAAATATTTTATTTCCCAAAATAAGTGTTGTAGTTTAACCAACAGGACAGCAGTGATGTGTGAACTGAATTTGGCAACAATACAGTGAATTACAATGAAGTTATTGGATATTTTTCATGATAAAAATCATCAAAATGATACATTTACATATACAATTAAAAATTTTTTTTTTTTCAAAATAAGTGTTGTAGTATAACCACCAGGACAGCAGTGATGTGTAAACTGAATTTGGCAACAATACAGTGAATTACAGTGTAGTTATTGAATATTTTTCATAAATAATAATCATAAAAATTATGCGAAAAGATATTTATACAAAATAAGTGTTGTAGTATAACCATCAGGACAGCAGTGATGTGTGAACTGAATTTGATGACACTATAGTGTGTGACAATGAAGTTATTAACTGTTTTCGTAGTAACGCTTTTCGGGTTTTGCACTTTGCAGACGGCCCCTTCGGATCTGTCTCTCAGCTGCCTGTGCATAGAGATCAATGTATTTTGTCCACTGCGAGGGAAAGCTCGTTTTGAGGGAAATTAGGTTGTAGCTGCTTGTCTACATTACTACGATTAAAAAGAGAGGTTATTTGTGTAGTAATAACGTTTAGCTCACGGGTTATTGACCTGGGAAGTTCAAATCTGTGAATTTATTGCCAACTTTACTCAACCGCTCAGGTTCACCTAGATTAATGTGCGCTAACCTGTTATTAGGCACATTCCAAGTGTTTGTGTGGAGTGTGGAAGCTATTAGCATGCTTTACTGCATGACGTGTAGGTGCTGGCGCGATCACTTGCATTTAACTTAAAATACTCCGTCATTTTTGGTCTTGTATCAAGAGTAGCCTAATACGTAATTCAAAACTGACAAATGTTATTTTTGTGCACTCACAATAACTAAACGTTGTGCTTTTGTAAAATAAAGGAAACAATCAGTATGCACTTTCTGACGTCTCAGTCTCTGTGAACTTGATCGCGTCAAAAAATAAACCAAAACTCAGCGAGAACTTTCCTCACAGACATGAGAAATACATCTATCGAAAGCTCAAAATCTCAAATTTTTTTAATTAACCGATTCAAATGGATTTTTTTTTTCTAAGATTAAGTTATGAAATGCAGTATGGGAGAACAAGTATTTGATACACTGCCGATTTTGCAGGTTTTCCTACTTACAAAGCATGTAGAGGTTTGTAATTTTTATCATAGGTACACTTCACCTGTAAAAAATCCAGAAAATCACATTGTATGATTTTTAAACAATTAATTTGCATTTTATAGCATGACATAAGTATTTGATCACCTACCAACCAGTAAGAATTCCGGCTCTCACAGACCTGTTCGTTTTTCTTTAAGAAGCCCTCCTGTTCTCCACTCATTACCTGTATTAACTGCACCTGTTTGAACTTGTTACATGTATAAAAGACACCTGTCCACACACTCAATCAAACAGACTCCAACCTCTCCACAATGGCCAAGACCAGAGAGCTGTGTAAGGACATCAGGGATAAAATTGTAGACCTGCACAAGGCTGGCATGGGCTACAGGACAATAGGCAAGCAGCTTGGTGAGAAGGCAACAACTGTTGGCGCAATTATTAGAAAATGGAAGAAGTTCAAGATGACGGTCAATCTCCCTCGGTCTGGGGCACCATGCAAGATTTCACCTATGCAAATAGAGCTTTTTGGTCTAAACTCCACTTGCCGTGTTTGGAGGAAAAATAAGGATGAGTACAACCCCAAGAACACCATCCCAACCGTGAAGCAGGGAGGTGGAAACATCATTCTTTGGGGATGCTTTTCTGCAAAAGGGACAGGACGACTGCACCGTATTGAGGGGAGGATGGATGGGGCCCTGTATTGCGAGATCTTGGCCAACAACCTCCTTCCCTCAGTAAGAGCATTGAAGATGGGTCATGGCTGGGTCTTCCAGCATGACAACGACCCAAAACACAAAGGCAGGGCAACTAAGGAGTGGCTCTGTAAGAAGCATCTCAAGGTCCTGGAGTGGCCTAGCCAGTCTCCAGACCTGAACCCAATAGAAAATCTTTGGAGGGAGCTGAAAGTCTGTATTGCCCAGTGACACCCCCGAACCCTGAAGGATCTGGAGAAGGTCTGTATGGAGGAGTGGGCCAAAATCCCTGCTGCAGTGTGAGCAAACCTGGTCAAGAACTACAGGAAACGTATGATCTCTGTAATTGCAAACAAAGGTTTCTGTACCAAATATTAAGTACTGTAAATACTTATGTCATGCAATAAAATGCAAATTAATTACTTAAAAATCATACAATGTGATTTTCTGGATTTTTGTTTTAGATTCCGTCACTCACAGTTGAAGAGTACCTATGATAAAAATTACAGACTTCTACATGCTGTGTAAGTGGGAAAACCTGCTAAATTGCCAGTGTATCAAATACTTGATCTCCCCACTGTATATATATTGGCCCAGATAAGGTATAGTAATGGTTTATTTCTTCGCTAACAATCTGTCTGTTTCATTATCCCGAGGTTACCATTTTCAGCCGGATCTGGTCCAAATCCAGATCAGATGGTGGACCTGCACCTAGGCATGACCACAACGCAGCCCTAAATGTCAGCTGAGACCATGTCAATTAGACAAGCCCTAGAGACGGATCCCCTGTGAGGACCTTGTTAACCGCTATAGGCACAGATCCACAGCAAAGGCCACAAGAACCAGGCAAGTCCTCTTCACAGACCCCTACAGCCAGCTTCAACTCAAAGCCGGCGTGTTGTATCCTGATCTTCATGTTGATGGAACCAGATTAAATATTCTGAATTACACCAATCCACAATCTGACTTGTGATGCAACCTGACTCATAATCACACCATGTTCGTTCGTTGACCAGAGGAGAACTGGTCCCCTGACTGAGCCTGGTTTCTCCCAAAGGTTTTTTCTTCTCCATTTGTCACCTGATGGATTTTGGGTTCCTTGCCTTGTTTTTTTTATACATTTGATTGCTTTAAACAATGTATGTACCATTTCAGGTAGGTCTATTTTAGTTGTGTCTTTGTTCTATTGTATTTTTTTTATCCTATTGCTTGTAATTAGTTTATTTGTTCTTATTTTTTCACTGACTCTTACAGGTGAAACTCGAAAAATGTGAATATCGTGCAAAAGTTAATTTATTTCAGTAATTCAACTTAAAAGGTGAAACTATATTATATAGACTCATTACATGCGAAGTGAGATATTTCAAGCCTTTATTTGTTATAATTTTGATTACAGCTTATGAAAACCTTTTCACAATATTCTAATTTTGAATTTGAGGTTTTCAAAAGCTGAAGCCATAATCATCAAAATTATAACAAATAAAGGCTTGAAATATCTCACTTTGCATATAATGAGTCTATATAATATATTACTGAAATAAATTAACTTTTGCACGATATTCTAATTTTTCGAGTTTCACCTGTACGTCTTCAGTAAGCTTGAGTTTTTTGTTTTTTGTTTTTTTGGTGATATTGACTTGGTGACAAGAATTATGAAATGTCTATGGTATATATATTATTTTATATATAAATAAACTTCAGTTAAAGCAAAAATGACTATATCGTGATATATATCATTATCGTGAAATAAAATGACTCATCGTGATTATAAGATTTTGGTCATATCGCCCACCCCTAGTGCACTGACACTATCGGATAAGAACTGAGCTGGACGATAACATCACTGTTAACTGCAGAGCTGCTTTATAGCAAACTGAACTGATTTCATAATTGATGAATTTACAGTTTTTGAGCAGAACTGAATCAACACTGAACTGACTTCAGATGAACAATGACACTATTTTATTTTTAGAGCCTCTTTACTGCAGAATGTAACTGTTTGAATAATTAAATATTTTTTTCCCCCTGTTTATACCTGTAAAACTGCTTTGAAACAATCTATAAAGTGTTATAAAAAGAAAGGTGACATAACTTGACAAGTGCAATGGCCTGCTTGTGGACCAAATCTGGCAAACAGCATGTGGGCCACATGAGGAATGTAGGAAAGATGAGGGTTAGAATAAAAATCAACTGTGGCCCACATTAGGGTCAGTTCTAGTTTCCTTACGTGTGACATTGCTAAGGCTTGCTTGTGGCCCACATCTGGCAAACAGGAGTGGACCACTCAAGTGCCATCATCCCATGAGGTACATGGACCAGAGAAAGGTGTTTAATCTGGGCCAGAATTAAAATGAACTGTTATCCAAATTTGGGCCAGTTCTGCTTTGTTTGTTTTGCCCATGGCTGACATGTGGCATTGCTATGGATCAATTGTGGCCCAAATCTGGCAAACAGGAGTGGACAGCTCAAGTGCCGTCATCCCATGCGGTATGTGGGCCAGAGCAAGGTATTACAGTGGATCTGGGCCAGATATGGGCCAGAATTAAAATGAACTGGTACCCAGATGTGGGTCAGTTCTGCTTCATTTGTTTTGTTTATGGCTGTCATGAGGCATTGCTATAGCTCGATAGTGGCCCAAATCTGGCAAACAGGAGTGGACTGCTCAAGTGCCATCATTCCACGCGGTATGTGGGCCAGAGCAAGGTATTACAGTAGATCTGGGCCGGATATGGGCCAGAATTAAAACGAACTGGTACCCAGATGTGGGCCAGTTCTGCTTCATTTGTTTTGTTTATGGCTGACATGAGGCATTGCTATAGCTCGATAGTGGCCCAAATCTGGCAAACAGGAGTGGACTGCTCAAGTGCTATCATTCCACGCGGTATGTGGGCCAGAGCAAGGTTTTAGATCTGGGCCGGATCTGGGCCAGAATTAAAATAACCTGTTGCCCAGATGTGGGCCAGTTCTGCTTCATTTGTTTTGTTTATGGCTGACATGCGGCATTGCTGTGCCTTGATTGTGGCCTAAATCTGGCAAACAGGAGCAGACCGCCCAATAGGCCGCTGTACGTGAGCTGTATCGTTCAGTTTCGTTCCGACAAACGGGGCACTACTTTTTGTTTTGCTCAATATGTTCAACGTAAATAAAAGGTATCCAAGCAAAAAGTTCTCCACGCATTATCCTGCAGTTAATGAGAAATTGTAATTTATTGGCGCACTATATTGACTGCATATTGAGACATAAAACTGTTGAGCTAGATTTTCAACCAATCAGCATCGAAAATGTAATGTCTACGGGTTTCACCCGGCCTGCTATCGGCGTTTTATAGACAAAAAACGCTTGACTTGTATGTGTGTGATGGGTAGGTTTAGGGGTTGGGTTAGAGAGTGTGTGTGTGTGTGTGTGTGTGTGTGTGTGTGTGTGTGTGTGTGTGTGTGTGTGTGTGTGTGTGTGTGTGTGTGTGTGAGTGAGAGAGAGAGAGAGAGAGATGGGTGGGTTTAGGGATCGGGTTAGTGTGTGTGTGTGTGTGTGTCTGTGTGTCTGAGTGTGAGAGAGAGATGGGTAGGTTTAGGGGTCGGGTTAGTGTGTGTGTGTGTGTGTGTGTGTGTGTGTGTGTGTGTGTGTGTGTGTGTGTGTGTGTGTGTGTGTGTGTGTGTGTGTGTGTGTGTGTGTGTGTGTGTGTGAGTGAGAGAGAGATGGGTGGGTTTTGGGGTCGGGTTAGTGTGTGTCTGTGTGTCTGAGTGTGAGAGAGAGATTGGTAGGTTTAGGGGTCGGGTTAGTGTGTGTGTGAATCTGATAGTGAGGACAGTGATCTTGATATTTAGTGATGTGTATATGATAATAAAATTAATATAGGACATATATTTAATATAAATAAATCAAAATGAAATGTTCTAACCTTTTAAATAGCCCGTTTTTGGCAGCAGATTTCGCTTACAGCCATACCACTTTGAGAACGCCCGATCTCGTCTGATCTCGGAAGCTAAGCAGGGTTGGGCCTGGTTAGTACTTGGATGGGAGACCGCCTTGGAATACCAGGTGCTGTAGAAAAGAAAATGTTTTTTAATCATTTAAATGGCCTGATAGAAAAATGGGAAAGGGTAGCCTGGGAAAACCCAGACAACTTCCGGCAAATTTAGATTTGCTCTGCAAGTAAGTCTGGCAAAGAGCTCATTCAAGGCCATTTCCATGCCGTGGAAATCGTGGCACCAATCAGAAACGTTGAGGCGGGCTTTACACGATGACGATCGCTCTGATTGGTTTTAGGTCTAGCCTATCCAATTGTGCCCAGAGGCATTTGAGCGACGTCCACTCCGTTGGTGAAGCGCACCAACTTTTAAATGCAGCATTATTATATTAAAATTGCAAACACATGAGGACAGTCTCCATGAAAGACCCACTGGCAGATGAACATGCTACTACATTTCTCTCCGAAACGGTAGGAAATTAAATTCGATTTAATAGAGGATTTTAACAGTGACAAGATGATTGACAGGGCAGTTTACATGATGGGATGCACGCGACAGATCCGTCCGATAAAGATGATGAAGTAGTATGTCCAAAAGTTGCCTACTTTTTTGCTACACATTCAAAAGTAAATACATTTTCTTCACAAAAAGAGTACTTTTATGGCGTAGTGTAACATAGGCGAATTGGGACGCAGCATATGGCTTTACACATGACAATCGCTCTGATTGGTTTTTGGAGTTTTAGGTCTATCCAATTGCGCCGAGAGGCATTTGAGCGAAGTCCGTTGGTGACGCCCCTTTGGAAATGATTTGTCTATGGAGCTTTGCCAGACCATAACTCAGTTACTACTGAGAATGGTCTGGTTTTAACCAGGCTAGGGAAAGGGTTATTCTAATGGGTGATTTCAATATAGTTTTCAGTTTTCCATGAGCATTGAGAATAGCTGGATGGCTGAAACGTCTGCCCTTGCTCTATTAAAATAATTGATTCTTTTTGTTAAAGACTTTGTCTATTTTTTCAGAGTGCGAACCATCTACAGTCTCTTCAATATAGTTTTCAGTAGAATGGAAATAACAAATGGCATGGTTTATAAAAGAGACAGTGGGAGAGAAGAATTGCTCAAATTAATGGATAAATATGATTTAATAGACATATGGAGAGAGATGAATGAGGGTATAAAAGACTTATCAAGACAACAGCTGGTAACAGATCAAATGAAACAAAGTAGAATAGATTTTATGTTGGTTAAAAGGAATATGAAGAGAAAGATTGATAAGATATATTATAAGATGACTTCTTTAAGCGACCATGGAATGTTAATGGTACATTTGAATGAAACGGGGGTGGAAAGAGGAAAGGGGATATGGTGTTTAAATAATTAACTTTTAAAAGATGAAGGGTATAAAATGAAGATAGAAGAAATTGTAACGAATGAGAGAGGGAATAAAATGTATGAAGAAGATAAGAGGGTATGGTGGGATAATGTAAAGTATGAGATAAAGAAATATTCAATACAGTAGTTTGATACAAAATATTAAGAGGAAAGAAGAGCTAACAGTTAGAAATGTTTTGAAAGAAGAATTACAAAAGGAGAATGGCGATGTAGAAATGATTTTAGTATATGAGAGCAGACTAAAGGAGATTTAAGAAGAAAAATGTAGAGGTGCTATGATAAGGAGTAGAGCAAAACATGTAATAGAAGGAGAGAGGTGCACAAAATTATTTTTTAGCTTAGAGGAAAATAGACAAAAGGCTGATACAATAAAGGAGGTATTAAAACAGGATGGAAGTAGAACAAAAGGAATCAAAGAGATATTGGGAAGTGTAAAAGAGTTTAATGCACATCTTTTTAAAAGTGAAGGGACACAAGAAGAAGAAAAGCAGTTTTTATTAAGTAAGATTAAAACAAAAGTAACTAAAGAAGATAAAGAAAGGTGTGATACGGATATTTTAGATGAAGAAATAGAGGTAGCAATTTCACAGTTGAATAATGGCAACAGTCCAGGAGCAGACGGATTGACCAGTGAATTTTATAAGGCTTTCAAGAAAACATTAACACCGGTTTTAAAAGAAATATATAAGGAAATATATGATAAAGGGGAAGCAAGTCAATTGATGAGAGTAGGAATGGTGAAATTTATTTTTAAGAAAAGAGGTGACTCAGCAGATTTAAAGAACTATAGGCCTATATCAATGTTAAATACGGATTTTAAAATATTGGCCAAAGTTTTGGCTAATTGATTAAAGAAGGTTTTACCAGAAATAATAACAACGAATCAAGCATATTCAATTATAGGGAGGGAAATTACAGATACAGTAAGTAATATAAGGGATAAAATAAGTTATATGATAGAAAGTAAAAAGGAGGGCTACATGGTTAGTATAGACTTAGAAAAAGCTTTCGATAGGGTAGAACATGATTTTTTATTTGAACTTTTAGAGAAATTTGGTTTCGGCGATAAGTTTGTAAAATGGATTAGATCTTTATATAAAGATGCAATTAGTTTTGTGAAGTGTAATTTTTTTATGACAGATGTTTTTAGCATAACAAGCTCAATAAGACAGGGTTGCCCTTTATCTGCATTATTATATAGTACTGTAGCTGAACCTTTAGGTTTAGCAGTTGCAGAAGATGAAAATATTAAAGGAGTTGGCTTTGGTGGAATGAGAAAAAAACAAAAAAATTACAAATACGCGGACAACACAACTTTAATTTTAAAGGATATTGGGAGCATTTAAGGAGCTATGGGGAAAATACTAAAATATTGTAAGGGTTCAGGAGCAAAAGTAAATATAGATAAAACTGTAATGATGAGAATAGGAACGGCAAAACAATTACCTAACTACCTTAATTTTAAAGAGGAGACAGAAACCATGAAAATTCTGGGAATTCGAATTGGGAAGGAGGAAAAGAAAACTAGAGACATAATATGGGATGAGATTCTAGGAGGAATTGAGAGAAGATTGATATTTTGGAGACAAAGATTGTTGAACCTGAGAGGGAAAATTTTGATTGTGAATGCTCTGATGCTGTCAAAAATATGGTATGCTTTAGAGGTAACTCCATTACCAATTTGGGTTTATAAGAAGTTGAAAACGTGTATTTTAAAATTTATATGGGATGGCAAACCAGCAAAGATAGCATACAACACAATGATAGGGCCTGTTGAGAAGGGGGGTTTAGGTTTGTTAGATCCTGTTTTAAGAATGAAGAGTCTAAGGGTTAAGATAATGAAGACATTTTTAAATAAGGATAACAGACAAGAGTGGAAGGACGGAATGGATTTTTTTTTAAATAAGTGTGGAGGTCTTAATATGGGCGGGGCCTGGTTAATACTTGGATGGGAGACCACCTGGGAATATCAGGTGCTGTAAGCATTTAAAAATAAAATAAAAAAAAGAGTCTAAGAGTTTGTTCAAAAAGCCTGAAATAGTCTCTGAGTTTCTTCAAAAAGCCCAGTCTTGGCAGGAGAGTTTCTTCAGAAAGTCTGAAAAAGTCTATGAATTTCTTCAAAAAGCCCGTTTTCTAAGCAGGGTCGGGCCTGGTTAGTACTTGGTTGGGAGACCGCCTGGGAATACCAGGTGCTGTAAGCTTTTTAGTTTACTTCACTAATGTTCTAACCTTTTAAATAGCCCGTTTTTGGCAGCAGATTTCGCTTACGGCCATACCACTTTGAGAACGCCCGATCTCGTCTGATCTCGGAAGCTAAGCAGGGTCGGGCCTGGTTAGTACTTGGATGGGAGACTGCCTGGGAATACCAGGTGCTGTAAGCATTTTTGGTAAAAAAAAAAAAAAAAAGAGTCCATGAGATTCTTCAAAAAGCCTGAAATATTCTCTGAGTTTCTTCAACATGCCCGGTCTTGGGAGCAGAGTTTCTTCAGAAAGCCTGAAAAATTCTATGAAGTTCTTCAAAAAGCCTGTTTTTGGCAGCAGATTTCGCTTACGGCCATACCACTTTGAGAACGCCCGATCTCGTCTGATCTCGGAAGCTAAGCAGGGTCGGGCCTGGTTAGTACTTGGATGGGAGACCGCCTGGGAATACCAGGTGCTGTAAGCTTTTTAGTTTACTTCACTAATGTTCTAACCTTTTAAATAGCCCGTTTTTGGCAGCAGATTTCGCTTACGGCCATACCACTTTGAGAACACCTGAAGTTGGTACGATCCAGGAAGTGTGAGGTGGCAGTTTTGGAGAGAAAGGCTCTCCTATATTTTTGTGTTTCTTTATTTTGATTTAATTTGATAAGTTCTTAAAGTTTATACTTTTATTTATTTTTTGTTTTGTTTAAACCTCAGACAGTTTTTACTGTCTGAGGTTTTATCTTTTCAAAATGACTGATACTACGGCTATGGAACAGGAACGGATATTAGACCAAGAGATTGAGGATAATGATTACACTGAAATGAATCAAGAAAAGGACAATGGAAAAGACAAAGATGACAACGAAACATGGGCAACGGTTGCCAAGAGGGGAAAAAAGAATGGAATAGATGCAAGGAGTAGAGGAACAGAAGAGCTACAAAAAAGTCAAGGTAAACAATTAAGATACAATATGGATGGAAGACGAGCAGAAGGTCAAAGAAATGAGACAATGAAAGAGATAAAAAGCCGATCGAAATATCAGAGAGACTACAAAAAAGAGGCAACGCTAACGATGACTGTTAATGATCCAGAGAAAATAACCGTGATGATGATAATAAAGACTGTGGAAGAGAAGACTGGAGTTGGAAAACTGTTTGGACTGAGGAAAAAAAGTAATTTTGACTATGAACTAACAATGGAAAATCAGACGGACTGTGACAAGCTAAAGGATGGACTGATGGTTGATGGACAATTTTGTAAGATCAAAAAATTATGTGAAATTGAAAGAATGGTCTCTTTTTTGCATTTGCCCAACTACATTAAAGACGATGAAATAATTCAGAAGTTGGTGGACTGGGGAGTAAGTCCAATTTTTCCATTAAGAAGAAGATATCATCCAGGCACAACTGTTGCTGATGGAACGAGGTTTTTAAGAGTGAAATTCCCACAGGACATTGTGACTTTGCCATACAATGTGAAGTTTGACACGGAGGAAGGACCGAAATACTTCAGAGCAATTCATGATGACCAACTTGATCATGAAAAAAAAAAGACTGTCCTAAATACACCTGTAGAGATTGTCTGGAACAGGGGCATTTTGCGCGGGACTGTCAAGCCCCGCGGTCCCAAAGCTGTGAAAAGACATGGATGAGGTGCATGTGTGAATCTGAAGAGGAGGAAAATTCAGAAATGGAGACAGAGGTGGAGGAGCAAATGGAGGAGACAAGCAGTTGTGGAAGGAAAGATGACATCGAGGAGGTGAATGGAATCTCTGAGGATTTATGTCAACAAGAAAAGGAGGACTGCATGAGGAGAGAGGACAACGGAGATAAGGAAATGGAAGTGCATACGGCAGAGACTGAGATACAACAAACTACTGTAAATGATGGACAAATGAAAGAGACGGAAGGTGCAACATTGAGTGAAACTGAAGATGGGTGGAATAAAGAGATGGAAAACAAAGAAGAAGATGACGATGGAGTAAAGGACAGTACAAACCAAGAGGAGGTAAGAGACGCAAAGGAAAAAAACTTTTGATGGGAAAGAAAGTGTGAAGAAAAACATTTTGAGTGGGGGAAGTAGATTGAAAACACCAGCAAAAATTAATATTGAGAAGGTGATGGAAAAACAAAGAATAAGAAGAGAATCTAAAGAAAAAAAGAAGAAAAAAAAGCTGAAATGACTGGTTTAAGAGAGAAAGAGGGGAGAGAGACTGAACAAAAGTGATGTGGTTTTTTGTTTGTTTTTATGTTGCATTTATTTTTTATATGAGTCAATTGAGTATAGTTTCAATTAATTCAAGAGGATTGTCAACTATGACTAAATTTGAAAATATTAATCACTTGACAAAGAAAAATGACATAATATGTATACAAGAAACAGGATGAAATGCTGAAAAAAATACATGGTTTGAAGAATATATGGGATGGAGACTTTTTTTTACAATAATGATCCTAATAAGAAAAAAGGAGTATCAATTTTAATAAGAAGGGGTACAACACAAAAAGCAACAATTATATTCACGGATAATATAGGAAGGACATTTGTGGTAAAGGTAGAAGGAAAAGAAGAACAAATAACAATATGTAATATTCATGCACCAAATGAGAGAACGAGCTACTTTTTTTAAAGAAATTGATGTTTTAATAGAGAATTATAACAATGTGATTCTAATTGGTGATTTTAATACTGTTTTAGAAAGAATTGATGTGGAAGATTATATGGTATATAGAGCAGATGTTGGGAGAAAAGAATTAAAGAAAGTTATGGAAAAACATAGATTTATAGATTTATGGAGGGAGAGAAACAGAGTAAAAAGAGAATATTCAAGAAGACAAATGGTTAACAATGTTTTAAAACAAAGTAGAATTGATTTGGTATTATGTAACAGACAGTTAGGGAGTTTTATTACAAAAGTATTTTACAAAATCTTTAGTGGAAGTGATCATGATTTTTTTAATGTAATTATTGATTATAGTGGTGTGGAGAGAGGACCAGGGGTGTGGGTTTTTAATACGGAACTTTTAAAAAACGACATTTATAAAATGGATGTAGAAAATTGCATAATAAATAGCATTAATAATGTCCTATATGAAGAAGCAAAAAGTGTGTGGTGGGATAATTTAAAAATAGATATAAAAAAATGATCTATTGAATATTCAAAGAAAATGCAAAGAATAAAGAAAAGTAAGGAAAGATTATTAAATAAGGAATGGGAAGAAGAAATGAAAAAAGTGTCAGAAGGAAGGATGGATGCAAATAAAATAGTGATATTAGAAGAGAAACTGAAAGAAAATAGAGGAGGCAAAATGTATGGGAGCTAAAATAAGAAGTAGAGCAAGAAATACAGTAGAAGGAGAAAGGAGTACAACATTTTTTATGATTTGGAAAAAACAAGAAAACAAGCAGAAATTATAAAAAGTATTTCAAATAACGGAAAGGTTGTGAATGAAAAAGAAGGTATTTTAAATGAAGTGAAGAATTTTTATGATATTTTATTTAAAAAAGAAGTTATAAATGAGGAAGATGAAGAGTTTTTTTGAATCAGATTGAAATAAAAGTTAAGGAAGATGATAAGAAAATGTGTGATAAAGAAATAAAAGAAGAAGAAATAGATGAAGCAGATCAGTTGAGTAATGGGAAAAGTCCAGGCCTGGATGGTTTACCATCTGAATTTTATAAGGTTTTTAAGAATGTTTTAACTCCAATTTTGTATGATTTATTTATTGATATTTTTAAACAGAAAAAAATAAGTGAAAGTATGAAGAAAGGAATGATTAAGATTATATATAAAAATAAAGGGGAAAGAGAAGAGCTTAAAAATTATAGACCATTGAGCATGTTAAATACGGATTACAAGATACTGGCCAAGATTCTAGCAAACAGACTGAAAAAAGTTATTCCAAACATTATAAAAAACAAATCAAGCAATACGGTGTTTTAAATCGAGATATATCGGATATAGTAACAAGTATTAGAGACTTAATGTGGTATATGAAAGAAAAAGGGGAAGAAGGATATTTGATAAGTATAGATCTGGAAAAGGCATTTGATAGAGTAGAGCATAAATATTTATTTGATATACTGGAAAAAATTGGTTTTGGGGAAAATTTTATTGCATGGATGAAATGCTTATATAATGATATTTTAAGTTGTATTAAAGTTAATGGGTTTTTAACAGATTTTATTAAGATATCGAGGTCAATAAGGCAGGGATGTCCATTATCGGCACTACTGTACACTCTAGTTGCTGAGCCTTTAGGACTTGCAATAAACAAAGAAACACAGATAAAAGGAATAGTATTGGAAAATGAGAAAGTGCAGCAGAAAATATTTCAATATGCAGATGATACCACCTTGTTTTTAAAAGATTTTAAGAGTATTGAAAAGGCAATGTTAATATTGGGAAAATATTGTGGTGGAACAGGGGCTAAAGTTAATAATGATAAGACTGAATACATGAGAATGGGGCAGGTAGATACTCTAGGAAGACAATGGAACTTTAAAGAACAGAAGAATGAACTAAAGATTTTAGGAATAACACTTGGAAGAGATGAAATTAGAACAAGAGACCTGGTTTGGGAGGAGACTATAGGAAAAATGGAAAAGAGACTAAACTTTTGGAAACAAAGACAATTATTTATAAAAGGGAAAGTACTGGTTTTAAATTCATTATTTTTATCCAAGATGTGGTGTATTTTAAATGTGGTTAGTCTGCCAACGTGGGTGTATAAAAGATTAAAAACGTTCATTTAAAATTTTTTATGGGATGGTAAGCCAGCTAAAATAGCTTATAATACAATAATTGGGGATGTAGAAAAGAGAGGTTTGGGACTGATAGATCCAATGATAAGAAAGCAAAGTTTGAGAATAAAGACTGTAAAAAAGTTTTTTAAAAAGGATGATTTAATATGGAAAAAAATAATGAGTTTTTATATAAATAAGTGTGGAAAAATGGGGGATGATTTTATATGGATGCAATTTAAGGACAATATGATAGAGGGAATACATAGACTGTAAAAAATATGGACAAAGCGTCTGTGACATCACCCATAGACTTTCTGAAGAACGGGTTTGAAGCCGTTTATGGGGGGTATGGGCGGCGCCATCTTGGAAAATCTTGGGAAATCCTAACCCCGCCCACCTTCTGACGCAGCGCGCGTCACTCAGCTCGCTCTGCTACTCCGGTTATCTCTGTGTATATTTTAGGCAACGAAATATGTTATAAAACACCACACTGCCTCTTTTCGTTTTCATTTAAAGAAATCTTAAACATTATAGCCACACAAATGTGGTTCAGGCAACGCGTATTGATTATATTCACTGCACATAAAGTTTGCCTATTTATAACATAACGAAATATAAAACACAAACCTGCCTCTTTTCGTTTTAAATATAATATAAAAACATTAAACATTTTAATATGGTCCAGGCAATATGTGCATTTGTACTAAACAACAGATTTTGCTGTAAACACCTTTACAGATCATCTTCGTTGTATTAAAATTTAAAATGACAAAACTCAACCCAGTCTCTTTTTGTTACATTTCACTTTTATCAATATTAGCCATTATAAAAGTATAAGTAAAAGGTACAAGAAGCTATACAAATAAAGCAAACAATTCAGTCAAACATACAAAGTCAGCGCTCTAGTCTAACCATACAACGGTAAAGTTAAATAGCTTATAAAGTTATGAAACTTCCCCTCAGCCAAAACGATTGCCCAGGGACCAAATTATAGATTCACAAGACCAAAAATCGCCCATTAGATATAGACAAGACGAATTATATCTCATGTTTGGTGTGGGTGGCGCAATGGATAAGACACATGCCTTTGGTGTGAGAGACCCGGGTTCGAATCCACTGTGAGACACCAATGTGTCCCTGAGCAAGACACTTAACCCCTAGTTGCTCCAGAGGCGTGTGACCTCTGACATATATAGCAATTGTAAGTCACTTTGGATAAAAGCGTCAGCTAAATGAATAAATGTAAATGTTTAACCACTACAGAGACGCCAGAGTCCGCGGCAAACGCCAGAATGACTGCCGAGGAAAAGCTGTTCCAGGCGGGGTACATGCGCCGAGCGCCCGGTCATCGCTGGATCTCACAACTGGATACAATTTTCATAAATCTTTATAAATAAACCACAGATTTGAGCTTTAAACTAGAGACCTGCGCGGGACACAATTTTCAGTCCCGCTCCCGCAGTGTTCAGTCCCGCTCCCGCAAAGATTTGTCATTTTTAGTCCCACTCCCGCCCGCATCTGTGATATTATGTCCCGCTCCCGCCCGCAAATGCCCGCAAGACGGCAGGCCGGATGTATGTTCACTTTCTGTCTCACGAAAGGTCTTGGAAAAAAATGCGATTTGTGTCCGTTGTATGTTAACACCTTTTGGCATTTATCGCAGCAGGCAAAAGGTAGTTGATTCCCCTCTCCATCATGCACAACCGAAAAAGACTGCCAAATGTCTGATTTGAGGTTTCGTGATATTTTTTTTGTAGTAAATGTGCCTTTCTTTAGAGAAGTGCTTACATCTGAAGCGCTTAGGCCTATATCTGAAGCACTAGAGGTGCTCTTTTCCTCGTCCATGCTGTCTATTTTGAACTTGAAGCTTTCGAATTCGAACACGGAGCAGCGGGAAGGAATTGTCTCTAAACAAGTGTGCGTGAGATTAGGCCCCGCCCTACCCCAAACGACAACATCCAAGTTTAGGCTGCTTAAAACGTTTTTATTGCTGCCAAACAGAATCTCCCTCACAACTACAAATTATGTACGCTACTTTAATAATTTATATATTTTACTTTACACTCATATTTAATTTGCGGGAGTGCAGCGTATCATCCCCCCCGCCCGCACCCGCAAGTGCACCTTCATCATCCCGCCCGCTCCCGCAATGACCTTTCAAAATTTGTCCCGCGCCGCTCTGTTTTGCGTCGGGTCCCGCGGGAGTACAGGACTCTACTTTAAACAACTACATTCTCGCCTGAAAAACTCTTAAAACTACATTTCATGATACAGAAACAGTAGTATTATATGTCAACTGTATTAAAAAATGGCGCTTCTTATGTTGTCATTCTCCGTGGCGCTGCCTTGTCAGCTGTCAATCAAGCTGTCAATCAAAGTTAACCACGCCCTTATTGTCATACATTTTATATCTAAATACAATCTAAACTAACGAGTTAGAAAAAAATTCACAGCCCTCATGGTTGTCAGGCACTCGGAACCTATCGAAAAATACAATAAAAGTCCATGGGACCAACCTGTAAAAACATGAATTTATGCTGTGAAAACGGACATTTTAACATGGGGGCTATGGACATTTGCTCCCTTTTGGGACCTTCCCCTAGCGGATTTTCGATGTATTGCAGTTTTTCGCACTTCCGGGTAGGCTTCATTTTTCAGATCAGAATGTTGCCGCTTGAGGGAATACCAGAATTTTATTAAGAAGTTTTAAGAGCATGGAAAGGTTTTAAAGATGATGTATACATTGAGTTTAAGGGAGAGAACAACTATTGAAGCAACCACTTTTTTTAAATCAACATATCAGAAACAACAGAAACACCTTTTTTTATAAGAATTGGTTTTATGCAGGATTAAAACAAGTTAAAAACATTTTATATGAGGTAAAACCAGGATTTTTACCTTTACAGGCTATCATAGATACATTAGAGGAAAATGAAGATATTGAAAATAAGCAATTGATTAAGGAGCAATATTTGAAAATAAAAGAAGCCATACCAGTAGCATGGATTAAAAATATTGAAGAAAAAGAAAAAGTGAATGAACAACCGGAAGTATTTTTAAAAATAAATGATGAAAAAATATATTTTAATGATTGTATTTTAAAAATGTTTTATGGTTGTATATGTAAATCTGTATTTGTAAGACCAAAAGCAATTGACTACTGGGAAAAGCTATTTGATAATTTTGATGCATCAAACATATGGAAAAATGTGAGAATGAATTTTCAGAGTCCTATATTAGAAAATTTTGATTATTTATTAAGACACAATTGTATAAAGTCAGACATGATATTGTGTAAAATTGGACTGATCCAAGATGAAAAATGTAAAGTATGCATGGAAATAAAAAAAGAAGGTGTGTTGCATTTGTTTGTAAATTGTAAAAAGTTCAATGGTTTTATGAAAATGTTAAAAGATTTTTTGTTTGATAAAATAATAATTGAAGAAGAATGGGAAACAATGTTTTTATTTGGTTTTAATGGCAAAGCAAAAAATAAGTTTGCTCTTAATTTAATGCTATCAGTTGCAAGATTTGCAATATGGAGAAGAAGAAATCTAATGAAACAAAAGAAAATAGAACTTCCAATAAGTGTATTTTATAAGCAGATTTTGAGCGATGAATTGAAAGCTTTATATGATTATTTTAACATGAATGAGAAAATAGAAATATTTGAAGAATGCATAATAAGAAATAATAAGTAATGGTTTTGGAGTTTTATTACCTGAAAATGTTTAAAGTTGTTTTTCTTGACTATGTTGTATTGTTTCTTGTGTTTGTTCTTGTTTTTGTTTTAAATGTAAAATAATGTTTTTAAATTGAAAAAAATAAAAAAAATCTCGTCTGATCTCGGAAGCTAAGCAGGGTCGGACCTGGTTAGTACTTGGATGGGAGACCGCCTGGGAATACCACGTGCTGTAAGCTTTTTAGTTTACTTTACTAATGTTCTAACCTTTTAAATAGCCCGTTTTTGGCAGCAGATTTCTCTTACGGCCATACCACTTTGAGAACGTCTGATCTCGGAAGCTAAGCAGGGTCGGGCCTGGTTAGTACTTGGATGGGAGACCGCCTGGGAATGGCTCATGACCCCCCCAAGTACATATCCTCAACCCTGGGATCGATCGAAAATGATCAAAACGGATGGTGCCATCTGGTGGTCAACGTCCTGAAGTGTTATTTACAGAAATTGTCATGTACAAGGTCTAGTTTATTGAAATCCACTAGTCTGCTGAATGTTTTGTTTATTATTTTCATAGTTTGAGTTGATGTAGCTGATGAGATTCATATAGTCAAGTGGAAAAGTGTGCAATTGTTACATTTTTGGGCTGAATTAAGAAAGGGTGTAATGTATCAGTGCCCTCTCACTTTGTCTGGAAGACATCAGAGCCGTTCACAGAACTCGTTGTTGTGACCACCCAGGGGGTACAGCCAGCACACAGTGGGGTGTATTCACACCTCTGGTAGTGACGGAGAAGAAACAAGGACTTCTAATTGCTTTGATGTGTTTTGTTTTTTTTACACTATCCCACCCCTTCTGAAACCCAAGCATAAAGAGACTCCAAAATACTTGAAATACTTTTACAACTTTTATTTTTCACCCAGAATGTGTTTCATTTAAAAGGCAATGCATGAAAACACAAGTAAACAAGATCTGTTTGGTTTAAAGCTCGCTCACCACGACAAGGTACAGATCTACGAGCGAGAACACGAGACAAGACAAGAGACAAACATTTACTACCATTTGCAAACATTTACTTAAACATGGAGCTGACAGACATACAAACATCACAAGGACACGCACACATAAATAACATTAATAATAATCAAAAACACTTAATTAAAAACACAAACTTGTACTTAAGATAAAAATTAACAATTGGTTTGTACAAGCCCAATAAAGAACAGGATTATCCAAAGACTCAGGTCACCAATCAACAAATAAAGGCTCAAGCCATTCCTGTCTGTTACATTTGTTTTTGTGTGTTTTCTTTGGTAAACTTTTGTTAAACATGAAGCAGACAAAGACATACAAACATCACAAAGACATGAAGCTGACAAAGACAAACAAACAACACGCATGACAAAAACACAGATTATCTGAACATTAACAACCACTAAAGGGTATGTAAACTGATTGTGTTAGATCAGAACTGATTAAGGTTAAAATGATTGAGGTTAGATGGGCCTTGATATTGAACATAGGCCAGAACATGTTTGTATTAAAAAAAAGATACTACAAAGTGCATTTTAACAGCAACGTAAATAATAATAAAAAACAAACACAAGAACATTCTTAAGTAAAACTGTAAAGTGCATTTTTTGAACTTTTTAACTATATAAATAAATAGATTGTACTTGAAGCACTTTGAAACACAAACAAACAAACAAACAAACACAAACAAGCCTCTTTCTCTCTCCTACAGATGGCACAGGAGAAGTGGCATCACACAGGTAAGTTATTTACACAGTTATTTACAGTTATTTACACAGTTCTCCTCTTTTCCAACTCCGCATCCACCACACTTTTAAAGTGTTCAAAGCTGTCATACACCACATTGTCAAACCCAGAGGTGGTGGATTTCCTAGTGGATGGACAGTAGGAAAATATCTTCTGGGTGCTTCCAGCCACTTTGCCCTTGGACGGTGTGTACCTCTTCCGCTGTCCACCACAATTAGGCACGTGGCAAGCCCCACATGGCCGCGAGGACTTGTTCGGCATGAATGCCTTGACTGTTGGTGCAGGAGGTACAAAGCTCTGGCTGTACGATGGCCCACGAAACAGGACGGAGGGAGCCTGTGGCTGTGCAGGGAGAACCAGCAGTATGGGTGCTGCCGACACAGGGGGTGATCCATAGGTGGGCGCAGCAGGCTTTGGCTGGAGGTGGGTGGGCGCAGCAGGCTTTGGCCGAGTGGAGGAGGACGACACCGTGGGCTGAACGGGCTGGTTCACAGGAGGCACAGGCTCTGGCTCTTCAACAAATAATCTGGAAATATAAAATACACATGTAATAAGTATTGATATGATGTGTGTGTTATTTGCTTTCCACAGCCAACAGGTGAAACAAAGTGCTTATGACAACTTACCTCCGCTTCTCACCACGCCTTTTTCCAGCCTCGTGATGAACGTGCTGGTACTGGACCTGAGGCCGGTCTGGCGGTGGGAGGGATGTTGGCAGCGCAGGAGCTTCCGGGAACGGTGCGTCCGACAGCACTTTCAGGTGAGGCGTCACCTTCGGCAGTACCGTCGTCCCGTAGTTGGCCTTTTTCTCCTCCCTGGCAGCAAAGGTCGAGATGGACTTGGTGTTCAAGTTGGGCAGTGGAATGGCGAGACCGCCGAGGATGGGGTCGTCTCGGACTCGGTCTGCAATCCTCTTATACTGTCCCTTCAAAGAAGCCGTGACCTTGCTGGGGGAGGTGAGCTGATTGGCCGGCGCTCGGTTCTTCAGCATCTTGAGGAGGAGGTAGAGCAGGCGACTGTCCTCGGTCACCTGTGCCGCCTGAGCGTACCTCATGCAGCCAAACTTGGTCTTCTGGGCTGCTCTGGTCTCGGGAGAGTCCGCCCCAAGGCACCGACCGAACAAGGTGTAGCCCCACCTGGACTCGTACTGCTTGACGAAGCGGGCGGCGGTCTTGTCATGGTCGTGGAGAGAGCTGGCGGCGACGGCAATCTTCTGCCTGAGGTCAGCCGGCACTAGGTGGTGGTCGCTGTTGTCGGCCAGTTCTAGGAGGAGCAAGGCCAGTGCCTCCACTTCCTCTATACCTGGCAGATGCAGATGTCCATGGCTCATCAGCACATCTTGCAGGGCAGGACTGTCCTCCTCTTCCGCCTGTTCTGCCTGGGTGAGGACGACGTGCTTCCCACAGACTCTGTCTATCGGGTCCTCCTCTGTATCAGAAGACATGCCGAGACCCTCGTCCGCCATCTCGTCGTCTCCCTGCTCAGCCGACTCCTCCTCCTCCTCCTCCTCCTCCTGCGACTGCTCTTCCTCAACTGCAAATATGTAATTGTACTAATCACAAACGTGTCTACACAACAATAGGTTTTTTTTGCACCAGGTTTGTCATCATTGTTTAAGTGTGTGATCAAGTACTGTACCTTTCTGCACGTAGTAGTCCCTGGCAGTGAAGCTGGTGGACTGGCACATGGCGTACTCGACACCAAGGAGCTCCTCCTCGTCGGGGTGCTCGTACGCTTCGGGGACCGGCATCGGTGCAGCAAAGTTGGGCTCCAGGACGTGCTCCTTGCCGAAGAGAACCTCGGCATGCTGGTTGACGCGCTGGATCTGCCGCGCGTCCAAGCACAACGTCTGCCGGCCATGACCACCAGCGACACGGAGCGATGCCATGCGGTGGTTCCACTGCACGGCAAAGGACACCAAGTATACCTGAAACACATTTCCATTTTGACTGTTATTGTGTACAATGTTTACAAGTGATGACTGGAGCTGTGAAATAAAAAGTATCATTGAAATTATCATTGACACTTTTCTTTTTAAATTATACTGTATGATGTGCTATATGAACATGTGTCTGCAATAAAGCTTTATATATATATTATGTTTTAATCACTCACTTGGAATGGCATAATCCCACATCGCTGTGAAGGGACGGCGTTGAACAGGTGGGCGTGCAACCCCTCCAGAGAGTTGCTGCCTCGCCGGCACTTGTGCTTGTTCAGTTGGACGCCGTTCATCACCACCACCTTCACAGACACATACAGCGGTATGCCAGGGGGATCCTGTAACACACAACATATTGCAAGGTCCTTACTTATTCTGGTGTCCTTTTGAAATGTTGCCATATACAAGTTTGAATGGTTTTGACACACGATGACCGCAAAGACATTAACCCACCTGCATGCAACTGAGGTGCTTGCTCGCAACTGCCCAGTGAGCGTCGACTGCTTCTGGCGACTTGAACAGGTGAATGCCATCGATGTCAAGGCCGGCTGGTCCCCGGAACTCAGCAAGGATGGACTCTATCACCAAAGCAGTCTCCTGTAACACATAGGATATATTCTCAGCGTCGAGTGTTTAATGGATCTGGATCAGTGGAATCCATATGTGAATATGAAAGCCACACTTACCACAACCCCACGGGTAATACGCCTTACATACGACCTGATCTGATGAGGCTTGAGGAAGGCCATCATCTCCTCATCAGAGTACCTGCCGTAGAGCTCTGGGTTACCGTTCCTGACCGCCTGGACCAGGAGCATCATGTCCGCCTTGTTGTAGGCGAGCACGGCACCCGCCATGGCACTCATGAAAGCCCCGTACTTGGCGTGGCTCTGCTTGATCACGACGGCGTCCCAGCGGTGCAGCCAGTGGCGGATTTCCAGCCTGATGACGGTACCCCTCTTCACCCAGTCACCAAACAGATTCTCCAAGAACGACGAACCGCTGTCACTGAAAATTATATCATGACATTTTGTGTAGGTGTGTTACATGTTGGATTATCCATTTCATCATAGGTTTCAACTGCTATTGAACTCACCGACAGCAGTTGTTGTCCGCGTACACCACCTTCGGAGCAGGAGCGTTGGCACGGCGAAAGCGGGCGACCAGACCTCTGGCCATGCGTGCGTAGCACCCCTCGGACTCGGACGCCACCACCACTGTGGTCAAGAACTGACCCCACTCATTCAGCACGCTGGTGACATACTGCATGGTGCCCTGGCCGTCGCCGTAGATCTTCTTGAGAATCTATAAAAACAAAGCAGAACATTCATTGCGTGGTGTTTATCAACAGTCAGTCTGTTCCATATGATCACAAGTACTTTATGCTGTACATACCTTCCTCGTGCCGTCGATGCACAAGATTTCCCCAGTCGTACTGAGGATTAGGCATCTTCTCCATCTCCAGGATCAGGTGCGCACGCCTCAGGACCCGAGCAGACGGAAGGGGAGACGGGGGGATGGGAGGGGTGCAAGCACCGGCTGCTCTGGCAAACGACAGGATGCCTCGCTGAGACGAAGACGATCCAGCCGCCGATGTGTGGGCATCGTACAGGAGAGTCTGGTACAGGTCCCAAACGATGTTGGGGTACTGGTGTTGCTGTTGATGGCTGACCAGCAATGATTTGGTGGTCAGGCTCTTCCTGCAGACATCACAGTCAAAGGTCTCCCTGGCGACGGCATGGATCTTCAGATGCCTCGTGGGGTTGGACTTTTCAGTGAAAGTCTTGTTGCACACGCTGCACCGATGTCTAGGCTTCTCCATGTTTCATCTGGTACAGTAAAACATGAATAAATGAGTAAAACTAAAAGCAGATGAGGGCTTAAATACATTTTTTAGAGACCCTGCAGCCCTCGTGAAAGTAGTAACCAAAAACAGCCCATTCATTCATCACTTTGTTTTTAGCATGCAAATCGCGGTTAACATGTTTACACTTCTAAAGCATTTTTACACATCGAATTTTAACTCCACACTGTTGTTACACCATCTCTATGGTCTTAAAGGTAGGGTAGGTAATCATTTTTCTAAAAAAAAAACATTCCAAATTTGTTTAAACTGTCTTTTTATACCAATACATAATTAAAATGTAAGTACTCTGAAAAAGAAAATTTAAAAATCGAGTGACTGTAGACCTTTTAATCTGCAATAAACACAGCTCATTATTTCCATTCACTCCCACCCCCTCCCTTCTGAGCTCCTTCCAAAGCCACGCCCCCAAAACACATGAACGCGCGACGCCAAACACTCAGGCTCAGCTGGAACAAGACGCATTTATTACCTGAGACGAGTGGAGAGGAGCGCAGTACATACAGTGACATCATGTCAGAATCACATGTAATAAAATACCTAACTTTATCACTATGAATATAAACAAATAAGATTTCTTTTAGTACTCACTATCAAGCTAGCATATCGATAATGGTAAAGTTTCATTCGGTAACGAGCTATATTTATAAGGCAAAACTAAAAACAGGTTGCATTGATACACGTATTTCCATTACCATCAGTTACACTGTGATGAAGATGAATTTCGTGTAAGATTCATAACATATACGGTGTTTTGCATGTAAGAGTTTCCATGATGAAAACATTGTTGACTCTAATGAAGACTAACGTACACTCCGAGTCCGGAGACAAGTACCGCATCGTCGGTTCGAGGACAGGTCCGGGGTTGAGGGCGAAGCAGAGGAGGTCGTTCAAGAGTGCGGGCAGGGTCCGAGGAAGTAGTTTTTGCCTTGTTTGCCTTCGCTGACTGCATGCAGGTGCTTTGAGCTGAATATTTCCGGGAACGGTGACATGTGATGAGTGCACGCAGGGCAGCGCGCGCAGTGGGGCTCGGGGCGGGCACGAGACATGAAGGCATCTGATTGGTTCTTTACATTCGCACCGAATGGCAGTGATTGGTCAGAGTTTTTACTGTCCTGCAGCTGCTACAGAGGTCTGATTTTTTTCATTCCTTTTTCTAAACACATAATGTATTGACTACTATCAGGATGGAAGGACCATTTCACCCAGTATAAAAAAAAGTGTTTCTGAACAGGATTACCTACCCTACCTTTAAGAAGTGAGCTAGAGTGTCTGATCACGTTTTTGAAGTATTTCCAGGGATCGTCAGGTCATTACAGCGGCGATTGGTAGCTCATTCATTCAGTATTCGCTGAGTTTTGTTTCAGTTTATAGACGTGCTGGAGAGGCAGAGAGTCAAGTCAAGTCAAGTCAAGTTTATTTGTATAGCGCTTTTCACAATACAGATTGCATCAAAGCAGATTCACAGTATTAAATTAAAATAATACAACAAAGTTTGTTTCAAGAGGAATTTATTGATTGATAAAATTAAATTAAATATCCCCAAACTATCCCCAACTGAGCAAGCCAAAGGCAACAGTGGCAAGGAACCGAAAAACTCCATCAAGTGACCTAATGGTGTCCTAAAACTCCATCAGGTGCCTTAATGGAGAAAAAAAAAAATTTGGTGGTTCTGGATATCCTAGGTATGACCAAAAGCCTTGAATTTAGTGATCTTAAAGAGCGCGATGGATTATAGGGTGATAGAAGATCCGTTAAATAGACTGGAGCTAAGCCGTTTAGGGCTTTATAAGTCAGTAGCAATACCTTGTAATTAATACGGAACTTTATAGGTAACCAATGCAGTGATGATAAAATCGGTGTTATATGATCATATTTTCTTGATCTCGTAAGAACTCTAGCGGCGGCATTTTGGACTAACTGTAGCTTGTTTATTGAGGATTCAGGACAACCAGCTAATAAAGCATTACAGTAATCCAGTCTCGAGGTCATGAATGCATGAACTAACTTTTCTGCATCAGAAACTGATAGCATATTACGTAGCTTAGCAATGTTTCTAAGGTGGAAAAAGGCTGTTTTTGTAACATATGAAATATGATTTTCAAAAGACAGGTTGCAATCGAGTATAACACCCAGGTCTTTTACTGTAGAGGATAAAGTAACAGGACATCCTATGATGTTAAAGTTGTATTGTGCGAGGTTTTGTGGGCGGTTTTTTGAACCGATAAGTATTACCTCTGTCTTGTCTGGATTTAATAAAAGAAAATTACGCGTCATCCAATCTTTTATATCTTTAACACACTCTGTCAATTTGGAAAATGTAGCGTTTTCATCCGGCCGTGATGAAATATATATTTGAGTGTCATCAGCATAACAATGGAAACTAATTCCATGTTTCCTTATAATATTTCCAAGTGGCATCATATATATTGAAAGAGAGCACACCCTGTTTATTTTCTTTATTTTACAAAAGCACAATGTTTTGATTTGATTGTAAGTGGACACATACAAAAATAGACATATCACAGATTCTTTTTTTCATATTTCTTTTTTCTGTATGACAATAAATGACGGAGTAATTTAAGTTTATTGTGCTAACAGTTACTATGTGAAGAAAATCCAGCAAAACGCGCCGGCGCGTCCACACAGTAGTAGTAACGTTACATTCTTCATGGTCTCAACATGTAAAATCAATAGTCTGGTCGCATTTTAAACGCATTTCAGAGAGATCAAACCTAGCTATTTTAATGTAAACAAGCGGTGCTTGCCTAACGTTAGCCAATTGGTGGCAGAAAATTTGTGTCAGTACGGCGCTAACGAGATATTATCATATCAGGCAAATCATCCAAAAATATATCGAGTTTCATTCATTACTTAGCACATAATTATACCAAACGTACCTGAGAGTAAAAACAAAACAGTCCAATCGGTCATCAATAACGCCACGCTCACACAGCTAGATGACGTTTTCCGATCCTCGCTCAATGATTGGTCTGTTGAGCGCTGAGCTCTGCTCAGCATTGCTCAACCATTGGCTGATCGCTGCTCAGCTCTGCTCAGCATTGCTCAACCATTGGACGGCTGACGATCGCTTAGGTACTTGGAGGGGAATTTGCTTGGGAATACCAGGTGCTGTAAGCTTTTTAGTTTACTTCACTAATGTTCTAACCTTTTAAATAGCCCGTTTTTGGCAGCAGATTTCGCTTACGGCCATACCATTTTGAGAAAGCCCGATCTCGTCTGATCTCGGAAGCTAAGCAGGGTCGGGCCTGGTTAGTACTTGGATGGGAGACCGCCTGGGAATACCAGGTGCTGTAAGCATTTTTGGTAAAAAAAAAAAAAAAAAAAAAAAAAAAGAACGCCCGATCTCGTCTGATCTCGGAAGCTAAGCAGGGTCGGGCCTGGTTAGTACTTGGATGGGAGACCGCCTGGGAATACCAGGTGCTGTAAGCATTTTTGGTAAAAAAAAAAAAAAAAAAAAAAAAAAAAGAGTCCATGAGATTCTTCAAAAAGCCTGATATATTCTCTGAGTTTCTTCAACATGCCCGGTCTTGGGAGCAGAGTTTCTTCAGAAGGCCTGAAAAATTCTATGAATTTCTTCAAAAAGCCCGTTTTTGGCAGCAGATTTCGCTTACGGCCATACCACTTTGAGAACGCCCGATCTCGTTTAATCTCGGAAGCTAAGCAGGGTCGGGCCTGGTTAGTACTTGGATGGGAGACCGCCTGGGAATACCAGGTGCTGTAAGCTTTTTAGTTTACTTCACTAATGTTCTAACCTTTTAAATAGCCCGTTTTTGGCAGCAGATTTCGCTTACGGCCATACCACTTTGAGAACGCCCGATCTCGTCTGATCTCGGAAGCTAAGCAGGGTCGGGCCTGGTTAGTACTTGGATGGGAGACCGCCTGGGAATACCAGGTGCTGTAAGCATTTTTGGTTTAAAAAAAAAAAGAGTCCATGAGATTCTTCAAAAAGCCTGATATATTCTCTGAGTTTCTTCAACATGCCCGGTCTTGGGATCAGAGTTTCTTCAGAAGGCCTGAAAAATTCTATGAATTTCTTCAAAAAGCCCATTTTTGGCAGCAGATTTCGCTTACGGCCATACCACTTTGAGAACGCCCGATCTCGTCTGATCTCAGAAGCTAAGCAGGGTCGGGCCTGGTTAGTACTTGGATGGGAGACCGCCTGGGAATACCAGGTGCTGTAAGCATTTTTGGTTTAAAAAAAAAAAGAGTCCATGAGATTCTTCAAAAAGCCTGATATATTCTCTGAGTTTCTTCAACATGCCCGGTCTTGGGATCAGAGTTTCTTCAGAAGGCCTGAAAAATTCTATGAATTTCTTCAAAAAGCCCATTTTTGGCAGCAGATTTCGCTTACGGCCATACCACTTTGAGAACGCCCGATCTCGTCTGATCTCGGAAGCTAAGCAGGGTCGGGCCTGGTTAGTACTTGGATGGGAGACCGCCTGGGAATACCAGGTGCTGTAAGCATTTTTGGTTTAAAAAAAAAAAGAGTCCATGAGATTCTTCAAAAAGCCTGATATATTCTCGGAGTTTCTTCAACATGCCCGGTCTTGGGAGCAGAGTTTCTTCAGAAGGCCTGAAAAATTCTATGAAGTTCTTCAAAAAGCCCGTTTTTGGCAGCAGATTTCGCTTACGGCCATACCACTTTGAGGGCGCTATTGAGCAAACAGGAAGTGTTGGCTGCAGTTGGAGAGGAAGGCTCTCCTCCATTTTGTTTTTTCTTTTTGTGTTTGTTTGTGAGGTTTTCTTACTTTAAGTTCTTAAGTTCTTACTTTTTTAAACCACCTAACAGCAGCTTTTTGCTCGCTGGAGGGTGGTTATTTTTCTTTTTCTTTGTAAAATGGACGGATTCATGGCAAACGACACTGGACTGGCAGGAGGAACACGCACAGAAAACGACACTGGACTGGCAGGAGGATCACGCACGGGAAACGATACTGGACTGGCAGGAGGAACACGCACGGAAAACGATACTGGACTGGATGGAGGAACAAGCATGGCAAACGACACGAGACTGGCTGGAGAGAAACGCAGGGCAAACGACATGAGACTGGATTATCGACAACGAGCGGGACACGGGAAAAATCAAGACCTTCGAGACAAGTTCGGTGGAAGGAAGTATTTAAAGGAGGCGACGCTGATTGTGAATGTGGAGAATGTTAATGAGGTGAGAGCTGCGGATATTATCAAGGCAGTGGTGGATAAATGTGGAAATGGGAAAATTCTGGCATTAAGACCAAGACAAGGAAAGGAGTATGAACTAACAATGGAAAATGAGGAAACATGTGAGGAATTGATTGATGGACTGAATATAAAAGGGGTGAATTGTGAAATAAAAAAACTGCAAAATAGGGACTATGTTGTTTCCTTCATGCACCTGCCCGTCTACCTTGATGATAGAGAAATTATAGAAAAATTGGAGGGATGGGGAGTTAATCCCATATCGAAAATTAAAAGGAGATGCTACCCGGGCACTGAAATCGAGGATGGAACGAGGTTCCTTAAAGTAAGGTTCCCTAAAGAGGTGGCATCATTGCCCTACAGCACAAGGCTGGAAACAGCGGAAGGGCCGCAGTATTTTAGGGTGGTGCACAGTCACCAGGTGAAGACCTGTAGGCTGTGCATGAGCCCAGATCACCTGCTTAAAGAGTGCCCGGATTTTAAGTGCTACAAATGTGAAGAAAAGGGACACTTCGCAAGAGACTGTAACGCAGTCAGGTGCCCGGAGTGTCAGGAAATTTTAAACAAGTGTGAGTGTTGGATGGAGGTAGGGAGCATCAGGTGGACGGACAGGTGCATGAAGGAAACAACGAGGAGGAAAGGCAAACCGATGAAGGACAAGAGGAAGAAAATGTACAACAAAAAGAAATGGAAGGAGGAACGAGCAACAGAGAGGAAGGAGAAAGGGAACAAGAGAACGAGAAAGATAAAGAACAAACAATGGAACAGGACATGCAATGGACAGCAATGGAAACATCGGACAGTTTTAAAAGTTATCGGGATGTCGTGGAGAAAGATGGACAAGGAAGGAAGGATCAAAGTAAAGAGATGGAAAGTGAAGAAGAAATAACAATGGACAATATGGACAAGGACAATATGGACAAAGACAGAGGGGAGAGAGGACAAATAAGAAGGAGATCATTAAAGGTAACACCAAATTTGGAAAATGCAAGAAAAAAGACTATGACAAGGAGCCAAGATGAAAGTACAAACAGATATGAAGTGTTAAAGGGCCTGGAGGGAGAAAATGGAGAATAATGGTTTTTAGGTATTTATTTTTCTTTCTTTTAATGGTTTTAAGTTGTGTTACTTTTAATGCAAGGGGACTGATGGACATGGGAAAATTTGAAAGAGTGAAAGAAAAGTGTAGAGGAGAAGATATCATTGTTTTACAAGAAACAAATTGGAAAGAGAGTGTAGTGTGATGATGGAATACAAAAAGAAATGGGAAGGGGATATTTTATATAATAATGGGGATGGTAGGCGTGGAAGAGGGGTGGCGTTTTTAATGAGAAAAGATGTTTTTAATACAACCAAAGTGGTGTACAAAGATAAGATGGGGAAATGCATGGCTGTGGAAGTAAATTATGAAGGACGTGAATAAATTTTAGTGAATGTACATGCACCAACAGAAGAGAAAGAAAAGAAAGATTTTTTTAACTGTTTAAGGAGTGTAATAAAGAAATATAAGGAAATAATAATGATGGGAGATTTTAACACAGTTTTTAGCAAACTAGACATGGCAGAGGGGATGGTTTTTAAATCGGACACAGGGAGGAAAGAATTAAACGAATTGATGAGAGGAAATAATTTAATAGATGTATGGAGGGAAAGAAATGGGGGAAAAAAGGTTTATTCAAGGAAGCAAATAGTGGGGCATTTTATATGTAAAACAAGAATTGATTATGTGCTATGTAAAAGAAATGTGGAGAATTTTATTGAAAAAATCAGCTATGAAGAAACCAATTTTAGTGATCATACGTTTTTACGTTTTAAAATTGATTGGAGTAATGTGCAAAGGGGACCGGGTACATGGATTTTAAATACAGAGATTTTAAAGAATGAAGATTATGTTGCAGAGATAAAAGGAATTATAGAAAAAGAGAAGGATAATGCAATGTATGAAGAAGATAAAAGAATGTGGTGGGAGAATGTAAAATATCTAGTAAAAAAGTTTTCAATAAAGTATTGCAGAATCTTACAAATAAGTAAAAGACACAAAGAAAAAGAAATAAAGGAGACGTTAGAAAGATAATTAAATAATGAGAATAAAGACATAAAAAAGATCAAAGAAATAGAGGAGAAACTGAAAGAAATAGAAGAAAAAGAATATGAGGGGGCAAGGTTAAGAAGTAAGTCCAAATATATGGTGGAGGGGGAGAAATGTACAAAGTTTTTTTTTGACTTGGAGAAAAAAAGGGCGAAAGTTGGAATAATAAAAGAAATAAAAGGGAGAAGTGGAGAGATTGTGGAGGGGAATGGAAAAGTGCTAGAAGAGATAAAGTTTTTTTATGAGGATCTTTTTAAAACAAGAGGAGTGGAAGAAGAGGAAAAAAGGAAACTGTTAAATTATATTGAAACAAATTTAAGTGAAGAAGATAAAAAAAGAATGTGATGGGGAAATCAAGAACGAGGAGATCGAAAGAGCGATACTGTAGATCAACTAAATAAAAGGAAAAGCCCAGGGATAGATGGTTTGGGAAGTGAATTTTATATACGTTTTAAGGATATTTTAATCGAGATTTTAAAGGAGGTTTTTAAGGAAATTTTTAAAGAGGAGGAGATGAATGAAAGAATGGGAATGGGGCTGATGAAGTTAATATATAAAAGGAAAGGTGAACAAACTGATTTAAAAAACTACAGGCCAATAACAATGTTAAATACTGATTTAAAGATATTAGCAAAGATTTTAGCAAATAGGTTAAAAGTGATGCCACAAATAATAAAAACAAATCAAGCATATGCAGTAAAAGGAAGAGACATAGCAGACATAACGATGAGTATAAGGGACACAATACAGTACATAAAAGAAAAGAATGAGGACGGATATTTGATCAGCTTAGACTTCGAAAAGGCCTTTGATAGAGTGGAGCATGCATATTTGTTTGGGGTTTTAAATAGGTTTGGGTTTGGTGAGAATTTTATGAAATGGATAAAGATTTTATATAAGGGGGCTCTAACAAAAATAAAATGTAATGGGTTTTTAACGGAATGTTTTAAAATAACTAGATCAATTAGACAAGGATGTCCACTCTCAGCTTTATTATACTCTCTTGTAGCAGAACCTTTGGGCCTAGCAATACGAAAAGAAGAGAAAATAAAAGGAATACAAATACAGGAAAGCAAAGCAGAAGGGACAATTTTTCAATATGCGGATGACACAACAATAATAGTTAAAGAGAAAGAGAGTGTAAAACAAGTAATGAAGAATGTACAAGAATTTTGCAAAGGATCAGGAAGTAAAATTAATGAGGACAAGACAGTGTATATGAAGTTTGGGGCAACGAATGTTTTAATTTTAAGGAAGTTGAAGAAATTAGGATTTTAGGGATTTTAATGGGAAAGGATGGGAGACAAGTAAGAGAAAAAATGTGGGAGGAATTGATAACAGGAATAGAGCGAAGGTTAAATTTTTGGAGAATGAGGGCTTTAAATTTGAAAGGGAAGGTTTTAGTATTGAATGTTTTAATGGTTTCAAAGCTGTGGTACGTTTTATATGTGACAGAAATGCCTTTGTGGGTAGAAGGGAGATTGAAGAAATGTTTTCTCTGTTTTTTGTGGGAGGGTAAACCATCGAGAATAGCATACAACACTTTATTAGGACCATTAGAAGAGGGTGGGTTGGGGTTAATGGATATTAAACAAAGGAAAAACTGCTTAAGAGTTAAAATAGTAAAAAAATTGTTGCAAGAAGAAAATGAAACAGAATGGAAGAAAGTTATGAAATATTTTTTAAACAAATGTGGGAATTTTAATTTGGGGGAGGATATTTTATGGATGAAAACAAAAAACTGGATGGCGGAAGGATTACCTGACTTCTATAAGGAAATTTTAAGTGCTTGGGGGGATTTCTTAACTGTAATAGATTATAATCTGAAAGGAAGAGAAAACATTTTAAACCAACCTCTGTTCTTAAACAAAAGTATTTTAAGAGATGGGAAAGAGATTTTTTTCAAAAAATGGATGGAGGTGGGAATAACAAGGGTAAGAGATGTTTTGTATGAATTTCAAGAAGGGTTTTTACCATCACAATTTATAATGGATGCAATGGAGGAAGCAAAAGAGGAATGCAACAAACGAGAAATAGAAAATAAATACGAAATTGTCAAAAACGCAATACCGAAGGAATGGATTAAAAGAATAGAAAACATGGAGGAATGGAAGGAAGAGAAAGAAATTTATGTCAGACTGAAAGGGAAACTATGCAATTTTAAGGAGTGTAATGTTAAACGGTTTTATTGTTATTTTAGAGATGGTGTTTTTAAAGAACCAGTTGCTAACAATTTTTGGGTACAGAGAATTAAAGATCTGAAAAAAGAAAGTATATGGAGAAATATGAGGGGGAAAATAGTGGAAACCAAGCTGGAATGTTTAGAGTATTTTATAAGGCACAAAGCAATTTTTACTGAATGTATTTTAACTAAGATTGGAATGGAACAGAATGCAACATGTAAAGTATGCAAAGACGAAGACGAAGGAATTTTACACTTGTTTTTATACTGTAAAGAGTTGGAGGGCTTTTACAGAAAATGCAAAAAGATGATAAAATAATTAATTGAGGACTGGGACGAAGAGGTAATAGAATGGAAGAGGATAGTGATGTTTGGATGGGAGGAAAATTGTCAAAGTAAAAAGTTTGTGAACCTGTTAATAATGTTGATAAAAAATGCAGTATGGGAAAGAAGAAATGTGGCCAAAAAAGGAAAAGTGGTGCTTGATGTTTGGAATGTTCTTAAAAGGAAAACAGAAAGATATATTGAAGGACTGTATTTGTATTTTAAGTATGAAAACATGTTGCAAAGCTTTTATGTTGTTTTTACTCCAAGGGTTTCTAAAGTTTTAAAAGATTTAGCATGGAATGTACCGGGAAGTGATTTGTTTTTTTTGGTTTTACTTTTACTTTTTTATATTACATTTTTTAAACATTTTTTAAGCTTAAGTATATTGTACTGATACTTGTATTGTAAAATGATGTATTGAAAGTGATGAAAGTTATGATATATTTTTTGTATTTGGAAAATTTTCAAAAAAAAAAAAAAAAAAAAAAAAAAAAAAGAACGCCCGATCTCGTCTGATCTCGGAAGCTAAGCAGGGTCGGGCCTGGTTAGTACTTGGATGGGAGACCGCCTGGGAATACCAGGTGCTGTAAGCTTTTTAGTTTACTTCACTAATGTTCTAACCTTTTAAATAGCCCATTTTTGGCAGCAGATTTCGCTTACGGCCATACTACTTTGAGAACGCCCGATCTCGTCTGATCTCGGAAGCTAAGCAGGGTCGGGCCTGGTTAGTACTTGGATGGGAGACCGCCTGGGAATACCAGGTGCTGTAAGCTTTTTAGTTTACTTCACTAATGTTCTAACCTTTTAAATAGCCCGTTTTTGGCAGCAGATTTCGCTTACGGCCATACTACTTTGAGAACGCCCGATCTCGTCTGATCTCGGAAGCTAAGCAGGGTCGGGCCTGGTTAGTACTTGGATGGGAGACCGCCTGGGAATACCAGGTGCTGTAAGCTTTTTAGTTTACTTCACTAATGTTCTAACCTTTTAAATAGCCTGTTTTTGGCAGCAGATTTCGCTTACGGCCAAACCACTTTGAGAACGCCCGATCTTGTCTGATCTCGGAAGCTAAGCAGGGTTGGGCCTGGTTAGTACTTGGATGGGAGAACGCCTGGGAATACCAGGTGCTGTAAGCATTTTTGGTTTAAAAAAAAAAAAAAAAAAAAAAAAAGAGTCCATGAGATTCTTCAAAAAGCCTGAAATATTCTCTGAGTTTCTTCAACATGCCCGGTCTTGGGAGCAGAGTTTCTTCAGAAGGCCTGAAAAATTCGATGAATTTCTTCAAAAAGCCCGTTTTTGGCAGCAGATTTCGCTTACGGCCATACCACGTTGAGAACGCCCGATCTCGTCTGATCTCGGAAGTTAAGCAGGGTCGGGCCTGGTTAGTACTTGGATGGGAGACCGCCTGGGAATACCAGGTGCTGTAAGCTTTTTAGTTTACTTCACTAATGTTCTAACCTTTTAAATAGCCCGTTTTTGGCAGCAGATTTCGCTTACGGCCATACCACGTTGAGAACGGCTGATCTCGTCTGATCTCGGAAGCTAAGCAGGGTCGGTCCTGGTTAGTACTTGGATGGGAGACCGCCTGGGAATACCAGGTGCTGTAAGCATTTTTGGTTTAAAAAACCCAAAAAAAACCAAAAAAAAAAGAGTCCATGAGATTCTTCAAAAAGCCTGAATATTCTCTGAGTTTCTTCAACATGCCCGGTCTTGGGAGCAGAGTTTCTTCAGAAGGCCTGAAAAATTCGATGAATTTCTTCAAAAAGCCCGTTTTTGGCAGCAGATTTCGCTTACGGCCATACCACGTTGAGAACGCCCGATCTCGTTGGTACGTTCCAGGAAGTGAATTGGCTGCAGTTGGGGAGAAAGGCTCTCCATATTTTTGTTAAGTTTTTGTTGTTTTTTATTTAGTTACAAGTTATAAAGCTTACTTTTGTTATTATTTTTCACGTTTTAACCCCAAGCAGTTGTATAACTGTTTGGGGTGGAGTTCTTTACTTTTGATTTGGGTGGAGAGGTGTACAAACAAGGACGGACATAATGGATACTGAAATAGGACTGGAAAAAGGATATGAGATAAAGGACAATGACTTGAATGAAGAGACTAATCCATGCGAAAGGATAATGCAAGAAGAAAATGAAAATCAGGAACAAGAAACATGGGCAACCGTGGTATCGAGAAAGAAGAGAAATGGAGCTGAAAGGGTGAAAGGAAGCATTGAACAACAGAAGATACAAGGTAAAGAAAAGGATGATGAAAATGGTGAAAAAAGGAAAGAAGACAGTCAAGTCAAGTCAAGTCAAGTTTATTTGTATAGCGCTTTTCACAATACAGATTGCATCAAAGCAGCTTCACAGTATTAAATTAAAATAATACAACAAAGTTTGTTTCAAGAGGAATTTATTGATTGATAAAATTAAATTAGATATCCCCAAAATATCCCCAACTGAGCAAGCCAAAGGCAACAGTGGCAAGGAACCGAAAAACTCCATCAAGTGACCTAATGGTGTCCTAAAACTCCATCAGGTGCCTTAATGGAGAAAAAAAAACCTTGGGAGAACCCAGGCTCAGTCGGGGGCCAGTTCTCCTCTGGCATTGGATAGAGGCCGGATTGTAGTTTGAACTGTAGGATTATATGAATGCCTGGCTGAAGAGATGCGACTTTAATCTAGTTTTAAACTGGGAGAGCGAGTCTGAGCAACGAACAGTATCAGGAAGACTATTCCAGAGTTTTGGAGCCAAATGTGAAAATGCTCTCCCTCCTTTGGTGGTTCTGGATATCCTAGGTATGACCAAAAGCCTTGAATTTAGTGATCTCAAAGAGCGCGATGGATTATAGGGCGATAGAAGATCCGTTAAATAGACTGGAGCTAAGCCGTTTAGGGCTTTATAAGTCAGTAGCAATACCTTGTAATTAATACGGAACTTTATAGGTAACCAATGCAGTGATGATAAAATCGGTGTTATATGATCATATTTTCTTGATCTCGTAAGAACTCTAGCGGCGGCATTTTGGACTAACTGTAGCTTGTTTATTGAGGATGCAGGACAACCAGCTAATAAAGCATTACAGTAATCCAGTCTCGAGGTCATGAATGCATGAACTAACTTTTCTGCATCAGAAACTGATAGCATATTACGTAGCTTAGCAATGTTTCTAAGGTGGAAAAAGGCTGTTTTTGTAACATAAGAAATATGATTTTCAAAAGACAGGTTGCAATCGAGTATAACACCCAGGTCTTTTACTGTAGAGGATAAAGTAACAGGACATCCTATGATGTTAAAGTTGTATTGTGCGAGGTTTTGTGGGCGGTTTTTTGAACCGATAAGTATTACCTCTGTCTTGTCTGGATTTAATAAAAGAAAATTACGCGTCATCCAATCTTTTATATCTTTAACACACTCTGTCAATTTGGAAAATGTAGCGTTTTCATCCGGCCGTGATGAAATATATATTTGAGTGTCATCAGCATAACAATGGAAACTAATTCCATGTTTCCTTATAATATTTCCAAGTGGCATCATATATATTGAAAATAACAGAGGGCCTAATACAGATCCCTGCGGCACTCCATAGTTTACTGGAGTTATGATCGATTTTTCTCCATTTAAATAGACAAAATGGTAGCGGTCAGATAGGTATGATTTGAACCAGCTTAGTGCTTGTCCTTGAACACCAGTATAATTTTGTAGTCGATCTAAGAGTATTGTGTGATCTATAGTATCGAACGCAGCACTAAGATCAAGTAAAACTAGTATTGAGATACAGCCTTGGTCAGAAGCTAAAAGTAAATCATTTGTGATTTTAACGAGCGCAGTTTCAGTGCTATGATGCGGTCTGAATCCAGACTGAAACTTTTCACAGTCAAAAAGTTGACATGATAAATAAATTGAGAGGAAAAATGAGATATCAGAGAGAATACAAAAAAGAAACTACCCTGACAATGAATGTGAAAAACCCAGAACTATTAACGATTATGATGATAATTAAAGCGGTAGAGGACACAACTGGAATTGGCAAATTATATGGACTAAGGAAAAAAACTGAATATGAATATGAACTTACATTGGAGAAAGAAGAAGACTGTGAACAACTATTGGATGGAATTCAAATAAATGGACAATGTTGCGAAATAAGAAAACTTTGTGCAACTGAAAGGATGGTATCTTTTTTACACTTGCCAAACTACATAAATGATGAGGATGTTTTACAAAAACTGACAAGCTGGGGGGTTACACCGATACTTCCTCTGAGAAGGAGGTATTACCCAGGGACCACTGTGGCGGATGGTACGAGATTTATAAGAGTTAAATTTCCAAAAGATGTGGTGTCACTGCCATATAACACACGATTTGAAACGGAGGAAGGAACGCAGTTTTTCAGGGTGATTCATGATCACCAGGTGAAGACCTGCAGAATATGTGCAAGTGCTGACCATGAAAAAAAGGACTGTCCTCAACTGATATGCAGAGGATGTCTGGAGCAGGGGCATTATGCGCGGGACTGCAAAGCCCCGCGGTGCCAAGGCTGCGGAAAGGCATTTCACAGGTGCATTTGTGAAACCTTTGAAGAGGAACATGAGGAAATGGAGACAGAGACACTCAACGACGTGGAGAATGTGGAAGAGGATGATGAAGGAAGTGCACCACAACAAACACGTGGATTAACTATGGAAATACAGAACAGAGAAGAAGAAGGAGGAAGTAAAAATGAACAGAACGGAGGAAAAGACACGGAAATAATGACAGATATACAACTACTTGCAGAAAAAGCTGAACAGGATGGGATGAAGAACAAAGAAGAAGACAATGATGGAGCAAAGGACAGTACAAACATAGATGAGGTAAGAGACACTAAGAATAAAGCAATTTGTGGAAAGGAAAGTGTGAAGAAAAACAGTTTGAGCGGTGGGAGTAAATTGAAAACAACAGGACAAATAAACATTGAGAAGGTGATGGAAAAACAAAGAATAAGAAGAGAATCTAAAGAAAAAAAGAAAAAGAAAGCTGAAATGGCTTGCTCAGGAGAGGTGGTTTTGAAAGAGACTGAAAAAAAGTGATGTGGTTTTTTGTTTGTTTCTATATTTCTTTTTTTTTTTTGTATATGAGTCAATTGAGCATAGTTTCAATCAATGCAAGGGGATTGTCAACTATGACCAAATTTGAAAATATTAATCACTTAACAAAGAAGAATGATATAATATGTATACAAGAGACAGGATGGAATGTTGAAAAAATTAATGATTTGAAGAAAATATGGGATGGGGATTTTTTTTACAATAATGATCCTAAAAGGAAAAAAGGAGTAGCAATTTTAATTAGAAGGGGGACAATACAAAAAGCAACAGTAATATTTACAGATAATATAGGAAGGACATTGGTGGTTAAGGTCGAAGGAAAAGAAGAAGAAATAACAATATGTAATATTCATGCACCAAATGAAGATGTAGAAAGAGTTGCTTTTTTTAAAGAAATGGATGTTCTAATAGAGAACTATAAAAATGTGATTGTAATTGGTGATTTTAATACTGTTTTAGAAAGAATTGATGTGGAGGATTATATGGTGTATAGAGCAGATGTTGGAAGGAAAGAACTAAAGAAAGTTATGGAAAATCATAGATTTATAGATTTATGGAGGGAAAGAAACAGAGTAAAAAGAGAATATTCAAGACGACAAATGGTAAATAATGTTTTAAAACAAAGTAGAATTGATTTTGTATTATGTAATAGACAGTTAGGGAATTTTATTACAAAAGTTTTTTACAAAATGTTTAGTGGAAGTGATCATGATTTTTTAAATGTAATTATTGATTATTGTGGTGTTGAGAGAGGACCTGGGGTGTGGGTTTTTAATACAGAACTTTTAAAAAATTACTTTTATAAAATGGAAGTAGAAAATTGCATAATACATAGTATTAATAATGTCTTATATGAAGAAGCAAAAAGTGTTTGGTGGGATAATTTAAAAATAGATATTAAAAAATTATCTATTGAGTATTCAAAGAAAATGCAAAGAATAAAGAAAAGTAAAGAAAGATTATTAAACAAGGAATGGGAAGAAGAAATGAAAAAAGTGTTAGAAGGTAGGATGGATGGGAGTAAAATAGTCATATTAGAAGAGAAATTAAAAAAAATAGAGGAGGAAAAGTGCATGGGAGCTAAAATAAGAAGTAGAGCGAAAAATACAGTAGAAGGAGAAAGGAGTACAACATTTTTTTATGATTTGGAAAAAACAAGAAAACAAGCAGAAATGATCAAAAGTATTTCAAAAAACGGAAAGGTTGTGAAAGAAAAAGAAGGTATTTTAAAGGAAGTGAAGGATTTTTATGCTATTTTATTTAAAAAAGATGTTATTAACGAGGAAGATGAAGAGTTTTTATTGAATCAAATTGAAATAAAAGTAAATGAGGATGATAAGAAAATGTGTGATAAGGAAATAAAAGAAGAAGAAATAGATGAAGCTATAGAACAGATGAGTAATGGGAAAAGTTCAGGCCTAGATGGTTTACCATCTGAATTTTATAAGGTTTTTAAGAATGTTTTAACGCCAATTATGCATGATCTATTTATTGATATTTTTAAACAGAAAAAATTAAGTGAAAGTATGAAGAAAGGAATGATCAAGATTATATATAAAAATAAAGGAGAAAGAGAAGATCTTAAAAATTATAGACCATTGAGCATGTTAAATACGGATTACAAGATACTGGCCAAGATTCTAGCAAACAGACTGAAAAAAGTGATTCCAAACATTATAAAAACAAACCAGGCATATGGTGTTTTAAATCGAGATATATTGGATATAGTAACAAGTATTAGAGATTTAATGTGGTATATGAAAGAAAAAGGTGAAGAAGGATATTTGATAAGTATAGATTTGGAAAAGGCATTTGATAGAGTAGAGCACAAATATTTATTTGATATACTGAGAAAATTTGGTTTTGGGGAAAATTTTATTGGATGGATGAAATGCTTATATAATGACATTTTAAGTTGTATTAAAGTAAATGGGTTTTTAACAGATTTTATTAAGATATCGAGGTCTATAAGGCAGGGATGTCCATTATCAGCACTACTGTACACTTTAGTTGCTGAACCATTAGGACTTGCAATAAATAAAGAAAAACAAATTAAAGGAATAGTTTTGGGAAAGGAGGATGTGCAGCCTAAAATTTTTCAATATGCAGATGATATCACCTTGTTTTTAAAAGATTTTAAGAGTATTGAAAAGGCAATGGTAATATTGCAAAAATATTGTGGTGGAACAGGGGCTAAAGTCAATAATGATAAAACAGAATATATGAGAATGGGGCAGGTAGATACTTTAGGAAGACAATGGGACTTTAAAGAACAGATGAATGAACTAAAGATTTTAGGAATAACACTTGGAAGGGATGAAATTAGAACAAGAGACCTGGTTTGGGAGGAGACTATAGGAAAAATGGAAAAAAGACTAAACTTTTGGAAACAAAGACAATTATTTTTAAAAGGGAAAGTACTGGTTTTAAACTCTTTATTTTTATCTAAGATGTGGTATATTTTAAGTGTGGTTAGTCTGCCAATATGGGTGTATAAAAGAATAAAAACGTTTATCTTGAAGTTTTTATGGGATGGTAAACCGGCTAAAATAGCCTATGATACAATAATTGGGGAGGTAGAAAAAGGAGGTTTGGGGCTGATAGACCCAATGATAAGAAAGCAAAGTTTGAGAATTAAGACTGTAAAAAGGTTTTTTAAAAAGGATGATTTAATATGGAAAAAAATAATGAGTTTTTATATAAATAAGTGTGGGAAAATGGGAGATGATTTTATATGGATGCAGTTTAAGGATAATATGATAGAGGGGATACCTGAATTTTATAAAGAAGTTTTAAAAGCATGGAAGGGTTTTAAAGAAAATGTATATATTGAGTTTAAAGGGAGAGAACAACTATTGAAGCAACCGCTTTTTTTAAATCAACATATCAAAAACAACAGAAACACCTTTTTTTATAAGAATGGGTTTTATGCAGGATTAAAACAAGTTAAAGACATTTTATATGAGGTAAAACCAGGATTTTTACCTTTACAGGCAATCATAGATACATTAGAGGAAAACGAAGATATAGAAAATAAGCAATTGATTAAGGAGCAATATTTGAAAATAAAAGAAGCTGTACCTGTAGCATGGATTAAAAGTATTGACGATAAAGAAAAAGTAAATGAAAATCCGGAAGTATTTTTAAAAAGAGAAGATGAAAACATTTCTTTTAATGATTGTATTTTAAAAATGTTTTATGGTTGTTTATGCAAGTCTGTATTTGTAAGACCAAAAGCGATTGAGTACTGGGGAAAACTGTTCGATAATTTTGATGCATCAAACATATGGAAAAATGTGAGAATGAATTTTAAGAGTCCTATATTAGAAAATTTTGATTTTTTATTAAGACACAATTGTATAAAGACTGACATGATATTGTGTAAAATTGGGATGATCCAAGATGAAAAATGTAAAGTATGTATGGAAAAAAAAGAAGGTGTGTTGCATTTGTTTTTAAATTGTAAAAAGTTAAATGGTTTTATGAAAATGTTAAAAAAGATGATAGGTGACTTTTTATTTGATAAAAGAATAATTCTAGAAGAATGGGACACAATGTTTTTATTTGGTTTTAATGGTAAAGCTAAAAATAAATTTGCTCTTAATTTTATGCTAACAGTTGCAAGATTTGCAATATGGCGAAGAAGAAATCTAATGAAACAAAAGAAAGTTGAACTTCCAATAAGTGTGTTTTATAAGCAGATTTTGAGAGATGAATGTAAAGTTTTGTATGATTATTTTAACATGAATGGGAAAATAGAAATATTTGAAGAATGCATAATAAGAAATAATGCATATATTGTTAAAAATAGTAATGGGTTTGAAATTGTATTGCCTGAAAATGTTTAATGATGTTTTGTTTTTTTTCTTTTGTTGTTATGGTTCTTGTTTTTGTCTTTGATGTTGTTTTAAATGAAAAGTAATGTTTTTTAATAAAAAAATAAATAAAAAAAAATCTCGTCTGATCTCGGAAGCTAAGCAGGGTCGGACCTGGTTAGTACTTGGATGGGAGACCGCCTGGGAATACCAGGTGCTGTAAGCTTTTTAGTTTACTTCAAAAAAAAAAAAAAAAGAACGCCCGATCTCGTCTGATCTCGGAAGCTAAGCAGGGTCGGGCCTGGTTAGTACTTGGATGGGAGACCGCCTGGGAATACCAGGTGCTGTAAGCTTTTTAGTTTACTTCAAAAAAAAAAAAAAAAAGAACGCCCGATCTCGTCTGATCTCGGAAGCTAAGCAGGGTCGGGCCTGGTTAGTACTTGGATGGGAGACCGCCTGGGAATACCAGGTGCTGTAAGCTTTTTAGTTTACTTCACTAATGTTCTAACCTTTTAAATAGCCCGTTTTTGGCAGCAGATTTTGCTTACGGCCATACCACGTTGAGAACGCCCGATCTCGTCTGATCTCGGAAGCTAAGCAGGGTCGGGCCTGGTTAGTACTTGGATGGGAGACCGCCTGGGAATACCAGGTGCTGTAAGCTTTTTAGTTTACTTCACTAATGTTCTAACCTTTTAAATAGCCCGTTTTTGGCAGCAGATTTCGCTTACGGCCATACCACGTTGAGAACGCCCGATCTCGTCTGATCTCGGAAGCTAAGCACGGTCGGGCCTGGTTAGTACTTGGATGGGAGACCGCCTGGGAATACCAGGTGCTGTAAGCTTTTTAGTTTACTTCACTAATGTTCTAACCTTTTAAATAGCCCGTTTTTGGCAGCAGATTTCGCTTACGGCCATACCACGTTGAGAACGCCCGATCTCTTCTGATCTCGGAAGCTAAGCAGGGTCGGGCCTGGTTAGTACTTGGATGGGAGACCGCCTGGGAATACCAGGTGCTGTAAGCTTTTTAGTTTACTTCACTAATGTTCTAAACTTTTAAATAGCCCGTTTTTGGCAGCAGATTTTGCTTACGGCCATACCACGTTGAGAACGCCCGATCTCGTCTGATCTCGGAAGCTAAGCAGGGTCGGGCCTGGTTAGTACTTGGATGGGAGACCGCCTGGGAATACCAGGTGCTGTAAGCATTTTTGTTTTAAAAAAAAAAAAAAAAAAAAAAAAAAAAAGAGTCCATGAGATTCTTCAAAAAGCCTGAAATATTCTCTGAGTTTCTTCAACATGCCCGGTCTTGGGAGCAGAGTTTCTTCAGAAGGCCTGAAAAATTCGATGAATTTCTTCAAAAAGCCCGTTTTTGGCAGCAGATTTTGCTTACGGCCATACCACGTTGAGAACGCCCGATCTCGTCTGATCTCGGAAGCTAAGCAGGGTCGGGCCTGGTTAGTACTTGGATGGGAGACCGCCTGGGAATACCAGGGCCCTCATTTATCAATGGTGCGTACGGACAGATTTGTGCGTAGTGAGTGCGTAAGAACAATTTCACGCAAAGTGTGGGATTCACCAAGTTGTACTTATACGTAGAAATGTGTGTAAATATAAGCACACCTCTGAGCATGCTTACGCAGATAATCTAGTGGTAGAATAGCGACACTACACATAAAAAGCATTTAAGAGTGTCACAGTAAGCATTAAGCAATCCACATATGTCCTGTGTTTCCTTTAAAACACTCAATTTATAATTTGTCTAGTTTTAAACACGATGCTTAATTGGTGTCAAACCCTATAAAAGACAGATGTGAAATATATTTGTCTCAGTGCAATGGCTTATCTTGTGTTATTGGAAGACTTGGCAAAAAATGCGCTCCGCAGAGAGCGCGTTTTCCAAGATCGCGCTGATCTGCTTGGCGAGAGCACAGAGTGGCTTCTAAGTAGGTACCGCTTTCCCAAAAATGTACTGCTGGATTTGTGTCGTGATTTAGGACCAGTGTTGGAGAGAGAAACAAATCGTACGAAAGCCATTCCCGTGCACATCCAACTCCTGTCCACCCTTGGATTTTTAGCTACTGGCACATTTCAGCGTGAGGTTGGAGACATATGTGGTATATCCCAGCCATCAGTGAGTAGGATCATGCCGGCAGTTTTGGATGCAATTATTTCCTTGGCCCCAACCTACATCCAGTTCCCTTATCGAAATCCTCAACAAGCCGCAATAAAACGGGACTTTCATGCCATTGCTAGATTCCCAAACATAATTGGAGCTATAGACTGCACCCACATCGCCATAAAAGCACCATCAACCAACGAATTTAATTATGTAAATAGAAAAGGGTTTCATTCTGTTAACGTGCAAATAATTTGTGATGCAAATTTGTTGTTATTAAACGTCGTTGCGCGGTGGCCTGGAGGAACACACGACTCGTTCGTTCTGCAGAATAGCTCTGTGGGTGTGCGTCTCCAAGAAGGCGCTGTTGTTTTTTTTCTGGGACAGTTCTCTCCTCAGACCCAACGGAATTAACTGCCGTGACATTCTCCCATGCAGCATTTTTTCTTTTATTTGTAATTCCTCCTGCAGTGACTGAACTAAACAATATCTGTTGGTTGGATTCAACTTCATTTACAAGTATCTCTAATTCTGTGTTTGTGAAGTTTCTCTTCTTTGCTCTCTTTGCCATTATTGCAGTGAGGAAAAAACACAATCACGTAATTTTTAAAGGGAAGTGTTGTCACCATATATGGTTAATTGGAGGCGTTTCCGAATGCTAATGACCATGAATGTGAACGAGCATGGTACTTACGCACATGTGGTATTTATCAACAATGATTGCTTACTCATGTGCGTAAGAACTGCGTGCGCACGTTTGATAAATGCGGATTTTCTTGTACTTAGGCACATTCTAAATTTCATTCGTTGGACAAAATATAGAACCTTTTCTACGCACTGTTGATAAATGAGGGCCCAGGTGCTGTAAGCTTTTTAGTTTACTTCACTAATGTTCTAACCTTTTAAATAGCCCGTTTTTGGCAGCAGATTTCGCTTACGGCCATACCACGTTGAGAACGCCCGATCTCGTCTGATCTCGGAAGCTAAGCACCGTCGGGCCTGGGGCCTCATGTATCAATCTTGCGTACGCACAAAAACTTTGGTTACGCCAGCTTTCACGCTCACGGTCGGATGTACTAACAGTGAAAATAACGCGAGAATGTGCGTTCATCCACGCCAATTTCATGTCTGGCGTACGTACATTTCTCATTGTTTTTGTCCGTTGGCGACTCTTACAGGCAATGAAGTGAAGTTGCAAACATTACACAACGAATTGTTCTACAAGTCTATCGCACCACCACCTGTGGGAAGCATTGCTATTAATTTGCAATTTATAAAATAATTGACATATATTGTCACACGATCAATTATGCAATTAAGTAAGAACATATAAAAGCATATGCAAATTGATACAATACAACCCTTAGTTTATGGCAATGACAGCTTTGGTTTAATGTCCACCTTTATATCAGACCATTTCTTTTTAAGGTCATTTAGGGTAGACTGTGTACAGTTGAGACATGTGTACAGTTGAGACACCTTAAATAACTTGCGTTCGCAGCAAGCACAAGTTGTGTTTTTTTTTTTTTTTTTTTTGCTGTGCACGTGCGTATTAGAGTCCTCTTTGATCGTGGGAAATATGAACAACGGACGCATCTCCGATCCGAAGATATTGGGAAAAGTTTTTTTTTCTAAGATATGACGTTCACTTCACCATGCACTCTCCACAATGAATAGCTTATTGTCCTTATGTGACTGTTTAACGTAACTGGTATCACCACAAACGTTATTCTGTATTTCATGGTATTGTGTCATGCAAGGTAATTGCAAAATCTAGAGAAATGTGTAAGGTGGCCAGCGGGAGATATTGAGACACATATCTACTGTACCCCCGATAGAGCTCTATTAGGAAACACACTGTTTAGTTGTTCAGTGTTATGATAACAGTTTAAACGCCGTAATTAGCCAGCATAGGACGCAAATTAAAATAAAATTTGATATTTGTGATATTTAAACTGTGTATTATTAATAAATATTGTTACATATCTTGTTCCTGCTTTATACATTTTAACCAGTGCTAATTTAAATAAAATGAATGAATATAAATGGATGAATAAACAAAAATGTTGCCCAATTGTTATTTTCTTTATTTGTCTTTATTTTTTATATTTACAATGAATGGTTAGTTACCTTCACATCATTAAAAATGGGGTGTCTCAACTGTACCATGCACTGTCTCAACTGTACCACATGATATGGGTACAGTTGAGACAAAGTTTAGACAAAAAGCACCTTATTTTTATGAGCTAATTGTGGAAAATATAAACTACTTGTGGGTATTATTGATTGATAATATCTTAGTCTACAAGCTAATGAAATGTCATGTGGCGTGTCATGTGGAAATTCACTTCTTTTCAGTGTCTATTTTTGTGTGAAAAATCTAAACGCAAAAAGTGTCTCAACTGTACTCAGTCTACTCTACAGTGCGACTTTCAGATCCCACCGCATTGACGGCATCAGCCAAACTCTCCCACTCATATTTTTTCCTTTTGTTATTAATTCCGGAGGACAAAGTTCCAAATAATTTTTTTTTTCCGTTTCTACCTCCGATAGTAGCACCTCCAATTCACTTTCTGTAAAGTTTCGTTTCTTGCCGCCATTTTCTTACTGCTTTCTTTTGCCAAAGTGGACTCATTACCATATTTAAATTAATTTAATTAAGGGAGGAGACTGGGTGGGGCGTTGTGCTCGTGCATGTGCGCTCAATTTTACGTTAACTGGGATGTACAAAGAGAATATGCGTGGGATCCTTCGTACGCAGAGATTCATACATCTGGGTTTTTTTGTGCGTACGCACATTTACAGCTTTGTCCGTACACAATGTTTTAGTATGAATTCAACGCAAGTCTTTGTACATGAGGCCCCTGGTTAGTACTTGGATGGGAGACCGCCTGGGAATACCAGGTGCTGTAAGCTTTTTAGTTTACTTCACTAATGTTCTAACCTTTTAAATAGCCCGTTTTTGGCAGCAGATTTCGCTTACGGCCATACCACGTTGAGAACGCCCGATCTCGTCTGATCTCGGAAGCTAAGCAGGGTCGGGCCTGGTTAGTACTTTGATGGGAGACCGCCTGGGAATACCAGGTGCTGTGAGCTTTTTAGTTTACTTCACTAATGTTCTAACCTTTTAAATAGCCCGTTTTTGGCAGCAGATTTCGCTTACGGCCATACCACGTTGAGAACGCCCGATCTCTTCTGATCTCGGAAGCTAAGCAGGGTCGGGCCTGGTTAGTACTTGGATGGGAGACCGCCTGGGAATACCAGGTGCTGTAAGCTTTTTATTTTACTTCACTAATGTTCTAAACTTTTAAATAGCCCGTTTTTGGCAGCAGATTTCGCTTACGGCCATACCACGTTGAGAACGCCCGATCTCGTCTGATCTCGGAAGCTAAGCAGGGTCGGGCCTGGTTAGTACTTGGATGGGAGACCGCCTGGGAATACCAGGTGCTGTAAGCATTTTTGATAAAAAAAAAAAAAATAAAAAAAAAAAAGAGTCCATGAGATTCTTCAAAAAGCCTGAAATATTCTCTGAGTTTCTTCAACATGCCCGGTCTTGGGAGCAGAGTTTCTTCAGAAGGCCTGAAAAATTCGATGAATTTCTTCAAAAAGCCCGTTTTTGGCAGCAGATTTCGCTTACGGCCATACCACGTTGAGAACGCCCGATCTCGTCTGATCTCGGAAGCTAAGCAGGGTCGGGCCTGGTTAGTACTTGGATGGGAGACCGCCTGGGAATACCATGTGCTGTAAGCTTTTTAGTTTACTTCACTAATGTTCTAACCTTTTAAATAGCCCGTTTTTGGCAGCAGATTTCGCTTACGGCCATACCACGTTGAGAACGCCCGATCTCGTCTGATCTCGGAAGCTAAGCAGGGTCGGGCCTGGTTAGTACTTGGATGGGAGAGCGCCTGGGAATACCAGGTGCTGTAAGCTTTTTAGTTTACTTCACTAATGTTCTAACTTTTTAAATAGCCCGTTTTTGGCAGCAGATTTCGCTTACGGCCATACCACGTTGAGAACGCCCGATCTCGTCTGATCTCGGAAGCTAAGCAGGGTCGGGCCTGGTTAGTACTTGGATGGGAGACCGCCTGGGAATACCAGGTGCTGTAAGCTTTTTAGTTTACTTCACTAATGTTCTAACCTTTTAAATAGCCCGTTTTTGGCAGCAGATTTTGCTTACGGCCATACCACGTTGAGAACGCCCGATCTCGTCTGATCTCGGAAGCTAAGCAGGGTCGGGCCTGGTTAGTACTTGGATGGGAGACCGCCTGGGAATACCAGGTGCTGTAAGCTTTTTAGTTTACTTCACTAATGTTCTAACCTTTTAAATAGCCCGTTTTTGGCAGCAGATTTCGCTTACGGCCATACCACGTTGAGAACGCCCGATCTCGTCTGATCTCGGAAGCTAAGCAGGGTCGGGCCTGGTTAGTACTTGGATGGGAGACCGCCTGGGAATACCAGGTGCTGTAAGCATTTTTGTTTTAAAAAAAAAAAAAAAAAAAAAAAAAAAGAGTCCATGAGATTCTTCAAAAAGCCTGAAATATTCTCTGAGTTTCTTCAACATGCCCGGTCTTGGGAGCAGAGTTTCTTCAGAAGGCCTGAAAAATTCGATGAATTTCTTCAAAAAGCCCGTTTTTGGCAGCAGATTTCGCTTACGGCCATACCACGTTGAGAACGCCCAAGTGGAAGCAGGAAGTGAGTTGGCAGTTTGAGAGAACAGGTGGAAATTGATTTGTTTGTCTTGAATCAAAAGTTTTTTGTTTTTTTACTTAAAAAGGAGGGTTTTTTTCTACTTGCTTCGTGTTATTCCCCGGACAGCTTTTGCTGTTTGGGGTATAACTTAACATTTTTGGTTTGGCTAATAAAAAAAAAAGTAAAAAAAAGGAAGGATAACATGGAGACGGAAGCTGGACGTGGCAAACGAAATATGGGAGAGAAAAGTGACGAAGATATACAAAGAGAACGAACGTATGAAAAGAGGTTAACAGTATTGGTGGAGATCGAGGGAGAAGACAGAGTCACCATGATGGAGTTATTGAAGAAGGTGAGAGATGAATGTGGAGAGGTAATCGGATGTCGATATAAAAGTCCAAGAGAATATGAACTGACAATGAATGAGGAGATGGGAAAAGAAAAAATACTGGATGGACTAAGGATAAAGAATAGTCGAATCATGGCCAAAGAAATAAGCAATACTGAGATGGTGGTTTCTTTCCTAAACCTTCCAACGTATATTCAAGACCATGAGATATTGAGAAAATTGACTGAATGGGGAGTAAAAGCAGTTTCAACAATTAAAAGAAGAATGTGGCCAGGGACCGACATCGCAGATGGAACAAGATTCCTGAAAGTCAGGTTCACGGACAATGTCAAATCATTGCCATACTCAACAAAGTTCGAGACGATTGGAGGAGCGGAGCATTTTCGAGTTATCCATGACAGACAGGTGAAGGTGTGCCGTTTGTGTATTCAACCTGGTCATATTGTGAGAGACTGTCCAAGCTTTAAATGCTTCAAGTGTGGCAAGCAGGGACATTATGTGCGAGAATGCAATGAGGGAAACTGCAGCGTGTGTGCCATGAGGGATGCACTATGTGTGTGTAAAACTCCGGAGGATGAGGAAAGGTCTTTGGATCTGTATGACGATAATGAAGAGGAGGAAAAGGAGGAGGAAGAGGAGGCTTCAGTGGCAGAGAAAGAGGTGATAGAGGAAACCTGGTTTGAAAGAGAAGCAACAACAGAACAGGATGACACTGGGAAGGAGAACCATCGAGAGGATGTGGTACTGGAGCAAGTGGTGACGGAGAGAGGGAAAGGAAGGAGGGGAAAAAAAATTGTGCCCAAGCAAAGAGACAAATACAGGAGCTGGTAATGTGGAAATCTCAGCGGAGAAGATGGTGGGAAAAGGCGATGGAGGGTCAATCAAAGGCTATGGGGTGGGTCAGGACGGTGGCAGCAAGAAGGGGCAAGGATCAGTTGGAGGAGGAGGAGAGAAGATGGTGCTAGAGACTACATCAACAGATATGGGTGACGAAATGGATACAAATGAAGGAAATTTCAAACAGATGAAACGGAAAAATATTGAAACGGAGGAGAACAGTGCAAAAAAGTAAGACTGATTTTTTTTTCTAATGATTTTGTTTTTTCTTATAATTGTAATGCAGGCTATGTGTGACACAATGAGCATTGCATGTTTGAACAGTAATGGACTCCGTGAAACAAATAAGTTTGAGCAGTTGACTGGAATGCTAAAAACAGATGTAATATGTCTGCAAGAGACTCATTGGACTGAAGACATAATGTCTAATATAAAAAAAACATTGGGAAGAAGATATTTTTGTCAATCATGGTAGTCAAAGAGCCTGTGGTGTGGCAATATTGATAAAAAGTGGAAGAATGCAAAATGTAAAACAAATATACAGTGATGGTAAAGGAAGATTGCTAGTTATAGAATTTATGTGGCGCAATGAACTGTTCAGACTGATTAATTTATATGCACCTAATGTTGAAACTGAAAGAGTGGGCATCTTTAAGCAAATGAAACCACTATGTACAGGCAAATGTATAGTAGTTGGGGATTTTAATGTGTGGTGTACAAGACTTGATGCGTCAAGCAGTGCAAATTATAGATCAGATGTGTCCAGAAAATATTTAAATGATCTGATGCAAAGTGAGGACATGGTTGATGCCTGGAGAGAGGAGAATCCATTTAAAAGAGAGTTTTCAAGAAGACAAATGGTGCTGGGAAGTTTAAAACAAAGTCGAATTGATTTATGTTTAATTAAAAGAGAAATGCTGAGTTATGTGAAAAACGTGAGATACAAGTTTTTAGGTTTTAGTGACCATGCTGCCATGACAGTAAAGATGAGTGTAAATATGGAAGAAAGAGGAGGAGGACTGTGGTGTTTGAATGCATCTCTGTTGAAGGAAGAGGCATACAAGGAAAATATAAGTAAATGCATAGGATATGAAATGGAAAACCCTTTGTATAAGGAAAATGTGTGTGAGTGGTGGGAAAGAATGAAAGGGAACATTAAAAAAAGAAGTATAAGATATTCAAAGCAAAGGAATTTTATGAGAAAGAGTAAAATGGATGCTCTGAAAGGTGCTTTGGAAAAGGAAGCAGAAAAAATAGAAAATAATCCTGAGTATGGAAAAGAGCGTTTCTTTCAGATAAAAACAGAAATAGATGGGTACGAAAAGGAGAAGTGTGAGGGTGCAATAGTGAGAAGTAGAGTACAGTATGCAGTGGATGGAGAAAGATGCACAAAATTCTTTCTGAATTTAGAGAAAAAAAAACAGAGGAAGAATCATATCACAGAACTGATAAATGAAGAAGGTGAAAAGATAACAGATTATGTGGAGATAAGGGGAGAAGTAGAGTTGTTTTATAAGAAACTATTTAGTAAGGAGGGCATAAAACAAGAATGTGTGGACGAAGTTTTAAATACTGTAGATGCTAGGTTGACCGAAGAAGACAGAAGTATGTGTGATGGAGACATAAGTATTGAGGAAATAGAAGTGGCAATTAAACAAACAAAGTCGAACAAGAGCCCAGGATCAGATGGTTTAACACATGAGTTTTATAAGACTTTTATCAAGATTTTAGCGCCAATAATGCTGAGGCTTTATAGAAGTATGGAAGAGAGAGGGGAGGTACCAGATTCAATGGGTTTAGGAGTAATTACTGTTCTGTACAAAAACAAAGGTAGTCCATATAGTTTGAAAAATTACAGACCTTTAAGTCTTTTAAACACAGATTATAAGATTCTGACAAAAGTTTTAGCCAACAGGATAAAAGAAGTAGTAGGCAATATAATATCACCGAATCAAACATACAGTATACCGGGAAGAGACATTGCATACACAATTTGTACAATAAGAGATGTAGTGGATAGTCTGAATAAGGATGGGGAAGGGGGGATAGTTTTATGTATGGATTTAAATAAAGCGTTTGACAGAGTAGAGCACAGTTTTGTGGAACAAACAATGAGAAGGTTTGGTTTTGGAGAGAGGATTCTAAAGTGGATAAATTTGTTATATAATAATGCAAACAGTTGTGTAAAGGTTAATGGAGCTCTAACAGATCCATTTCCATTGGAAAGGTCAGTAAGGCAGGGATGCCCCCTGTCTGCTTTGTTGTACTCTATATCAGTGGAACCTCTGGCAACATTGATAAAAGGAGATAAGGAGATCAGAGGAATTCCAATTCCATATGGAGGGTTGAGTGTAATCCATCAGTATGCGGATGACACAACATTCACAGTAAGAGATATTGAGAGTATAAATAAAATAATGAAACACATGGAAACGTATGGAAAAGCATCAGGTGCAAAAATAAATATTGAAAAGTCAGAAATAATGAGTGTAGGAGGAGTGCATATAGGAGGGTGTGATATTCCTTTTAAAGTTACAACAGAACATATGGTGATTCTAGGAGTGAATATAGGGGTAAATGCAAAAGAAGCTAGGGATGCTACGTGGGCGGGAATTTTGAATAAAATAAAACAAGTATTGCAGTTTTGGAGATTGAGAGAATTAAGATTGAGAGGTAAGGTAGTTGTTGTGAATTCTTTGTTGCTTTCCAAATGTAATTATGTTATTGGTGCAGTTGATCTACCAGACTGGGTACTGAATGAGATGAAGGACGTGGTGAATAATTTTTGGTGGGGAGGGAAAGGGGTGAAAATATCAACAAAAACATTAATAGCAGATTATAAAGTAGGAGGTTTGAAGCTGATTGAGTTAGGTGTAAAAAGAAAGGCAATAAGAGTGAAAACAATAAAGAAGTATTTATATGATAAAGTTGATTGTGGATGGAAAGGTTTTTTTAGGGATTTTTTGGACAAAAGTAGTGGATGTGGAGAAGAAGGGTTGTTCATGGCATTGAAGAAGCCAATGTTTGAAAAAATTCCATTATTTTATCAAGAAGTATTGAGTGCATGGGCTGAGTTTCTATTGAATGTAGGATATGAGTGTGAAAACATTAATCAAGTATATAACCAGCCAATATTTCTGAATTCAAAGATACGGATGAAAGGGAAAATGTTCTATAACAGATTGTATATGCAAGCGGGAGTAAGACAGATCAAGGACCTGGTATACGAATATGTAAAAGGTTTTTTGCCAAATAGAGCTATTTATGATTGTATTGTGGGATGGGATGACGAGATTGAAAAATCAAAAGTGGATTGTGTGTGCGAAAACATAAAAACTAGTCTGCCCAGGAGTTGGGTGGAGATGATAGAGAGGGAGGTTACTAAAATTGGGGATTGGGGAATTCCAGATTTATATATTATGAAAAATGAAAAGAAGAAATATTTGTCTGATATAACAATGAAAGAAATATACAAAATATTGGTGGAAAAGGAAATTAAATTGCCTGCTTCAGAAAATGTATGGCCAAAGCTGTTCCCAGAATTTAATGTAAAGAAAATATGGACAAACTTAAGTGTGAAATATAATGGGCTGGATTGTGAGAATTTAGATTTTAAACTCAGACATAATAGGATATATACGAAGGTGGTGATACATCAAATGAATAAAAACGTAAACAGGGAATGTGATGTATGTAAGACGGATCCTGAAACTCTGATGCATATATTTTTTGAATGCAAAGAGCTTGATGTGTTCCATGAGAAAATGAAAAAATTGATCAAGGATGATTGGGGAAAAGATGTAACAGGAAACGAATGGAAAAAATTGTTTTTATTTGGTGTAAGCACAAATTGTAAAGATCTGGGAGTTAACCTATTGAACTATATTCTAAGTCATGCAAGGTATGCAATATGGGCGAGGAGAAATTTGGCATATTTTGAAGGAAGAAATGTGGATGTTTCTGTGATGTTTAAATCTGTGGTGAGAAAGAACGTTCATTTAATGTGGAAATATCTGAGCAAAGATGCTTTTGAAAAGGCATTTATTAAAGGATGTAGGCTTATATGTGTGGAAGATAAAGGAGGGTTAATCGTAAAATTCTAAAAAGAGAAAAGTAGAAAACAAGAGTGTACTGATAGATGTTGAATATAAATTTATGAATGTAATTATGTGTTTAAGTTTGTTGCTATTTTAATTTTAATCTTTGATAGAATGATATGATGTTTATTTGTCGTGAGGTGTGGGAAATACTTTATTCATTGTGTTGAATGATTATGATGTGAAAAATATTTTTGTTACTTTTGATAATAAAAAAAAAAAAAAAAAAAAAGAGAACGCCCGATCTCGTCTGATCTCGGAAGCTAAGCAGGGTCGGGCCTGGGCCGGGTTTCCCGATAACGATGTATCTTAGCTCTTAAGAGCGCTTTCTACGTGCAAGGTTACGAACGCTCGCAGCAATTCCACGAGCGTTTCCCAAAAATGCACTTAACATGAACGCGCGAGAATGCGCTCTACGTGCTACTTAAGAGTCGCTGTCCATTCGTGAAGTGCTGAAACATAACCTTATATGGAACGTTTAACCTAATAATTGTCATCTGTTGTGGATTAGCAATCAAGACAAGTCTATATAAAGCACCTACAGGCGGAGGCACTGACAAAATAGCTAAAAAAAATAAATAAAAAAAGATTCCTTTCAAAAAGATGAAATTAATGTCCTTTTAGAGGAGATAGAGTGAAACAAAGATGTAATTTTTAACAGATTAAAAGGATTTCTTTTATTTATTTTTTGTTCATTCATTTAATTTTGATTAAAATTATTAGATTAAATTATTTCTATTTTTTGTTTTGTTTTCTGACCTTTTTAATTATTTAATTTATACATTAATTTAACCAACAACAAAAAAAGAACAATAAAGTACAATCAAACCTTATATTATAATCACATTGCATTTGAATAAAGTTAAAGGTGTAATCTGCCGGTTGTCCTGCAGGTGTCCTCATAAATCTGTCTTCTTACGATGAACTTGGTGATGTACGATTACTCCAGAGCACTCGTAGATCTACGAAGATTTTCAAGTGCTACTTAAGCTACGATGCTTTTGGGAAACAGACCGTAATATTAAGATCAGTCGTACGATCGTTTTTACGAACTACTTAGGCTTACGATGCTTTTGGGAAACGCAGCCCTGGTTAGTACTTGGATGGGAGACCGCCTGGGAATACCAGGTGCTGTAAGCTTTTTAGTTTACTTCACTAATGTTCTAACCTTTTAAATAGCCCGTTTTTGGCAGCAGATTTCGCTTACGGCCATACCACGTTGAGAACGCCCGATCTCGTCTGATCTCGGAAGCTAAGCAGGGTCGGGCCTGGTTAGTACTTGGATGGGAGACCGCCTGGGAATACCAGGTGCTGTAAGCATTTTTGTTTTTAAAAAAAAAAAAAAAAAAAAAAAAAAGAGTCCATGAGATTCTTCAAAAAGCCTGAAATATTCTCTGAGTTTCTTCAACATGCCCGGTCTTGGGAGCAGAGTTTCTTCAGAAGGCCTGAAAAATTCGATGAATTTCTTCAAAAAGCCCGTTTTTGGCAGCAGATTTCGCTTACGGCCATACCACGTTGAGAACGCCCGATCTCGTCTGATCTCGGAAGCTAAGCAGGGTCGGGCCTGGTTAGTACTTGGATGGGAGACCGCCTGGGAATACCAGGTGCTGTAAGCTTTTTAGTTTACTTCACTAATGTTCTAACCTTTTAAATAGCCCGTTTTTGGCAGCAGATTTCGCTTATGGCCATACCACGTTGAGAACGCCCGATCTCGTCTGATCTCGGAAGCTAAGCAGGGTCGGGCCTGGTTAGTACTTGGATGGGAGACCGCCTGGGAATACCAGGTGCTGTAAGCTTTTTAGTTTACTTCACTAATGTTCTAACCTTTTAAATAGCCCGTTTTTGGCAGCAGATTTCGCTTACGGCCATACCACGTTGAGAACGCCCGATCTCGTTTGGTACGTTTCAGGAAGGGAGTAGGCTGCAGTTGGGGAGGAAGGCTCTCCACTATTTAGTCTTTGTTTTATAGTTTTTGTTTTATTTAGTAATAAATTTTGGTTTTGTTATTTTTTGTCACGATTTAACCCCAGGCAGTTTTTACTGTTTGGGGTTGAGTTTTTCTTTTTGCTTCTTGATTTTGGTGGAGAGGTGTACAAACAAGGAAGGATATAATGGACAATCGAACAGGACTGGAAAAGGAACATGAGAAAAAGGATAATGAATTGGATGAAGATACTGATCTACGCAAAAGGATTATGCAAGAAAAAAGTGAAAATCAAGAAGAAGAGACATGGGCAACTGTAGTTTCGAGAAAGAAGAGGAATGGAGCTGAAATGGTAAAAGGAAGGACTGAACAACAGAAGATACAAGGTAAAGAAATTGATGAAGTAAATGGTGAAAAGAGAAAAGAAGACAATCAAAAAGAAGATATGATAAATAAATTGAGAGGAAAAATGAGATACCAGAGAGAATACAAAAAGGAAACTACATTGACAATGAATGTGAAAAATTCAGAACAACTAACAGTTATGATGATAATTAAAGCTGTGGAGGACAAAACTGGAATGGGCAAATTATATGGACTGAGGAAAAAAACTGAATTTGAATTTGAACTCACATTGGAGAAGGAAGAAGACTGCGAACAATTGCTGGATGGAATACAAATAAATGGACAATGTTGTGAAATAAGAAAACTTTGTGCAACTGAAAGGATGGTATCTTTTTTACAATTACCAAACTATATAAATGATGAGGAAGTATTACAAAAACTGACAAGCTGGGGGGTTACACCGATACTTCCTCTGAGAAGGAGGTATTACCCTGGGACAACTGTGGCGGATGGAACACGTTTTATAAAAGTGAAATTTCCAAAAGATGTGAAGTCACTGCCATACAATACAAGATTTGACACGGAGGAAGGCACGCAGTTTTTCAGGGTGATTCATGATCACCAGGTGAAGACGTGCAGAATATGTGCAAGTGTGGATCATGAAAAGAAGGACTGTCCACAACTAATTTGCAGAGAATGCCTGGAGCAGGGGCATTATGCGCGGGACTGCAAAGCCCCGCGGTGCCAAGGCTGCGGAAAGGCATTTCTCAGGTGCAGATGTGAAACGTACGAAGAGGAACATGAGGAAATGGAGATACTCAACGACGGGGAGAATGTAGAAGAAGATTATGTAGGAAGTGTATCACAACAAACACATGGATTAACAATGGATATACAGAACAGAGAAGAAGAAGGAGGAAGAAAAGATGAACAGGAAGGAGAAGAAGAGACAGAAATGATGACAGAACTACAACTAATTGCGCATAAAGTTGAAAAGGATGGGATGAAAAACAAAGAAGATGACAATGAAGGAGCCAAGGACAGTACAAACATAGAGGAGGTAAGAGACATTCAGAATAAAACTATTGGTGAAAAGGAAAGTGTGAAGAAAAACATTTTGAGCGGGGGAAGTAAATTGAAAACAACAGGACAAATAAACATTGAGAAGGTGATGGAAAGACAAAGAATAAGAAGAGAATCTAAAGAAAAAAAGAAAAAGAAAAAAGTTGAAAGGACTGGTTCAGAGGAGGAGGTATTGAAAGAGACTGAACAAAAGTGTCGTGGTAAAGAAGGAGCTGAGCCGCAAGGCGAAGCTCTCGATTTACCAGCCAATCTACGTTCCTACTCTCACCTATGGTCATGAGCTGTGGGTCATGACCGAAAGGACAAGATCCCGGATACAAGCGGCCGAAATGAGCTTTCTCCGTAGGGTGGCTGGGCGATCCCTTAGAGATAGGGTGAGAAGCTCGGTCACTCGGGAGGAGCTCAGAGTAGAGCCGCTGCTCCTCCACATCGAGAGGGGTCAGTTGAGGTGGCTCGGGCATCTTTTCCGGATGCCTCCTGGACGCCTTCCCGGGAAGGTGTTCCGGGCATGTCCCACCGGGAGGAGACCCCGGGGAAGACCTAGGACACGCTGGAGAGACTATGTCTCCCGGCTGGCCTGGGAACGCCTCGGTGTCCCCCCGGAAGAGCTGGAGGAAGTGTCTAGGGAGAGGGAAGTCTGGGCATCCCTGCTTAGACTGCTGCCCCCGCGACCCGGCCCCGGATAAGCGGTAGAAGATGGATGGATGGATGGATGAACAAAAGTGATGTGTTTTTTTTGTTTGTTTTTTTGTTTCTATGTTTCATTTATTTTGTACATGAGTCAATTGAGCATAGTTTCAATTAATGCAAGGGGATTGTCAACAATGACCAAATTTGAAAATATAAATCACTTGACTAAGAAAAATGATATAATATGTATACAAGAGACAGGATGGAATGATGAAAAAATCTATAGTTTGAAGAAAATATGGGATGGAGATTTTTTTTATAATAATGATCCTAATAAGAAAAAAGGAGTAGCAATTTTAATAAGAAGGGGTACAACACAAAAAGCAACAGTTATATTCACGGATAATATAGGAAGGACATTGGTGGTTAAGGTCGAAGGAAAAGAAGAAGAAATAACAATATGTAATATTCATGCACCAAATGAAGATATAGAACGAGCTACTTTTTTTAAGGAAATTGATGTTCTAATAGAAAATTATAACAATGTGATTTTAATTGGTGATTTTAATACTGTTTTAGAAAGAATTGATGTGGAGGATTATATGGTATATAGAGCAGATGTTGGGAGGAAAGAATTAAAGAAAGTTATGGAAAAACATAGATTTATAGATTTATGGAGGGAAAGAAACAGAGTAAAAAGAGAATATTCAAGAAGACAAATGGTAAACAGTGTTTTAAAACAAAGTAGAATTGATTTGATATTATGTAACAGACAGTTAGGAAGTTTCATTACAAAAGTATTTTATAAAAATTTTAGTGGAAGTGATCACGATTTTTTAAATGTAATTATTGATTATAGTGGTGTTGAGAGAGGACCAGGGGTGTGGGTTTTTAATACGGAACTTTTAAAAAACGACATTTATAAAATGGAAGTAGAAAATTGCATAATAAACAACATTAATAATGTCTTATATGAAGAAGCAAAAAGTGTGTGGTGGGATAATTTAAAAATAGATATTAAAAAATTATCAATTGAATATTCAAAGAAAATGCAAAGAATAAAGAAAAGTAAAGAACGATTATTAAATAAGGAATGGGAAGAAGAAATGAAAAAAGTGTCAGAAGGAAGGATGGATGCAAATAAAATAGTGATATTAGAAGAGAAACTGAAAAAAATAGAGGAGGCAAAATGTATGGGAGCTAAAATAAGAAGTAGAGCAAGAAATACAGTAGAAGGAGAAAGGAGTACAACATTTTTTTATGATTTGGAAAAAACAAGAAAACAAGCAGAAATGATAAAAAGTATTTCAAAAAACGGAAAGGTTGTGAAAGAAAAAGAAGGTATTTTAAATGAAGTGAAGAATTTTTATGATATTTTATTTAAAAAAGAAGTTATAAATGAGGAAGATGAAGAGTTTTTATTGAATCAAATTGAAACAAAAGTTAAGGAAGACGATAAGAAAATGTGTGATAAAGAAATAAAAGAAGAAGAAATAGATGAAGCTATAGATCAGTTGAGTAATGGGAAAAGTCCAGGCCTGGATGGCTTACCATCTGAATTTTATAAGGTTTTTAAGAATGTTTTAACGCCAATTTTGCATGATTTATTTATTGATATTTTTAAACAGAAAAATTTAAGTGAAAGTATGAAAAAAGGAATGATTAAGATTATATATAAAAATAAAGGGGAAAGAGAGGAGCTTAAAAATTATAGACCGTTGAGCATGTTAAATACTGATTACAAGATACTGGCAAAGCAAATAGACTGAAAAAAGTGATTCCAAACATTATAAAAACAAATCAAGCATACTGTGTTTTAAATCGAGATATATCGGATATAGTAACGAGTATTAGAGACTTAATGTGGTATATGAAAGAAAAAGGGGAAGAAGGATATTTGATAAGTATAGATCTGGAAAAGGCATTTGATAGAGTGGAGCATAAATATTTATTTGATATATTGGAAAAATTTGGTTTTGGGGAAAATTTTATTGCATGGATGAAATGTCTATATAATGATATTTTAAGTTGTATTAAAGTAAATGGGTTTTTAACGGATTTTATTAAGATATCAAGGTCTATAAGGCAGGGGTGCCCATTATCAGCACTACTGTACACTTTAGTTGCTGAACCATTAGGGCTTGCAATAAACAAAGAAACACAGATAAAAGGAATAGTTTTGGAAAATGGGAAAGTGCAGCAGAAAATATTTCAATATGCAGATGATACCACCTTGTTTTTAAAAGATTTTAAGAGTATTGAAAAGGCAATGTTAATATTGGGAAAATATTGTGGGGGAACAGGGGCTAAAGTCAATAATGATAAGACTGAATATATGAGAATGGGGAAGGTAGATGTTTTAGGAAGACAATGGAACTTTAAAGAACAGAAGAATGAACTAAAGATTTTAGGAATAACACTTGGAAGAGATGAAATTCGAACAAGAGACCTGGTTTGGGAGGAGACTATAGGAAAAATGGAAAAAAGACTAAACTTTTGGAAACAAAGACAATTATTTATAAAAGGGAAAGTATTGGTTTTAAACTCTCTTTTTTTATCTAAGATGTGGTATATTTTAAATGTGGTTAGTCTGCCAACGTGGGTGTATAAAAGATTAAAAACGTTCATTTTAAAATTTTTATGGGATGGTAAGCCAGCTAAAATAGCTTATAATACAATAATTGGGGATGTAGAAAAGGGAAGTTTGGGACTGATAGATCCAATGATAAGAAAGCAAAGTTTGAGAATAAAGACTGTAAAAAAGTTTTTTCAAAAGGATGATTTAATATGGAAAAAAATAATGAGTTTTTATATAAATAAGTGTGGGAAAATGGGGGATGATTTTATATGGATGCATTTTAAGGACAATATGATAGAGGGAATACCGGAATTTTATAAAGAAGTTTTAAGAGCATGGAAATGTTTTAAAGATAATGTTTACATTGAGTTTAAAGGGAGAGAACAACTATTGAAGCAACCGCTTTTTTTAAATCAACATATCAGAAACAACAGAAGCACCTTTTTTTATAGGGATTGGTTTTATGCAGGATTAAAACAAGTTAAAGACATTTTATATGAGGTAAAACCAGGATTTTTACCTTTACAGGCTATCATAGATACATTAGAGGAAAATGAAGATATAGAAAATAAGCAATTGATTAAGGAGCAATATTTGAAAATAAAAGAAGCCATACCAATAGCATGGATTAAAAGTATTGAAGAAAAAGAAAAAGTGAATGAACAACCGGAAGTATTTTTAAAAATAAATGATGAAAAAAGTTCTTTTAATGATTGTATTTTAAAAATGTTTTATGGTTGTATATGTAAATCTGTATTTGTAAGACCAAAAGCAATTGACTACTGGGAAAAGCTATTTGATAATTTTGATGCATCAAACATATGGAAAAATGTGAGAATGAATTTTAAGAGTCCTATATTAGAAAATTTTGATTATTTATTAAGACACAATTGTATAAAGTCAGACATGATATTGTGTAAAATTGGACTGATCCAAGATGAAAAATGTAAAGTATGCATGGAAAAAAAAGAAGGTGTGTTGCATTTGTTTGTAAATTGTAAAAAGTTAAATGGTTTTATGAAAATGTTAAAAAAGATAATAGGTGATTTTTTATTTGATAAAAGAATAATTGAAGAAGAATGGGAAACATTGTTTTTATTTGGTTTTAATGGCAAAGCAAAAAATAAGTTTGCTCTTAATTTAATGCTAACAGTTGCAAGATTTGCAATATGGAGAAGAAGAAATCTAATGAAACAAAAGAAAATAGAACTTCCAATAAGTGTATTTTACAAGCAGATCTTGAGCGATGAATTGAAAGTTTTATATGATTATTTTAATATGTATGAGAAAATGGAAATATTTGAAGAATGTATAATAAGAAATAATGCATATATTGTTAAAACAAGTAATGGTTTTAGAGTTTTATTACCTGAAAATGTTTAAAGATGTTTTGCTTGACTCGGTTGTATTGTTTCTTGTTTTTGTTCTTGTTTTAAATGTAAAATAATGTTTTTAATTTGAATAAAAAAAAAAAAAAATTAAAAAAAAAATCTCGTCTGATCTCGGAAGCTAAGCAGGGTCGGGCCTGGTTAGTACTTGGATGGGAGACCGCCTGGGAATACCAGGTGCTGTAAGCTTTTTAGTTTACTTCACTAATGTTCTAACCTTTTAAATAGCCCGTTTTTGGCAGCAGATTTTGCTTACGGCCATACCACGTTGAGAACGCCCGATCTCGTCTGATCTCGGAAGCTAAGCAGGGTCGGCCCTGGTTAGTACTTGGATGGGAGACAGCCTGGGAATACCAGGTGCTGTAAGCTTTTTAGTTTACTTCACTAATGTTCTAACCTTTTAAATAGCCCGTTTTTGGCAGCAGATTTCGCTTACGGCCATACCACGTTGAGAACGCCCGATCTCGTCTGATCTCGGAAGCTAAGCAGGGTCGGGCCTGGTTAGTACTTGGATGGGAGACCGCCTGGGAATACCAGGTGCTGTAAGCTTTTTAGTTTACTTCACTAATGTTCTAACCTTTTAAATAGCCCGTTTTTGGCAGCAGATTTCGCTTACGGCCATACCACGTTGAGAACACCCGATCTCGTCTGATCTCGGAAGCTAAGCAGGGTCGGGCCTGGTTAGTACTTGGATGGGAGACCGCCTGGGAATACCAGGTGCTGTAAGCATTTTTGTTTTAAAAAAAAAAAAAAAAAAAAAAAAAAAGAGTCCATGAGATTCTTCAAAAAGCCTGAAATATTCTCTGAGTTTCTTCAACATGCCCGGTCTTGGGAGCAGAGTTTCTTCAGAAGGCCTGAAAAATTCAATGAATTTCTTCAAAAAGCCCGTTTTTGGCAGCAAATTTTGCTTACGGCCATACCACGTTGAGAACGCCCGATCTCGTCTGATCTCGGAAGCTAAGCAGGGTCGGGCCTGGTTAGTACTTGGATGGGAGACAGCCTGGGAATACCAGGTGCTGTAAGCTTTTTAGTTTACTTCACTAATGTTCTAACCTTTTAAATAGCCCGTTTTTGGCAGCAGATTTCGCTTACGGCCATACCACGTTGAGAACGCCCGATCTCGTCTGATCTCGGAAGCTAAGCAGGGTCGGGCCTGGTTAGTACTTGGATGGGAGACCGCCTGGGAATACCAGGTGCTGTAAGCTTTTTAGTTTACTTCACTAATGTTCTAACCTTTTAAATAGCCCGTTTTTGGCAGCAGATTTTGCTTACGGCCATACCACGTTGAGAACGCCCGATCTCGTCTGATCTCGGAAGCTAAGCAGGGTCGGGCCTGGTTAGTACTTGGATGGGAGACCGCCTGGGAATACCAGGTGCTGTAAGCATTTTTGTTTAAAAAAAAAAAAAAAAAAAAAAAAAAAGAGTCCATGAGATTCTTCAAAAAGCCTGAAATATTCTCTGAGTTTCTTCAACATGCCCGGTCTTGGGAGCAGAGTTTCTTCAGAAGGCCTGAAAAATTCGATGAATTTCTTCAAAAAGCCCGTTTTTGGCAGCAGATTTCGCTTACGGCCATACCACGTTGAGAACGCCCGATCTCGTCTGATCTCGGAAGCTAAGCAGGGTCGGGCCTGGTTAGTACATGGATGGGAGACAGCCTGGGAATACCAGGTGCTGTAAGCTTTTTAGTTTACTTCACTAATGTTCTAACCTTTTAAATAGCCCGTTTTTGGCAGCAGATTTCGCTTACGGCCATACCACGTTGAGAATGCCCGATCTCGTCTGATCTCGGAAGCTAAGCAGGGTCGGGCCTGGTTAGTACTTGGATGGGAGACCGCCTGGGAATACCAGGTGCTGTAAGCTTTTTAGTTTACTTCACTAATGTTCTAACCTTTTAAATAGCCCGTTTTTGGCAGCAGATTTCGCTTACGGCCATACCACGTTGAGAACGCCCGATCTCGTCTGATCTCGGAAGCTAAGCAGGGTCGGGCCTGGTTAGTACTTGGATGGGAGACCGCCTGGGAATACCAGGTGCTGTAAGCTTTTTAGTTTACTTCACTAATGTTCTAACCTTTTAAATAGCCCGTTTTTGGCAGCAGATTTCGCTTACGGCCATACCACGTTGAGAACGCCCGATCTCGTCTGATCTCGGAAGCTAAGCAGGGTCGGGCCTGGTTAGTACTTGGATGGGAGACGGCCTGGGAATACCAGGTGCTGTAAGCTTTTTAGTTTACTTCACTAATGTTCTAACCTTTTAAATAGCCCGTTTTTGGCAGCAGATTTCGCTTACGGCCATACCACGTTGAGAACGCCCGATCTCGTCTGATCTCGGAAGCTAAGCAGGGTCGGGCCTGGTTAGTACTTGGATGGGAGACCGCCTGGGAATACCAGGTGCTGTAAGCATTTTTGTTTTTAAAAAAAAAAAAAAAAAAAAAAAAAAGAGTCCATGAGATTCTTCAAAAAGCCTGAAATATTCTCTGAGTTTCTTCAACATGCCCGGTCTTGGGAGCAGAGTTTCTTCAGAAGGCCTGAAAAATTCAATGAATTTCTTCAAAAAGCCCGTTTTTGGCAGCAGATTTTGCTTACGGCCATACCACGTTGAGAACGCCCGATCTCGTCTGATCTCGGAAGCTAAGCAGGGTCGGGCCTGGTTAGTACTTGGATGGGAGACAGCCTGGGAATACCAGGTGCTGTAAGCTTTTTAGTTTACTTCACTAATGTTCTAACCTTTTAAATAGCCCGTTTTTGGCAGCAGATTTCGCTTACGGCCATACCACGTTGAGAACGCCCGATCTCGTCTGATCTCGGAAGCTAAGCAGGGTCGGGCCTGGTTAGTACTTGGATGGGAGACCGCCTGGGAATACCAGGTGCTGTAAACTTTTTAGTTTACTTCACTAATGTTCTAACCTTTTAAATAGCCCGTTTTTGGCAGCAGATTTTGCTTACGGCCATACCACGTTGAGAACGCCCGATCTCGTCTGATCTCGGAAGCTAAGCAGGGTCGGGCCTGGTTAGTACTTGGATGGGAGACCGCCTGGGAATACCAGGTGCTGTAAGCATTTTTGTTTTAAAAAAAAAAAAAAAAAAAAAAAAAAAGAGTCCATGAGATTCTTCAAAAAGCCTGAAATATTCTCTGAGTTTCTTCAACATGCCCGGTCTTGGGAGCAGAGTTTCTTCAGAAGGCCTGAAAAATTCGATGAATTTCTTCAAAAAGCCCGTTTTTGGCAGCAGATTTCGCTTACGGCCATACCACGTTGAGAACGCCCGATCTCGTCTGATCTCGGAAGCTAAGCAGGGTCGGGCCTGGTTAGTACATGGATGGGAGACAGCCTGGGAATACCAGGTGCTGTAAGCTTTTTAGTTTACTTCACTAATGTTCTAACCTTTTAAATAGCCCGTTTTTGGCAGCAGATTTCGCTTACGGCCATACCACGTTGAGAACGCCCGATCTCGTCTGATCTCGGAAGCTAAGCAGGGTCGGGCCTGGTTAGTACTTGGATGGGAGACCGCCTGGGAATACCAGGTGCTGTAAGCATTTTTGTTTTAAAAAAAAAAAAAAAAAAAAAAAAAAAAGAGTCCATGAGATTCTTCAAAAAGCCTGAAATATTCTCTGAGTTTCTTCAACATGCCCGGTCTTGGGAGCAGAGTTTCTTCAGAAGGCCTGAAAAATTCAATGAATTTCTTCAAAAAGCCCGTTTTTGGCAGCAGATTTTGCTTACGGCCATACCACGTTGAGAACGCCCGATCTCGTCTGATCTCGGAAGCTAAGCAGGGTCGGGCCTGGTTAGTACTTGGATGGGAGACAGCCTGGGAATACCAGGTGCTGTAAGCTTTTTAGTTTACTTCACTAATGTTCTAACCTTTTAAATAGCCCGTTTTTGGCAGCAGATTTCGCTTACGGCCATACCACGTTGAGAAAGCCCGATCTCGTCTGATCTCGGAAGCTAAGCAGGGTCGGGCCTGGTTAGTACTTGGATGGGAGACCGCCTGGGAATACCAGGTGCTGTAAGCTTTTTAGTTTACTTCACTAATGTTCTAACCTTTTAAATAGCCCGTTTTTGGCAGCAGATTTTGCTTACGGCCATACCACGTTGAGAACGCCCGATCTCGTCTGATCTCGGAAGCTAAGCAGGGTCGGGCCTGGTTAGTACTTGGATGGGAGACCGCCTGGGAATACCAGGTGCTGTAAGCATTTTTGTTTAAAAAAAAAGAAAAAAAAAAAAAAAGAAAAAGAGTCCATGAGATTCTTCAAAAAGCCTGAAATATTCTCTGAGTTTCTTCGACATGCCCGGTCTTGGGAGCAGAGTTTCTTCAGAAGGCCTGAAAAATTCGATGAATTTCTTCAAAAAGCCCGTTTTTGGCAGCAGATTTCACTTACGGCCATACCACGTTGAGAACGCCCGATCTCGTCTGATCTCGGAAGCTAAGCAGGGTCGGGCCTGGTTAGTACTTGGATGGGAGACCGCCTGGGAATACCAGGTGCTGTAAGCTTTTTAGTTTACTTCACTAATGTTCTAACCTTTTAAATAGCCCGTTTTTGGCAGCAGATTTTGCTTAAGGCCATACCAAGTTGAGAACGCCCGATCTCGTCTGATCTCGGAAGCTAAGCAGGGTCGGGCCTGGTTAGTACTTGGATGGGAGACCGCCTGGGAATACCAGGTGCTGTAAGCTTTTTAGTTTACTTCACTAATGTTCTAACCTTTTAAATAGCCCGTTTTTGGCAGCAGATTTCGCTCACGGCCGTACCACGTTGAGAACGCCCGATCTCATCTGATCTCGGAAGCTAAGCAGGGTCGGGCCTGGTTAGTACTTGGATGGGAGACCGCCTGGGAATACCAGGTGCTGTAAGCTTTTTAGTTTACTTCACTAATGTTCTATCCTTTTAAATAGCCCGTTTTTGGCAGCAGATTTTGCTTACGGCCATACCACGTTGAGAACGCCCGATCTCGTCTGATCTCGGAAGCTAAACAGGGTCGGGCCTGGTTAGTACTTGTATGGGAGACCGCCTGGGAATACCAGGTGCTGTAAGCTTTTTAGTTTACTTCACTAATGTTCTAACCTTTTAAATAGCCCGTTTTTGGCAGCAGATTTCGCTTACGGCCATACCACGTTGAGAACGCCCGATCTCGTCTGATCTCGGAAGCTAAGCAGGGTCGGGCCTGGTTAGTACTTGGATGGGAGACCGCCTGGGAATACCAGGTGCTGTAAGCATTTTTGTTTTAAAAAAAAAAAAAAAAAAAAAAAAAAAAGAGTCCATGAGATTCTTCAAAAAGCCTGAAATATTCTCTGAGTTTCTTCAACATGCCCGGTCTTGGGAGCAGAGTTTCTTCAGAAGGCCTGAAAAATTCGATGAATTTCTTCAAAAAGCCCGTTTTTGGCAGCAGATTTCGCTTACGGCCATACCACGTTGAGAACGCCCGATCTCGTCTGATCTCGGAAGCTAAGCAGGGTCGGGCCTGGTTAGTACTTGGATGGGAGACCGCCTGGGAATACCAGGTGCTGTAAGCTTTTTAGTTTACTTCACTAATGTTCTGACCTTTTAAATAGCCCGTTTTTGGCAGCAGGTTTCGCTTACGGCCATACCACGTTGAGAACGCCCGATCTCGTCTGATCTCGGAAGCTAAGCAGGGTCGGGCCTGGTTAGTACTTGGATGGGAGACCGCCTGGGAATACCAGGTGCTGTAAGCATTTTTGTTTACTTCAATAATGTTCTAACCTTTTAAATAGCCCGTTTTTGGCAGCAGATTTTGCTTACGGCCATACCACGTTGAGAACGCCCGATCTCGTCTGATCTCGGAAGCTAAGCAGGGTCAGGCCTGGTTAGTACTTGGATGGGAGACCGCCTGGGAATACCAGGTGCTGTAAGCTTTTTAGTTTACTTCACTAATGTTCTAACCTTTTAAATAGCCCGTTTTTGGCAGCAGATTTCGCTTACGGCCATACCACGTTGAGAACGCCCGATCTCGTCTGATCTCGGAAGCTAAGCAGGGTCGGGCCTGGTTAGTACTTGGATGGGAGACCGCCTGGGAATACCAGGTGCTGTAAGCATTTTTGTTTTTAAAAAAAAAAAAAAAAAAAAAAAAAAGAGTCCATGAGATTCTTCAAAAAGCCTGAAATATTCTCTGAGTTTCTTCAACATGCCCGGTCTTGGGAGCAGAGTTTCTTCAGAAGGCCTGAAAAATTCGATGAATTTCTTCAAAAAGCCCGTTTTTGGCAGCAGATTTCGCTTACGGCCATACCACGTTGAGAACGCCCAAGTGGAAGCAGGAAGTGAGTTGGCAGTTTGAGAGAACAGGTGGAAATTGATTTGTTTGTCTTGAATCAAAAGTTTTTTGTTTTTTTACTTAAAAAGGAGGGTTTTTTTCTACTTGCTTCGTGTTATTCCCCGGACAGCTTTTGCTGTTTGGGGTATAACTTAAAATTTTTGGTTTGGCTAATAAAAAAAAAAGTAAAAAAAAGGAAGGATAACATGGAGACGGAAGCTGGACGTGGCAAACGAAATATGGGAGAGAAAAGTGACGAAGATATACAAAGAGAACGAACGTATGAAAAGAGGTTAACAGTATTGGTGGAGATCGAGGGAGAAGACAGAGTCACCATGATGGAGTTATTGAAGAAGGTGAGAGATGAATGTGGAGAGGTAATCGGATGTCGATATAAAAGTCCAAGAGAATATGAACTGACAATGAATGAGGAGATGGGAAAAGAAAAAATACTGGATGGACTAAGGATAAAGAATAGTCGAATCATGGCCAAAGAAATAAGCAATACTGAGATGGTGGTTTCATTCCTAAACCTTCCAACGTATATTCAAGACCATGAGATATTGAGAAAATTGACTGAATGGGGAGTAAAAGCAGTTTCAACAATTAAAAGAAGAATGTGGCCAGGGACCGACATCGCAGATGGAACAAGATTCCTGAAAGTCAGGTTCACGGACAATGTCAAATCATTGCCATACTCAACAAAGTTCGAGACGATTGGAGGAGCGGAGCATTTTCGAGTTATCCATGACAGACAGGTGAAGGTGTGCCGTTTGTGTATTCAACCTGGTCATATTGTGAGAGACTGTCCAAGCTTTAAATGCTTCAAGTGTGGCAAGCAGGGACATTATGTGCGAGAATGCAATGAGGGAAACTGCAGCGTGTGTGCCATGAGGGATGCACTATGTGTGTGTAAAACTCCGGAGGATGAGGAAAGGTCTTTGGATCTGTATGACGATAATGAAGAGGAGGAAAAGGAGGAGGAAGAGGAGGCTTCAGTGGCAGAGAAAGAGGTGATAGAGGAAACCTGGTTTGAAAGAGAAGCAACAACAGAACAGGATGACACTGGGAAGGAGAACCATCGAGAGGATGTGGTACTGGAGCAAGTGGTGACGGAGACTCATTGGACTGAAGACATAATGTCTAATATAAAAAAAACATTGGGAAGAAGATATTTTTGTCAATCATGGTAGTCAAAGAGCCTGTGGTGTGGCAATATTGATAAAAAGTGGAAGAATGCAAAATGTAAAACAAATATACAGTGATGGTAAAGGAAGATTGCTAGTTATAGAATTTATGTGGCGCAATGAACTGTTCAGACTGATTAATTTATATGCACCTAATGTTGAAACTGAAAGAGTGGGCATCTTTAAGCAAATGAAACCACTATGTACAGGCAAATGTATAGTAGTTGGGGATTTTAATGTGTGGTGTACAAGACTTGATGCGTCAAGCAGTGCAAATTATAGATCAGATGTGTCCAGAAAATATTTAAATGATCTGATGCAAAGTGAGGACATGGTTGATGCCTGGAGAGAGGAGAATCCATTTAAAAGAGAGTTTTCAAGAAGACAAATGGTGCTGGGAAGTTTAAAACAAAGTCGAATTGATTTATGTTTAATTAAAAGAGAAATGCTGAGTTATGTGAAAAACGTGAGATACAAGTTTTTAGGTTTTAGTGACCATGCTGCCATGACAGTAAAGATGAGTGTAAATATGGAAGAAAGAGGAGGAGGACTGTGGTGTTTGAATGCATCTCTGTTGAAGGAAGAGGCATACAAGGAAAATATAAGTAAATGCATAGGATATGAAATGGAAAACCCTTTGTATAAGGAAAATGTGTGTGAGTGGTGGGAAAGAATGAAAGGGAACATTAAAAAAAGAAGTATAAGATATTCAAAGCAAAGGAATTTTATGAGAAAGAGTAAAATGGATGCTCTGAAAGGTGCTTTGGAAAAGGAAGCAGAAAAAATAGAAAATAATCCTGAGTATGGAAAAGAGCGTTTCTTTCAGATAAAAACAGAAATAGATGGGTACGAAAAGGAGAAGTGTGAGGGTGCAATAGTGAGAAGTAGAGTACAGTATGCAGTGGATGGAGAAAGATGCACAAAATTCTTTCTGAATTTAGAGAAAAAAAAACAGAGGAAGAATCATATCACAGAACTGATAAATGAAGAAGGTGAAAAGATAACAGATTATGTGGAGATAAGGGGAGAAGTAGAGTTGTTTTATAAGAAACTATTTAGTAAGGAGGGCATAAAACAAGAATGTGTGGACGAAGTTTTAAATACTGTAGATGCTAGGTTGACCGAAGAAGACAGAAGTATGTGTGATGGAGACATAAGTATTGAGGAAATAGAAGTGGCAATTAAACAAACAAAGTCGAACAAGAGCCCAGGATCAGATGGTTTAACACATGAGTTTTATAAGACTTTTATCAAGATTTTAGCGCCAATAATGCTGAGGCTTTATAGAAGTATGGAAGAGAGAGGGGAGGTACCAGATTCAATGGGTTTAGGAGTAATTACTGTTCTGTACAAAAACAAAGGTAGTCCATATAGTTTGAAAAATTACAGACCTTTAAGTCTTTTAAACACAGATTATAAGATTCTGACAAAAGTTTTAGCCAACAGGATAAAAGAAGTAGTAGGCAATATAATATCACCGAATCAAACATACAGTATACCGGGAAGAGACATTGCATACACAATTTGTACAATAAGAGATGTAGTGGATAGTCTGAATAAGGATGGGGAAGGGGGGATAGTTTTATGTATGGATTTAAATAAAGCGTTTGACAGAGTAGAGCACAGTTTTGTGGAACAAACAATGAGAAGGTTTGGTTTTGGAGAGAGGATTCTAAAGTGGATAAATTTGTTATATAATAATGCAAACAGTTGTGTAAAGGTTAATGGAGCTCTAACAGATCCATTTCCATTGGAAAGGTCAGTAAGGCAGGGATGCCCCCTGTCTGCTTTGTTGTACTCTATATCAGTGGAACCTCTGGCAACATTGATAAAAGGAGATAAGGAGATCAGAGGAATTCCAATTCCATATGGAGGGTTGAGTGTAATCCATCAGTATGCGGATGACACAACATTCACAGTAAGAGATATTGAGAGTATAAATAAAATAATGAAACACATGGAAACGTATGGAAAAGCATCAGGTGCAAAAATAAATATTGAAAAGTCAGAAATAATGAGTGTAGGAGGAGTGCATATAGGAGGGTGTGATATTCCTTTTAAAGTTACAACAGAACATATGGTGATTCTAGGAGTGAATATAGGGGTAAGTGCAAAAGAAGCTAGGGATGCTACGTGGGCGGGAATTTTGAATAAAATAAAACAAGTATTGCAGTTTTGGAGATTGAGAGAATTAAGATTGAGAGGTAAGGTAGTTGTTGTGAATTCTTTGTTGCTTTCCAAATGTAATTATGTTATTGGTGCAGTTGATCTACCAGACTGGGTACTGAATGAGATGAAGGACGTGGTGAATAATTTTTGGTGGGGAGGGAAAGGGGTGAAAATATCAACAAAAACATTAATAGCAGATTATAAAGTAGGAGGTTTGAAGCTGATTGAGTTAGGTGTAAAAAGAAAGGCAATAAGAGTGAAAACAATAAAGAAGTATTTATATGATAAAGTTGATTGTGGATGGAAAGGTTTTTTTAGGGATTTTTTGGACAAAAGTAGTGGATGTGGAGAAGAAGGGTTGTTCATGGCATTGAAGAAGCCAATGTTTGAAAAAATTCCATTATTTTATCAAGAATTATTGAGTGCATGGGCTGAGTTTCTATTGAATGTAGGATATGAGTGTGAAAACATTAATCAAGTATATAACCAGCCAATATTTCTGAATTCAAAGATGCGGATGAAAGGGAAAATGTTCTATAACAGATTGTATATGCAAGCGGGAGTAAGACAGATCAAGGACCTGGTATACGAATATGTAAAAGGTTTTTTGCCAAATAGAGCTATTTATGATTGTATTGTGGGATGGGATGACGAGATTGAAAAATCAAAAGTGGATTGTGTGTGCGAAAACATAAAAACTAGTCTGCCCAGGAGTTGGGTGGAGATGATAGAGAGGGAGGTTACTAAAATTGGGGATTGGGGAATTCCAGATTTATATATTATGAAAAATGAAAAGAAGAAATATTTGTCTGATATAACAATGAAAGAAATATACAAAATATTGGTGGAAAAGGAAATTAAATTGCCTGCTTCAGAAAATGTATGGCCAAAGCTGTTCCCAGAATTTAATGTAAAGAAAATATGGACAAACTTAAGTGTGAAATATAATGGGCTGGATTGTGAGAATTTAGATTTTAAACTCAGACATAATAGGATATATACGAAGGTGGTGATACATCAAATGAATAAAAACGTAAACAGGGAATGTGATGTATGTAAGACGGATCCTGAAACTCTGATGCATATATTTTTTGAATGCAAAGAGCTTGATGTGTTCCATGAGAAAATGAAAAAATTGATCAAGGATGATTGGGGAAAAGATGTAACAGGAAACGAATGGAAAAAATTGTTTTTATTTGGTGTAAGCACAAATTGTAAAGATCTGGGAGTTAACCTATTGAACTATATTCTAAGTCATGCAAGGTATGCAATATGGGCGAGGAGAAATTTGGCATATTTTGAAGGAAGAAATGTGGATGTTTCTGTGATGTTTAAATCTGTGGTGAGAAAGAACGTTCATTTAATGTGGAAATATCTGAGCAAAGATGCTTTTGAAAAGGCATTTATTAAAGGATGTAGGCTTATATGTGTGGAAGATAAAGGAGGGTTAATCGTAAAATTCTAAAAAGAGAAAAGTAGAAAACAAGAGTGTACTGATAGATGTTGAATATAAATTTATGAATGTAATTATGTGTTTAAGTTTGTTGCTATTTTAATTTTAATCTTTGATAGAATGATATGATGTTTATTTGTCGTGAGGTGTTTAGTGTGGGAAATACTTTATTCATTGTGTTGAATGATAATATGATGTGAAAAATATTTTTGTTACTTTTGATAATAAAAAAAAAAATAAAAAAAAAGAGAACGCCCGATCTCGTCTGATCTCGGAAGCTAAGCAGGGTCGGGCCTGGTTAGTACTTGGATGGGAGACCGCCTGGGAATACCAGGTGCTGTAAGCTTTTTAGTTTACTTCACTAATGTTCTAACCTTTTAAATAGCCCGTTTTTGGCAGCAGATTTCGCTTACGGCCATACCACGTTGAGAACGCCCGATCTCGTCTGATCTCGGAAGCTAAGCAGGGTCGGGCCTGGTTAGTACTTGGATGGGAGACCGCCTGGGAATACCAGGTGCTGTAAGCTTTTTAGTTTACTTCACTAATGTTCTAACCTTTTAAATAGCCCGTTTTTGGCAGCAGATTTCGCTTACGGCCATACCACGTTGAGAACGCCCGATCTCGTCTTATCTCGGAAGCTAAGCAGGGTCGGGCCTGGTTAGTACTTGGATGGGAGACCGCCTGGGAATACCAGGTGCTGTAAGCTTTTTAGTTTACTTCACTAATGTTCTAACCTTTTAAATAGCCCGTTTTTGGCAGCAGATTTCGCTTACGGCCATACCACCTTGAGGGCGCCCTAGAGCAACCAGGAAGTAGTGTGGCAGAAGTGGGTGAGAAAGGCTCACCAAACGTGTTTCTGTGTTTTTTCTTTTGTTTTATGTTAGTATCTGTGTTTTTTTTTTTGTTTTGTTTTTTGTTTAAGCTAAATCCTCCCAACAGCGTACGCTGTTTGGGAGGAATTTTTGTCTGCGTGTTTTTCTTTGATGGATGGACAAACGTTAACGGACATTGCAATGGCTGGAGTACCACGAGGGCGAAACGACCACGGACCGGACGAACAACAAAGAGATGGACAAGAACGGGGGAAAGAAACGAGAAAGGAGAAAGTGAAAAGGATGTACAAAAAGGAAGCGACAATAACAGTGGATTTAAGAGATGAAAAAGAGGTGAGAGCGATGGATATCATAAAAGCAGTGACGGACAAGATCGGAGAAGGAAAGATTTTGGCGGTGAGACCCAAACAAACAAATGAATATGAAGTCACACTTGAACGTGAGGAGGATACGGGTTTCTTAATGGACGGACTGGACATCAAAGGAATGACATTCGAGGTAAAGAGTCTTCAAAACAGGGACTATGTTGTCTCTTTTATGCACCTGCCGGCCTACACTGAGGATGTGGAGATTTTTAATAAACTGGAACAATGGGGAGTAATCCCCGTATCTGTGGTGAAAAGGAGGTTGTATCCGGGCACAAATATAGAGGACGGTACGCGCTTTTTAAAAGTAAGGTTCCCAAGGGAGGTGGCGTCACTACCATACAGCACAAGACTGGAAACAGCGGAAGGACCACAATATTTCAGAGTGATGCACAGTCATCAGGTTAAAACCTGTCGACTGTGCATGAGCCCGGACCACGTGGTGAAAGACTGTCCAGATTTTAAGTGTTTTAAATGTGACGAGAAAGGCCACTTTGCAAGGAACTGTAACGCCGTTAAGTGCCCGGATTGCCGAAAGGTTCTCACTAAATGTGAATGCGGGACGGGGCGAGAGGAGGAGGAAGAAGAGGAGCAGGTGAGCGGGCAGGTGCTAGAAAGAGACACAGAAAAGGAGCAAGAAGAAGAAGACGGAGGAAATGAGACGAGCGAAATTACAGAAAATAAAGGAAGTGAGGAACGGATGGACAATGAGAATAAGCAGGGGGAACAAACACAACAAGAGGATGAAAACTGGACACAAATGGACATGAATGTATGCTTGGAAAGTGAAGTGGACAGAGCGGAACAAAAGGACAAGGAGCAGAACGTGGAAATGGAAAAGGAAGCGGAAAATGAAGAAGATGACAATGTAGTTAAATCAAGTAAAAGGAGAAGATCAGTAAAGATAAAACCGAACACTGAAGGAGCGAGAAAAAGAGTGACTTTAAAAGGTGAGCAACAAAGGATAGATGGAGAGGAGCTGGTAAAGGACTCGGAGGAGATTGGATGAAAAGATGGATTTTAGCAATGTCTTTTTAAGAACTTTTTTTTGTGTTATGATTTTAAAAATGGTTACTTTTAATGCTAGAGGGTTAAGGGATATAAGGAAATTTGAAAAAGTGAAGGAAATGTGCAAAAGAGAAGATGTGATAATGTTACAAGAGACTAACTGGAAAGATGTGCATATAAGTGAAATAAGGAAAAAATGGAATGGAGAGATTTTATACAACAACGGTGATGATAGATTTGGAAGAGGAGTTGCAGTACTAATAAGAGAAAATAGAGATATAAAATGTAAAGTAGTGTATAAAGATAAAGTCGGGAAATGTATAGGTTTTGAAATGGAATATGAAGAGAACAAAATACTTGTGGTAAATGTGCATGCACCACCGGAAGAGATTAAGAAGAGGGAATATTTTAATGGTTTAAGGGAACTTTTAAGGAAATATAAGGAAATTGTTATTATGGGGGATTTTAATGTTGTTTTTAGTAAATTGGACATGGCTGAAGGAATGGTTTTTAAGACGGATACAGGAAGAAAAGAGTTAAAAGGGCTGATGGAAGAAAATAATTTGATTGATGTATGGAGGGAAAGAAATGAAAAGAGAAAAGAATTTTCAAGAAGACAAATAGTGGGGAATTTTATTTGTAAAACAAGAATCGATTTTATTTTATGTACAAGGAATATAGAAAGTTTTTTAGAAAAAATAAGGTACGAAGAAACAAGTTTAAGCGATCATAAACCTATTTTTATGCAAATAGATTGGAATACAGTGAAAAGAGGGCCGGGAGTATGGGTTTTAAACACAGGGATTTTAAAGAATGAAGACTATGTTTTGAGTGTACAAGAAATCATAACAAAGGAAAAAGAAAACGGAATGTATAGAGAGGACAAAAGGATTTGGTGGGAAAATGTGAAGTATTTAATCAAAAAGTTTACCATAAAATATTGTGGGATAATCCAGAGATGCAAAAATGGTAAGGAAAGAGAAATACGAGAACAACTAGAAAAGGAATTGAACATGAACGAAAAAGATATACAAAAAATAAAGGAAATAGAGGGAAAACTGAAAGAAATAGAAGAGAAGAAATATAACGGGGCACGATTAAGAAGTAAAGCAAAGTATACAGTGGAAGGAGAGAAATGTACAAAGTTTTTCTTTGACTTGGAAAGAAGAAGGGGAATGTCACAAACAATTAAAGGAATACAAAGGGAAGATGGAGAGATAGTGGAAACAAATGAGGAGATATTAAAAGCAATAAAAGCATATTATGAAAAGCTATTTAAAGCAGAAGGAGTAAAAGAGGAAGAAAAACTAGAATTATTGAAACAAATAAAGACCAAAGTAGGAGAGGATGACAAAAAAGAGTGTGACCTAGAGATAAGAGAAGAAGAGATAAAAAGAGCAATAAGTGAACTGAATAAAAGGAAAAGTCCAGGCATTGATGGTTTAGGGAATGAATTTTATATAACTTTTAAGGATTTTTTAACTGGTATTTTAAAAGAAGTATATGAAGATATTTTTAAGAAAGAGGAAATGAATCAGAGAATGGGGATGGGATTAATTAAGTTGATATATAAAAGAAAAGGAGAAAAAGTAGACTTAAAAAATTATAGACCAATCACAATGCTGAATACAGATTTGAAAATTTTAACAAAGGTTTTAGCCAACAGATTGAAAGAGGTAATGCCAACCATAATCAAAACAAATCAAGTGTATGGAGTGAAAGGGAAGGATATAGCAGACACAACAATAAGTATAATAGATAGAATAAGGTATATGAAAGTAAAAAATAAAGACGGATATGTTATTAGTTTGGATTTTGAAAAGGCCTTTGACAGAGTAGAACATGATTATTTATTTGAGATTTTAAGAGGGTATGGGTTTGGGGAAAGCTTTATCAAATGGATTACAATTTTATATAAAGGAGCAATAACAAGAATAAAATGTAATGGTTTTTTAACAGAATGTTTTAAATTAACTAGGTCAATAAGACAAGGATGTCCACTATCAGCACTTTTATATTCATTAATTGCAGAACCATTGGGATTAGCTGTAAAAATAGATAAAGAAGTAAGAGGGATAGACATTGAAGAGAGTGGGGAAAATGAAAAAATATTTCAATACGCAGATGATACAACGATAATGGTTAAGGATATAGAGAGTGTTAAAAAGGCAATGGAAGTGGTACAGACGTTTTGTAGGGGATCTGGGAGCAAGATAAATGAAGAGAAAACAGTATATATGAGATTTGGAAGAGTGAGTGTTTTAGCAAATGATTTTAATTTTAAAGAATCAAAGGAAATAAAGATTTTAGGTGTTTTAATAGGGAAAGACGAAAAGTATGTTAAAGAAGTAATGTGGGAAGAAATATTAGGAGGAATTGAAAGAAGGTTAACTTTTTGGAAATTGAGGACTTTAAGTTTAAAAGGGAAGGTTTTAATTGTAAATGTTTTAATGGTAGCAAAGCTATGGTATGTTTTATATGTGACTTCTATGCCGATGTGGGTGGAAAAAAGGCTGAAAAAATGTTTTTTGGATTTTATATGGGATGGAAAACCACCAAGAATTGCATATAATACTGTAATAGGTGAAGTAGGAAAGGGAGGGATGGGATTGATAGATGTGGAACAAAGAAAAAATAGCTTAAGAGTTAAAGTAATAAAAAAGTATCTAGATGAGAAAAGTAAAACAGCATGGAAAAAGACAATGGAATATTTTTTAAATAAATGTGGGAATTTTAATTTGGGAGATAATATTTTATGGATGAAAACTAAGAATTGGATGAGGGAAGGAATGCCAGATTTTTACAAAGAATTGATGAGTGCTTGGGGGAAATTTCTAACTATTGTTAATTTTAATCTTCAAGGTAGAGAGAGCATTTTAAACCAGCCTTTATTCTTAAACAGCTGCATTTTAAATCAGGGGAAAGTGATTTTTTTAAAGAAATGGTGGGATGTTGGGATCACAAGAGTCAGAGATATTTTATATGAATTTAAAGAGGGATTTTTACCATTACAGTATATAATAGATACAATGGAAGTGGCAAAAGAGGATTTTAATGAACAAGAACTAAAAAATAAGTATGAAATAATGAAAGAAGCAATACCTAAGGAGTGGATAAAAAGAATAGAAAATATGGAAGAAGAGAAACAAGGGAAAGAAGTGTATGTAGAGTTGAGAGACAAACTATATGATTTTAATGAATGTACTGTGAAAATGTTTTACTGTTTTTTTAGAGAGGGGGTTTTTAAGAAACCAAAGGTTAATGAGTACTGGGTACAGAAATATGACGACTTAAAAGAAGATGACATATGGAATAACATGAAGGGTAAAATGATAGAGGCAAAATTGGAGAGTTTGGAGTATTTAATTAGACACAGAGCAATTTTCACTGACATTATATTGAAAAAAATCGGAATGGAACTAAGTGAAACATGTAAAGTGTGTAATGTTGAAGATGAAAGTTTTTTACACTTGTTTTTAAATTGTAGAGAATTGGTAGATTTTATGGAAAAAGGTAGACGACTGATTGAA